>NC_064620.1:226966545-227591545 GCF_023898315.1 Schistocerca nitens | reverse complement strand
TAGAAATTGATGTGAGCAATTTCTTTATGTTTATTTTATTTTTACTTTTATCATCAAAACAGACAATTAATACATGGCATAAATTTAGAATATGTGTAATGTTAACTTTCTGGACAGAACCCTTGGATCAATTTTGATTAGTCATAATACATTAAAAAATGTTTTCTCAAGGAGCCTCTTAGAAAAAGGGGCTTGTTTTATATTCAGGGTGCTCTTATACTCAGGTAAATACTGTTAACTGAGGTTTTGTGTAATTGATGATATAGCCAACCATTGGATGTCATACCTAACCTAAAGAATGCAAAAAGTTGTATTTTAATTGGACCTATGTAGTACAGTGACATTATCCTGACTGGGGAGAAATTACATATGAGGATCCCCAACGCTCAGTTGGCCAAGAATTTTCAGATGTTTACAAAAATATTTTCATAAGTTACCATTAAGGTTGTTTTGGATACATAATTTATTTTGTAGCAAATCAGCATTTGTGGTTCACAGTTCTACAAAGAATACATTATCCCTGAACTTCATTGCATATCAACGCAAATAAACGTGCATTTTTTGAAAATTTTTGGAAGCTACCATTGTCATTTGCATAATCTATGAGCAATTTGTAGCAAATCAGCATTTGTGATTTAGTTGCTGTAGCAGATTTTCTAACTGGCATTCTGTGATACATCTAGTTTTCCCTTAAAGAGGAGTAGCCCTATATTTTATTTGCATTTCTTGTAATTTAATTCTAGTTTGCTAACAACTATAATCAATCTCAAAATCTTTTAGGAAACTAGTAGCTTTTACCTACCACAAGTTTTTGTTTTGCGTTAATAGAGATATCGCTTTGTGTATTTGCTTCAGCTCTTATAGGGAATTAACAACTTTTTAGCACAACGGACTAAAAGATAATAAACAGGCTTAATTCAAAGTTATTTGTTCGCTGCCTTATAATACATTGCACCAGGTAAAATGCTGCCCCACTGTGAATGCTATTCTTGATGACTGGATGAGTTGGTTGATGTTCTTCTGCAACAGTAAATTGCAGTTGTCCTGATTACTGTCAAACGACTGGCTGCTTCTGCGAATCTCTCTGTTGAAAGAGCTCCTTAGAGTCATGTACCTGTGATACCTGTATCAGAGATAACTCGAGTACTATCCTCTCCTGAGGATCCTGTGTCCAGTGCAGAAAGTACGGGATATGTCATTACTTGACCACTCAACTGTGAGTGGCATGTCAGTGGTAGATGTAAGAGTTCTGTACGGGGTGCACGGGGACCAGGGAGGAACCAGTCACTCTTTTTGAGGAAACCCCTTTTGTCCAGTGCCGGGAGGAGGCAAACCCAAAAATGCAGGGGTCTAGAAATCATCGGCAGTTCAAATGTACGGTGAAAGATGGCAGCAAGTGACAGGAAATAACACCAGGTGCATTCAGTGTGTACGCCTGGTGACCTCGCTCAACATATTGAAGAGGCTGTTCCAGCAGCCATTGAGGGAACATAATGCAACCAACTGAAGATTGTGGAGCACATTGGAAAAATGATGTCAGTCGTCTGAGCTTGGAGGTCGTTCTCGGATCATTCCAGCGACTGACGGAAAAGGTTGAGAATACCAGCCTTGCACGTGCATCATCTCCAGAACTGATTATAGCTCTTTGGTTCTGAGCTGAGCGGAATACCTGAACCAGAGACTTTGAAAGTCCTGTGATGAGCTAGACTGCGACTTTCTGGGCTTGGGTCATAGGGTTGAGAATTGTACAGTCCCCCTAAATGGGTCAGGTGTGCACTACACATCAGAGCCTGCCACTCAGCTAGTTGTCTGTGTGTGGGTTGCACAAAAGGGTTTTTAGATTAGGCGACTCTCCACCCAATCCAGATAATGACAGCTGTAGCAAACCCAGAAGTGTCTATGTAAGATCAAAAGAAATGCCTCCCACAGATGAGAATATTGAAATCCTGATGGTAAACTGCCGAAGCATTCGCAACAAAGTGCCAGAGTTTGAAGCGCTCATGGAAAAAATCTGAAGTTGAGAGCACTGAGATTTTTGGGGAAAATTTAAGTTTATATGAAAAGGATAGACAATTGGGTAATTGTGGTGGTGTATTTGTCACAGTAGCCAAGAAACTTGAATCAACTGAGGTAGAAATGGAAGCTGCATGTGAGATTGTTTGGGCAAGACTCGGTATCAGGAGTGGGCATAAAATAATTCGATCCTTGGTTGCACACCAGACTCATCTCCAGGTGTGACGGAAAACTTCAGAGAGAACCTCAGTTCACATGTATGGGAGTTCTCCAGACATCCTGTAATCATCGGTGGAGATTTCAATCATCCAAAAGTTAATTGGGAAAATTAGTTTTATTTACAAAATCCTAATGGAAGGTAACCTGATGAATTACAGTTTTGTTAGTGGTGGATATGGTAAGACATCCTGTTAATCTTTACTAAATACCTTCTCTGAAAACTACCGAGAACAGACAATTAGGAACGCCACTCATGATGGAAATATATTGGATCTAATGGCAACAAATAGAGGATGTCCACATCGAAACTGGCCCAACTTTAAAAGAATAGTTGACCATGCACTGGATAGATATATATACCCAGTAGAACAGTTCAGAATGGGAGGGACCACTATGGTATACAGTCACTGTAAAGAAACAGAGATTACTGCATAATAGGTGTGAAACAAAGCATAGGGCCATAGATAGAGATGCTAAATGAAACATATTTGGCTGTCAAGAGAACAATGTGTGAAGCCTTCAATGACTATTGTAGTAGAATATATTCAAGTTACCTCTCACAGAGCCCAAAGAAATTCTGGTCATATGTAAAGGCTGCTAGTGGCACCAAAGTCAGTGTCCAGTCCCCTGTGAATGAGACAGTAAGTGAAATTGAGGGTAGCAAAGCAAAAGCTGAAATGCTTAACTCCATTTTCAAATGTTCTTTACAAAGGAAAACCCAGGAGAAATGCCCCAATTTAATACTTGTACCATGGAAAAGATAAATGAAAATAAATGTTAGTGTGAGTGGTGTGAGAAACATATGGAATCATTAAAATTGAACAAAGCTCAACAGCCCAGTGGAATGCCGGTCAGACTATACTGAATTTGCAGCTGAGTTAGTCCCTCTTCTGACTATAGTCTTATCATAGATCTCTCGAACAAAAAACTGTGCCCAGTTTTTGCAAAAAGGCACAGGTCACTACAAGAAGACTAGTAGAAATGAACCACAAAACTACTGTCAAATATCCTTGACACTGATTTGTTGTTGAGTCACAGAACGTATTCTGAGCTCAAATATAATGTGGTGTCTTTAACGGAATGATCTCCTCAGTGCCAACCAGCATATTTTTCAATAACATCGATCATGTGAAACCCAACTCACACTTTTCTTGCATAACGTACTGAAAGCTTTGAATCAAGGCAGTCAGGTAGACACCATATTTCTTGATTTCCAAACAGCATTTGACTCAGTACCACATCTACGCTTATTGTCAAAAGTATGATCATATGGAATATCATGTAAAATTTGTGGCTGGATTGAGGACTTTGGGAGGACACA
Organism: Schistocerca nitens; assembly: GCF_023898315.1. Lineage (NCBI taxonomy): Eukaryota > Metazoa > Arthropoda > Insecta > Orthoptera > Acrididae > Schistocerca > Schistocerca nitens. The sequence continues at coordinate 227,587,992 of NC_064620.1, read as the reverse complement.
GCATGTTATCATGGATGGCAAGTTGTCATCAGATATAGAAGGATCTTCTGGTGTGCCCCTGGGAAGTGTGTTGGGACCCTTGCTGTTCATGTTGTATATTAATGACCTTACAGACAGTAAAAATAGTAAAATCAGGCATTTTGGAGGTGTTGCAATTATCTACAATGAAGTACTATCTGAGAGAAGCTGCATAAATAGTCATATCTTGATAAGATTTCAAAGTGGTGCAGACATTGGCAACTTGATTTATATGTGCAGAAATGTAAAATTTTGCACTTCACAAAACAAAACAAAACAAAAACGTAGTATCCTGTGACTATAATCTTTCTTTCTTTTCTTCTCTTATTGTTGGTAAGTCTTTCATGACCCCGTGTTCTGAGTGACTTTACTGAATTGTACCCCTTTCCCTAAACCTCTCGTCCTTTTCCTTCACCCCTCTTCCTTTCCATTCAACTCAAGGAGGAGGAGCCACTGGCTCCGAAAGCTTGTAAAAGTTAAACCCTTTTGTGTGTGTGTGTGTGTGTGTGTGTGTGTGTGTGTGTGTGTGTGTGCCTGTGTGCCTGAGATAGACACTTGCTCTGAATTTCTAAAAGGCACTCTAAAACAACTTATTTCAGCTGCATTTGCACTTGCAGTCATTGCAGAGCTTGAGGAGAGACAGATCAGTCAGTTGACATATTTTGCATATTTCCATTGAATAATGTCATATTGAATAATGTTCTGGGTTAACACATCTTTTAGAGAGAATCTTCATTACTTAAAAAAGCTGCTGTAAGAATAGTATGTGGTGCTCCCCATGATCATCCTGTTGTTATCTGTTTAAGGAGCTTGGCATTGTGAGTACTGCTTCACAGTGTATTTATTCTCTCATGAAGTTTGTTGTAAATAATCTACTGCTGTTCATAAGGAACAATGATGTACATAATTAGAATACCAGAAGTAATATGACACTCATTACTCCACATTAAGGTTGTCTTTAGCACAAAAGTTGATGCACAGTGCTGCAACTAAAATTTTTGATAACTTATCCAATGATATAAAATATCTAACAATGGAAAATCCAGGCTGGAATAATGACAGATTATGAAAAGGATAGGTTGCCACTCGTCATATAATGGAGATGTTGAGTCACAGGCAGGCACAACAAGAAGACGACTGCAGATATAAAATATCTGACAGACAACAAAGTAAAATTTGAAAACAACTCTAAAAAGTTTCTCCTTGACAACTTTCTCTATTCCATAGAATGATTTCTGTTACTGTAATTGGTAAAAGGTGGTGCGTAGGAATTACTAACTCGTATCTGTATATTTAAAAAAGAAGAGAGAGAGAGAGAGAAAAAAAAAAACACTTCAGCATGTAGCCAATTTACAAATTAATTTGTGATGTGGATGTAAAATGGCTCTTTCCACATAGTTACAATGTATCATGCATGTGAACTATGAAACATGAAACTAGATCTAACTGAACTAACTCTAAACCATTCATCTGTGATATTATTATTTTCAGTCACCATCATCACTACCGCTAGTATCATTATCCTTAATTGTAAGCCTACTGGCTTTCCTTTCTTCCTCACAGTCATCTTCTGAGCCACCCATGGCATTCAACATGCAGCACTTTTTGAAGCCTTTCATAATAGATTCACTTGAGAGCCTGCACCTCTTATAGATTCACTTGGTATTTTGCCTGAGACAGTAAGGTCCATTGCCCCAACGAGGATACTGAGGGTTTACTTAACTGTCCCCCCCCCCCCCCCCCTTCTGCGAGTGAGGTCATGGTCTCCTTGAAGAAACAGCTCACTGTAAAGCTATTGCAGGTGGGCTTTAAAAGGTCTAATCACAACATCAATTACATGTTGTGTGGTCATGGTGCCAGGACTTTGTTGTTCTTTGCTGTCAGATCCTTAACCTCCTGGGTGAGATGTCCAGTGAAAGAATCCAGCAGCAACATTTCCCTTGTGGTAAGCAAAGAATCTGGTATTCTGTTACAAACAATGTTTGGCCTTTCTAGCATCCGGTCATTTGTCGTCCATCTATTTTGTTGGCATCTAAAGATAAGTCCTGCAGGCAAGTGGTTTTCCCCCCCTGTGAAGAATCTCACATGGGAGCATACTTCCCTCTGCTAGTGCACTCATCATTAGTGTTTTCTGGTGTTTTCATTGCCAGAAAACTTTTAACACCATTCATGTTCACCATAACATCTGACAGCCTGTCAAAATAAACAGCTGTCTGATTATATTTATTTATGTTGATGATTCGCAAATAGTTTTTCATCAAATGCCATAAGAGACTGCTGAACTAGTGTCTTGGCTCAATGTAAGCCCTGCCCTCATCATATCCTCATATACCCACCAGTACTTGCTTTGAATTCCATGAAACATGCAATTGGGAAGTTGTTCTCCATTTAGATAATTTCTTTAGTAACAAAGATTTCTTCATTGCATTTCTGTTGCACATATTGAACAACCTGCTGCTCCAGCTCCTGAAACCTTCCCTGCTTTGGCTTTGTTACCCTGAACTGGCTAACTTTAATTTATTCCTTATGTGACACCACCTACAAATATTCACTTCTGTGGCACAAAATTTTCTTCATACTGCACAGTTGTTTGTGGTCTCTGCTTCCAGAAATTAACATCATATTGTTTGTGCGAAACGTTTGGGAACTGCGAACTTGTAGATCTGTGTTTCTCAACTAAGTCACAGCCGTAATTTGCCTCTATTATCAAATGCAACTCCTTACAGCACTGGCAATATAAGCACATGACATACTGAAAGCTTTGAATCAGGTAGATGCAGTATTTCTTGATTTCCAAAAAGCATTTGACTCAGTACCACATCTATTCTTATTGTAAAAAGTACAATCATATGGGGTATCAAATGAAATTTGTGACTGGACTCTGGATTCTTTTGGTAGGGAGAATGCAGCATGCTATTTTGGATGGAGAGTCATTGTCAGATGTAGAGATAACTTCAGGTGTCTCCAGGGAAGTGTGTTTGGATCCTTGGTGTTCATGTTGTATATTAATAACCTTGCAGACTATATTAATAGTACAAACAGGCTTTTTGCAGATGGTGCAATTATCAATAATAAAGTACTGTGTGAAAGAAGCTGCATAAAATTCAGTCAAATCTTGATGAGATTTCAAAGTGGTGCAAAGATTGGCAACTTGCTTTAAATGTCCAGAAATGTTAAGTTGTGCACTTCACAAAACGAGGCAGTGTAGTAGCTATGACTATAATATCAATGATTCACAGTTGGCATTGGAAAATCGTGCAAATACTTGGGTGTAACACTCAGTAGGGACATGAAGTGGAATGATCACATAGGCTCAATTGTGGATAAAGCAGGTAGCAGACTTCAATTTATTGCTAGAATACTAGGGAAATCCAGTCAGTCTACAAAGGAGTTTGCTTACAAACCACCCTTGCAACCTATTCTGGAATGTTCAAGCATTTGGGACCTGTACCAAATAGGACTAACAGGGGTCATTGAATGTACAAAGAGAAGGGCAGCACGAATGGTCACAGGTTTGTTTGACCCATGGGAGAAGTGTCACAGAGATGCAGAAAGAACTGAAGTGGCAGACCCTTGAAGATAGATGTTAACTATTATGAGAAAGTCTGCTATCAAAGTTCCAAGAACTGGCATTAAATGATGACTCTAGGAATATGTTACAACCCCTACTTACCTCTCACATAGGGATTGTGAGGACAAGATTAGAATAATTACAGCACTCACAGAGGCATTTAAACAATCATTCTTCCCCTGCTCATTATATGAATGGAATGGGAAGAAACCCTAACTGGTACAGTGGGACGTACCCTCTGCCATGCATTTTGTATTTGTTTGCAGAGTACAGCTGCAGATGTAGATGTAGAAATGACATCAATACATTCTGTCACCCCTTTATAGCCGAATAGGCTGAAATCGTACAGCTTCGGATTAACGCTGTTGCCAAACTTGGAAATAAAGTGTTGAAGAACAGTGGCAGCTTTAGCATTGCTGTTGAAGCTCACATTTCATTTGTTGTGCTGCATTTGATGTGTTCTGTGTGAACACATTTATGTTAGCATTAACTTGCCTCTTGGGCCGTAGTCTAGATCAAGGCCATTGGAAGTCGTGGTGGCGATTCTCTAATGCTCACAGGTTAGCAGTGCATTAGTGTTCGTATCCAACTGTTTCAAGTAAAAATGTAAGCAGTATTCTTACGTTCCTGCCTACCATCATCATTGAAAAGCATGAAATATTTGTACCTAAACAGCCAAATATTTGTGACGAGCAAGAATATAAATTTTATATGGCATGATTGATTGATGAGATCGTGTGTTCTACACTGTGATTGTCTGACAGAAGCAGTTTGAGCAGGCACAATCTTGATTTCAGTGCTTATAAAGTTGACATGCCACATTTGCCAGTTTTCGTATTTATCCTTGCTTAGTACTAAAATGTGCAGTTTCAGTGATACACCACATTATATACATATCTCCAAATTTTTCGTCCTTAGTAAAGTGCGACTTTACAACATATAATCATTGACCTCAGCAGCAACAGTTTAATCTGTGAATGTAAGATGAACCTGTATTTTTGAAGGGTGGATTTGGGAAAGAAACCGAATTTGATCTTTGTATAAATGTGGTACACACCAGGCACTCGTGTAGCTATATCACCTTTATCTGGGCATCTTTATCTTGGCTGGCCTCTTCCATCAATTTGGAGGTGCCATTTATTGGTGGCACATGAAGGCGTTTGCAGAGTCTCCCTTACTGTAACATTTTTTTCCCCTGAACATGCATCTAAAATGTTGCAATTCAGACTGTAGAAGGTTGTTGTCAGAAATAATCTTTACTCTGTTTACAAACAGTGGTGAAAACCATTTATTTTAAGGTCTGATAGTTGTTAATCTTTCCAACTGAGAACAGGGTGACAGCTCTGTTGCAGCACTGCATAAAGTCTTTAATTTTTCTTCAGCTGCACAATGCCTGCCAGTATTTAATATTGTTAGTGGAACAGAGCAGTGAATTAGGCATCCAAGTACGATGTGGTTGAATACATCAGGCTAAGTATGAGCCGTATCCTGGCAAATGCTAAAGTGCCAAAACGTAATATTATCCAAGAGGAACAATGCTTACTACATGAGAATGATGACTTGATTGTCTTGCCAGCCAATAAAGGAAATGCCAGTGTGGTTCTATACACTGAAGACTACCATCTTAAGGTACTACATTTATTAGAGGATAATACACTATGTGTATCCAGATACCTGGCTGAAAATGCATTAAAAGTTCATGGCGCCCTCCAGCAGTAATGCTGGAATTCGATATGGTGTTGGCCCATCCTTAGCCTTGATGACAGCTTCCACTCTTGCAGGCATACATTGAATCAGGTGTTGGAAGATTTATTGGGGAATGGCAGCCCATTCTTCAGGAAGTGCTGCACTGAGGAGAGGTATCGGTGTCGATCGGTGAGGCCTGGCAGGAAGTCAAGCATTCCAAAACATCCCAAAGGTGTTCTATAGGATTCAGGTCAGGACTCTGTGCAGGCCAGTCCATTACACGGATGTTATTGTAACCACTCCGCCACAGGTCATGCATTATGAACAGGTGCTCGAGCGTATTGAAAGGTGCAATCGCCATCCCCAAATTGCTCTTCAACAGTGGGAAGCAAGAAGGTGCTTAAAACATCAATGTAGGCCTGTGCTGTGATGGTGCCACGCAAAACAACAAGGGGTTCAAGCCCCCCTTCATGAAAAACATGACCACACCGTAACACCACCGCCTCTGAATTTTACTGTTGGCAATACACACGCTTAAACACCCAGCCATCGGATCGCCACATTGTGTACCGTAATTAGTCACTCCACACAACGTTTTTCCACTGTTCAGTCGTCCAATGTTTTCGCTCCTTACACCAAGCATTTACCGGCATGATGTGTGGCTAATGAGCTGCCACTGTAGCATGAAATGCAAGTTTTCTTGCCTCCTGCCTAACTGTCATAGTACTTGACAGTGGATCCTGACGCAGTTTGAAATACCTGTGTGATGCTCTGTTTCCACATTGGAAACAGTGGACTTAGGGATGTTTGCGAGTGTGGAAATCTCGCATAAAGACGTATGACACAAGAAACACTCAATCACGTGACCACGTTTGAAGTCTGTGAGTTCCGCAGAGCTCCCCATTCTGTTCTATCACGATGTCTAATGACTACTGAGGTGGCTGATATGGAGTACCTGGCAGTAGGTGGCAGCACAATGCACCTAATATGAAGAATGTATGTTTTTGTGGGTGTCCGGATACTTTTGGTCGCATAGTGTATGTACTGGAAGCTTAGTCGCGATCCGACACAGAAAGACAGAAGTTATTAAAAGACTTTGGAATGCCAGATGAAGTGATGATGAAATTCATATCACGTGCTACCAGACCTCCCAGGCTATATGGATTGCAAGAGATACACAAAGAAAGTGTACCTCATAGGCCCATCGTTAATGCACTCAGTTCAGTCACCTACAGGCTGATAGAACACTTGGTAGGGTTATTTGCACCCAAACTGGGGCATTCTGAACACCACATTGGTAACTTACAGGCATTTGTTGAGACATGCAAGAAAATGGAGGTAAGACAATGGATGTAGTTGTTGGTCTGCACATAGTGCCACGATTTATGAGGGTGCTGGCACAAGGCGTACTGGATATTTTGGCCCTACAGTTTCCTCTCGGGATTGTCAAGTAGTTCCTCCATGCCTTAATGCCAACATACTTGCTGTACCACAACAAATACGGCAATGGATGGCACAGCGATGGGATTCCCACTGTCTCCAGCTGTCGCAAACTTCTTAGTGGAGCACTTTGAGGGGCAAGATCTGATCTCCCCGACATCGCGCCCTACATTCTTTCTTCAGTGTTCTGACGACACATTTCTGAAATGGCCTCGTGCTGAAAATGCACAGCAGCAGTTTGTCAATCACATGAATGGTGCCCATTAAATTTACTGTCTTAATGGAAAGGAATGGCAAGCTACTATTCTCAAGCATTCTAATCAAGAGGAAAGAATGATCATTCAGTGAACAGGAAAGCAACACACATGGACCGGTACTTGAATGCCAACTATTTTCGCCACTCTTGTACACACTAAAGTGGTCATGAACATGTTACTTCACAGAGCAAAGATTATTTCTGATGATCACCACCTACTGACTAAATTGCAGCATTTGAAACAAGTGTTCAGAGAGAAAGGTTAAAGCAACACACAATTTCAGGAGCCACCGACAAAGGATGCCTCGTGAATTGGCAGAATGGTCAAGCCATCTGCATTCCTACCATACTGGGGGCAACAAGAAGCAAGATACAGCTGCAAAGAATGGAATGAGACCAGTGTTCTGACCGTCCTGAAGAAATCGTTATGATGACGTAGCTGTTTGAGTGCCCAGTGTGTATGGTGTTCACTGTGAATGTGGCAGCATCTGTGCTGTCCAGTTACATTAATGACATTAATGTGACCACTGCCTATGTTAAATGTCAACATACAAAAACACAGAAAGCAGGTGGCAGCTCTAACAGTGAAGGGTATTAAAATGTGCCAGGGGATGCAGAAAACAGTGCAGTGGTTGTTATGAAGTGGAAACAGAATGATTTATATGACATTCAAAAGGGCTGATAATTGGCTTTCTATCCAAGAATGGAAGCATTACCAAAAGGTCAAGTTTAACTGTTCGCGTGCCGCCGTGGTTGAAATGTACTGTGTGTGGCAAAATGGCGCTATTAAAGATTGGCACTGAGGCAACTGTGGTGCACTGTGGACCGTAGATGATAGGGGTGAATGACAGTTCTGGAGATATGTACATGTGAATAGACATGCAAGTGTTGGGCATTTGACCACCAGACAGTTGACCACCCAAATGAACCAAGGAGCTACCAACAGTGTTTCCTCAATGACTGTTCAACGGAGGTTGGTGCATATGGGCCTTCGCAGCAGCTGCCTGGTTCATGCACCTATGCTGACTGATAATGATCAGTGATGAAAGCTGGAGTTTGCATGCCAATACCATAACTGGACATCCATTCTGTGACAACAGTTAGTGTTTTCAGATGAATCACGTTTTATCTCCTATTGGACAGATGCCATTGGTCTGTATTGTATGAATCATCTGAAAGCAAATACCTTGCAACAAACAAGGAGTGTTATTATATGGAGAATGTTTTTGTGGCATTCCCAAGGTGATCTTGTCATTATGGAAGGCACGCTGTATCAGCACAAGTATTCATGTATCTTTGGGGACTATGTCGCAGTTGTTTTTTTCCACAATGGCATCTACTAGCAGGGCATTTCAACATGTCACTCAACTCACATTGTACATGTGTTGTTTGAAGAGCAGCAGGATGAGTGTACCGTACTCCCCAGATTTAACCTCTGAAGCATGTGCGACATCAATATGCAGTCTTCATTTTTTGAATGATGTTGTTTGAAAGATGGCCACTAGATAGCAGTGTCACACTTCCCTTAACTTTATGTGGATGGAATTTGCATTTATTATTCGCACGCACTGCAAATGTTTTTGTACGCGTTACGAATGTTTTTGTCTTTGTGTGTGTGCAGATTTTTTTTTTGTAAGTTGCACATAGTGGCTGGGCTGACTGAAGATGAAGTTCTGCAACTTTTGATGGAAAGTGATAATGCGGAAGACAAGTTTTTATTGTCTTCTGATGACTTTTCAGATGGCAAATTGGCAGTGCAGGATGAAGTCGCATCTGACTGAGAGGGTTGTGACAATATTTCTGCACCAGCTGCATATGCATTGAGCATTGCTGAAGGTAGGCCGAAACTCTGAATTCCCGGTAATGCAGGGCCATTAGCTTGCTTCGGATTGTTCTTCGTCAGTGAAATAACAGAAATGATTATCAAAGAAACAAAAGAATATGCAGAAACTTTTTTACACAAGGAAAGTGAAAAAAATATTTTGTCTGAAGCAATAACTATTTGTAAACTGATTTGCAACTGACGTTGATAAAATCGGAGTCCTTTTAGTTCTATTTTTACTGATGGATATAGTGTCTAAAAGAGCGGCTGAAATGTACTTTACCAAAAAGAACATGCAAGAAATGCCCTTTGTCTCTACTGTTATCTGTGAAGAAAGATACCTGCATTTTACTGACAACAGGTACATGGCAGTAAAAACATTTACAAAATTGTGCCCGTGATAAAGCATTTGAAAGCAAGATTTCAGAGAGCTTATGAGCCAGGAAATAATGTGTTGATGAATCCTTGTTGCTGTGGAAAGACACACTTTCGTGGAAGCAGTACACACTCTTGAGAGCAGCGTGCTTCAGGATAAAATTTTTTGAACTGTGTGACAAGAATTGGTATTTATGGGCCTTTATTTTGTACACTGAAAAAGATACTGATCATAAGAGTCAAATAACAAAAGACAATAATCCTCTGTCAACAAATGTGGTGGTAAATTTGAGTGAAAGTATGTTAGATGTAGGTTGGTGTGTGTGTGTATGGTCAATTACTACTCAAGTCCTGACCTGTTCAGAAGACTTGTGGACAGGAATACTGATCCAGTAGGAACAGATAGAACATGTACGAAAGGAATGCTACATATTTTAAATAGGAAATTATAGAAGGGACAGATCATCAGTGCACCAAAGGGGAAATTTGTGGCTCCGAAACGGAAAGATAAAAGGGAAGTTACAATGCTGACGACTAAGCATGGTGCATCAGCAATAGGCGTGCAAAGAAGAGGAAAGAGGGGGAGAAGTGCAAGTAATCCAGATACCACTCTGTATTTCTGACTACAGCCAGAAGGAGAAAGCACTATTTGGTACAAAAACTTTGTTAAGCATTTGTTAAATGTATCTTTTCTAAATGCTTACATTAATGTATTGTCAGAATGGAAACAAGGAGGAGAATTTAGAGTTCAGAGTGAAACTGATAGATGAACTTTTAACTAATTACCACTACAGTGCCATTGAACAGGAGCAAAGAAGGCCATTTGTTATTAGTGACTGACACGGACTTACTGATAGACACCGCGCACAAGAAAATCCAGCAACAAAAAACAGAAGAGTGTACCTAAGGAGACGTGTGCTGTGTGCAGCAAAATAGCATAGAAGTTGGACATCATATAGATGCAACGCTTGTCCTGCAAACCCAGCATTGTGTATTTTGATGAGGTTTGAGCTTTATCACTCTCAAAATACCATCTAAAGAATTAATTTTTACAAAATGGTTAAAATTCTTTGTGCCTAAAGTGATTTAGCCTATTAAACCCTTACAGTTTTAAGAGTTCACTTTTTTTTTGGGGGGGGGGGGGGGGGACGATGTTATTTCTGGTACTTCATTAGATATAGCATTTGCAGTACGGGATGGATGTAGCACTTCCAAGTGTGTACAATAGATGTCACTCTGTGGGTGCTATAAGGTGGAGGGCAGCATCATGCTTGACAGGTTAAACCCAATCCAGAACTTGTGCAAACACCTCAGTTGGACTGTTCGCATCATGGATCCTCAACCAAGACCCCTAGCACAGCAGGCCACGGCACTGGTGTTGACATGGCTCTACATCCCTGTTAGTACCGTCCAGAACATTATTGACATTTTTTCTGCATGTCTTGCAGCAGCCCATTCTGCAAAAAAGTGGTTATTCTGGCTTTTCACAGGTGGTCACATTTATGTGATTGGACAGTGTATATAGGTCAGCCCATGTTCACTGTTGCTGAGTGCTGAATTGAACATGTGCACTATATGAAAGTAAGGCAGCTTGAGACGTTTGGCCATAGCTGAATATTGCCTAGAACACAGACATAAAATACAATTTAGAAAAAAGTGGGTTTTAGATCATGCATTCAGTTGTAAAGGAGGCAGATGAAATTAGAACAGACCACTGCAGTATTAACAGTACTAGGGGTCCATAGGTAATAATGTATGGGAGCAGACTTTGGATATTGAGTAAAAGCAAAGACAAAAAGCTTCGATGCTTATAGGGAGGTAGGAGCAGTAGTTTCAATCAAACATGGCCCCTTGTGCCACCTGACATCACTTGGTCCAGCAGCGGGCTCAAGCTGCTATGAGCTGCCGAACTCACCTGCTCACTTACACAGGTGACACTTCAGCCCTTTCTGGAAAGTTCCAGATGCTGGAATCATGCCTATAAAGCAGAACCCTGTGCCAGTCCAGCAATAAGAGGTTTTTACTCTGGGTGACGATGTGGGAGACAGCCATTAAAAGTTCAAGTGCTTTATTCGGAGTGATGGCATTTGGAAACTGAGAATATTGTATTCAGGCAAGCCAGCAGGAAAGATTCAAAGGATATATGTCAGTATTTACTGAACTACTGGTATCTTTATATAACTGTTATTGGAAGAAATAAAACACTAAATACTTAATGAATAAAGTGAAAATGTTAAAACAATTAATGGAGCCCCAGTCTACTGTGGTTACAAATCCAGGCAAGCTTAAGTTATGATATCTTAACTTGGTATATTTTGATGGCACTATTGGCAGTAGTGCTTGGTGAAAGCTGCTGAATGACAGTGATACACTTCTTCTTTTATGCTAGCAACCTTCATGCTAAGCTATAGAAAGATATTGTTACAAACAAAACAAATTTATTTTGCATGGTGAGAATACATTATAGAAGGCTTCCAAATGCCAGAATATTTTACACTTAACAACAGGTTTAAGGGAGGCAGAACTTTTCTTAAAATTCTCCAAATTGAAACTCATTGTATCACCCTCTATGGTTGTATTTGGACTCTGTGTGTGTGTGTGTGTGTGTGTGTGTGTGCGCGCGCAGATTTATTTGAAGGATAAACTGTAGATATTTATTATGAAGTTATGGAACCACTTTATGAGTGCTGCGGGTATTCTTTGTGAGAAAAGTAGAACCGTATCCTTAGGCTAGAGAGAGGCAGTGTGGATACTTTTTCTTTAAAAGTATTGATCTACTAGTTATGGTTGTGTGTATTCTCATTGTTTCTTGTTGAAAATGGCAATTCATACCGTTAGACCAGTAAATCACATAAAGAAAATGCCGAAACAGATTTGTTTGTCAGTTTAATTTTCTGTAAATGTTTTAATGTGTGGCTACACAAAATACCACCATCAGGTACTTTACATGACATTCTTAGATTTTTTCTTGTAGGACTACTTCTTAAAAATACAAATCTGCATTTACAAATTATTTCATCATACACTACTCATTTACCTGTGGATAAAAAAAGAAATGAAAATGGCTTATTGTTTTCATGTTTATTTAACTTGATTGACAAATTTTTCTTATAACATAGCTACAGTGAAAGTGAGAGACTGCTCCCTGGAAGTAACAAAATATAACCAATGCATGTTTCAGTGAGCCCTATACCAGAAGTATCCCCTCTGGCTGACAAGTCAGGTATCAGCGTCGGAGATTCTGTGAGCGCCATGTGTCAACAATTGTCGCAAGGCCTGTCACTGCTGTCTTCGAGTGAGGACTTCCTCCCCGCGCGCACTTCACAGGTACGAATATACAAGTTTGGTCAAGTTGGCATCCAGGAGTTATGCTTGCTCACTCTTATTAATGAACCCAGATGGTATTTGAGATTATCTGACTGACATACATACCAAAAACAGAAGATGGTCTAGATATATAATTTTTCATTTTAAAAATAGTTCTACTGGCATTAGGTTCATTGTAGTGCACACTGCCTTCTTTAGATTCCTTCACATGTTTTCCTTTCATCGTAGACCACTAAAACTCCTTTCATTGCTGTCGCAGTTATGTTGCGTGTTATAACCGATAAAAAATTAAGTTTAGGCAATTACAGTAATGCTGATGGGAGCAGAATACTATCCTCTTTAAATAAGGGGATGATTGACATATCTCAATATTAATTGTCAATGACATTTAATGATGAAAATTGCACTAAAATCTTAGAAAATTCTCAAGATGTGTAGAAAGAAAGTGTGTAACATTTTATGTATTGAAAACTGTCTTTGTAATACAGGAAGAAAAGCATTATTTTCCAAAGAAGAGAAAAATCTACTCACTCTGTACTAACCTAAGAACATGTGTCATTATTTACCAAAGAAGAGAGAAATATACTTGCTATGTACTAACCTAAGAACATGGGGTGGTAGGGATGACATGTGATGTGAGAGAGGAAACTGCAGGTTGAAAACCATGTATTGTGGACATTTATAATAAAATAAAATAGATTTTAGACACATTTGTTGGGCAAAATGGAGCATGGGGTGTGGAAGGAAGAATAAGATATGATGCCCTGATGCAAATCGAAAGGGGAAAATCTCTGCAAATTCTGGTTAAGCAAGGACATGGATTGAAGAGAAACAGTTGAATGTAAGTGGGCAAATGACTAAGATTTGAATCCCAGAAAACTACTAATTGCAAATTGTTGGTAATAAGTAGGTTACAGGCAACAGTTTATAAGGAGACTTTAATAATGGAAATAAGTTTAAAAAAAAGGAGGGGTATCTGTTGAGAGGCCAGACAGACATGTGGTTCCTGAATAGTGGGCAACAGTTTGGATGATAGACTGATCTAGCCTTGTAACATCAACCAAAACAGCCTTGCTATGCTGATTCTGCGAATGGCTGAAAGCAAGGGGAAGCTCCAGCCGTAATTTTTCCTGAAGGCATGCAGCTTTACTGTATGGTTAAATGATGAGGGCCTGCTCTTGGATAAAATATTCCACAGGTAAAATAGTCCCCCATTCAGATCTCTAGGCAGGGACTACTCACGAGGACGTCATTATCAGGAGAAACAAAACTGGCGTACCATGGATCAGAGCATGGAATGTCAGATCCCTCAATTGGGCAGATAATTTAGAAAATTTAAAAAGGGAAATGGATAGGTTAAAGTTAGATGTAGTGAGAATTAGTGAAATACGGTGGCAGGAGGAACAAGCCTTTTGGTCAAGTGAATACAGGTTAATAAATACAAAATCAAATAATGGTAATACAGGATTGTGTTTAATAATGGAAAAAAAGAAGTAGAGTGTACGCATTGCCGAAGCCAAGATAGACACGAAGCACATCATACCACAGTAGTGCAAGTTCATATGACAACTACCTCTGCAGATAATGAAGAGATCGAAGAAATGTGTGGTGTGCGTACTGTAAGACCTTCAGTACACACACCATCAGATTATTTGACTTGTCGCTCTAACGAAGTAGGCGAGTGTCAGCAATATGTCTCGTGGTCTTATTGTGGCGTGTTTATCTTCTGCCGTTAGGTCAGACGATAGAAATGCCACTTGCACGCTTAGAGTAGCCGATTGACGGTGACCAACTTTAAACAGAACTTGATTAATTTTCACATACATTTATTAAAATAATAACAAGCATAAAAATAACTTAACTTGGTTCTGGATGCTATTTACAATTGACAATCTGAAGTTCCTTTGGTCTTGGTACGTTAATCTTATTCTCACATATCTCTGATACTTGACAAATTGTCTATACATTTCTCTTCATGGCTATGTACAGGAATATGATAATCTTATTCGGCGCAGACTGGAACTTGACTACAGACTAATGCAGACTGACTAATCGGAGGTCTGTACACTCGTTATAATACCTCGCGCGTTCAGGTATCACTGCACGAGTGTGATCCGCAAGGAGAAAAGGTTCTACGTTAGCAGCAATTTCATTGGCTGCGTTACATATTAATACGCGGATCGGCGGAAGCAGAATTTGGTGCATCTCTAAGTCAGCGCCATCTCGTAGTGTGGAGACGGACGAGCCCTGCGCCTGCGCTGTTGTGCTTAGCGGGGCGCGCTCTACTGGGAAAATTGTGTACGTGCTGACTACGTGGAACTATGTACACAACAAAATGTGTGGTGCAATAAAAGAAGTTATTCAGATAGTTAAGGGATATGAAAATTTAGTAGTCATAGGGGACTGGAATGTGATTGTAGGGAAAGGGGGAGAAGGAAAAGTAGTAGGTGAATATGAACTAGAAGTAAGGAATGAGAAGGGAAGTTGCCCGTTAGAATTTTGTGCAGAGCATAACTTGGTTATAGTTAACATTTGGTTTAAGAACGTTACGTACGTGGAAGAGGCCTGGAGACACTGGAAGGTTTCTGATAGATTATGTAATGGTAAGACAGAAATTTAGAAACCTGGTTTTAAATTGTAAGACATTTCCAGGGGCTGATGTAGACTCTGACTGCAACTTACTGGTTATGAACTGTAGATTAAAACTGAAGAAACTGCAAAAAGGTAGGAATTTCAGGAGATGGGACCTGGATAAACTGAAAGAACCGGAGGTTGTAGAGAGTTTCAGAGAGCATTAGGGAACGATTGACAAGAACAAGAGAAAGAAACGCAATAGAAGAAGAGTGGTTAGCTTTGAGAGATGAAATAGTGAAGGCAGCAGAGGATCAAGTAAGTAAAAAGATGAGGGGTAGTAGAAATCCTTGGGTAACAGAAGAGAGATTGAATTTAATTGATGAAAGGAGAAAATATAAAAATGCAGTAAATGAAGCAGGCAAAAAGGAATACAAACGTCTCAAAAATGAGATCAACAGGAAGTGTAAAATGGCTAACAGGTAGGCTAGAGGACATATGTAAGTATGTAGAGGCATGTATCAATAGGGGTAAGATAGATACTGCCTACATGAAAATTAAAGAGACCTTTGGAGAAAAGAGAACCATCTGTATGGATATCAAGAGCTCAGATGGAAAACCCATCCTAAGCAAAGAAGGGAAAGCAGAAAGGTGGAAGGAGTAGACATAGGGTCTATACAGGGGTGATGTACTGGAGGGCAATATTATGGAAATTGAAGAGGATGTAGATGAAGATGAAGTGGGAGACATGATACTAAGTAAAGAATTTGACAGAGCACTGAAAGACCTAAGTCGAAACAAGGCCCTGGGAGTAGACAACATTCCATTAGAACTACTGATAACCTCGGGAGAGCCAGCCATGACAAAACTTTTCCATCTGGTGAGCAGGGTGTATGAGACAGGCAAAATACCCTCAGACTTCAAGAAGAATATAATAATTCCAATCCCAAAGAAAGCACGTGGTGATAAGTGTGAAAATTACCTGACTATTAGTTTAGAAAGTCACGGTTTCAAGATACTGACACAAATTCTTTACAGATGAATGGAAAAACTGGTAAAAGCCTATCTTGGAGAAGATCAGATTGGATTCTGTAGAAATGTTGGAACACACGAGGCAATACTGACCCTCCGACTTGACTTGGAAGATAGGTTTAGGAAAGGCAAACCAACATTTGTAGCATTTGTAGACTTAGAGGAAGTGTTTGAGAATATCGACTGGATTACTCTCTCTAAAATTCTGAAGGTGGCAGGGGTAAAATACAGGGATATAAAGGCTATTTACAATTTGCACAGAAACCAGATGGCAGTTATAAGAGACGAGAGGGCATGAAAGGGAAGCAGTGGTTGGGAAGGGAGTTAGACAGGATTGTAGCCTATCACTGATGTTATTCTTTCTGTATACTGGACAAGCATTAAAAAAAAAAAAAAAAAAAAAAAAAAAAAAAAAAAAAAAAACCTATGGAGCAGGAATTAAAATCCACGGAGAAGAAATAAAAGCTTGAGAGGTTTGCCGATGACATTGTAATTCTGTCGGAGACAGCAAAGGACCCGGAAGAGGAACTGAACAGTGTCTTGAAAGGAGGACATAAGATGAACATCAACAAAAGCAAAACGAGAATAATGGAATGTAGTCGAATTACATCACATGATGCTGAGGGTATTAGATTCGGAAATGAGACGCTTAAAGTAGTAAAGGAGGTTTTCTGTTTGAGGAGGAAAATAACTGATAATGGTCGAAGTAGACAGGACATAAAATGTGGACTGGCAATGGGAAGAAAAGTGTTTCTGAAGAAAAGAAATTTGCTAACACCGAGTATAGATTTGTCAGGAAGTCTATTCTGAAAGTGTTTGTTTGTAGTGTACCCATGTATGGAAGTGAAACATGGATGATAAATGGTTTAGCCAAGAAGAGAATAGAAGCTTTCGAAATGTGGTGCTACAGAAGAATGCTGAAGATTAAATGGGTAGATTACATAACTAATGAGGTGGTACTGAATGGAATTGGGGAGAACAGCAATTTGTGGCACAACTTGACTAGAAGAAGGGATCGGTTGGTAGGACACATTCTGAGGCATCAAGGGATCACCAGTTAAATACTGGAGGGAAGTGTAGAGGGTAAAAATCATAGAGGGAGACCAAGAGATGAATACGATAAGCAGATTCAGAAAGACATAGGTTGCAGTAGTTACTTGGAGATGAAGAAGCGTGCAAAGGATAGAGTAGAACTGAGAGCTGCACCAAACCAGTCTGTGGACTGAAGACCACAACTCAACACATGAAACACAGTGCCTGGAAAGTACTTACTTTTGGGTGACAGTTCCTGGTATTGCCGATAGTAATTCTTAATTTACAGGTATTGTGTATTTAAACCGGGGACATAGAAAGACAGAGAGGCTTTGTCCCGCTGTAACCCTCACTGGTTCACAACCCCACAACAGGCCATAGCAGTCCACCCGCACCACACTGAACCCAGGATTATTGTGCGGTTTGGCCACCAGTGGACGCCCCCCCCCCCCTCCCCCCCGCCCCCGGGAACGTCTCATACCAGACGAGTGTATCCCCAAATGTTTGCATGAGTAATCACAGTGTACGCATACATGGAGACAGTGTTTGCGCAGGAATCGCTGACATAGTGTAACTGAGGCAGAGTAAGGGAAAACCCCCTTAAAAACCATCCACAGGCTGGCCAGCACATCAGACCTCAACACTGATCTGCAAGGTGGCTTCGTGCCAGGGACCAGCATGCCTTCCCGCTCGGGAAGCAGCACATTAGACCACGTGGCTAGCTGGGTGGGCATAATGTACAGGTACTGTACTGTTAGTTTCCTTAAGAGGAAGGTCACACAGTACAGTAATTTTTGAAATTCAGTTGTAGTGATAAACAAATTTATAGGTAGAACAAATGCAGTGATACACTTTTTTATTACTAGTTTAGGCAGCTGTGAAACAAAAATTGTTCTCTTAATAATTGCAAAAACCAAATTCTATGCATTTTGTGTAATCAGTCTTAGAGAATTTAGTTTACTTTGCTCAGTTGCTCTACCACTTGTTTCTACAAAAAGGGCTGTGTGGAGGTTAGAAAACACTCTAAAATGAGTCATATATTAAATAGGGTTTCAGTGTGTGAAATTGCTTATATGCTTGTTATGAGATGGAAGTGCTGGCCACAATTTATTATTTTTCTTGATTCAGTTTTCCTGTGATACAAAACTATTTATTTTTTTATTCAGGCTCAGAGTTGTGTGAGTTTTTAAGTGTTACGCAAGTGAACATTATTTCTGGACAGACAGAGAAACAAGAAAGAAATTAGCAACAACCTGCTACCTCCTATTTTGCCAGGTATTAAAGTTCTTGTAAGTAAACAGATGTTAAGCAAAAAGAAATGTGTCACCCTTACTAAGTAGTTTCACTTTGAATACCACTGGACAAAATTTAGTGAATTAGCTTTTGTCAAATACGCCAGATGTGTTATACTGTGAAAAAGAGAATAACCCTACGAAGAAGGTGAAATAGGAAAGGAAAGAATGTGATTTTCTTCTACACCTGTGCTTTTCTTTCTCTTAGCCTATTTGTTGGAGTGGCACAGCAAGTCCAAATATCATCAGACTTCTTTCAGTAAGGACCAGTTTGTTGCTTTTTTGCCATATCCAGTTCATCTTTTTGTCATTCTGTGATTCCAAGAGTCAGCAACGTAAGTATTCTTTCGTCAGAACCTGTAGTAGTTACCAGAGAGGCAAATCCCATCGCAAGTATCCTACACATCAACTTTCGGAACTGTGGCATAGGCTGGATCCATTTGTTTCATCATTATGATTTTTGTGCTTTATGATTTTTGTGTGGTGTGTTCTTCATGGCTTGCACGGAAAAATAACTACTTCATTCCTGCCATTGTGACATATCAAATTTATTTCTTGAAGAAATATGGCATTTTCCTTCAAGTAATGCAGTCCACAGCCACGGAGCTCAACTACCATGAATAAATAATAAATTTACTTGTTATTGAGCCTTTATTCTAAAGAGATGAAAATTCTATTTGATGCATACTTACTCTTTGGCTGGTGTAGCCATGTGGTTGATTAACAAAGCTGCACTGTCAGATATTGGAAGTGGCAAACTGAGTTTGTACATACGATGGAAAACAGATTTTCACTGTGTAACGTCCGCCACACTCCAGTCAGTTAAACTTCTTGAACACTTATTGAAATACCACCAAATGCATGTCGTCTGTGAGTGATGTTAAGTCTTGGTGGTATGTGAATGCTATTAAAAAAATTGCTTTCATTTAACCAGAGTTATACAGTCAGGGCAGTTCAGTCTTGTAACATGTTGTGGTATCACATATCAGTACCACTCCACAGGCATCAAGTTGGTAATGGAATTGCAAATTTCCATCAGACTTCGATAGCGGTCATGTGGGATTCGGCAGACCCAGTGGAGCACGCCCAGTAAGCCAGAGGTGCACACCCAGTATGCCAGGCCTCCGTTGGCTCCCTACCATGATTGCCCTCTGCTGCTGCAATACAAGACAGTTGGCGGCTGACACACAGGCCACACGCGATTGGAGCTTCTTTGCTACATGATGCTCCGCCGATGCCGCCTAGTTCTGAGTCCAACACCCACCATGGTGTATTGCTGGAACAGAAACCACAAACGTGGATGATTGGCAGGGCCAACTGGATGCTGTTCGGCCAGTTGGCTGTGTTTGAACATCGTGACAGCGTCCAGGAATAGGTGGATCACATCACACATGTGATCAGTCACGCTGCCGATCTGTCCACACCAATGTCTTTTGGCCCTCTTCAGAGGCAACCTGTCCCTTGGTGGACAGAAGAGTGCCATTTAGCTATCCAGAACGGGCGTGCAGCTCTTAGACGGTTTAAATGCCACCTGACAGCAGACAATCTCTCAACCTTTCGAATTGCAAGAGCCAATGCTCACCGTGTCTCATGGAAGGAGTTCGTAGATTCCATCAACCATTCCACTTGGTCCACAAAAGTATGGGAAGCCATCTGGAGGATTTCCAGTAAACACAGCCGTTTACCGATAGTTGCAGTGTTGAACGAGGGGTACCTCCAAACAACGCGTAGAAACATTGCTCAGATGCTGACCGAGCATTTTGCACTAACTACTGCCAATGAAAGCCAGGATCCAGCATTTCGTCGTTACCGTGCGGCCTTTGAGTGGGAAAAGTTGGACTTCACGTTGAACATTTCTGAGGCCTACAACTGCCCTTTCTCCATGTGGGAGCTCGAATCAGCACTGACTGAGACTTCTGAAACCACACACAGTCCCAACCACATCTGGTACTGCATGCTTAGACATCTACCAGTGGTATCGAAGAAAATCCTCCTTGAATGTTTAAATCTAATATGGCAGACAGGTGTCTTCCCCAACTCTTGGAGGGAGGAGGTTCTAATCCCTCTCCTCAAACCAGGAGAGGACTGCACATGTCCCAGTAGTTATCAGAGTATCGCCTTGATGAGCTGTGTAGGAAAGACCCTGGAATGGATGGTTAACTGTTGTCTGGACTGGCTTTTAGAGACCAGGCAACTCCTTAGCCGCTCTTAGTGTAGATTCTGAAGATTTCGGTCCACAGTAGACAACATAACCCTCCTAGAAGCAGCTATTCAGCAGGCTTTCCTCCCTCATCATTACTGTATCGGCATATTCTTTGATATCAGTAAGGCATACGATACTACTCAGATACACTGTATTCTGGCACAACTGCATCATTGGGGCTTTCATGGCCATCTCCCCACTTTCATTCGGTCTTTTCTGTCTCGGCGGTTTTTCGGACCTGAGTTGACAGTGTGAACTGTCTGATCAATTTCAGCAGGAGAATAGTGTCCCCCAGGGCAGTGTCTTTGTGTTACCCTCTTTGCCATAGCCATCAAAAGTATAACAGCGTGTGTGTGTGTGTGTGTGTGTGTGTGTGTGTGTGTGTGTTCATTTCAGTCATTCTTGTCGTCCTTTTAATTTGCCTGCCTTGCATGTCGGGGGACACTATCCTACATTTTAGAGAGACAGTGCGTTTTCTGGGCTTCAGGTTTGACTGGCTGCCATACCTACTTGAAAGCTAGAACCCTGAAGGCACTGAACATCCTTAAGTGCCTCAGCTACAGGTCTTGGGGAGTGGACAGGGCACACATCCTCCAGTTTTATCGAGCTTTTGGGCATTCGAGACTGGACTATTGGTGCATGGTGTATGGGTCAGCAAGGCCCTCTTATTTGTGGATACTTGACGCTGTCCATCATGCGAGGATTCAACTGGCCACAGATGATTATTGGACCAGTTTCACAGCCAGCCTCTGTGCTGAGGTGGGAGAACTGCCACTTACCATCCAGTGTCAGCTGCTCCTGGTGAGCAATGCTTGTAAGTTCCTCACAGCTCTGACTTCACCTGCACGCCATATTGTTGCTCGTCTGCCTCTGGAGCGCCTTTTTTCCAACCGTCCACGAGCCATGATGCCGTTTAGTTCCATTTTAACGTGTGCTGGAGTCCCTCAGTGTGGAGCCCGTATGTCCCCAAATCCAGGGTTTTAATTCCTGCCACCCTGGTTACTGAAGAGGCCCAGAGTGATTTAGATTTGGTGTGGTACAAGAGAGATTGCACTCCTGCTTCCATTTTTAATGTAACATTTTCTGCCATTTTATCTGAGCACCACGACTATGTAGCTTTTTTTTACGAATGGGTCAAAACAGGGATTCCGTTGGTTGCTCTGTTGTTTTTCCAGATCGTGTCCTCGAAGTCCAACTGCCTCAAGTGTTTACTGTCTTTGATGTAGAATTGTCTGCAATCTTGCGGGCACTGGAGCAGATGAGTTGCTCTTTCCGTCCTAAATTTCTTGTCTGTTCTGATTCACTAAGTGCCCTCCACTCATTGCAACATTTGTATTTAGTAGATAAAATAGTCCAGACCATCCAGGTTGCCCTCCTCCAACTAAAACAACTGGGGAAGGAGGTGGAGCTCACGAGTCATGCGTAGGTGGGAGGATGAGTGGCTGGAAATGACTGACAATAAGCGACGTTTAGTCAAGGCCACAATGTGTCTGTGGTGTACTTCTTTCCAGCCACATAGACGGGACGAGGTTCTCCTCACTTTGCTTCGTATAGGCCACAGTCCTGTGATGCATGGCTTCCTGCTCCGGTGAGAGGACCCTCCAATGTGTGGTACTTGTGGTGTCCAGGTCACTGTGTGCCACGTTTTATTAGATTGTGTTTTATTTTCTGACCAAGTGGGCCATGGCTGACTTGCCAGCAGATCTGTCATCTCTTTTAGGCAATACTCAAATGAATGTGGTTAAAGTTTAGAAGTTCTGTGACTTGTCAAATGGTTTTACTAAGATTTTAGGGAGAGGTTCTTAATTTGTTCACAGGGTGACCGGCTCGCCCATATTTTACGTAAGTGGCCAACCAGTGACAATTTCCTGTGGCATCTTTAGTGCTCCTTTCTCGTTTTCCTTACATTTTATTTTCTTATGCAGCATTTTTCATCTTTACCCACTTTCTTTGCGTATATGCTTCCATTTTACCGTATTTACTCGAATCTAAGCCGTACTCGAATGTAAGCCGCACCTGAAAAATGAGACTCGAAATAAAGGAAAAAAAAAAAAAAATTCCCGAATCTAAGCCGCACCTGAAATTTGAGACTCGAAATTCAAGGGGAGAGAAAAGTTCTAGGCCGCACCTCCAAATCGAAACAAAGTTGATCCATTGTAATATGAGACAAAATTTAGGTCGACTGAATGACGATACAGCTACAGTAGATTGGTTCGAGTCTTAAGCTTAGCAGTTAAGCTTTACCAGGTAGCCATTGCTATGCGTCAGGCGCTCCATCCGTATTTATATGGGTACCCTTCCTTTTTCATGTGCTTCGTCTGGTTTGAATCGATTGCTTATTTTGCTTTGTTCTCATAAGTGCCGTTTTCTTTGTTATAGGTGTTTACGTCACTAAGCTGAAAATGCATTAATGTACTGTGTCATGCATTGTTTGTCGCATTCTGATAGTGCGTGTTTATGGTCTGTCGCCGCTCGCGGCATGGCTTGCTTTTGTGCGCGCTACTGCCGCTAACAATAAAAAAAAAGAGAGGAATCGTCTCATTAGCGAAACAATGGCAAGAGACTGCTATTTGTTGTTACTTACACTGCTGCTTTCTTTGATAATGACCAACAAGAACCAAATAATAGACTGCGTATGATAGAACATGTTCTGAACGAGAGTTAGGCGAAAATTTTTCTCTGTTTGAAAATTTTTGCGGCCGCTTCTTTAGTACATCAAATTCTGCACAGAAATTAGAGTCATCTTAAATTTAAAAATCTAGTCAGTTGCCGTGCTTCATTTCTGACTGTATCCCTATTAGGCATAAGAATAATACGAATATAAACATGACCCGATGCGTATATTCTTCCGCGTTTGCTGTTGTCTCACTCTAGTTTCGTAGTTTATTAGGCAGACAGGATTTAAATGAGATAGCAGCAAATACGAAAGAATACATGGCAAAATGTTTATATTCGTATTATCCTTATGGTGAAGAGAATACTGCATGTGATTCACATTTCATCAGGTTCCTATTAGCAACCATCTCTTCTCACAGGTAGGAAAAAATTCAGAACGTAGAGTTGGCCATATTGACAAACATCCCAAACAGTCTTGCCAGTCGGATTTTCGTAGTACATTGAAATTCTGCTACATTCGAAGATGAATTTGTATTTACTTCATTGGATAAAGTATGAAAATGCAGTGTTCGAAACTCGGGGTGGAGAAAAAAAGCTCGTCTTCCACCTTTTTTTTTTTTAATTTATTTACTGACGCAGAGGTTTTGGCGCCAGTATTTATCTTTGTGCCTACAAACCATGCCTGTGTGGAGGTACATATATTCGACGGCAGAATTTAGTTGCAGCACCTACCAACATTTTTCAGAACTTCCGCTTGCGTTGCACTCGATTCTAAGCCGCAGGCGGTTTTTTGGATTACAAAAACAGGAAAAAAAGTGCGGCTTAGATTCGAGTAAATACGGTACTAAATTTGTCCACATTCGTTTCTTTTAATGTTTGTCAGGGCACTGATCTGGACTCTCCTCTTGCATTATTTGTAAAGGCTCTTTGTACACCTAAAAAAATACAAAAAAGTAAATCTTCTGTTTCCTTTGTTGGCTTGTTTGCTAAGCATTTTTGTTATTGTACAACTTTTCTACGATGACGGTTACTGCATCGTTCTGTAGCCCACCTCTCCTTACTATTGTGTGGGAAGTCCCACACAACACATTATGTTACTGTTAAGATTCAGGTATATTCTTCGTAAAGGAGGGGGTGGAGGGGGGGGGGAGAGAATTTTGATTTTTTGAATAAAAATAATGTAAATGTGCGTTTTTAAAATGATACAGCACTATCTTAGTGGTAAATTAATATTTTTGTGCTAAATGTTAGGTGGTATTGCACTGGAAATGATCAGTGAAATAATGAGTCATACAACAGAATACTAACCTCAACTGTTATCACTTTTATAGCAATCTACGACGACTACGACCAGCTCTACCACAGCAGCCCGCCCACTGCCAGCGCCTGCCCCTGTGGCGTCCACAGCAGCAGCATTCGCCACAAATGCTGTTGCAGCTGTCCATTCTTCTAACAGCATATTCTCTGCGACCTTCAACAGTGTCGGTGTAAGCGGTTAGTAATCAGCAAGAAGTAACTTAAAAGAAGTTTTTCCTATGGATTCTTGTGATTTGTATGGGCAGTGTCCAGGTCTTGAGATCTTGTTAAGCAACAAGAGAAATAGGCTGGAGGTGCTCTGTACCTACATGTGCATTTGGACTATGAAAGCCATTGCATATTGTGTTGTACAGCATACTCCACACCAGTTGAAACAGATGTCTTTTATTATGTAGAAATTCTCAATGCTGATGACCTTCTGGTATGATAGCTTCCTTATGTAATGGCAGGACAATGACATATTCATCACTCTAGAATTCTTCACATTATTGCTCCATGACCTGCATTGGAGAGCCTTCCAGACATGAGTAGCAGTGATTCAATCAACTGTGTGACATTCTGTGCATGAAGCAGCAGGCACCTGTCCTCAGTTGTCTAGAGACTCCTCTCCTGCTGTCCAAAAACCTCTGGACATTTAAGTACACACACACACACACACACACACACACACACACACACAAGGAATCGTAATTAGGTGGCGAGCAGACTGCTCACCAGGTAGCAGATGTTTTGAGTCGTCAACAGCCGCACGAAAAAGAGAAATAAAACTTCCTAGCTTTTGGAATAAATCATTTACAGTAAGAATAAAATAATCTGTACAATTCAGGTGTAGAGGGTCTTAGTCTAGTGAGCGTTGCCTTATTCGTCTGTCTACATTTCAGGTCTGTGTGTCTCCTAATACTTCTTACAATGTGTCAATGCTTGCACCAACACTCCATTTTCTATGCTTCTGGTCTCCAATTGTCTTCACATTCGTAATTGTTAGGTGTTCACAAAGACAACAGACTGTGATTATGCTAAAAAGTGACACCCTCAGCTTTGGACTGAGATGCAGTTGTATAAGCACTTTTGTAATATCTGTGATTTTATTAACTTTTTAAAATTTGTATCATTTTTTTCTTAGAAAGCACTGTCACATAATTTGGGTAAGTATAAGGCTACAATAACACAATATCAGTTAATTGCACTAGAAAGTAATTGCAGTTTCCCCTCTGCAATATTTCAAGGCTGTGTGTGTTTTATTTGGACTGTTATATCTTGCCACAATTCATCTGGAATAAAAGTAATTCTTGTCCAGAAGCCTGCAATTTTTACATATTTTTCAATATAGTGAAACATTTCTTTTACAGTTTTGGCAATAATGCATTTATCTTCACTACATTGATAGCTCATGATCCTAAATGTGAAATAAATTATAAAAAGATACTTCCTTTTAGAAAAGTGTTTGAGGTCTGTCACATGTATTAATAGCCAGTCTCTTATTGTTGTAGATACACATTATCAAGTATAGATTTCAAGTACACTGTATAAAGATTCTCAGACTTTTCCTATTGCAGTTAATGTTAAATTATAAGATAATTATTTTGATGCTCAATAGAGATATACATCATGTTGCATTGCTGATAAATAGTTTGCAGTGAGCATTCTCGATCAATAGAATCTTAAAATTTATGTGCCTCACAGAAACATAAGAGAGCTTTACACTCACAAATGATTGTTGATACACTTCTTCTAGCTAAATTCAAATTGCAGCTCTCCCCCCTGCGGGTCCGGGGATTAGAATAGGCCCGAGGTATTCCTGCCTGTCGTAAGAGGCGACTAAAAGGAGTCCCTCCCCCTCACGGGGGTAGTTAGCGCCTGCGTCCGGAGACGGACGGTTCCACGACCTCTATTTGTGGTCATTTTGCTTTTTCACTTCTCGTTTCTTCCTTCCTTTGGTTGGTTCCTTTCTTTGCTCTTCTCCACCTCACTGTCTTCCTTACTCTTTCCCTTGTCTTCTTCTCCTTGCCTTTTCATTGCCTTCTTCTCCTTGCCTTCTCATTGCCTTCTTCTCCTTGCCTTCTCATTGCCTTCTTCTCCTTGCCTTCTCTGGTCTCCGCCTCGGCGTTTGAGACAGTCTGTCCTCTCTCTCTCTCTCTCTCTCTCTCTCTCTCTCTCTCTCTCTCCTTTTTCCTCTTCTTCCTTCCTCCCTGTGTGCACCTGAAGGCCGACCCACGCGTTCGCACGCGTAGCCGGTGACGGGGTAACGCGTAATTCCCCGCCCTGGGTAGACACGTAAGGCACGCTCGTACCCCCTGGTAAAGGCCAGGCCCGGGGAGGGGTGATTGCCTGAGCTGATACCTTCTGACCATGCCGATTGGTCCCTCTGTCTGGTTCTCGGGAGGTGTGACCTGAGGTGTAAACATTCACCTAAGGCGGGAGTGCCCTCTGAGAGGGTCCCCACAAGGGAGGAGCGCACCATCGGAGACGCTGGCAATCATGGGGGATTCCTCCGCAATGGATTCCACTCCATCTCTCTCGACTTCTGCCCAAAAACGGAAACATGACCAGCTACCAGTGACAAAAGTACTACCGCCTGCCCCACAGTTCCTCGTCGTTTCTCGATCTGAGGACGGAAAGGATTTTTCCTCTGTCAACCCTTTCGTTATCCAGAAGGGCGTCGATGCCATAGCCGGATCTGTCAAATCTTGTACCAGGTTGCGTAATGGTACCTTATTACTCGAAACTGAGAGCGCATTTCAGGTACAAAAACTGCTTCGGGCCACACTCCTGTACACATTCCCTGTCCGGGTGGAGGCTCACCGAACTTTGAATTCGTCTCGTGGTGTGGTCTATACTAGATCCCTCGACGGCTTGACTGACGAGGAGATTCAATCTTTCCTCGCTGAGCAGGGTGTGACGGCTGTCCATAGGGTCATGAAAAAGGTCAACAATGACCTTGTACCGACCCGGACACTTTTCTTGACCTTCGATAGTGTTCAGCTGCCATCGCGCATCAAAGCGGGCTACGAGGTTATTTCTGTTCGCCCCTATGTCCCGACACCTACGCGCTGCTACCAGTGTCAGCGTTTCAATCACACTCGCCAGTCTTGTTCCAATGCGACTAAATGTGTCACTTGTGGCAGGGATGCCCATGAGGGTGACTGTCCACCTCCGTCTCCTCGTTGTGTGAACTGTCAGGGTGACCATGCCGCATCCTCCCGCGACTGACCTGTCTATAAGGAAGAACGCTGTATCCAAGAAATTCGGGTCAAAGAGAAAGTGTCCACCTCGGCTGCTCGCAAGCTATTGGCTAGTAGGAAGCCCACGCTGCTCCCAGTGGGGAAATACAGTACTGTCCTCGCCTCTCCTCGGACTACCAGGGAGGTGGCAACCCAGACATGCGATCTGACCTTCAGCACCACGGTCGTCCGTTCGGCCAGTGCTAAGATCGCGCGGTCGACGTCTCCTCTTCCTCCCATCACCCCACAGACACCAGCCCCTTCGTCAGCTTCTGCTAAGACGAAGACCCAGAAGTCAGATGCACGGGCCTTCAAGAAGGAACCGTCCCGTGCAAACTTCCTACGTACCTCGACCTCCCAGCCTTCGACCTTCCAAGAAGGCTAATAGGAAGCACAGTTCTCCTTCTCCGCCACGGCGCATTTCTTCTCCTGCGCCACCCAGCGGTTGCCGCCCCAGGCCGTCATCTGTTTCGCCTGGCCGCACCGCTGGTAGCCGAACATCTGGTCGTTCACCGGCGGAGGAAGCTCCCCCTCCCGGCCATCTTTCCAAGATGGCCGATGAACCTATAGACCCAATGGACGCTGACTGTCCGCGTACTGATAGCGGCGGCAGTGCTCGCTCGAAGCCAGGCCCTCAGCGGCCTTCGAGGTGACCCCTTCTTTCATCTTCCCTTCCCCCCCCCCCCCCCCCCCCCCCCCCCCCCCCCCCTCTTACGATGGCACTTATTCACTGGAATATTCGCAGCATTCGCTCCAACCGAGAGAACTTGAAGTTGCTGCTCCGCTTGCACCGTCCGCTCGTCGTAGCCCTCCAGGAAACGAAGCTACGCCCATGCGATCAAATTACCTTGGCACACTACACCTCTGTGCGTTTTGACCTACCCCCTGTGGTAGGTATCCCAGCTCATGGAGGGGTTATGTTGCTGGTCCGGGATGATATTTACTACGATCCCATCACGTTGCACATCGGCCTGCAGGCAGTTGCCATCCGCATTACTCTCCCCACTTTTACATTTTCCATTTGTACCGTTTACACTCCATCGTCGTCTGCCGTTACCAGGGCAGACATGATGCAACTTATTGCTCAGCTACCTGCACCATTTTTGTTAACTGGAGACTTCAATGCCCACCATCCCCTTTGGGGCTCTCCAGCATCCTGCCCGAGGGGCTCCCTGTTAGTAGACCTTTTCAACCAGCTCAATCTTGTCTGCCTCAATACTGGCGCCCCTACTTTTCTTTCAGACACATCTCACACCTATTCCCATTTAGATCTCTCTATATGTACTCCCCAACTTGCACGCCGGTTTGAGTGGTATGCACTTTCTGATACGTATTCGAGCGACCACTTCCCGTGTGTTATCCATCTCCTGCAGCATACCCCCTCTCCGTGCTCATCTAGTTGGACCATCTCCAAAGCAGACTGGGGGCTCTTCTCTTCCAGGGCGACCTTTCAGGATCAAACATTCCCAAGCTGCGATAGTCAGGTCGCACACCTCACGGAAGTCATTCTCACTGCTGCTGAATATTCCATCCCTCACCCTACTTCTTCTCCACGTCGCGTACCGGTCCCCTGGTGGACCGCAGCATGTAGAGACGCTTTACGTGCTCGTCGACGTGCTTTACGCACCTTTAAACGCCACCCTACAGTGGCGAATTGTATCAATTATAAACGATTACGTGCACAGTGTCGTCGAATTATTAAAGAAAGCAAGAAAGCCAGCTGGGCTGCTTTCACAAGCACCTTCAACAGTTTTACTCCTTCTTCTGTTGTCTGGGGTAGCCTGCGCCGGCTATCTGGCACTAAGGTCCACTCACCAGTTTCTGGCTTGACGGTCGCGAATGACGTCCTTGTGGCCCCTGAGGCTGTCTCCAATGCCTTCGGCCGCTTTTTCGCAGAGGTTTCGAGCTCCGCTCATTACCACCCTGCTTTCCTCCCCCACAAACAGGCAGAGGAGGCTAGGCCACCTAACTTCCGCTCCTCGAATCGTGAAAGTTATAATGCCCCATTCACCATGCGGGAACTCGAAAACGCACTTGGCCGATCACGGTCCTCCGCTCCAGGGCCTGATTCTGTTCATATTCAGATGCTGAAGAACCTTTCTCCTGCGGGTAAAGGTTTTCTTCTTCGTACTTACAATCGCATCTGGATTGAGGGACATGTTCCCGCATGCTGGCGCGAGTCTATTGTTGTCCCGATTCCTAAGCCGGGGAAGGACAAGCACTTGCCTTCCAGTTATCGACCCATCTCGCTTACCAGCTGTGTCTGTAAAGTGATGGAGCGAATGGTTAACTCTCGATTGGTTTGGCTGCTTGAGTCTCGACGCCTCCTTACCAATGTACAATGTGGATTTCGTAGGCGCCGGTCTGCTGTTGACCATCTGGTTACCTTGTCGACATTCATTATGAATAACTTCTTGCGGAAGCACCCGACCGCGGCTGTGTTCTTTGATTTGGAGAAGGCTTACGACACCTGTTGGAGGGCGGGCATTCTCCGCACCATGCATACATGGGGCCTTCGCGGTCGCCTCCCTCTTTTTATTCGTTCCTTTTTAATGGATCGACAGTTCAGGGTACGTGTGGGTTCTGTCCTGTCAGACAGCTTTCGCCAGGAGAATGGGGTGCCACAGGGCTCAGTTTTGAGCGTCGCTCTCTTCGCCATAGCGATCAATCCAATAATGGATTGCCTCCCAGCTGATGTATCAGGCTCCCTTTTCGTGGACGATTTTACCATCTATTGCAGCGCGCAGCGTACGTGTTTCCTGGAGCGCTGTCTTCAGCGTTCTCTTGACCGTCTTTACTCCTGGAGTGTCGCCAATGGCTTCCATTTTTCTGCCGAGAAGACGGTCTGTATTAACTTCTGGCGCTACAAAGAGTTTCTCCCACCGTCCTTAAGACTCGGTCCCGTTGCTCTCCCATTCGTGGAGACAACAAAATTTTTAGGTCTTACATTTGACAGGAAACTTAGTTGGTCTCCACATGTGTCTTACTTGGCTGCCCGTTGTACCCGTTCTCTCAATGTCCTCCGTGTTCTCAGTGGTATGTCGTGGGGAGCGGATCGAACCATCCTACTTTGCCTATATCGGTCGATCGTCCGCTCCAAGCTGGATTATGGGAGCTTCGTATACTCCTCTGCACGGCCATCCATCTTACGCCGCCTCAACTCCATACAACATCGGGGTTTACGACTTGCGATCGGAGCGTTTTATACTAGTCCCTAGTCCCGTCGAGAGTCTTCATGCTGACGCTGGTGAGTTGCCACTCACCTACCGGCGCGATATACTGCTTTGTCGGTATGCCTGTCGGCTACTGGCAATGCCCGACCTCCCGTCTTATCGTTCCTTTTTTGATGACTCTCTCGACAGTCAATACGGGTTGTATGTCTCCGCCCTGCTACCCCCTGGAGTTCGCTTTCGTCGCCTCCTTCAACACCTTAATTTTTCACTCCCTGCCACCTTTCGAGTGGGCGAGAGCCACACGCCACCTTGGCTCCAGGCTCAGGTTCGCGTCCACCTTGACCTCTGCTCGCTCCCGAAGGAGGTAACCCCCGGTTCAGTCTACCACTCCTGTTTTGTCGAACTTTGTTCGAAGTTCATTGATATGACCTTCATTTATACAGATGGCTCTAAGACCAATGACGGGGTCGGGTGTTCTTTTATTGTCGGGGCACAAAGTTTCCAATATCGGCTCCATGGCCATTGTTCGGTCTTCACAGCTGAGCTCTTTGCCCTCTACCAGGCTGTCCTTTACATCTGCCGCCACCGACATTCTGCATACGTCATCTGCTCCGATTCCCTGAGCGCTATCCAGAGCCTCGGTGATCCGTACCCGGTTCACCCTTTCGTGCACCGGATCCAACGCTCTCTTCAGCAGCTGGTGGACGTCGGTTCTCCGGTTAGCTTTATGTGGGTTCCTGGCCATGTCGGTATCCCTGGGAACGAA
Source organism: Schistocerca nitens (assembly GCF_023898315.1). NCBI lineage: Eukaryota > Metazoa > Arthropoda > Insecta > Orthoptera > Acrididae > Schistocerca > Schistocerca nitens. The sequence continues at coordinate 227,556,274 of NC_064620.1, read as the reverse complement.
GCTGCAGATGCCGCGGACAAGGCTGCGGTCCTCCAGCCTCGGACAGCTTCTTGTTGTGTCCCTTCGTCAGATTGTAGCAGGGTAATTTGTCGGCGCATTGTATCGCTGTGGCATGCCGATTGGGCTGCACTTCCAGACAACAAGCTTCGGGCCTTGAAAGCTCTTCCCGTGGCTTGGACGTCCTCCTCACGCCCTTCTCGACGGGAGGAGGTAGTTTTGGCCCGGTTGCGAATTGGCCACTGCCGGTTCAGCCATCGCTATCTGCTGACGGCTGTGCCGGCGCCGTTCTGCCCATGTGGGCAGTTGCTGACGGTCCGCCACATTTTAACGTCGTGTCCGGATTTTAGCACCCTGCGTCTCGATCTTGGCCTGCCATGTACTGTAGAAGCCATTTTAGCGGATGACCCACGAGCAGCTGCTCGCGTTCTTCATTTTATCAATTTGACAACCCTCTCAAAGGACACTTGATTATGCTGTTTTCTTTTTTAATCCTATGCCTGTCAGTATGTCTTTCATCGTGTTTTCCATTTCGTTGCTGTTTTAAGCTTGTGACTCGCGGTGCATTCCTAAAGTAGTCTGGGCGCTAATGACCGTTGACGTTGTGCGCAAAAAAAAAAAAAAAAAAAAAAAAATTTTTTGCAGCTCTGCATAAATAATCTCTTACAGCATACAGCCATCAATTACTCCGCAATTGTGCACGGCCTATTGAGTGACAGCCCAAGACATATCCACGTCTATTGCATTCTTCAGGGTTAAACTACATTTCATGGTGCTCGTATGAACAAAATTTGGCACAGGCAGATCATGTGGATGTTGTGACAACAAAGTTAAACATTCTTGTTTACATTAGAATGGTATTAAAAAGACTTGATACAATGTGTATTAAATATCAGTTGTCAAATAGAATTATCTCTGAGAAAACAAATCTACTGATAACATTCTTTTTTCAGAGAGAGGGAAAAAATTATTATTGTGGAAGGAGCAAAGAATAGGCAAACATGTAAATTTCTGTTCAGAAGCCTTGATTTATTGACAGTTCGTTGTGTGTGTGTGTGTGTGTGTGTGTGTGTGTGTGTGTGTGTGTGTCAGGAACCTCAAAATTTTTGGAAATATTCTTTGAAAAGGTGTATCACACAGGATGCATGTAAGCTGTTACACTACTGCTTCATACTATTTGGAACTGCTCTGTATTTTATGACATCAAAGACCTACACTAAAATTGTAGAATGAAGTATAAAATACTATTTAAAAAATCAAATGTTGTTGGAAAGTAGAATAATTCTTGTACAATGGGTATAAATAAGTAAAATTGTTGTTATTGATATATATGGTAAATTTTCTTTGTCCTGACACATAAACACAAACTAGTGTAGTGTATAGTAATATAACGAAACACCATGAATGACTCATTAAATGCCTCAGTCTCATAACTATACGATATACCGTATGATAGTAAGAAACAAAATCAAACCAAACGGTTGATATTTGTTATTATACAGACACTATATCATGGCAGTTTTAGATGGGGATTGCTTTGAAGTGTAGTTGTGTAAGATACCGGTAGAGTTAGAGCCTTAACTACCATTACCAGCTGCAGCAAAAATTGCACTGTAGCCTTTGCCAAATGCTTTGTGTACTCCAGTTTGGTTTGTTTTATGGATTGCTTGTTTTTCTTATTTTGAAATGAGTAAGAGACTAATCCTGGTGCATAAAGGAATTCAAATGTAACTCTCGTGACAACAGAAGGAATCCGTGATCCCTATGGCCATTACATCAGTTCTGCTTTCATGGAAGCACAAAACACGAATGTAGGATGGCAGCCCTGCAAGGAGGAGGTGGGGCTTGTTTTTCCTTACTGCTTCTTTCCATTTGGGCAGTGTTAAGTTCTCATAGTTTTATGGTTCTGGCTGGCTGTCACAATATACTGTCTGCATAATACACTGTAGGAAATCCTGAAGTGTCAGTGTAAGATCGAAAGAAATGCATCCCACAGCTGAGAGTATTAAAATCCTAATGGTAAACTGCCGCAGTATTCTCAACAAAATGCCAGAGTTTGAAGTGTTACTGAAAAGCAGTGAATCTCACATAATACTAGATACAGAAAACTGATCGAAACCTGAAATTGGTAGCAATGAGATTTGGAGGGAAATGTAAGTGCGTATTGAAAGGATAGGCAAATGGGAAATGAAGGCAGTGTATTTGTTGCAGAAGAAACTCAAATTCACCAAGGTAGGAATTGAAGCTGTATGTGAGATTGTTTTGACAAGAATCGGTATCAGGGGTGGGCATAAAATGATAATTGGATCCTTGTATGGCCCACTAGACTCGTCCCTGGATGTAACCAAAAAGTCAGATAAAACCTCAGTTCACTTGTACAGGACTTCCCCAGTCATACTGTAATCATCGATGGAGATTTTAATCATCCAAAAGTTAATTGCGAAAATTACAGTTTTGGTAGTGGTAGACATGACAATACATCCTATGAATCTTTACTAAATGCCTTCTCTGAAAACTACCTAGCACAGATAGTTAGGAAAGCCACTCATGATGGAAATATTTTGGATTTAATCACAACAAATTGACCTGACCTCTTTGAAGATGTCCACATTCAAACTTGTAGCTGTAACCATGATGCGGTTGTGGCACTAACGATTTTTTTTTTTTTTTTTTTTTTGTCATCAGTCTACTGACTGGTTTGATGCAGCCCGCCACAAATTCCTTTCCTGTGCTAACCTCTTCATCTCAGAGTAGCACTTGCAACTTATGTAGTGGACTGACAAGGCAGCCAGTCCACAGTGACGGGTAGCCGAAAGGGCACACGTACACACACGCCGACTGGCGCGAAGTCTGGAACAGGATTCGTAATGAATGTGATAAAGAAAAGAACGTAGCTACTAGAACACTTAACTTTTATATCGTCCTTTGGTATACAGCATTCTTGATGATACAAGTGAGACTATCTTGAGATACATGCAATGGTACAAATGGCGCCTTGCTAGGTCGTAGCCCTTAACTTAGCTGAAGGCTATTCTAACTGTCTCTCGGCAAATGAGAGAAAGGCTTCGTCAGTGTAGTCGCTAGCAACGTCGTCGTACAACTGGGGCGAGTGCTAGTACGTCTCTCGAGACCTGCCTTGTGGTGGCGCTCGATCTGCGATCCTGACAGTGGCAACACGCGGGTCCGACATGTACTAATGGACCGCGGCCGATTTAAGCTACCACCTAGCAAGTGTGGTGTCTGGCGGTGACACCACAACTTACGTCCTCAATTATTTGCTTGACGTATTCCAATCTCTGTCTTCCTCTACAGTTTTTGCCCTCTACAGCTCCCTCTAGTACCATGGAAGTCATTCCCTCATGTCTTAGCAGATGTCCTATCATCCTGTCCCTTCTCCTTATCAGTGTTTTCCACATATTCCTTTCCTCTTCGATTCTGCGTAGAACCTCCTCATTCCTTACCTTATCAGTCCACCCAATTTTCAACATTCGTCTATAGCACCACATCTCAAGTGCTTCGATTCTCTTCTGTTCCGGTTTTCCCACAGTCCATGTTTCACTACCATACAATGCTGTACTCCAGACGTACATCCTCAGAAATTTCTTCCTCAAAGTAAGACCGGTATTTGATATTAGTAGACTTCTATTGGCCAGAAATGCCTTTTTTGCCATAGCGAGTCTGCTCTTGATGTCCTCCTTGCTCCGTCCGTCATTGGTTATTTTACTGCCTAGGTAGCAGAATTCCTTAACTTCATTGACTTCGTGACCATCAATCCTGATGTTAAGTTTCTCGCTGTTCTCATTTCTACTACTTCTCATTACCTTCGTCTTTCTCCTGTTTACTCTCAAACCATACTGTGTACTCATTAGACTGTTCATTCCGTTCAGCAGATCATTTAATTCTTCTTCACTTTCACTCAGGATAGCAATGTCATCAGCGAATCGTATCATTGATATCCTTTCACCTTGTATTTTAATTCCACTCCTGAACCGTTCTTTTATTTCCCATCATTGCTTCCTCGATGTACAGATTGAAGAGTAGGGGCGAAAGGCTACAGCCTTGTCGTACACCCTTCTTAATACGAGCACTTCGTTCTTGATCGTCCACTCTTATTATTCCCTCTTGGTTGTTGTACATATTGTGTATGACCCGTCTCTCCCTATAGCTTACCCCTACTTTTTTCAGAATCTCGAACAGCTTGCACCATTTTATATTGTCGAACGCTTTTTCCAGGTCGACAAATGCTGTGAAAGTGTCTTGATTTTTCTTTAGCCTTGCTTCCATTATTAGCCGTAACGTCAGAATTGCCTCTCTCGTCCCTTTACTGTTCCTAAAGCCAAACTGATCATCACCTAGCGCATTCTCAATTTTCTTTTCCATTCTTCTGTATATTATTCTTGTAAGCAGCTTCTATGCATGAGCTGTTAAGCTGATTGTGCGATAATTCTCGCACTTGTCAGCTCTTGCCGTCTTCGGAATTGTGTGGATGATGCTTTTCCGAAAGTCAGATGGTATATCACCAGACTCATATATTCTACACACCAACGTGAATAGTCGTTTTGTTGCCACTTCCCCCAATGATTTTAGAAATTCTGATGGAATGTTATCTATCCCTTCTGTCTTATTTGACCGTAAGTCCTCCAAAGCTCTTTTAAATTCCGATTCTAATACTGGGTACCCTATCTCTTCTAAATCGACTCCTGTTTCTTCTTCTATCACATCAGACAAATCTTCACCCTCATAGAGGCTTTCAATGTATTCTTTCCACCTATCTGCTCTCTCCTCTGCATTTAACAGTGGAATTCCCGTTGCACTCTTAATGTTACCACCGTTGCTTTTAATGTCACCAAAGGTTGTTTTGACTTTCCTGTATGCTGGGTCTGTCCTTCCGACAATCATATCTTTTTCGATGTCTTTACATTTTTCCTGCAGCCATTTCGTCTTAGCTTCCCTGCACTTCCTATTTATTTCATTCCTCAGCGACCTGTATTTCTGTATTCCTGATTTTCCCGGAACATGTTTGTACTTCCTCCTTTCATCAATCAACTGAAGTATTTCTTCTGTTACCCATGGTTTCTTCGCAGCTACCTTCTTTGTACCTATGTTTTCCATCCCAACTTCTGTGATGGCCCTTTTTAGAGGTGTCCAGTCCTCTTCAACTGTACTGCCTACTGCGCTATTCCTTATTGCTGAATCTATAGCGTTAGAGAACTTCAGACATATCTCGTCATTCCGTAGTACTTCCGTATCCCACTTCTTTGCGTATTGATTCTTCCTGACTAATGTCTTGAACTTCAGCGTACTCTTCATCACTACTATATTGTGATCTGAGTCTATGTCTGCTCCTGGGTACGCCTTACAATCCAGTATCTGATTTCGGAATCTCTGTCTGACCATGATGTAATCTAATTGAAATCTTCCCGTATCTCCCGGCCTTTTCCAAGTGTACCTCCTCCTCTTGTGATTCTTGAACAGGATATTCGCTATTACTAGCTGAAACTTGTTACAGAACTCAATTAGTCTTTCTCCTCTTTCATTCCTTGTCCCAAGCCCATATTCTCCTGTAACCTTTTCTTCTACTCCTTCCCCTACAACTGCATTCCAGTCGCCCATGACTATTAGATTTTCGTCCCCCTTTACATACTGCATTACCCTTTCAATATCCTCTTACACTTTCTCTGTCTGTTCATCTTCAGCTTGCGATGTCGGCATGTATACCGGAACTATCGTTGTCGGTGTTGGTCTGCTGTCGATTCTGATTAGAACAACCCGGTCACTGAACTGTTCACAGTAACACACCCTCTGCCCTACCTTCCTATTCATAACGAATTCTACACCTGTTATACCATTTTCTGCTGCTGTTGATATTACCCGATACTCATCTGACCAGAAATCCTTGTCTTCCTTCCACTTCACTTCACTGACCCCTACTATATCTAGATTGAGCCTTTGCAATTCCCTTTTCAGATTTTCTAGTTTCCCTACCGCATTCCAGCTTCTGACATTCCACGCCCCGACTCGTAGAGCATTATCCTTTCGTTGATTATTCAATCTTTTTCTCATGGTAACCTCCCCCTTGGCAGTCCCCTTCTGGAGATCCGAATGGGGGACTATTCCGGAATCTTTTGCCAATGGAGAGATCATCATGACACTTCTTCAATTACAGGCCACATGTCCTGTGGATACACATTACGTGTCTTTAATGCAGTGGTTTCCATTGCCTTCTGCATCCTCATGTCGTTGATCATTGCTGATTCTTCCGCCTTTAGGGGCAATTTCCCACCCCTAGGACAAGAGAGTGCCCCGAACCTCTATCCGCTCCTCCGCCCTCTTTGACAAGGCCGTTGGCAGAATGAGGCTGACTTCTTATGCCGGAAGTCTTCGGCCACCAATGCTGATTATTTATCAAAATTTAGGCAGTGGCGGGGATCGAACCTGGGACCGAAGACGTTTTTGATTATGAATCAAAGGCGCTACCCCTAGACCACGGGTATGATTATCAGAGTACAAAGTACAACAGAAAGATATTTATGGCCAGTAAACTAGATAAAAATATCTCAATGAGGGACTTGAAGCTTTCTCACAGGGCAGGAATGTGTAGGGGAACTCTGGCTCAAGTTTACAAGAATAGTTGACCATGCACTGGGTAGATATGTACGTACCCAGTAGAACAGTTCATAATGGAAGGGAACCTCCATGACAGACAGGCACTGTAAAGAAACACAGATTACTGCATAATAAGTGTAAAACAAAGTGTATGGCTATAGATAGAGAGATGAAATGCATTTGGCTGCCGAGAGCTTTCAGCTGAATATTGTCAAATGACTTTTCACAGAACCCAAAGAAATTATGGTCATTTGAAAAGGCTGTTGGTGGCACCAAAGTTAGTGTCCAGTTCTTAGTGAATGAGACAGGAACTGAAATTTAGAGTAGCAAAGCAAAAACTGAAATGCTTAACTCTGTTTTCTAATGTTTCTTTACAAAGGACAACCCAGGAGAATTGTTCCAACTTAATCCTCATACCACTGAAAAGGTGAATGAGTAAAGTATTAGTGTCTGTGGTGTTGAGAAATAGCCAAAACCATTAAAATTGAACAAGCTCCAGATTCTATACTGAATTTTCAGCAGAATTAGCCCATATTCTAACTACAATCTTACCATAGATATCTCGAACAAAAAACTGTGCCCAGTTCTTGCCTCACAAAACTACTGTCCAATATCCTTGACATTGATTTGTTGTTGAATCATAGAACGTATTCTGAAGCATAATGAGGTATCTCGAACAGAATGACCTCCTCAGTGCCCACCAGCATATATTTCAAAAACATGGATCATGTGAAACCCAACTCGCACTTTTCTTGCACGACATACTGAAAGCTTGGGATCAAGGCAATCAGGTAGACAGTATATTTCTTGATTTCTGAACAGCTTTTGACTCAGTACCACACCTACACTTATTGTCAAAAGTACAATCATATGGAGTATCAAGTGAAATTTGGAAATTTGTGACTGGATTGATGACTTGCTGTTTCTGTTGTAAATTAATGACCTAGCAGATGATATTGATAGTAAAATCAGGCTTTTTGCAGATGACGCAGTTATCTAATAATGAAGTACTATTTGAAAGAAACTGTGTAGATATTTAGATAGATCTTGATAAGATTTAAAAGTGGTGCAGAGATTGGTAACTTGCTCTAAATGTTCAGAAATATAAAATTTTGCACTTCTCAAAACCACAAAAGCATAGTATCCTATGACTACAATATCAATAAGTCTCAGAATCGTCCAATTCATACAAATACCTGGCTGTAGCACGATGTAGGCATACGAAATTAAATGATCACATAGGTTCAGTTGTGGGTAAAGCATATGGTAGATTTCGGTTTATTGGTAGGATACTGGGGAAGTGTTTCTGAAGAAGAGAAATTTGTTAACATCGAGTGTAGATTTAAGTGTCAGGAAGTTGTTTATGAGAGTATTTGTATGGAGTGTAGCCATGTATGGAAGTGAAACATGGACGACAAATAGTTCGGACAAGAAGAGAATAGAAGCTTTCGAAATGTGGTGCTACAGAAGAATGCTGAAGATTAGATGGGTAGCTCACATAACTAATGAGGAGTTATTGAATAGAATTGGGGAGAAGAGGTGTTTGTGGCACAACTTGACTATAATAAGGGATCGGTTGGTAGGACATGTTCTGAAGCATCAAGGGATCACCAATTTAGTATTGGAGGGCAGCACAGAGGGTAAAATTCATAGAGGGAGACCAAGAGATGAATACACTAAGCAGATTCAGAAGGATGTAGGCTGCAGTACATACTGGGAGGTGAAGCAGCTTGCACAGGATAGAGTAGCATGGAGAGCTGCATCAAACCAGTCTCAGGACTGAAGACAAAAACAACAACTGCGGAAGTGCCAATCAATCTACAAAAGAGATTGCTTACAAATTACTCGGGCAACTGGTTCTAGAATATTGCTCAGGTGTGTGCGACTTGTACCAGATAGGACTGACGGGGGATATTGAACGTATATAAATAAGGGCAGCACGAATGGTCACAGGTTATTTTTTAATCCATGGGAGAGTGTCACAGAGATCTGAATGAACTGAACTGACAGTCGTAAACTATCCCGGAAAAGCCTACTAACAGAGTTTCAACAACTGGCTCTAAAGGGTTGCTCAAGTGATATAATCTCCTACATATTGCTCACATAGGGATTGTGAGAGAATAAGGTTAGAATAATTACTGTAGGCACAGGGGCATTCAAACAATTGTTCATACCGTGCTCTTGTTCTTCCTGCGCTCCATACATGAGTGGAACAGCAAGAAACCCTATTAACCGGTACTATGCAACCTACCCTCTGCCATGCACCTCACTGTAACTTACAAAGTGTAGATGCAGATGTAGATGTAGTGTATTGCATAACACCATTCATATTCTGTTGTGGATGATGATAAGGAAGAATAATTATTTGTTAAACTGTTGCACTATAGGCAGTATTGGGCAGTAATAGTTTTTGATGTACTGAACATTTACTTAGGTGGGGTGACAATGCAAGCCAACAGCAGCACGGCAATGAGCACGGTGTCATCTGTTGCACCGGCCGTCTTGCCAGCCGTAGCGGCCGTGGCGCTGCCGGCAGCAGCTGCACTCCCTCCCGCAACAGCAGCCACTCACACTGCACCAGTTTCTGTTTCTGCGGCATCTCCGGTGCCGGTCCCAGCTGTGACTGCCTCGCCGGCTGCAGCACCTGCTGTTCCCCCTCGCACGGGCACTCCATCACCGGCGTAAGTAGCAATAAGGGACTATTGGTCGAGCTCTGTAAATAAACCGAACAATTAATTCACTTATGTTTTTGAAATACACTGTTTTTGAATAGCAAATCCTTCCTAAAGCTACACTTGATTGTAAGTTTGTTTGGCAGTTGTTGCTTGTCAGAGAATAGCAGTTTCAGACTGTAGCTGCATATTTCTCAGAATGAAGAAGAAGGAAGTATTCACTTGTGGTGTCTAATGATGTGTTGTGGAAACAAGTGTGAAAGCTTCCATGGCCAGTGCCAACTTGAGTAAAATATCTCTGGGCATTAGGCTATGTTGTACTGAAACTTACTTTGTTTTGGTCATCACTTTTCTGATGGGTTTGATGTGGCCTGACATGACATCCTTTCTTTTACCAAATTGACTTTTCGACTGTCTCGTGCATCAGTCATCTTCAGTGACCAGAATAGTGCAGTTGCAAAGTTTATGTATTTGAGAGCACAGTACACATAAACAGATTTATAATCTCATCATGAAGCTCACTGCTGCACAAGAGTGTCAGTTCCGGTACATAGTTCCCAGATGAATGTGCCATTGTGGTATGTTGTATGTGTCAACTGTTAGCTGTGGCAGCCCAATCAGGGAAGGGGCTAAAGAACGTTATTTGGGTGTGTTTGGAGTTTATGGATCTTGGTACAAAAGATCAGTCGTAAACAGTCGAGAAAACCAGTAAATTAAGAGACAGAATAACTGGCCGATAGTTACCTTCTGGAGGTGAAATAATTAGTACTGCTAACAGACACACAAAAATGAAAGAGACACAGCATGTTATTTTCAGAACTAATAGTTCCTTCATTGGGGAGGACAGTGTGACCGGTTGGACGACACTGAAAGGAGAGGGTAGGTCACTGGGGTGCTAGGTTGAGAGGCACCCAGCAGCGTCTACTCTTTCCCTCACTGCTGGGGCTTAAGTGACCTGCCCTCCCATTTTAACCTTTTCCAACCTGTCCCACTCTCCTCATCAACAAAGGAACTATTAGTTCTGAAAGCAAAGTAGCAAATTACTGTGTCTCTCTCACTTTTTTTGTTATTGTTGGCAGTACTACACACTTGACCTCCTGATGGTAAATAGCAGCCAGAACTTGTCTACTAGTAATAACCATGTGACTAAATAGTATCTACTGAAGTGTTTGGCATCATAGGCACAAATGATGTAGTCATAATAGACAGCACTACACAACATCCCGTACGTTACACATTTCTGTTGAAATTTTTTAAGATAGGCAGTTTACTGACTTCCCTGCACTGTTTAACATTGGGGAATTCCTTGTGAAGAGAAATTAAGATCTCATACCAGGGTGGTTTGATAAGTCTGATAAATAAGCACGAAGAAAATGTTCGTTTTGTAAATAACTCACCATACTTCTTGACATAGTCTCCTTTGAGTGGTGTACTCTTGGTTGAGTGATTGTGCAGCTTTTTTGTCCCATGGGAAGATAAGTTCTGTCAGACTGCGCAAAATACTTGGTGACTGAAACTTACACTTCGTCACTTGATGAAAATTTCTTCCCATCAAGCTAGAGTTTGGGCTAAGTCTGGTGAATAGGGTGGATGAGCAACCAATTCAGAGCCCAAATCATGCACTTCTGTCAAAGTTATCACTGATATATAGAATAGTGCATTATTCTGGTGAAAGAGCACATTTTTGTGTGCCATCATGGTCTTTTTTCAGCCAACATAAGTTTTAAACAATCAAACAATAAACGTAATGGCATACCTGCCAAGTTTTCTGGTTTTCCCGAAAGATTTCCAGATTTTGGGGTAGTTGTCCGGTTTTCTGAGTGAACATCATTTTTTTTTTCCACATTTTCAGCTCCTGGGCTTGTTTCCACCCTCTGCATTTATATTGCATTTAAGTTTTGACCAATAATAGCGAGTGTTTGAAATTCGACTGAAAGTGAACTGATAATATTATCGATAATCCCTTCTCACAGAATATCGCTGCGCTTTTGTCGTTAACTCTGCGTGTTTGAAACACTGCCAGCGAAAGTCATTGAATGTTCTATCAGTAACCACATCTCACAGATGATCGCTGGTTACTCTTTGGGCTTGAACTGCATGTTGGCGGGAAAGCTTTATTCATGCTTGGTTTTATTCGGTGTTTGCTATGGTTCTGGTATTTGTGCAATTGTATCATGAATTCTTGTGTGATTTAGTGTTTTCTTGATGAGTTCAACTAAGAAACATCGTCATCCGTCTTTCAGGGATGCATATTCTGCTGAATTTGGGTGTATTATGCAATCGTGGAAAAGTAAAACATTTGCATTCTGTTCCGTGTGTTCGTGTGATATAAACATTTCTCATGGGGGAAGAACTGAATTAATAAATCATATTAAATCCATTAAACACATCTCTAATACCAAAATGAAGGATAGCGGTAGGAAAATTGTTTCATTTCTTACCAATTCTTGAGCTGACATTGATGTAATAGGAGCAGAGCTGACCTTGATGTAATAAGAGCAGAATGTTTGTTCACTTCATTTTTAATTGAACATAATATTCTGTTATCTGCTGCTGATCATGCTGGTGCCCTTTTTAAGAAAATTTTCTCTGGTCCAGAAATGTGGTTGATGTTGTACAAAGAGTTCACATATTTTCATAGAAATGGCTAAAGATTCAAGAAATAAACTCACTAGTTGCATGCAATGTGAACTATTAACTTTAGCTACAGGTGGGAGCAATGACAGTGATGCTAAGAAATTTTGAGGAAAAGCAGGAAAAGATAGTTACTTCGGTGCTGTCTATCCTGGCCTTGGTGTGCGATTCAACGGGACATAATATTGGGAATTTATTACTTTCACAGTTGGAGTATTACAGAATGACAATTGAAAATTGTGTAGCATTCTGTTCAGACAATGCTGCAGTCATGATTGGAAAGAGAAATGGGGTTGCTGCTGTTTTAAGGGAAGCACAGCTATATGTCTTTGTGCTCAGTTGCTCATGTCATTTGCTTAACTTGGCTGCTGAGAAAGGTGCAAGCAGTTTGCCTGTTAAGACTGATGAACTTTTAGTCAACGTCTTCTATTATTTAGAAAAAAGCTGTGAGGGGAAGGGACTCCTTAAGAAGTTTCAAGAGCTTCGTGACAAGAAAACTAGAAGACATTAAAATGTGTCTGCACAAGATGGCTATCTTTAGGAAAGTGTCTGCAGAGACTGGAGCAGCGGGATCCATTAGTTAGGATCTTTAAAGATGAGGTGTGTGTTAGTGCTCAGTGTGCATCAAGTAGCTTAACATTATTTACAATCCCAAAAGCTGAGCTTGGTGGTTCTAAAGACCATGGAGTGAGGAAGGCTATCGAGTCATTAAAATTGGTGTTGCCTCCAAGAGATTTGCAGCTGCCACAAAATTTGATACTTCTGTTCTGGAGAACATCATCATTCAAACCATTGAAGAAAAACTGTTTGTTTCTCTCTTCAGGCTTAAACAAGGCATACTGTGATTTCCTGTGTACTGTCATTCCTGTATTTGAGAAACTCAGTTCTGCACTTCAGAGTGCTTCTCCTCAAATTCATAAACTGTTAGAACTAATGATGAACCTATTACAGCAGCTTCTTTCCAGGTTTGTTAAACCTAAAGTTATGAAGAGTTCCTTGTTACAGAAAGTTCAGTACTATCTTGTTGAGTATCAGAGAGACAATGATGATCTAGTTATTTGCATTCAGACAATGAATTTGGTGAAGAAACGTAATGATAAAGACAAATCAACATTCTTTTCATCTGTCAGGGCTTACTTCTGCTCTGCATGTGATTATATTATAAACAAATTTCCCATCAGCGATGAAGTACTGAAGCATGCAAAGGTTGCAGAAGTTTCCAAAATTGAGGATGCCAAGTTTTCTACAGTAGAACATCATTGGTGCCGAGGAAGGGAAGTGAGTCAGCTGAGGACACAGTGAATGTGCTTCAGAGCCAGTTTGTCACTCTGCAGGTTGATGACTCTGCTACTGTTGAGAGCGAGAGCTTGACAGATGATACCACATGGGCTCGCTTGATGAGCATTCGTGGAGCTGATGGTGTTCCTAAATATGATAGGTTATCCGGGCTAGTGCTTTCTGTTTTGACTCTACTGCACTGCAGTGCTGAGAGTGAGCGTGTGTTCAGCTTGGTGAAGAAGAATCGCAATCACTTCAGGTCCTCCATGTTGATTGAAACTCTGGGATCCATTTCTGTTTTGAAAACAAGAAGCACTAGTCCATGTTACATGAATACAAGGGTGCTTTGAAAAGTTCTCAGAATGAATAGAAAAAAGGTACTTACATCACTGAAACTTTTTTCATTGATTTGGTAGTCTCCTTGTAGATTAATGCACTTGGTCCAACGATTTTCCAGTGCCTTGGTCCCATCTTGAAAATTAGTTTCCTCTAGGCATACACATAGTTGTCAACTCCAGCTATCAATTCTTCACTTGAAGCGAATCTTTGTCAACCTAGAAAAATTTTCAGTTTTGGGAAGAGATGGAAGTCTGATGGTGCCATATCAGGTGAATAAGATGGGTGTGGCATCAATCCATACTTCAGTTCGTGCAATTTTGCCATGGCGACAGCTTGTGTGTGCGGGCATGCATTGTCTTGATGGAAGATGACTTTCTTCCTTGCTAACCTGGCCTGTTTTTGCGTATCTTTTGTTGCAATTTGTGCAGGAGGTTAGCATAGTATTCTCCAGTAATTGTTTGCCCAGTGGGGAGATAGTCTACAAACAGAATCCCCTTCGCGTCCCAGAACACTGATGCCATGACCTTTCCCACCGAAGGAATTGTCTTGGCTGTCTTTGGTGGCAGAGAATCAGCATGTTTCCACTGCTTCTACTGTTGTTTTGTCTCTAGGGTATAGTGGTGCACCCAAGTTTTATCTGTGGTCACAAACCAGCGCAAAAAATCTTGTTCATTTCTTCTAAAATGGGCCAAACATTGTTCTGGTATGTCCAGTCTCGTGCATTTTTGATCCACTGTCAGGAGCCACGGCATGCATCTTGCAGATAATTTTTTCAATTCTTCAGTTAATCAGTGATTACCCTTTCAGATGACATCTGGCAAGTGTGACCAGTTTCACGTACTTTCAATCAGCAATCCTCCATGACCATTTTGTGCATTTTTGCAATGATTTCTGGAGTAGTGACACATCTTGGCTGACCACTGCGTGGATCGTCGTCTAAGCTCTTCCGACAAAATTTAAATTCATTTGGCCATTTGGCCACTTGGCAACAGTTGAATATGAAGGAGCAGAGTCCCCCAGTGTATTCTGGAAGTCGGCACGAATGTCCTTTGCTTTCGTACCTTTCTTTGTGAAGTACGTAATCACTGCTCGAATCTCTATTTTTTTCCATCTTCACAAATCACTACATGGAAACAACAACAGAGCCATGTCACTGCCATAGCTCTCTTCCAAAAGCACTGGAACTTGTTTACAGGCAACAGTTCAATGAATATCACGTGAACAACTCGTTGCTCTAGCGCTGACCTCTCATGGTGATCCCGAGAACTTTTCTAACCACCCTCGTAGTTTTCCTTCAGAATTTCTGAAGAAAATGAAGAAAGCTACCCACCTTCATCTCTCCTCTGCAACCTGTGATGGAATATAGCCAGTGCTCTGTGAACTTGAGAAAAATATGTAAATAAGTGTAAATAAATGTTCAGTTTAGTAGTTTTGACAGTGTCATTCATATAGTGCCTTGCAAGACACGTGCAGAAGATCTCATTTTTGTATCGTGTGTGAACTGTTGCCAGTGTTAAGTGACAACAAATGAACACTCGTCAGTGTGTAACTTGCGTAAGTACCTAACTTCAGAGTTTGAAAATAATGATCTTAAGATGTAGCCTACAAGTTATGTGTTAACATTATTTGTAATCTCTTTCTATATAGTCTTATCTCGCTATGTTTGAACAACTTGTGAAGCATGCACACGATAAATTTTTGCGATTTGGGATCTTCTGAATTTCTGTTTTTGAAAGTTGGCAGGTACGTAAGAGTGCCCAGTTACGCTTCTGCCTTTTTCCAGTTACGCTTCTGCCTTTTTCCAGTTACGCTTCTGCCTTTTTCCAGTTAATCTGTGAGGATTATTCCTTGGGGATCCAAAAGAATTTACCAGCCTTTGTCCATTGTTTTGACTACCATTTTGACTCTTGCATCTAATGATGGTTCCAGGTTTCATCAGCATTCAGAAATTGTCACAAAAACACTGTCAGACATTGTGTTGTGTCAGATGTACTTTTTGTCGACTGTGAGCAGTCATGGCACCCACCTTGCACGCAGCTTCTTCATAGCCAGTTCTCCATGGAGAATATTATGCACTTGCTCAGTTGAGATGGCTATCTCCTGAATTTTTATTTGGCAGTCTTGCATTACTATATTATGGATTTTGTCAGTGGTGTCCTTTGTGGTGCCTCATTTGGAAGGTGGAAGCCCACTTCGTCTTTGGTGCATGACCCAACGTGCTTAACTCCATTAATCCAGAAGTATATGGTCTCCAATGATGGTGCAGAATCCAGGTGAACTTTATCCAATTCTGTTTTGATTTGCGGCAGTCCAACCCTTCAAATGAAAATGTTTAATAATTGCACAAAACTCTGTTTTCTCTATTTTCAGTCGCAGTCGACACCCTGACCAATCGAAAGTTCAGATGGCTGTCAACAATGAGCTGCGTGCTGTAGGTCTACATTGTTAAAGTTCTTTATATGATCCTTGGAATAATCAAGCCCAATAGAAATGTTCCATGCTTCCATGGAAATTTACCAGACTTATCAAACCACTCTCATATATATATTTAATGACAATAAAATGCCTGTAGTAAAATAGTCAGTTCATTGATATGTGAGTACGCAAGTGTCAGCTGAAGTTGAAATTTTACCAACTGTTCACTTCAGGTAATAGGTGATAACTTGCTACTCAATATTATGACATGGCTGTTGTAATCTGATGTAGAGATTACTTTGTTAACTTGACTTACTTTGTTTACTTGACGTAAAACACTAATCGTCTTGAGTTTTTAGAGAGTTCTGTCCATTGACAGAATTGTTTTACACACTGAGCCTTTGGTAAGACTCCTTGTCCTAGTTTTATGTTATGATACACTTGAAAAACTGTGGAATAATTTGTATTTTATTTAGTTTTTATTACCATGAAATGGAATTGTTTTTATTTTACTGAATTGATAGAGCTTTTACCCAGATTTTAACACATACTAAGCATTAATGATTTCTTCAGCTATTTGAGTGACAAGACATGGTATATATTTGAAAATTACTTGAAAGCAGCTTTAGTTGTGCTCTATTCATTAAACTACATAATTTGTGTTATTGTATTGAAAGGAAATTTCAGTTGATAAAACTATGAAATAGTGATATTGAATCACTGGCTAGTACGTACTTTTATGAGGCAAGACATGCAAGTAGGTTACAGTACGCTTGTTCGCCCACTGCTTGAATACTGCTCAGCAGTGTGGGATCCGTACCAGATAGGGTTGATAGAAGAGATAGAGAAGATCCAACGGAGAACAGCGCGCTTCGTTACAGGATCATTTAGTAATCGTGAAAGCGTTACGGAGAAGATAGATAAACTCCAGTGGAAGACTCTGCAGGAGAGACGCTCAGTAGCTCGGTACGGACTTTTGTTAAAGTTTCGAGAACATACCTTCACCGAAGAGTCAAGCAGTATATTGCTCCCTCCTACATACAGGGTGTTTCAAAAATGACCGGTATATTTGAAACGGCTATAAAAACTAAACGAGCAGCGATAGAAATACACCGTTTGTTGCAATATGCTTGGGACAACAGTACATTTTCAGGCAGACAAACTTTCGAAATTACAGTAGTTACAATTTTCAACAACAGATGGCGCTGTGGTCTGGGAAACTCTATAGTACGATATTTTCCACATATCCACCATGCGTAGCAATAATATGGCGTAGTCTCTGAATGAAATTACCCGAAACCTTTGACAACGTGTCTGGCGGAATGGCTTCACATGCAGATGAGATGTACTGCTTCAGCTGTTCAATTGTTTCTGGATTCTGGCGGTACACCTGGTCTTTCAAGTGTCCCCACAGAAAGAAGTCACAGGGGTTCATGTCTGGCGAATAGGGAGGCCAATCCACGCCGCCTCCTGTATGTTTCGGATAGCCCAAAGCAATCACACGATCATCGAAATATTCATTCAGGAAATTAAAGACGTCGGTCGTGCAATGTGGCCAGGCACCGTCTTGCATAAACCACGAGGTGTTCGCAGTGTCGTCTAAGGCAGTTTGTACCGCCACAAATTCACGAAGAATGTCCAGATAGCGTGATGCAGTAATCGTTTCGGATCTGAAAAATGGGCCAATGATTCCTTTGGAAGAAATGGCGGCCCAGACCAGTATGTTCTGAGGATGCAGGGACGATGGGACTGCACCATGGGGCTTTTCGGTTCCCCATATGCGCCGGTTCTGTTTATTGACGAAGCCGTCCAGGTAAAAATAAGCTTCGTCAGTAAACCAAATGCTGCCCACATGCATATCGCCGTCATCAATCCTGTGCACTATATCGTTAGCGAATGTCTCTCGTGCAGCAATGGTAGCGGCGCTGAGGGGTTGCCGCGTTTGAATTTTGTATGGATAGAGGTGTAAACTCTGGCGCATGAGACGATACGTGGACGTTGGCGTCATTTGAACCGCAGCTGCAACACGGCGAACGGAAGCCCAAGGCCACTGTTGGATCACCTGCTGCACTAGCTGCGCGTTGCCCTCTGTGGTTGCCGTACGCGGTCGCCCTACCTTTCCAGCACGTTCATCCGTCACGTTCCCAGTCCGTTGAAAATTTTCAAACAGATCCTTTATTGTATCACTTTTCGGTCCTTTGGTTACATTAAACCTCCGCTGAAAACTTCGTCTTGTTGCAACAACACTGTGTTCTAGGCGGTGGAATTCCAACACCAGAAAAATCCTCTGTTCTAAGGAATAAACCATGTTGTCTACAGCACACGTGCACGTTGTGAACAGCACACGCTTACAGCAGAAAGACGACGTACAGAATGGCGCACCCACAGACTGCGTTGTCTTCTATATCTTTAACATCACTTGCAGCGCCATCTGTTGTTGAAAATTGTAACTACTGTAATTTCGAAAGTTTGTACGCCTGAAAATGTACTGTTGTCCCAAGCATATTGCAACAAACGGTGTATTTCTATTGCTGCTCGTTTAGATTTTATTGCCGTTTCAAATATACCGGTCATTTTTGAAACACCCTGTATATCTCGTGAAGAGACCATGAGGATAAAATCAGAAAGATTAGAGCCCACACAGAAGCATACTGACAATCCTTCTTTCCATGAACAATACGAGACTGGAATAGAAGGGAGAACCGATAGACGTACTCAGGGTACCCTCCGCCACACACCGTCGGGTGGCTTGCAGAGTATGGATGTAGATGTAGATGTACTATTTCAAATGAACATTGTCATCACAAATGTGCCAGTGCGACATGATTTACCACTGTGGTCATTTGTAAACAAAGAGATTCGACACTACAATTCTGAGCTAAAGATAACTGTGTGATAAATGTAGCCATGTACATTTGATAGACTTAAGTAAGATGGGTCGTGATGAACACACACAACACAGATTCCACTTAAACAGGAAAGGGAAGGCCAAGCTAGTTTCCCGCATAAGCAAACTGTGCGAGAAAGACAGCGTGGAGGAAGCTCCAATTGCTCTGGGCTACAACCACGAGACTTCTTTTTAGAATAAAGGACCACAGTAATAGTTTTCAGGGATGTATGTCGGATATGACCGAGTCATGTTCAAGCAAAGAAAAGCCAGGCTGTGAAATAAGAGATCAGTCATTGCAGGACAGTTCTAAAATACCAGTGTATGCAAAATGTCGTAAAAAGTGTGACTCAAACTTTTGTATCCCTCCTGGAAGGTGGTGCGTGGGTCTGCTCCTGAAAACTGAAAGGTTGGTCGAATGAAGGAAGCGAGTAGGTGAGGTAGAACTCTCGGCGCTACAGTGTGAACTAAAATCACCTTTACTTAACTTTGCATACAAGTAGTGGTTTGCCCACTGTGAAATAGAAACAATGTTGCTAGGTCGTCTCCTAGGAATCAAATGGGTAGAATCTGCAGCAGCACTCGTAGAGATAAACAGCGTCTGCTAGAGTGCACTGTCATCGGTGTCTCGTAGTTCCAACTTATGAACTTGCACCTACGCCGTGGCATCGTTGCTATCAATACCCCACAAACAATTTTGATTCGTGCAAGATAGTAAATAAACAAGAAGGGATAACACCCTTAAAGGTAATGCACGTAAATGTGCAATATCTCGGAAACAAACTAGACATACTACAAATATTCATAGAGGAACACTTGCCACATGTACTAGTAATGATGGAACATGGTCTATAATGCAGTGAAATAATATATTATAGATTAGAAGGTTACATACTAGCAAATAGTTATTGTAGGCAAAACCATAAAGGTGGTGGTGCGGCAGTTTATGTTAATAAGGATATAGAAGCTAAAAAAATTTTCTTTCTTGAACACCACACCAAAGAAGGATCAATTGAAATGACAGGTATTGTACTCCACAGTAACGATCTTAAGTTAAAAAGCATAAAGTGATTGGCGTATATAGGCCACCAAATGCTGATATAATGCTGTTAATGGATAAACTTAGTAGTGTTGTTGGTCAGGCCAGTTCTAATGACCTTACCATATTAGGTGTGTTTAATATAGATGCAAACTCAAATAGTATAGTAAACTGGAAACTCAGTGATGTAGTGACCTAATACAATCTTGTAAATATAGTGAACTCTGCCACCAGAGTAACAGGCACATGTTCCACTAGAGTAGATTAGGCCATAATCAACAAAGATGTTATAGATAAGGTAAATTACAGTAACTTAGATTTTCTTTATTCTGACCAATTGTGTCAGGCAATAGAATACATAAATTTAGTCGTGCCTAAAATAACAAAAATTGTGCTACAGAAATGAATGCTGAATACCTCTTAAAGACAAACTAGCTAATGAGAAATGGGATTCTGTGTTCCAGGTAAAAGGGTAGGATGAGAAATGGACTGAATTCTACTCAACCCTACTGCATCATTACGAATATAGTTGTCCTGTCAGAGAAATCCAGAAGGTAGTTAAACACTGTCAAAATGGAAGTCATCCTAGACTAAAACTCCCACCAAATCTGATTAGGCTCAGGCAGCAAGTACATGATCTAAACCAGCTTTATAAAGCTACTACTATGCAGGTTTTCAAGGAAAAATACAATAGGGCAAAGCAAACTTTTAAAACTGAAATTGTTAACCTAAGGGGAAACAAGATTAACAGCAAAACAATAGAACAGTTTGACAACATAACCAAAGTATCTTGGAAGCTGATTGACAAATACCGGAAAGGTCCCAACAAGATGAACATGGAACCACTCGGCGTAAGACATGATGGTAACATTATAAAAAACCCAGATAGTGTATGTAATATTTTTAATAACTACTACATTTCTGGCAACCAATCAACCCATATTATAGATTCACAGGTAGAGACCCAATGCCATCTGACCCAGGGTACCGAATTTGAATTTGTGGAAGTGAATGAGCAGGAGGTTCGCAGGGCAATATACATGCTAAAGAAAAAATTTTCGTCTGGATGGGATGGCGTATCCAGTGCTATTATTAAAGTGTGCTTAAAAGAAATCTCTAAACCTCTTACTCACCTGATTAACTGCAGCACTAGAGAAACCACGTATCCAACGGTTCTAAAAATGAGTGTAATGAAACCAGTGTATAAAAAGGGAAGTAAGGAAGATGTCTCCAACTATAGTCCAATATCATTAATTCTCACTTTTAGTAAGATATTCGAAAGCATTATCCTTTGTCAGCTAAGTGCAATTTTCACAAAACATAAACTGCTTGTAGATTTGCAACATGGCTTCAGAAAAGAGCTAAGTACAACCACAGCAGTTACACAGTTCATCCATGAAGTTTACTGTCTGTTGGACTATAAGATGCAGACTGCAGGTATATTTTTGGACTTGACAAGAGCATTTGATACGGTAAACCATCGGGTACTTCTTAAAAAACTCAAATCTTACAGTATTAGGGATCAAGCCATGAATCTTCTAACCACATACCTGCTGAATTGTAAGCGAGGCACTAAATTGTCATACAAACTAGATGATAATATCTTGAACTCCCAGTCCACCAGTGAACCTGTATTACAAGGTGTACCACAGGGCTCAATCCTTGGACCCTTTCTCTCCTCAATCTTTCCTCTCCCACTTCCACACCGGCTATTCAGAGCATCCTCCTACAGGCCAACCTCAAATTAGAACAGCATGCCACCCTTCACCTCAAAAAACTATCCAATCTCCTGGTTTCCCACCTCCGGAAAGGCAACTCACTCACCCTTCACAACCTTTCCAGCAAACCTCAACCACCTCTCATTGCACACAAACCCAGTCTCTCCCATCTACTCAGTCTCCCACTTCCAGCTCCACTCCCTCCAAAACCTCAAAATTCCAATCAACACAATCTGGCACCACAACACCCTAATTCAGTAGTTAACCTTTCCTCCAAACCTCTCTCCCAATCTGAAACCTCTGTCCTATCCAAAGGCCTCACCTTCAGCCCCACTCCCAGATTCAACCAACCAGCCCTCGTCAAACATTTACTGTCCTACACTCATACTCTCTGCTGGAAGTATCACTTTGCCAAGAAGAAAAATGATCCTAATCCTACCCCTAATGATCCAACTCCCCAAGACACTATCCAAATTGAACCCTGCCTGGAACAGTTCCGTCCTCTGTCGCAGCGGGACCCACCTCCTCTTCCTCAAAATCACCCTCTCCAAACCTTCCAGGAATTTCTGACTTCCAGCCTTGCCTCTCAATCCTTCTTAAAAAACCTTAATCCTACTCCCAACATCACCACTGCTGAAGCCCAGGCTATCCGTGATCTGAAGGCTGACCGGTCCATCGTCATTCTTCCGTCGGACAGGGGTTCCACGACCGTGGTACTTGATCGTCGGGAGTATGTGGCTGAGGGACTGCGTCAGCTTTCAGACAACACCACATACAAAGTTTGCCAAGGTAATCCCATTCCTGATGTCCAGGCGGAGCTTCAAGGAATCCTCAGAACCTTAGGCCCCCTACAAAACCTTTCACCTGACTCCATCAACCTCCTGACCCCACCGACACCCCGCACCCCTACCTTCTACCTTCTTCCTAAAATTCACAAACCCAATCATCCCGGCCGCCCCATTGTAGCTGGTTACCAAGCCCCCACAGAACGTATCTCTGCCTACGTAGATCAACACCTTCAACCCATTACGTGCAGTCTCCCATCCTTCATCAAAGACACCAACCACTTTCTCGAACGCCTGGAATCCTTACCCAATCCGTTACCCCCAGAAACCATCCTTGTAACCATTGATGCCACTTCCTTATACGAGGGCGGTTCAGAAAGTAACCTCCGATTGGTCACAGTGCGGGTTGTGGGGGGAGTAGCGACGCCATCTGTGCGTTCACGCACTCAACAGGTCAGTCGGCATCAAGCCGTGGTTGAGTGAACGTCGTACCTGCGCTAGTTTAGTTTTTGTGGCAGTTTGAAATGTGTGCTGCAATAGAAAACCCCGCCAAATGTGAAGTGCGTGCTGTCATAAGGTTTTTTACAGCCAAAGGATATTCTGCAGCAGCTATTCATCGTGAGCTTTGTGCCGTGTACGGACCAAGAGTTATGAGTGAAGGAGTTGTCCGTGAATGGGTACGTTTATTTAAAAGTGGACGAGAAAACATTCATGATGAAGAGAGGAGTGGTAGACCATCATTGGTGACTGACGAACTCGTTCAGACAGTTGATGCAAAAGTTCGTGAAAATCGACGTTTCTCAATGTCGGAGTTGTCTACTGGTTTTCCACAGATTTCTAAGACTCTCTTGTACGAGATAGTGACAGCAAGATTGGGTTACCGTAAGAAGAGCTCAAAGATGCGGTCACAGGCTGGCTCCAGGCACAAGCAGGTGATTTTTATGCAGAAGGAATTTCAAAGCTTGTGAAGAGATACGATAAGTGCCTCAATCGCTATGGAGACTATGTAGAAAAATAGCGCAAAGATGTAGTTGTAAGATGTATATATTAAAATATTTTTATTTAACTTGGTGTATTTTTTTAAATCAACCGGAGGTTACTTTCTGAACGGCCCTCGTACACAAATATCCCGCACGTCCAGGGCCTCGCTGCGATGGAGCACTTCCTTTCACGCCGATCACCTGCCACCCTACCTAAAACCTCTTTCCTCATTACCTTAGCCAGCTTCATCCTGACCCACAACTTCTTCACTTTTGAAGACCAGACATACCAACAATTAAAGGGAACAGCCATGGGTACCAGGATGGCCCCTTCGTACGCCAACCTATTCATGGGTCCCTTAGAGGAAGCCTTCTTGGTTACCCAGGCCTGCCAACCCGAAGTTTGGTACAGATTTATTGATGACATCTTCATGATCTGGACTCACAGTGAAGAAGAACTCCAGAATTTCCTCTCCAACCTCAACTCCTTTGGTTCCATCAGATTCACCTGGTCCTACTCCAAATCCCATGCCACTTTCCTTGATGTTGACCTCCACCTGTCCAATGGCCAGCTTCACACGTCCGTCCACATCAAACCCACCAACAAGCAACAGTACCTCCATTACGACAGCTGCCATCCATTCCACATCAAACGGTCCCTTCCCTACAGCCTAGGTCTTCGTGGCAAACGAATCTGCTTCAGTCCGGAATCCCTGAAGCATTACACCAACCACCTGACAACAGCTTTTGCATCCCGCAACTACCCTCCCGACCTGGTAGAGAAACAAATAACCAGAGCCACTTCCTCATCCTCTCAAACCCAGAACCTCCCACAGAAGAACCACAAAAGTGCCCCACTTGTGACAGGATACTTTCCGGGACTGGATCAGATTCTGAATGTGGCTCTCCAGCAGGGATACGACTTCCTCAAATCCTGCCCTGAAATGAGATCCATCCTTCATGAAATCCTCCCCACTCCACCAAGAGTGTCTTTCCGCCGTCCACCTAACCTTCGTAACCTCTTAGTTCATCCCTATGAAATCCCCAAACCACCTTCCCTACCGTCTGGCTCCTACCCTTGTAACTGCCCCCGGTGTAAAACCTGTCCCATGCACCCTCCCACCACCACCTACTCCAGTCCTGTAACCCGGAAGGTGTACACGATCAAAGGCAGAGCCACGTGTGAAAGCACCCACGTGATCTACCAACTGACCTGCCTACACTGTGACGCATTCTATGTGGGAATGACCAGCAACAAACTGTCCATTCGCATGAATGGACACAGGCAGACAGTGTTTGTTGGTAATGAGGATCACCCTGTGGCTAAACATGCCTTGGTGCACGGCCAGCACATCTTGGCACAGTGTTACACCGTCTGGGTTATCTGGATACTTCCCACTAACACCAACCTATCCGAGCTCCGGAGATGGGAACTTGCTCTTCAATATATCCTCTCTTCCCGTTACCCACAAGGCCTCAATCTCCGCTAATTTCAAGTTGCCGCCACTCACACCTCACCTGTCATTCAACAACATCTTTGCCTCTGCACTTCTGCCTCGACTGACATCTCTGCCCAAACTCTTTGTTTTTAAATATGTCTGCTTGTGAGATGTCTGCTTGTGTCTGTATATGTGTGGATGGATATGTGCGTGTGTATACCTGTCCTTTTTTCCCCCTAAGGTAGGTCTTTCCGCTCCCGGGATTGGAATGACTCCTTACCCTCTCCCTTAAAACCCACATCCTTTCGTCTTTCCCTCTCCTTCCCCTCTTTCCTGATGAGGCAACAGTTTGTTGCGAAAGCTTGAATTTTGTGTGTGTGTTTGTTTGTTTGTGTGTCTATCGACCTGCCAGCGCTTTCGTTCGGTAAGTCACATCATCTTTGTTTTTACATATATTTTTCCCACGTGGAATGTTTCCCTCCAAACGAAAGCGCTGGCACGTCGATAGACATACGAACAAACACAAACATACACACAAAATTCTAGCTTTCGCAACCAACGGTTGCCTCATCAGGAAAGAGGGAAGGAGAGGGAAAGACGAAAGGATTTGGGTTTTAAGGGAGAGGGTAAGGAGTCATTCCAATCCCGGGAGCAGAAAGACTTACATTAGGGGGGAAAAAGGACGGGTATATACTCGTGCGCGCGTACACACATATACAGACACAAGCAGACATATACAGAGGCAAAGAGTTTCATATATATAACATTGCACAACCCATTAACTCCCATATTTTAAGCTATATAGATGACATGTCAATCTTATTATATGGAATCTCGTGCTACTAGTGATGGAATAGAAGTAACAAAATACTTCAATGACCAGGGACTCTAGGTGAATGTCACCAAATCTCAACTACTGACATTTAAAACAGGCAGTTCTCACGACAACAATATGAATAGTGTATGTAATATCTCTGCAACAGAAAATGGTAACTGTAAATTCCTGGGTGTGTATGTTGATGAAAATCTGCGGTGGACATACCACATTAATTATGTATACAGAAAAGTCAGTAGTGCCATATATTTCCTCAGCCAGCTCGCAAAGATAGTTTCTAGCCAAGCACTGAAATTGGTATATTATGGAACACTTTACCCCTTGAAACTTCCTGGCAGAAACTTTACCCCTTCATCAGTTACGGAATTGAACTCTGGGGCTGTGCAGCTGACGTACATTTAAAAAGACTACTACTACTACTACTACTACTACTACTACTACTACAGAAAAGAGCAATAAGACATATACATGGGATGGGGAATAGAGATTCCTGTCGTGAAGTGTTTGTGCAGCACAAATATCTGACAATATATTCTCTGTACATCTTCAAAATAGTTGTATTTTTTATAAGTCAACCAAGATAAGCTATCAAGGGCAGTGATGTACATGATCACAACACTAGAACAAAGTGTAACTATTTCCGTAACAGAACAACGTTAAAAATGACTGACAGAAGTCCATATATCAATGGTTTGATTGGGTATAACGAGCTACCAAACGCTCTAAGAACGTACACAGGAAATGTTTTTAAAACAAAATTAAAATCGTTTCTAATAGAAAAATGTTTATATTCTTTCAACAAATTTTAAGATAGTGATTGTAACATGAGGTATTAGTGTATCAGTTGTAATGTGATAAATGTAAAAAATAGACATAACAAGCAACAGCTACAGAATATAGTGTATTTTATAAGTGTAAATATAACCATAGTGTTAAGTCTGATGTTTGCAAAAGCCATCATTATGATGGCTCCACACAAAGAAAATGTAAATAAATAAAAATGAATAAATACTGATGATAGGTGTGGTGTTTTTGTATATGTTTGTTGGCAGTACTGATATTTCACCTCCTAAAGGCAAGTACTGGCCAGAGATTCTGTTTCATCATTTTATAGAATGTTGTATTATATTTTATTTATTTTCTTTCAAATACTGAGCTTAAAAAAGACAGACTAGGTACTCGGCCAGAGATATTTTTCTGGATTCATTGCTTTGTTTTGACAATGATAAGTATGTGTGAGACCACTGGGTGCAATATAACATGATATGTTTACCTACTTAGAAGACGCGCTCGTTGTAGTTAGACATTCACATAGGTTTGCAAATTGTTTGCACTAAAAAGTCGTCCTTTTCATGTTCATTCTTAGTTTAAACTATTTTTGCTCCAGTTATGTTGTATAATAAAAAGATTGACTAAAGGTGTGCGTAGGACACCCCTATTCAGAAGTATCATTGGTTGAACAGAATGCCTCTCATGTATATATTGTAACTGCATTGCCTTCTGCCACTTTGCATTGGTGTTTAACCCTTTCTTGGCGAAGGGCATACGTTTATGCCCAGCAGGTGGAACGACGATATTATGGAAAGGATAGATTTGCTACTCACCACGTGGAAGAGATGACGAGTCATGACAGGTACACAAAAAGACTGCCATACATAGAGCTTTCAGCCAAAAGGCATCCTTTTGCTGTAGAAAACACACGTACATTCGTGTAAGCACCACTCTTGCACATGATCACTGTCTCTGGCCACAGAGACTGGACTCGGCAGGTTGAAACAGTGATTGTGTGTGCGTGAGTTGTGCTTGCATGAATGTGTGTGTGTGTGTGTGTGTGTGTGTGTGTGTGTGTGTGTGTGTGTGTTTTCCACTGTAGTATGAGGTCTTTTCACCAAAAGCTCCATGTATAGCAGCCTTTTGTGTGCCTGTCTGCAACTCAGCATCTCCTATGTGTAGCGAGTAGCAATCTATCATTTTCATGATATTGTAATTATTCCACCCTGGATTTTCCACTTTTTGATTTTCCACTGCTTGATTTTACCTAATGGCAAATAGATATGATAATGCTTGTAGCTAGGACAGTAGTCCCACCTGTGGGAAGCCCGGCCGCCTGGTGTAAGTCTTTTTATTTGACACTATTTCGGCAAGTCGCGTGTCAGTGAGGATGGAGTAATGATGAAGACAGCACAATACTCGGTCAATGAGCAGAGAGAATCTCTGACCCAATCAGGAATCAAACCCGGGTCCCAAGTATGCTCTTGTTTATAAAAGCCCTATAGCTTTTACCTGCCCATTTCCTTTCTGCTTATCTGTCGATCGAATAGATACAATTTGATTTCCTAATGTACACAAGACAAGCGTTCGCCCCCCCCCCCCCCCCCTCTCTCTCTCTCTCTCTCTCTCTCTCTCTCTCTCTCTCTCTCAAGGGGACACTTGTAGTCCCTCAGCAGCACTGAAGGCCACATGGAACAGGTAACAGCACACATGGCCCAGTAACTGTAATTGGACTTCCTAATTTAAAAAGTACGCATGATAGAAAAGTATATAATGTGAAAGGGTATGTATTAGCCTACCAGTTTCTCAGCAACACTTGCTGCCATGGGGCGCACAGAATGGTGAGAGATTTGTTTGATATTAATGAGATTTTTGTAGGTGACACACACACACACACACACACACACACACACACACACACACACACACACATTCATTCATTTTGGTAGTGTAAATCTCAAGTTACAGGATTTGTCAGTCACAAATAAGAAAGCTCATACCATTTTTCTAAACTAATTTTTCCCAGCCAACGATGAAATTATAACAGAAAGGATTAGTTTTGACATTCTCTTTCATGGTTATCAAAAACTGCTATCATAGTTGCTGTACAGTTCAATACTGATTTTATAAACAATATGATTGAAGAGTAGTTTTTTGCGTGTTGGAATGTGTGATCAGCTGACAGTGGACATAGCCTGCAACGATCGCAAGACTGAGCCCGCCGTGTGCTGCTGTGACAGACAGTATCTTTGCCCCCATTCAGCAGGTCATGTAGGTAGGACACTTGGCTCTAGCAGCTACAAAAGTGTTAACATCTCCATTAGCAATGGAGTGTTCCCTGTAGTTGTCAAGAGTTGTACAGTGTGTTGTTAATATTTTTGCGTAAGATTTAAGATACACACCTGCACAACATAGTGATACTCACCTTCAGACTTGATATTTAATTTTCATAGTTATATGAACAATTTAAAAGAATACTGCAGGAGAACTTGGATCAAAAGGGTTACTGGCATATTCTGTGTGTGCGTATGAATCTATGACCATATCTCTGCAACTAGATGTCACAGACTTTACACCACAGTTTAGACAGATGACTATACTTGTCAGCTTCAGTAATTTTCTCTTTAAAATGACTGTCTGCTATATATTTCCCAGAAGCCATTTATAGGCTCCATAAAACTAAAATGTGAATACAAATGGAAACTGAAGCTAAAAATTCTTTGAATATTCATCATATACATGTAATGAATTAAAAAAGAAACCATTTCAAAGTAGGCTATGGCTTAGATGCATTCATTTGAAGCTTTTCAGTGTCAAGTGATTAGCATTTATTTGCATGCTCTGCTTCGTATTGCAGCAGGCAGCCGGTGGCACTGCCTGTGAAAGCTCCGGCCAGTGGTCTCCCACAACCAGATCAGTGGCTCGGTGCCGTAGTGGAAGCAGTGGCCCCATCGACACCTCCGCGGCGCGCTCCACCCCTCCAGCACCTGCGCGCCCACTCTCTGGGTTCAGCTGATGTCTTCTCTTCTGGCACACGTCGAGATCCATTTGATGCCGAATGGGCAGCTCCACCATCTGCGACACGGGAGCATCGAGCCACAAATCCGTTTGCTGTGCAGCTATAATTGTGGACATATTTTGCAGACTTCCCTGGTTGCTGCTTTGTGTGATAACTATTTTGGATGTTGCTACATAACCTTCCCCAGTCAAGTGACAGTCTGAGTTCAAAATTCAGTATATAGTTACAGGCATTGTACTAGAGGACATTTTATTAATATGACTCCCCCTCCACCATTTTCTGACCCTCCCCCCTTTTTTTCCGTGAATGACAGATAACAAGAATACTATTATCTCCTTGGAAAAGCCTCAGATTTTATTTTATTTAATTCTTTCGTTATACTGTGTCAGGCGAGTGAAGAAAAAATGTGAAGAATTTTTTGTGTACTTTGTTGCTTTTTGTTTAACGTCATTTTATTTAATGCCCCACAATTTCATGTTATTGATGTTATAGTATTCACTTTTGTGTTGTCATACCCAAGTATGCCTCACCCAGAAATCTCAGTTGATGGAATGCAGTTCATGATATATCTGTTTGTATTAGAGGTAAAATAGTTTTTATAGCTGACGCGGTGTACCATTGTCGTAACATAAAAGCACACTACTTTTTTTCCTGTCTGTAAATCAGAATAACTTGGTTGAAGGTTCTCAAGTATGACTGTTATCAGAAATTCTGTAAGATGACAAACATTGTGATGTAGTATTTATTCCTTAAAAAGGCTGTGTTTTTTGCTTTGCAGTAGAATTCAGGGCCTGCTCTTAGTTTTATGGGAGATGTTCATGTGTTGTAATCATGCTTAGTATCCAGTTGACAGACTGAGGAAAGGTGTGGGGTTTCATACGGAGTGACTTCACAACTAGTTTATTTTCTTTTTTTAATTTTTCCATGGTTTGTGCATGGTAGCGTGTGAAGGTCAATGGGAGGGACAAAGTGCTCTTCAGAAAAATTTCAATATGGTGGTCTTACAGTCACCTGCTATGAAATAGTGACTGAAATATGTTTCTTCCATTAATGCCACTTAATTCCCTGATGTATCAAGTGAAAAAGTTTGGGTAATTATTGACATTATGAATTTGGCCCATTTTTCAGTTGCTTGCTGTATGTTAACGAAAGAATGTTATCTGTGAGACTGGTAATAAGGATTTGAAACAGGGAGGACACAGTACTGTTACTTGAAGTACTATTCATGTTTCTGAAAAGTTATTGACATGATATGTCAAATTGTTGCCAGTTTTTGCCTCCTGACCACTGCTGGTGCTGCTATTTTTTTCTGACTGAATTGTATGAAAGGTCTTAACTGGTGCTTATGGTACTGATTCTTCTGTTTAGAAGCCTGTTTTTCATATTGTATTGGTTGTGAGCCATGAAGCAACTCTGTTTTTTTATATTGATTCAAAGTCTCTAAACATGTACTTAAATGTTGTGAAAGAATATCTGGGAACATTTGTGTGTGTGTGTGTGTGTGTGTGTGTGTGTGTGGTGTGAAAGAGAGTGCAAATTTTGTTTATCTCTATATGAAAGGAATCAAGAACAGGTGATAAAAAGTATATGGTGTACTGCCAAATAGTACGTTTACACATACTCATGTAAATTCTAGAAATACCTAATACGTAATCTAGATCTTCAGTTTTAACAACAAATATGTAAATAATCAGTGATGTTACAGTATTAAATGAACACATGAAATATGTGTAGTGAGAAACTTTCATATTTATCAAACAATATTTCTATCTCACATTTTCTCACAATTGATACCACAAGTACACTCACATTAGCTTAAACGGATGTGGTTTGCACGAAACAAGCACAAAATAGGTAACTGCTTTTGGAGTCAAATTTCTAATGTGCATGCAGAGACAGTAGTGATTTTCCTGCTGTCACAAGATATGCTTGATTAATTCAATTCATTTGGTCTGTTATGTAGAATGCGCTTCTCTGCCTTGAAAGCCGTCACTCCTACTAAGGAGTTACCAGATTATGCTTTCCAGGTTGAACCTAGTTTTAGTTTCCCCATAAGTTTCTCCCAGTATTTCCTAATCTCTGAAGGCAATCACACAACAAGACAAGCAAATTTGATAAAAAAAATAATTGTGACAGTGACAACAGACTGTTTAGTTCATTTTCTTTTTTCTGTTTCTTTCATAAATCAATGCAAGTGGAAGCTAAAAATGTGACCTAGTTATTTACTGAACCTTACAACTGTCATTAGATCTGTGGCATGTTCGATAAAATATTGCGAAATTGGAAACCACCTTTTTAAAAGACAGTTTTCAAAGGATTTCACAGTCTCAGTTAACTGAAGCTACATGTTGATGCTTAGATATTACTCGTTGGTCTCTATTATGTAGTTTCTGAATGGAGAGCCAGAATAACTAGTGTATGCAGTGGAGAGGTCGAAGAGGGGGCAAATGCTGGCTATATTCCTTGAAATATTAAGCACAAAGAAAATTTTAACTTATTACAACTAGCTTGTAGACAATTTGTTGTGTTAAATATGACTCAGAGTTTAGAAATGTTTAATTGTACCATTCCCAGGAGGGTGTGATGAGTCACCAACCTGATTAATTATGTACTTAAATTGTACTTACCTGTTAGATATTCATCAGTATTTGGTGCAGAAGAGATATTTTTTGAATATTCCTGTGGTCGGTGGGACCAGCACTGGCTAAGGTGCGGCCTCGCAAGCCGCCCCAGCCCTGCTTCTTGTCGTTCGTTATATTTGTGCTCGCTAACATAGAAAATATATCATATTGCGAGGTAAACTGGTGTTGCTTACATATATTTATCCTCTGTCCCTCACTTTCAGTGTTCTCTTACAGTGGAGAAGCAGCAGAGACACAGCAGCAGTGTTGCCCTTGTCCCAGTTTAAGACTGGAAATGAAATCGGTGACAGCAGACTTGCCTGGTTTTTGGACAGAGAGGAAGAGGGCAGCAGGTTACGTATTGGTGTCTGTGTAATATGTTTACAACTGCTGTGAATGGAATGAAGCAAAAATACAGTATACACTGACAGAAAAAATTAAAACATCAAAAAATAATTTATGCATAGTAATGAAATTTTGTGAAGATGAATACGCTTGTCCAGGTAACGTATTTAAGTGTTTAATATTGCAAGATCACAGGTTAATGTAAGCGCGAGAGAGACCATTGCAAATGTGAATGGTGATTGAGTGTCGACACTCTGTACAGCATTTGGGTTACAAAAGCAGTATGTGGGAGAGTTTTATACAGTTGGAACCCCCCAACCCCACAACTGGTATGCTGTTCATGAATTCCAGCACAAGAAGTCAAATCACCAGACTGACATACAAATTTGCTGTCAGGGTGTGTAGGACAACAATGAGAGCGCTACTGTGTCATTCAAAATTGCACCACAGTCCACAACTCCAGTTGTAGGTCCCATGTGTCTAGCATGCAGACAGTTTGCTTGCAGGCCCTCAACTGGGCTCTTCCTAGCCAAGACACAGCCATCACTGTCACCAAGGCAGAACTATTTTTCATCAGAAAACACAGCAGACCTCCATCCTGTCCGCCAATGTGCTCTCGCTTGACACCACTGAAGTTGCAAATGGTGGGATTTGGGGTCAGTGGAGTGCATGTTCGATGGCGCCTGGCTTAGAGCTGACCTTGAAATAACTAATTTGTAACAGTCTGTTGTGTCTGCTGCTCAAATTGTTGCTGCAGATGCAGTGTGCTGCACCATAGCCATACACCAAACAAAATAGTCTTTCTCTCAGTAGTGGCTGTCTGGAGCCTGGCCTTCTTGCGTCTGTACATTCCCATGACCACTACTGCCAGCAGTCATGTACAGTGGTTACCTTCCTGCCAAGTATTTCTGCAATACAACAGAAGGAATGTCCAGCTTCTCATAGCCGTTTTACACGACCTCATTTAAACTTGAAGTGTTGATAATGACTTCTTTGTCACCTTAAAGAAATTGTGACATCAGCTCACCCTGTCCAATCTCACAGGTAACTTAATGCTCACAACTGTTACAGCGTGCATTTAAAGCAAACGTGATTTGCATCCTCGCATAGTGGCACGACTAGCGCTACACTCTTACACGAGAGGTACGAAATCTGATTATACAACAGTCTTTCAGATGTAGAAACACACCTACCACCTATTTGTATATGTTGCACAGCTGCTTTTTGTAGTTACGATATTTTTTTCCCCGTCAGTGTAGTTCATCACACACCCTCCCCCCTTCTTTTACCCAAATCTTGCAGAGTCTGAAGATTCAGGAACATACTGACAAGATGAGGGAGAAAAGTGTAAGTTAAGACAAGTAATAATCGGGGTTACTATTAACAAGACAATCCTCCTGACAGGGGTAGTCATGGGGGGTCAGGAACTATGTCAGTAAGGAGTATCAGGTAACTATAATTTTTAAACAAAATGCAAGGCTTGGTGATATGACCTGTGATTCGGGATCTCTGGGCAAAGCTAATCATGTAGTGGTTATTAAGGGAATAGGGAATAGTTTGAATCACAATGTCAACTATGCAACTGAGGATGACATTAGGCACAGTGTTGGGAACACTAATGTAAAAACTGCATCTCTGTGTGAGCGATATGGCAGCCCATGGATGAAGTGTAATGTCGGATGTGTAAATGCAAAGCTTCAAGAGTTTCTCAGCAGATTGGCCTGATTACATCTGAGTGTGATTGAAGCATAGCGCATGAACGGTTACACCACAGACAGCACTCACTGTGGCACCAGGGAAAGGGGGGAGGGGGTGATAGCTTGAACAGCGCAAAGGCTATCATTTGGACAATAACATATGGAAATACTATCTCACTGGTAAATATCGACTATTTTACAACCGAATAGTTTCATTGTATGAAATTGTTTTTATCCAGAATACAAAGAGCATTAAAAAGAAGTGTGTGCTTTTGCTGAAAACTCAATTTATTGTTAAAGAGGCAGTGCAAGGTTGACAATGAGTGAACAATAAAGTTACACTTCAGTACCAATCTGAAACACTATCTGCACCAAAAACTCTCCCTCTTTTTGTTGTTAGTGGCTACGTGATAGATCCCATGGAATTTCATGCCTTCTGAAGAACATTAATAAAGAATATAAAATGATCAGTAACAGTTTAAAAAATGTGTACATCAGTGATGGATCTGCATCCCAGATAAAAACAGAAATTCTCATGAAGTATAAAAAAGGGTTTTTTGGAGTAAAGTAGAGTGGCATTTTGCTGCCAGCAGTCATGGAAAATGTTGCGACTTGGCAAGACAGCCAAGCCACTAGGAGGTGAAGCCGAAAGGCACGCGTTTAAGCTCACGCAGGCTGGCGTGAGGTCTGGAACAGTTAAAGGATTTGAGTCTAGCAAATAAAGCACGTAGCTGTTGGAATACTTAACTTTAATCCATAATTGGTGAACATCGGTCTGACAGTACATGTATCACAAGATAAATAGCAAATGATAATGGCGCCTTGCTAGGTCGTAGCAAATGACGTAGCTGAAGGCTATGCTAACTATCGTCTCGGCAAATGAGAGAGTAATTTGTCAGTGAACCATCGCTAGCAAAGTCGGCTGTACAACTGGGGCGAGTGCTACGACGTCTCTCTAGACCTGCCGTGTGGCGGTGCTCAGTCTGCAATCACTGATAGTGGCGACACGCGGGTCCGACGTATACTACCGGACCGCGGCCGATTTAAAGGCTACCACCTAGCAAGTGTGGTGTCTGGCGGTGACACCACAGAAAAAGTTGATGTGTGGTGTATGTTTAACAACATTGTACCTTACAGCCAAAACAAGTCCCAAAGGCCACCTTATGCCTGTCATGTTTAGAAGAAGACTGGTTTATTTTTTCTGAAGTAATTTCAGGTATCGAATATCAGCTTGTCAGTCAGGCACAAGTACTAGAAACCGAAATTGAGGTAAAATAATGTTGCACTTATGGCATGAAAATCAAACACACAAGGGGAAGATATTGTTTCATTTTGATAGACTTAGAATCACTGCAAGTTTTTAGAGTTTTTGAATGAAAATGGCGCTTTCAAACACATGTATTCATACAGGCAGATTGGGGGTTTATTTTGTTGAAGGGATTGTATTATACAGCAACACTGCCACGAGACAAGACGGGAAACTTGTGTATAGGTGCTGTTGTTGGATGGAGGGAGGGGACAACAACCAAGGAAAATAGTGATTGCTTAATACAGTTTATGTAGCGTTCTGGACCTTATAACTCCTTTCACTGGCCATGATAATATGTATTGGATCAAATACTTCCCAAAACTCAGCTGGGTGTCATTGTAGCCTCATTAAAAGAATAACAGTGTATGACAAAGCACTCGGATTGGAAAATATCTAAAATGCAGTCTGGCCGGAGTTGGTGGTCATGTGTGCGTGAGGTGTGCTTACTTGTGTGAATTAACGGTGTTTGTATATCTCCTTTTTTTTTATATATATATATATATATATATATATATATATATATACACAAAGGCTGTGGCTGAAAGCTTTATGTGCAAGTGTCTTTTAGTTGTGCCTGCCTGCAACTTACAATCTCTGTGGTAAGTAGCAATGTATCTTTTCCTAGATTGTTGATATTCCTACCTAAAGTTTCCATCGTTTTATTTTTAACCAAAAGTAGTTAAAACTTTGACAAAAATTATTTGTTACTTACATTCAGTTTTCTTCATGTCAGTTTCATTAAATTAAAATTTAGGTTTCATTACATTTTAAAGATAAGAAATTATGTTTCTTACATTTTCACAAAGTGAAAATTAAAAGCAAGCAGTAATCAGTTTTTATACCAAATGGTTTATATTTTAAAGTACCATATGCTGTTAGATTCAAAGGCCTCTTACAGTTATTGAACTGTGTTATTGTAAGTTATTATTTGTGACAAATTTGTTAATAAAAGTAAACAAACTGTATTTGGATACAAGACAAATTAGTAAGCAGATTTTTGCTAAGAGACCGTATCTGTGTTGTAACAGAATTTCTATGTTGTAACAGAATTTGAAAAAGATTTTCAAGAAGTGTGCCACAACTTTTTAGTTATATTTGGTGTTTTGTCATGGAATATCTTCTCTCTCTCTAGTCAGACAGCTGATAGTGATGTATGCAGTTACTCTTGTGTTTCATTTGAAGTACTGGATAAAAACAGCAGCTGAGTAGTAAAAGAGGAGGGGCAGTTTCTTTTTAGAAATAGACCTCAAAATTATGAATGTGAGTTGATTAGCATTTTTCAACATAGTCCCCACATGGTTCAGACAATTGTCCCATTGCAGCACTAAGTTCAAGATACCATTATGGTAGAATTCGTCCAGGTGAGAGTGGAACCACTGTTGGACTTCTCTCTTCGCTTCGTCATTGCACGTTAATTGCTGTCCTGGGAGGAACTTCTTCAGTGAACCGAAAACTTGGAAATACGTAGGAGCAAAGCCGAACTGTATGGTGGGCATTCTAGACTTTCCTGGTAAACTGAATGGAGTTCGTCGACCGTTCTGATCACTACATGTGGCCTCGCATTGTCGTGGAGGATAAGAATATTGTCCATATTGATAATCCCTCTGTGCTTATTCCTAGTGGCAGTCCACAGACATGACAGTGTGGAACAATAACTATCAACAATGATGGTTGCTCCTAGTGACATGAAATCCATCAGGAACAGTCCATCTCAACCCCAGAAGATAACATCACTTTCCCAACACATGGCACTGAACAGAATTTTTCTTTTGTCATGTCCTGTTCCTTCAATTGCAA
Source organism: Schistocerca nitens (assembly GCF_023898315.1). Taxonomy (NCBI): domain Eukaryota; kingdom Metazoa; phylum Arthropoda; class Insecta; order Orthoptera; family Acrididae; genus Schistocerca; species Schistocerca nitens. The sequence goes on along the minus strand of NC_064620.1, from coordinate 227,519,091 downwards.
TCTGAAATGCTGTATCCATGTTTCATCACCAGTAACAATGCGGTCCAGGAACCTGTTGCCCCCCTCAGCCTAAAGTTGCAGATGATTCAGTGAAGCAATCATTCGCTTGCTTTTCATCATGTCATCCAACTGCTGAGCCACCCATTGAATTGAAATCTTCCTGTACCTAAGGATCTGTGAATGATTCCATAAACACTCCCAATGAAATACTAAGCTCCCAGGAAATGTCCGTAAGTTGCACATGCCAATTCGCTTTCATCATTACGCACACACAGGAAATGTGTCAGCGACAAACTCCGCCTCCCCGAATGCTCATTGTGATGCAGGTCTTCACAGCCTTTTTCAAGCTCTCAACCCACTTTTCCCCACAGGTGGGCTGCATATTCCTGTTTCCCTGTAGGTCTTGATGGGCATTCGTCCCTTGTTCCATGTAAGACAAATCACACTTTGTTGCTTGTATGCTGTGGATGTGTGGAGCACGACTGCCATCTTCAACAACTGACAGCAGCACCATGCTGTGGAGTTGCAGCAGACCAGACCAGGGCAATCCAAGAAAAGTCAACCACTAGGAATGGATATGTCGACTTTGCATTTACAGCAGTAATTTGACCAAAAGGAAATAAGAGCAAAGACTTTCATTCACCCCCATAACGGAAAGAGTGCCATGATAATCTCTCCATTGGCTAAAGATTCAAGATTGGTCCCCCTTTGGACCTCTGGGAGGGGACTATCAAGGGGGAGGTGACTATGAGAAAAACAATGAATAACCAATGAAAGGGTAACATTCTAAATGTCAGACATGGAGTGTAAGAAGTTTGAACATGGTAGAGAAGCTAGAAAATTTGAAAAGGGAGATGCAAAGGCTCAGTCTAAACATAGTGAGAGTCAGTGAAGTGAATTGAAGTGGCAAGAAGATGACGATATCTGGTCATATGAACATGTAAACAGCAACAGAGAATGTTGTAAAGGGAGCATGATTCATTACATACAGAAACAGAAGGCAGAGATAGTTAATGTGAAGAGTTCAGTGATAGTGTTGTTGTCATCAGAATCAAATCGAACTACAATAGTTCAGGCATACCTGCCAATGTCATAAGTGACATAGTAATGAAACAAACAGGAAGTGCAGAGAAGCAAAGGCAAAATGATTCCAGGAAAAATGTGAAAGAATCAAAAAATAAATGATCATTGAAGGAGTGATTCACCACATAAAAATGTCTGAACAACCTTCACTAAAATTAAAAGCAGGGGCATCAACATTAAGACTGGAATGGGAATTCCATTGTTAACACAAGGGAGAGAATGGTTGGGTGGAAAGAGTTCATAGAAGGCGTGTATGGGGATGGGGGAGGGGTGGGGCTTGTCTGATGACATGATTGAGGAAGAAATTGGAGTTGATATGGAAGACATAGGGGATCTAGTATTAGGGTCAGAGTTGAATAAATAAGGGACAGTCAAATGAAAACAAAACAGATGGGGGGGGAAAAAAATGATCAGGTGCGAGGAGGACTCACAATCTGAGGATTCCATACAGGTCATCCATCCCGAGAATCAAGAACCTTGATAATTTTTGTCATTTTCGACATTGATACCGGCGAGGTATTGGTCGTGTAAATTTCAAGATTTTCCAGTGTGTTTAAAGTTTGAAGTAGAAAAACAAGAAACAAAAGAACTATTTCTTTCATTGATACAAGTACAAATTAACAGTTTTGTGACGTTTTCTTTCATTAGTACCTTGAAACCTTGCTTCTTGCCAGATTTTATGGTTCTAGGTCAATGGGAAGTGTCCTATAGACTCTGATGTATGACGTAAATGGCTGTCTCTCTTGATTCCATTGACTTATTTATTACACTGCCAAGGGACTATAGACCTCAGTATTGGACATAAAGTGGGGAGCTTAGAGGCATAACGACATATCTACAAAATGCTTGAGATGAAGGCAAAAGCATTTTTACAGCAGTAGAAACACTATCGCTACGACCAACAAATTCACAGTTCTTAGAGTGTGTTTATGTTCATTCAGCAATTCCCAGCTTTAACATTAAGGCAGTGGTGAAGCAGGTATGTAAAAATGACCAGTTTTGGAGATTCGTCGTTATGACTCTAAACCCCCAAATTTCAACGCGATACGTGTACCTGTTCTTGAGAAAAAGAGGTCTCGACAGACAGTTGGACAACAAAATGATCCTTTAAGGGTTCCCGTTTTTTACCAAATGAGATACAGAATCCTAAAAAGTAAGTGAACTGGCTTACTTTCAAAAGTAAGCACCATAGCTGTTAATACATTTATCCCACTGTGATACAAGTTGATCAAACCCTTCATGGAAAAATGGTTTGTAAATCTGCCAGGAAGTTGCGCACACTCCGCTGCAGAGTGAAAATCTCATTCTGGAAATGGTTTGTAGTTACCTACAAAACTGTGATTGTAACCAGCATTCCCCTCTTCATTCTAAGCAAATCAATGCCTGTAAATCCATTTTAAGGGCACAAAAAACAAGGAAATTACATGGATAGAGATGAGACTATATTTAGAATATGTAAGGGCTTTGCAGAGAACTAGAAACAACCTTCACAGCGTGTGGGCAGGTACAGTTCTGGTTCCATAGGGAATCACAAACATTTTTCCATGAAGACAGTGACCATCTTGTCTCATCATGGTATAAATTTATTAACAGTTACAGCAATTACTTTGAAATACTAAAACTGTTTACTTACTTTCTTGCCATCTCTCTTCTTTTCGTTTGACTGCCCCATACATTTTCTGAAGACTTATCATCACAAAGGCAGAAATTATAGCTAATATTCCATAGGAATTTCTGAATACAATGGGGACAGTGGCAACAAAGCAATTATTCAAGGTGGTGTTAAGACTGTATAAAACTGGAGACATAAGAGGGTGGTTTGAAAAGTTCTCGGAATCACCATAAGAGGTTAGCCCTAGCACAATGAGTTGTTCACGTGATATTCATTGGACTGTTTCCTGTAAATACGTGCCACATCAGTGCTCTTGTAAGAATTCTGGGGGCTGCTGTGGCTCTGTTGTTGTTCCCACATAGTGATTTGCGAAGATGGAAAAAAAATCAAGATTTGAGCAGTGATTAAGGACTTCGTATAGAAAGGTATGAAAGCAAAGGACATTCATGCCAATTTCAGAATACACTGGGGGACTCTGCTCCCTCATATTCAACTGTAGCCAAGTGGACAAATTAATTTTAATTTGGTCAGGAGAGCTTAAATGATGATCTGCGCAGTGGCTGGCCAAGATGTGTCACTACTCCAGAAATCATCACAAAATGGCCATGGAGGATCACTGATTGAAAGTGCGTGAAATTCCTCACCCTTGCCAGATGTCATCTGAAAGGGCATATCACTGATTAACTGAAGAATTGAAAAAATTATCTTCAAGTTATGTGCCGCGACTCTTGACGTTGGATCAAAAACGCGTGAGAATGGACATATCGGAACAATGTTTGGCCTGTTTTAGTAGAAATGAACAAGATTTTTTACACTGGTCTGTGGCCACAGATAAAACTTGGGTGCACCACTATACCCCAGAGACAAAACAACAGTCAAAGCAGTGGAAATATGCTAACCTCCTGCATAAATTGCAACAAAAGATACGTAAAAACAGGCCAGGTTTAGCAAGGAAGAAAGTCATCTTCCATCAAGACAATGCGTGCCCGCACACACATGCTGTCGCCATGGCAAAATTACACAAACTAAAGTATGAATTGATGCCACACCCATCTTATTCACCTGATATGGCACCATCAGACTTCCATCTCTTCCCAAAACTGAAAATTTTTCTATGTAGAAAGAGATTCGCTTCAAGTGAAGAATTCATAGCTGGAGTTGACAACTATGTGCACACCTGGAGGAAACTAATTTTCAAGATGGGACCAAGGCACTGGAACATTGTTGGACCAAGTGCATTAATCTACAAGGAGACTATGCTAAAAAATAAAAAAAAGTTTGTGTTATAAGTACTTTTTTCTATTCCATTCCGAGAACTTTTCAAACCACCCTCGTACCATCAGGCTGACAAAAAAATATCATCTACCTAATCTTACAGATAGGAATGACAAGTGAATGTGAGCACTATCACACAGTCAGCATAATGGCTCATGCATCCAGGTTGCTGAAAAGAATAGTATACAGAAGAATGGTAAAGAAATTTGAGGATCTGTTGGATGACAATCAGTCTGGCTTTTGGAAGAATACACATCAGAGATGTGGTGCTTACATTGTGATTGATAATGGAAGCAGGACTTAAGAAAAATTCCACTCATATTCTTAGAATTTGTCAACTTAGGAAAAGTGTTTGACAATGTAAAGTGGTGCAAAATGTTCAAAATTCTGAGGAAAAGAACAATATCTACAAGAACCAGGAGGAAACAATAACAGTTGATGACCAAGTACAAAGTGCTCGGATTAAAAGGGGTGTAAGAGAGGGTTACAGTCTTCCACTCGTGCTGTTCGATCTGCACATCAAAGAAGCAGTGATGAAAATGAAAAAAAGATTCAGAAGTGGGCTTAAAATTCAGGGTGATAAAATGTCAATGATAAAATTAACCGATGATTCTTCAGTGAAAGTGAAGAAGAATTACAGTATATGTCGAATGAAATGACAGCCTACTGAGTACAGAATAGGGATGGAAAGTAAACCTAAAAGACATAAATGAGTAGTAACAGTAATGATAAGTAGTATAAATGAGATTAGCAACAAACTTAACATCAAAATTCAGGACCTTGAAGTAGACTAAATTAACACTGGAATGTCTGTACCAGTCAGTTTGACTGGTAAATATTGTTTAACATTTACTACATAGCAATCATTTTAATTTAGGGGGCTTATATTTCATGACTTTTAATGTACTTTGGTTGTTTATAATTTCAGTAAAAGGCAAACATCTATTACTGAAACTGAACGAATTATAAACATTTTTACTTTAAAGGTCCACAGTCAGTGATTCTGACCAGTGAGATATTTTTTACTTCAAGTCTCTAAAGTGGTAATAATCGGTTTTTCCTTCCTCACAATCATGGTTGGCACACTGAAGAAAATTCAGTGAGAAGTTCCTCCATCAGTAAAGTCAAGATTGACTGGATCTTTGTATGATACTGTCCTACACAAATATGGTGACACAGCAATTACTTACTGTCGGGGAAAGACCAAGAAAACTGTTGCTCTACTGAGCACAATGCACCAGTCAGTTGCAGTGGACCAAGAAACACTCTGCACCTGTGAGCTGTTAACAATTCCACTAAATTTGAAGTTGATCTCACCTGTACAATGTGAACTTTGGCTGCCACAGGTGACCTACACGCAGTTTTTTCATTGTGCTAGACCTTGTTGAAATCAAAACCTGGATCCTTTACAGGGAGAGAACATCCCAGCAAATGTTTCCTTTGAAATTAGTGGAACAAGTCTCCTTTATGTATGTATGTATGTATGTATGTATGTATGTACAATCAAGGAAAGAGCCTTCTAATACATTCATTGCAATGACTATCCAATAGAAGAATGCAAAAGTTCAGGCAAAACTAAAAATCTGTGTTGCAGCTCAAGAAATTCATACATGGCCCATGTGCTGGAAACGTTCAGTTTGTGTATGCAAAGTGTTTTAACAAAAATGGTGGCTTTGATTAAAAACGTGGCATAAAGAAAATAATGTTGAATTAACTTCCTGAGGAGCTAGAGTATTGAAACTTTCTACATAACTCGGCACTGGATGACAATGCAATATTAACCTATCTTGTCTTGTGTGTGGTGGAGGGTGCTTCATGTAACTCTGCTATTTGCTTCCTTTTCCTGTCCCAGTCGCAATAAGAAAGATTGCTGGGAAGCCTCCGGTAAGCTTGAATCTCCTTAATTTTTAACATCACTATCTTTTCGTGAGATCTGCATAGGAGGAAGTAATTATTCATTGACTAAGGTGTAGAGTAATTGAAAGAAACCTGAGATTTTCCACACTTCTCTGTTGCAACATCAAAATGATTGAAAAAATTTCAGACGCACACAGAAGACTGAAAAGCAGTAAATAATTACCTGAATAAAAAGCTTTTTAATGCAACACATTTTTAAAATGGATTAAAATATAAAATAATTTCGCCTGGCACATACAGTTTCTTAACCTCGTACAGATAGTCCTGAAAATTTCTAATAGGAATGGCAAGACTTTTTACAATTTAAAATGAAAAACCTGGGTCACATGCAGTAGATATTAGTAAGATGTGTAGAGAGTAGGTGTTCTTGAGAAAAATCTCATGTTATTTCATATCATTTGCGGTGCAATAAAATTGTTAGTGACTCAGGTGAACCATTCATGCATCAATTATCTATTGCAATTGTCTCCATGTTTCCACTTTAAATTTTACAAGTATTGTCATAGCTGTTAAAAATTCACAAGCACAAATTTTCAGGACTGAGATTATGGAGTTAGGAATCTGTAAGGAGTTAGTAGAAATTATTTTATACTTCTCAGTCCATTCTTAATGTGTACTAAGCTATAAACCTTATTATTTTTCTTCAATTATAGTTTCTATAGAAAAATTTAAGTAGAACACATTGATAGGGTAAGAATTATACACAAGTGACAATTAAAGACACTGTACTGAATTAATTTTAAAAGTAAAACTGAAAAAGACTTCATTGGCCATAGTGACCAACAGCAGTCACTCCAGGTAGTTCCTGCTAGTGACAAGGAATTATGTTATCTGGGAAGCAATATAACACATGCAAACAAAGCAAGGAGGACATAAAAAGTAGACTGGGACTGTCAAGGAGGGCATTCCTGACCAAGAGAAGTCTGCTGATGTGAGACAGATATCAGCCTTAATTTGAGGAAGAAATGTTTGATAATGTGTGCCTGGAGCACAGCTTCACATGGTAGAGAACAGTGGGGAAACTGGAAAAGAAAAAAATTAATGCGTTTGAGATGTGGTGGGCGAAAAGGACGTAGTAGGCCTTTTCTTTTTAGTTTATAAGAATTTAAAAAGCTACTCCCTACACATCATACTGCCTTTTGGCAGTTAAGTGAAAAGGATGTAATTAAATCAATAACAATGTTGTGACTGCAATTTAATCTTTCTGTGAATTCAAATGGAGATTGAATATCATTCATTTCTGATTAGTATTTAAATTTTATCAAATGGTGCTGTAAGTAAGGTTATTCATTTTCTTTCGCTTTGGGCTTTACTCTGATTTGTGTGTGTGTGTGTGTGTGTGTGTGTGTGTGTGTGTGTGAGAGAGAGAGAGAGAGAGAGAGAGAGTTGAACTGTATTGTGGTTCACGGAAATTTGATCTTTCTACACGGTTTCCAAGGAACTCAGTAACTGTATTTGTATCTTTAGTCTAATAGCTATAAATATATTTACAAACTTGCATGTTGCGGGTGAAAAACTGGTGTGCAGGTTGTTTTATAATTGAAAGGAAAAAAACCTAGGTTTCAGCTCCATCATAAGATCCAGTAAGAAATATCTTTTTTGTTTCTTGATGATGACTAATTACGGACACCTATGTCTGGAACTTTATATCTTGGTGGTGACTAGTTTAGGACATAAGTGTCCAGAATTAGTCACTATCAAGAAATAACAGGAGATACTTCTTAATGAAACTTATGATGGAGCTACAACCATTTATTTCTATTTTATTATTTTTGTACATGTAATTTTAGTTAATGAAGTGCCATTAGTTTGCTGTGCATATGAACATTGGTGTCTGTAGCAACAGTTACAATTGGAGAAAAATTTTAATCTGTGAAGAAAAAGGTGGTACATAATAGAACACTAAGAGCCATAATAGATGCCACCATAACGTAAAAGCAATCAGCTTTGTGTAGATCATGAAATTAATACTCTGTGACAGTGACGTTGTGCTTTCTCCATTGTCAACAAGGATTAAACTATCAGGAATTATACTTTTTTGTTATATTGAGAAAGTGGCTATTGATACTCAAATCTTTAGAAAATCAAAAATTACAATTGAACCACAGTTATTGAAAGGAAGCCTGGGATCACTGGTGATGGACAAGCTTGTGATTGTTTTACAATTTTAATTTGACTCGAAACAGACTTTATAATAAACTTCAATTCAGACATTTGCCCTCTTACTGACGCAATATACAAATCTTCACTTTAATTGAATTACATAAACACGAATAAGAACCATATTTTGCATCAGTAACCAAAATCATAGATAGTAGGCACGGTGAATAATTAATCATAAACAATCATTCTTGTTTAACCATATCTCAAAAGACTAGTAACACTATACACTTCCACCCCAAAGTTACACAGCCACATAATACCACAACTTCATTAAAAAAAACCAAAGATCTTACAGCTTAATAAAACTGAACTGTCCACATAAATGTCCACAGTGAAACATGCTTATACTAAAAATGCAAAGTGGGCCAACTAAGGTCGCAAAACTGGCGCACAGGAAAAATAACTCATTAAAGATACACAAGTGATTATCATAAGTGTTAATTAAGAATGGCTAGTAATAACTCAACCAGTAAAATAACTTACAGAAACGCTAATATTAACAAAATGACCTCACTTAACTTTAGAGATCAGCGTTAAGGCCCACAGCACTATTTGGAAGCAATAACGCTATGGCCGGCAGGCAATATGAGGGTTCACTCCCCACGGCTTGTGCACGGGCTCACTGAAGCCGGTCAGATTATATATAAGTATATACCGCCTGCTACAGTGAGCAGTCCTGGCAAGAATTCATAACCACACCGACGCCAGGAAACGAGCAGACTTAACAAATGGCCTGCAGCACAAATAGATTGCAATGAAAACTAGGTCAAATCACAGCCACACTTGAATATATAATAAGCATGCCCCCAAATTCTTATGGAGCAATTCTCTAAAATTACCCATCTCCCAGTAAGTTAGTAGGAAACTTAGAGATCACTTCCTGTTGCCTTAAGGCACTTTCAACATTAAATAAACATACCAAATCCTGCCATGACAAATGATTAAACCATTAATTCTAAGGCTGCCGGGCATGTACACAACGGAAACCAGTCCCCAAGCGATCAATATGTCCTAAAAAAAGTTAAAACTTGCACGAAAACCACTTAAAATACACACACTATAGACGATGAGAAACGAAATGAGGAACATCAGCCTCCTTAAAATAGCCACTTTGGAACCAAGTTCAGAACCATCTCCGGCAGCTACTCATACCACAATAAGTTTCAACAATCTACTTTGTTAAAAACAGAATAAAAGTTATATGTACCTTGGAGCTTGCAAATTACAAGCTGGGAAGCTGCTCAGCATAAGACGACAAACCCACCACAATTCTGCTCATCAAGGCGCCAAATGATCAGCACTGTACATCCGGCGCGACAAAAGACAAGGGTGGTGAGCAGGGCGAGGCCCATGCACCACAGTTAGGGATGCTGGCTTGTTTTCAACACAACTTGGCTCGTTGAACGCCGACCGGAGACTCTCCTGTCACACGTTCAGCTGGAAAACCCTCTGGGGGAGCAGTCAAAGACAGCAAGACAGCCGAATATCGATATCAGCGATGCAAGTAGAACACCCTAGTGCCAGGCGCCACGGATCACATATTAACAAGTATACATGGATTGCTGGAGGATACAGTTCAGTTATACAATATGTAAAAGTGACTAGAACAATACAAGCTCAAGTAAGAGTATACAAACATTTGTATCTGGACTAATCACTATCTTGCAATATCTTACATTGACACTTTTTACTGTGCAGAAGCAAAATGTCTATAATGTATATCTACTCCAGAATGAAAGCATTAAGGGCCTACATCAGAATAGATTAAGAAACAAATTAGACCAATATTAGCCGCTATTGAAGAAGAATGGACATGGAAAAATATTGAAAAAGCAATTTAAAAAAGCTGGAAGTCAGGCATTAGGAAAGAGAAGTCAATATCGCTAAAGGCGTGGATTAAAAATCTTATAGCAGAAATTGCAAAAGTAATACAAGGAAAAACAAACAGCACATAAAAATAAAGCTTCCAAGACCTACCCTGGAAGTCTATAAACAGAAAAAGAATTACACAAAAGATGGTGAGCCCATCAGCAAGCCTGGGACAGATGCATTCGTAATATAGACTATGATATTCATGACCATCAGTAGGTAGCATATAAGGCTTTGAAAACATTAAATAAAACAGAAAAGAGTACAGTTAATTTGAATAATCTCTTGAAAGAAGAGTGGATTAAATACGGTAAACTATGGTATAATGCTAATATGGAAGTGAAGAAAGAAAATATCCAGGAATAGAAGATGGTTTTGTTTTGTTTTGTTTTAGAGCACAAAGAACAACTGGGGGTCATACGTGCCAAAGTCAAGACTATAGAGCACGAAGACAGAGAGGAGTTAAAAAATTACTGTATACGAGTCCCAATTGACACAAGAGAAGACAGCTAAAAACATTGATGTGGAGAAAGGGCTAAAAAAGACATCATACAGAAACACAGGTCCAAAACTAAAAATTAAATGGCCTTTGCCCTACTGCTTTGGCAGATAAAAAGTAAAACACCGTCGATAGCTCACACATGATTTGCTAACGCGACCGATAACTCAGATGGCAAACCCAAGCAGGAACATAAATGGTTAAAAAATTGGCATTCCATCAGGAAGTGGCAGACAGTTAAAACTCAAGTGCAATGTGTGCAAAGAGGTGGGGTAGCACCACTTATCAAATGACAATGGCTAAAAAGTCAGTGGCCAATATGCAGCCTAGTTAAAATAACCTCCTGGTGGGAGGGCCAAGAGGAAGTCGTCCAAGCCAGTGGGAGAAGCTTAATAAGCTGGAGCTTATTCCCATGAAGGGAGGACCATTGGCGATGCCAAAGGGACACCACCACCTTGACAGACAGCAACACAGAGATCCTCAGAGGGAATATAGGAACCAGGACTGCAGCCTTGGCAGCAGCTTCAGCAGCCTTGTTTCCTGGCAGACCGACCTGACCAGGAACACACATAAACATCACAGTGGGTCCACCAAGACTGAGCAAGTGACAGTTTTCCTGGACCTGATGCACTAAGGGATGGGCAGTGTACAGTGCACATAGACTTTGAAGGGTGCTGTGCGAGTCTGAGCAGAGGACACAATTGAAAAGTATGTGTTGCCAGATGTGCTCCATGACCTTATACAGGGCGAAGAGCTCGGCTGTAGCTGAGCGGTGTGCTAGAAGCTGATATTGAAAGACACAGGTACCAATGAAGAAGGCACACCCGACCCAATGGTCAGTCCAAGAGCCATCAGTGTATACAAAGATACTATGGCGAAGTTCCATGTGAAGGTTGTGAAACTGAAGGCGATAGAGTGAGATTGGAGTAGTGTCCTTAGGAAGTGAATGAAGGCCAAGGTTAACATGGGCCACTTCATGAAACTAAGGTGGTGAAGGGTTCTCACCCACCGGGAAAGTTGCAGGTAGTATGAAGTTGAGCCACCGTAGCAAGTGCTGAATGTGGACTCCAGGAGGTAACAGAGAAGAGGAATGCTCTCTATACTGGCGGTCAAACGAGTCATCGAAGAGGCATAGGATGGATGGCAACACATGGCAGACAAACGGCATGCATACCTGCTGAGGAGAAAGACATTCAGGACACAGGTGGACAAAGTAATGAGATAGTCAACTGCAGAACACTGCACTCGAAACCACACTGTGCATTCATTAGTAAAGTGTGAGACTCAAGCCACCATACCAGCCAGGAGTGAATCATCTTGCAAACACAGATGGTGAGAGAGATGGGGCAGTAGCTAGAAGAAAGGTTTTTGTCCTTACTGGGCTTAGGTATGGGTATGACAGTGGCTTTACACCTGAGTCCGGGAAATGTGCCCTCTGACCATATGCAGCTGTCTGTGTTGAGTAGAAAGTGCTTGCCTGTAAGAGAAAGGGGCTGCAACATCTGAATGTGGGCAGCATCTGGTCCTGGGGCAGAGGATCGGGATGAACTGAGAGCATGATCAAGCTCCCTCATAGTAAAGTCAGCATTGTAGCACGCCCGATTCTGAGAAGAGAAGGGTACCGCCTGAGCCTCCTCCGCTCATTTCCAATGGAGGAAGGCAGGGGAAGAGCTCGAAACTTGCGCAAAATGGCAGCCCAAGGTATTGGAGATAGCAATGGGGTTCACGATGACATCGTCTGCTACTGTTACCACCAGGGAGGAGTAAAGCCACCAGTCAGCCTTAGTGAGCTACCAGTTGGGTGTGCACACAGGTGAGGTAGGAGTTAGCAAACATATAGCACATGGGAAATGGTCGCTCAAGTTGGCATCAGAAAGACTGAACCACCCAAGACGATGGGAAAGCTAGGCAGTACAGAAGGATAGGCCCAAATGGGAATAGGTGTGCGAGCAGTCGGATAGCAAAGTGGTTGCTCCAGTGTTAAGGCAGAAGAGGTTGAGCTGATTAAGATGGTCAGCCAAGAGGGCACCTCTCTGAAAGGTTCTTGCGGGAACCCCAAAGGGGATAATGCGCGCTATAGTTACCGAGTAGCAGAAATGGGAGAGGTAGCTGCCCAATAAGCTATGGAAGTTTGCCCTGGTGACATCGAATGACGGAAGAACATAAATGGTACAGAGAGAAAAGGTCAGGCGGGGAAGAAAAAGGCAAACTGCAACAGTTTGAAGATGGGTAGTCAGGGAGATGGGTTGACTTTGAATGTCATCCTGTATGAGCAGCATGACGCCCCCATGAGATAGAATGCCAATTTCAGGGGGAAGGTTAAAACTAACTGGTAAGAAATGTGAAAGCTCAAAGTGGTCGTGAGGGCACAATTTCATTTCCTGAAGGCAGAGTACAAGGGGACGCTGTGATACTAAAAGCAGCCGTAAATACTCTTTGTGGGACCGCAGGCCACGAATTTACCAAATGGAGGAGAGTCATGATGAGGAAGAAATGTAGGGGTGTCACCTTGGCGGCTGCCGAGTGACAGCCTGTGAAGAGTCGCTGCTACAGGGCACAGATGCAGGAGGATCGCTCCATGGGATCCCCAGAAGCATCGGCTTTCTTGTGCTGTTGGTCTGCGGAGTCCAGAAATAGAAGTAAATGGCTTAGATGACATGACAACAATAAAAGAATGTACATCAGACTAGAAAACCACAAAACACCTGTAAGCAACAGTTTTAGGTGGAATTAATGCAGAGTTAATTAAATGTGGAGGACTGTCACCACACCATAAGTTGTTACATTTTTCTAAAATGTGCTGGAAGCAAAAAGATGTACCATGAAATTGGAAGAAGGTGAAAGTAAATATCATTTATATGAATGCCTGACGTCTATCATTTTGGACATGTCTGAAACCACACACACCACACATTCATGTAATTGATTTGCCTTGATTGGCAATGAATTCACAACCTTCAGCGTGGATGCACATTCACGTTCGATCACCAGCAGGAATATAAAATTGGTGAGCATGGAGGACATGGATGGTGACTGCAAATAGGTGGTGCTTGGTGGAAGCAGGAGATTCTGAGTTCAAGTCCAGTTCGGCACACATTTACACTTGTTGCCTCTGATTCTGCATAAAGTCACAGTGATATCGTTCTTTCCTTTCCTTTCTTTTCCTCCCCCCCCCCTCCCCCCTTCAGTTTAAATAAAAGTAATATTGATATATAAGAAAGGAGGAAAAAATGTACATGAAAACTATATAGGAATAAGTCTACTTGACACAGCTTCATGCAACAATTTTAAACACAAGGCTAAAAACAATAGCAGAAAAGTTTGCTAGTGGAGGAATAGGCCAGACTTAGAAAGGGATGATGAACGACTGATGCAGTTTTATTTTATGACAGCTTGTGACGTTCACCTGCTTTATTTTTTCATTGATAGTCCTCGGTTTCGACATACTGCATTGTTATACAGACTGAAAAATGGGGAGTGGGAGGTGGAAGTTCAGCATTGATTACTGTAAATGATGTAGCCAACACTTGCACAGTTGTGTTTCACAGTTATTCACTTTCACTGTTCACAACCCCCCAGTATTACCCAGTTCAATGTGAATGTATCAGAAACTTCCTTCTGTTTAATAGCTTCTGCTACAAGAGTTAGGTTGAATTATTTGTTTAAATGATGAAATTAAAAGATACAAACAATACTTTTGACAAAACTGGCAATTACCTTGGAATTAATTAAGGACTGGCTCTGCTAACTTTTTTTCGAATAGAGCCAAATAAGTACTTAAAGAAGATCAGTTTTCCATCTTAGTACAGAATTTATATTTGGTTATAAGTCAATAATAGAATTTAAGTTACGAAGCAATTACTGATTTCACCCTATAACAAAAGATATTAACTAGGAATAGTCAAAATAAATGAGGTAATTGATGACATACACAAAACTAAGCACAAAATTAGATCTGGTATTATATTCTTTAAAACTGAGGGCCAACATTTGCAGATTATACTTACTTATGTCAATGGTAATTAGTTAAAAGTGAAAAAATGAATTTAAGGCAGCAGATGGCAAAGCAAGAGAGGAAATAAAAAGATCCCAGCTTGCTTCGTCACAAGCTTATTGAGAAGCAGAGAGCGCTTGACAAAGACGCACACATTGCTTTTATAGATTTTGAAAAAACTTTTGAAGTGTGGTTAGAGGAAAGTCAGGAAAATAATGGAGCACAGAGGTTACTCTGTACAGCTTATATCAGCTACCAAAAGTCTGCATAAAGAAACATCAAACTGATACAAATAAATAAATGAGTGCCACAAGGCTGTAGTTTACCTCCTATGCTGTTCAATAGTTATACTGACAATCCAGTTCACTAATGGAATTCTAGGATAAACAGCGGGGTACAACTAAACAATTCGGTAAAACTAAAATCACTCCTATTTGCTGATTACCTTACATAGATTTATTTCATTTAAAAAAGTAATTTACAAACTAAGTAAAATATGTACAGAATGTAAAATGAAAATATCTTCTTAGTGAATCTACGTCAGTTGCATTTTGTGAAAAGTAATCAGTGATGATTAAAACAGCTGTCGATGAAAAAACAGTAGGACATGTAAAGTATTTAAACTATATCGTATGTAAAATACGATGTAAATATTGTATGAATATGAAGAAGATATGCAGATTATGTTAAAGAGATATGCAATCTGATGTTTTCTTGGCATATTTCTAACTTGTAGAATTCTCGGATGTCCAGCCTTGTCATGGCGTAATTACTCCACGATATTTTGGCAGGCTGACTCACCATCTTCAGGTGGCCTCTGATGACAGATGGAGGGGATGTTACTCATTGCCATTTGTGTGGTTTTAAGTTCCATTGGCTGCTGTCCACATCTGTTAGCGTCCTGTATATGTTGCTGTTATCTCTCCCCATTGCTCCGATCCTATTGCTGTCTTTCTCCGTTGTGATGGATGGTTGTGGTGTTGGGGGAAGTGGTTCCAAACTCAGGTGTCTAGTGTCTGTGCTATCAATTTTTTTTTTATATTTCCTTCTTTTGGCTCAATGCAGTGCTTCACATCTGACTCAGTTGTAAGCCGTTATCTTTATTAATTAGACCACTGTGGCCACGAAAATTAGGATTCAATATGGTCTAATTCATAGGTACAATGGCCTACAGGGGAGTGAGGCATGGAAATCTGCACTGTACCTAAAAAAAGGGGGGGGGGGCATTTCTGTGCAGTGAGATCTGCAGCTGAAAAATGTAGTACAGACACTGGAGACCAGTGTTCAGGGCCAAGCTCCGCTGCCCTCAGCACCGCCACCATCCACCACTGCAGCCACACAGGCGATGGAGAGAATAACCCCTATTGTATATAGGATGCTGACTGAATCAGACCATCAGTCATCAGGGATCACTTGAAGATGACAGTCTGTTTACCAAAGTATTGAGGAGTAATTACACTGTGACCGAACTGGAATCCAACAGTTTTAGAAGTAAGTTGAATAGTTTTGGAAGTATTTGTGGAACACTTAACAGAACTTCAAAGCGTAAAACATGGAAAGAAAATAGTCACATTGCCATCTGTATTATATGGAAGGGAATTGTGGATATTGAATAAATCACATAAGGAGTAGAAATGAGATTCCTTAGAGGAGAGAAGGGATGTAAATGAATAGATAAAATACAAATTGAAGATACTCAAAAGGAGTTGCGCATTTGGAGTGTGAAAGAAAAACTGGATGAAAAAAAAATTGGACATCTACAAAGAAAGGATCCAGAGAGACTACCATATCAAATGAAGAACTTCAAATCAAAAGGGATCCTGGTAAACTGAGAAAAAGATGGCAATTATAACAGGCAACAACTTGCCTAATACAGAAAGTGAACAAGAAGAAGAAGAAAAGAGAAGGCAGACAGATATTAGTAAGATTGTTTTTTATTGTCCTTTTGGAGAAACATACTTCCATTGACTAGGGAAAAGTCCAGTCTGACGTGTCGAAACCTACCAAAAAATTTATTGCACAGGAAGAATACACTCAAAGAAATAAATGCACTGTCAAGTTTTTACCCACTTAGGCACAAGGCAAGTATTTTAAAAAATGATCAAGTTACTGATGTTTGGCGCACGGAGAATCATTTTTGTGGCAGCAGTTTGTACAGCCCTTCTTGCCTAGCGAGCGAACTGGCAAATCAGCCTAGACACAGCTGTGACGATAATGTAGTGCTTTGTGGACCAAAGTCCAAAGTGTACACACATGAATTTTAACACTTAAATCATACCAAAAATGCCTCAAATCATTCATTTTTTGAATAACTCGCAGTTAATATCTATAGCTGACCTGTTGCAGATGTAATATTGTTACACAAGTGACTGGTAGACAGAAAGAAAATCAAGGCAGTGTATGATGTTATGTTACAGACAACTTCCATCAATCGGTACTTTACCTGTCTTGAATTTGTTTACAGTTTTTGTAATTATTTTTCTGTCATGTATATTTTACTTACAGTGAAACAGTTCTTTGTTTACTGCCTGTACTCATCACAGGAGTGGATTGTTCTAAGTGGGCAGAGGGGCCTGACCTCATCAAACATTTTGTCATACTTTCTTCAGTTTTATATCAAACAATTCAAGTATTACATGATTGTGGTGTGGTACGACTGACAGAAACCTGACGTAATCAGGCCCAGTAATCTCTTTTGCAGACACACGCAAGCGTATTATTCTTCAGTGACTAACCAGTTTTTCTTTCCCCAACCCATTCATCCAAAGCCGAGGACCAGTTGCAGGTGACCTGTAGCCCCATACACCATCCACTCTCCTGGTCCGCAGTCACAGTGCTGTGACCAAGCAGTTTCCTCTAAACATGGGCCCTGGTGTACAGGCCATCACATGTGTACCCATCTTTCCTCGCACCCCAACAATGCCATGGGGCCAGCGGTGGACAGCCCTTACATCCCCCCACACACACACCCCACCACCCACACCCCTAGCTTCTAAAACTCCAGTCACAGTGATGTGACCAAACTGTTTCACTTTTAACACTTTGTCCCTCACAATAGTGCAACTTAGGGCCAGCTCGAGTGGGCGCAGTGGATGGACCACCTCATCCATACTCCGCTTCCACTGCACTCCAGCGAGTCCTGCTGTCCCTGCCATGTTCCCACTCTCCTACCCTCGTCCACTTGTCCACAAATCTTCACAACATTTAGAGCCAGCTACCTTGGGCCCACAGCATCAAACTGTAGTTGTCGTCATGTGTGTTACTGCATTACTTTCCCCTTCTACTGCCATTCATCAATAGGAAATGTGGAAATAGCAAACGAGGCAACCTCTCAGTAATGCCCATAAACCAAAAAATTTCTTGATGTCTCAACTCTGTGGAAAGAAGAAGAGAACTTTCTGCAAGACATGGCTCTGTAAAAAGTCTTGATTGACAGTAAGCGAAGAGAAATAAAAAAAACATTTTGTATCTATTGTGTGTTATCTGGATGTGAAGGATTGTGGACAATGGTTGGCTGTAAGGATCTAAAGCATTTAAGTGAATGAATTAAGAAACATGAAGAAAGGGGACTGCATTTAGAAAATTCTTGTCAATACAAAATGTTTGGCACAATTAACATAGCTGCTCAGATTGATTCGGTGTAGAAAACATCAATTCGGAAAAATAATGAATTAATTACCAAGAATTTATACATATTAAATAAAATAGTAGAGTGCTTAATGTTATGTGGAACTCATTATTTAGCACTAAGGCTTCAGAAAGAAAAGTGGGAGTCAGCAAACCATGGCAATTTTCTAGATTTGTTATCTTTTCTTGGAAATCTTGACTGTGTTAGATGACTGCTTAAGCAGTTCTAGTCTTTCCATATGTAAATATACATCACAAATGATACAAAATGGACTTTTAGACTGTATATATGGAGTTTACATTGAAGAACTGATTAAAGACACTGATGCTGCCACTTTTGTTTTTATGCAGGCAGATGAAACAACAGATATTACGTGCAGAAGTCAGTTTGTCATTACACTGCAGTATATTAAGGAGAATAAACCTGTTGAAAGATTCCTTTCTTTTGAAAATGTTAATGATAGGTCAGCATTTGGGGTTAGTGAGGTTCTAAAAAGAAATGAACCTTGCAGTGTTCAAGAAAAACTCATTGCTCAGGCATACAGTGGCAGCGCAGTAATGAGCAACAGTCATGGTGGGTGCACAGACTCTAATCCAGAGTATGTCCACTGTTATGTGCACCAAATGAATCTGGTTATTCAGAATGCTTGTAGTAAGAAAATAAAGTCTGTTAGGTTGTTCTTCACAAATATTTCTGGATTTGCAAAGTTTTCCTCTTCATCGCATAAGTGAAGTTATTTATTATGGGCACTCTCCAACGAGAATTCCTTCAGTCTCTTCAGCTAGGTGGAACCTCCAGTCTCACATAGTAATTAATGTTTAAGGAAACAAATTACACCTATTAGAAGTTTTGATAAGATTGAGGAAGAAGATTCTCGGGATTTATAACAATAGGAGAAGCATTTGCTTTAAGAAATTTACTTCACAATTCACACTTCTAAATTTTTTCTATGAGATTTTGAAACATGTTGACATTTTACAGTTCAGACGCAGAGTGCAAGTGCCTTTACTATATCCAATGCATTATGTTATTCTGAGTCAGCTGTTTCTGAAATACAAGAGAACATTGAAAGGTATTGAGTTTCTGAAAATTAATGTTTTGCTCCTTAAAGAAAAAATTCCAAATATAGCACTGAACCTAGTCTGACAGCAGATACAAAAGAAATGTGCGACATTGTAACCAACCATTTGAAAGGAAGATTCCAAAAGCTTCATTTATTCAGTAGCTTCAAAATTACTGATCCAAAAAAGTTTACTTCTTTCCGATAACATTTCCCAGCCACTTTAGTCGATACTTTTTCATTAAGTTACAGTCCCTTTATTTGCCATTATAAATTGAAAAATAAAATGTCAGTGATATATCACAGTGGGCTGTTTAAAGATATTACATCGGTTTTTGAGCCATTAACTTTTCTTTGGGACCATTCCTTTGAAGAATCATTCACTCAAGAGCGCAAAACATTGCAAATTGCAGTAGCTATACCTGTTTCAATGGCAGAAGTAGAGTGCAGTTTCTGCACTTTAAAAAGAATTAAAGCCATCCTTGGGAACAATATGAGCCAAGAAAGGCCGAAGTCAATGGCTGTTTGTTTCATCATAAGGAGCAAATCAGTGAAATTCCAGACTTAACAACAGAGTAGTTGATATGTTTTCGCCAGTAGGAAGAATAGGGATGCACAACTACTGTGTAAGTAACCTGCCAGGGCAGAAATATGGTTAATTAATGTGCTAATTGGAAAAATACTCGTGAAACTGTGCCAAGTCAAGGTTTTTCCCAGAGGTTTTGCCCTTGACCGTAAGGCAAAAGCCAGGAGGATCTCTCTATTTGCTGTCTGGTGCATTCCCAATGGGGAAGAGGTTACGTACTGTCTCCCACAGCTACACCATTTTTCTTTGTACATCACAACCAGACTACAGAAACACAGAAAATCAGCAGGAGAGCTGGCAAACTTCTGTTTGCACCCAAACAGCTCTGAACTCCTTAAGTTATTCAATAAAATGTATAACCACAGCATTTCCTCACACATCTACAAGAGTACATAGAAAACGAGTGAAGCTGGTGGACCAGACTAACTACAACTTATTACACTAGTGCGCTTTTTAGCTACTGTATTCTGTGGTTTATATTTATAGCTGCATATTTACCATATTTATTACCTGTACAATATGTTTAAGCAGTATGACATAAATGAAGTTTATATAATGAACACTTCAGAAAAATTCCGTTATAAATTTTATTGGCTTTTTATTTACGCTCCACCAACCAAAATCAGACAAACTATCATTGACTCACTACCAAAGTGCAAAGTGTCTACAGGATGACTGCAGCAAATGTTTTCCTTACACCAGGGGCCCCTCATAAAAGATAAGTGAATGCATTCAGGGATGGAGGAAGAATTAATGGCCATGGCTGTTATTCTGCACATTGTACTGTGCACTAGGCATATTTGATCAAATTCTTAAAACGTGGTGATGCAAACTGACAACGCACAGTTGTCTGAAGTTTAACAGTTCCGTTCTGCTGATAAATCTGAAATGACAGAGAGCTATTGGAAATTATATTGTGTGACAGTTTTCTCAAAAATACCTTATACTGTTGAAAAATTTCTTTATCAGTATCAGTTCCGGGTGAAATCCAAATAATTTTAACAGTCTTCTCATTGCCCTAAAGACAGAGGTGCTATGTTCAGGCAATGGATTATTTTGATTAACTTGTAAGAAGACGGTTAAGCCATAATATTGAAACTTCTCCTCTCCCACTTTTCCAGATTTTGCTATGTTGATTACAAGATTTTTGCAACTAAACAGCAGTTTTTTTTTTTTTTTAATTTGGTCCTAATTTGCCTTGAGGTTCCTGAAGAAAGACACAAAGCTGCAGAAGCAGTAATCCACTGATCCTTATCACTGGTATTGTTGTGTATGTATGTATGTATCATAGCATTCATCGACAGCAAAGCAACAATGTCATTTTTCACTTGAAATGATAAAGTGTGGTTTGCACACAGTTCTTTATACACAGCATATGGGATAATAAGCAGCTTTGTCGGTGTCGGCTGTGAATTTCTGTATAGTATTGCTTATTACTGATGTCTTCTCTAGACATTTACTTGAAGTGCACTTTGTAAATTGCAATTCCTTTACTGTATAACATACTGAATCTGTTTAACTTAAGTCAAAGAAGCCTGGAAATTGGTAAATGTTCATCTCACTTGCAATTCAGAGGGTCCAGTCTCATAGATCTCTGTCGGTAATGGTGCATTGGCCCTCGTGAGCAGTTTTAAATTTTTAGAATAGCTTTTCTTTCGCAATTTTGCGAGTTTCATTTGGGCACATATTTCATAGTGTGTATAAATCTTTCATTGATTTATACAATTCATGTTCAGATTTTATGAAGTAAAACTGGCTTTACACACTACTTAACTATAAGCATATTGCCCCTGCTTTGTTTAACAGAAAAATTTACAGCCTTTTTTATCACTGAAACTGTTACTGAAATGTTTTCTTTGGGCTAGACAGTTACTGTACTTTTGTTTTGGACTTTAATTAGCATAACAGTCAATTTTGGAACCTCAGTTCATGAAATCAAAAGTTATTTCATGCTTCTTCTAATATTTCTACAATTTCCAATGAAATGTCGACATCATTCAAATGAATGTTCAAGAAATTAATTCCTAAATAATTTCTTCAGGAGAAATAGGAAATTTTGATTGTGTACCATGTTATTCAACTGTCATCTTTGCAACACAGAAAACATTAATTGGATTTCACATTACTGTGAAACTGCTATTTCCAAATTATTTACATTTTTAAAGGAATAGCAGTGATTAATGTTTCAGTCTGCAGTAAAATTATTTTTTTGCTTTCAGATATCTTCAGGTAGCAAGGAAGACAGAACAATTTGCAGTTGGACTAGGTAAACAATGAAGAATGTAAGAAAGCCATCTAATTAGAAATCTAGATCAGGATATTTAAAACCCAGTGATACAAAGTAACCTTTTGTCCATCCAGTTATACTTACATTTCAGAGAACCATTACAAAAATTTGAAAAGAGAGGATTTCTGCTTATCCTTCTTTGTAGATCCTTCATAAAAAATTACCATTATGCAAAGAACTTGTGTTTTACAACCATAGATTTAGTTAAGGCCCCACATTGGGCACAAATTAAATAGTGATTGATCTAGGCCCCATGTTGTGAAGCTAGTTAGGCCCTAATTTTGATCAAATATCTTAATTAGTGTGGTACTTGCAATTGTGATAGAACATAAGGGAATGAAATGACCCAGCTGCAGAAATGTAAGATGAATGTTTTAAAATAATTTTATTTGCATAGAACATTGTGTTTTGCTCCATGGCTAGTTAATTTCATTTAACCCTTTACAAAGCATACCACAATTACAAAACCGTTTCTACATGTTAAATAGAAATGATTTTCTTTTAGAGTGTGCATTCCCCCCTAAGATTCAAAATAAGAGTTTTATACTCCTGTGAGAAAGTATGTAACAGTTTGCTCAAAGATACGAAGCAGGAAAGTAACAGAAAGTCCCCAAATATTAAAAAAGTGAAAGAATATGTTATTAGGTGCTCATAAAATTTATTAAAATCATGTAAGCAAATTCCACATAAATATAATATTCGTATTTCAAACAATGGAAAATCCAGGCTGGAATAGTGACAGTACTGTGGAAAGGATAGATTGCTACACACCATATAGGGGAAACGCTGAGTCACAGACAGGCACAATAAAAAGACTGATATATACTTCGAGCTTTCAGCCAAAAGGCCTTCTTCTAAAGCAAGCACAAGTCACACACACGTGACAACTGTCTCTGGCCAGAGACTGTAGTCTCTGTTTGTAAGCTGTGCTAGTGTGATTTGTATGTGTTTTCTACTTTAGAAGACCACCTTTTGGCCAAAAGCTCAAATGTACGGTATGGCAGTCGTTTTGTCGTGTCTGTCTGCGACTCAGCATCTCTGAATAATGGTTAGCAATCTATCCTTTTCTGTTGTTGATATTAGTGTTTGATAGATCTCGATTTTGCTAGTGCATACTCCTATAATTATCACTGTTGCATATTAAAACCTTAGGAACGGTATTTTATGACTGTAGGGTGATATTTTGTATTTTTCATTCTGATTTCAAATCTGTGTTTGGTTTTTCTGTATTACATCAGATTTTTGTACAAATCAGTGAAGGAAGAAAAACAGTTTCACCAGGATATCAAGTCGATGGAAAAGAGAGATACCACGGAATGTGGAATGCAAACATGATGGCTAACTAATGTGTTATGAAAAATGGATATTTTTCAGCTGAAATCAGATTTTTTGCTGACAGGCAATATGTTTAATTGGATTGAAAATATTTATTTTGTAATACCTTGCATGGAATCACTACATACTACAACAGAGTAAATAAATAACAATATAGTTCACTTAATAATAATAATAATTATTATTATTATTATTGCAAAAATACAACAAGTGTATTGGTATGACAATTTACTTTCCTCTCACTGATTTCACTGCATCAAGTTATTTATGATATGGGGCAAAAACGTGTCTCCCATGACTGTCTTCCTGCACCAGTGTCATCTCCATTTTTCGTAACGCATTACTTAGCCATCATGTTTGCATTCCACCTTCCTTGATATCTCTCTTTTCCATCGACTTGATGTTCTGGTGAAACTGTTTTTCTTCTTTCACTGGCGTCGCCCAAGTTCACAGGGGGGAAAAAAAACCACATGAATGTAGAAAACGATGATTCACACTCATGCAACAATCTAATCTCATGAATCTCGTTTTAACAAGGGGTTTATAATTGAAATTTTTGTTATTGCCCAGTAATTTGGCCACTACTTCATTACACGAAACTCAAGCCCTTTTTTTTGTCACTGGATTAATTGTGTTTTCAGACAAATTGTGTTTCATCAACTTTCTGATCTGCAGTCTATAAAGACCCCTTTCTTAATTTTTTCGGAAGATAGTTTTGGAAATCATCTTACCAAGTACAGCAAGCAGACACCGTCTTTTGGAACTGCTCTAGTGAATTGTTTCATTAATCGAATCATGATGTGGAGTTAAAAGTATTGTACGGTACTTAGTCGATTCAGCATAGGAGGTCTGTTCAAAAAAATCCGGCATTTTGTCCACAAAATTTTTCTACGCTTATTTCTTACTTATTGTGCATAGTTTCCTTTGAAAAACTCTTCTCCACAATTGATATTGCACTTCCGGAAGCAGTCTTGATACGGCTCTTGCTGGATCGCGCGAAGCGCCGTCTGCGAATTCTTTTTTTTTCCTCGTCTATCGTTGAAAATCTTCGTCCTTTCAACGGGGTTTTCAGCTCTGGAAATAGTGAAAAAGAGTCCGCAGGGACCAGGTCTGTAAAGTACGGAGGGTGAGCCAGCACAATGATTTCGTTTTTTTGTGCAATAGTAACGCACCAACAGGGATGAATGTGCGGGTGCGTTATCGTGATACGAGAGCCATGAATTGCCTCACCACATTTCAGGCCGTTTCCTTCTCACATTTTCTCGCAGGCGTCGCAACTCGTCTCGACAGTACCATCGATTAGCAGTTCGCCCCTGTGGCACGAATTCATGATGAACTAATCCTTCAAAGTCAAAGAAAACGATCAGTATGGCTTTGACTTGACCTGACGAGCTTTTTTTGATCTTGGAGAACCTTTCCCGACCCACTGTACGATTGAAACTTGGTCTCAACATAATAACCGTAGACCCACGTCTCGACACCAGTTATGATTCCCTTAAGGAACATCTGGTTCTCATTTGTGCGATCCAAAAACTCTTCACAGATTGCGAGACAAAAGTCTTTCTGGTCTTGACTCACGAATCGTGGGGCGAACATACTGGCAACACGATGCATTCGAAGATGCTGCGTCACGATTTTATGACATAATCCGACAGAAATGTTATATTTTTTTATTAATATCTCAGTCAGTCAGTCTTCGATTGGCACCCACAATTCCGTTGACGTTACTGACATGAGCATCATCGGTAGACGTCGAAGGGCGTACTGAACGAGGGTAATCGTTAACTTCCGTCCGGCCATTTTTATACCGTTTGAACCATTCGTAATACCGCATACGGCTTAAGCACTCACCACCGTAGGTTTGCTGTATCATTTGGTGTGTCTCTGTAAACTCTGTTTCCGCAACCACAGTCTCACAGTTCTCTCAACGTCTTAACCAGAAGCATTATGATGTCCCCGAAGATCGTCTTTCATTATCGGGAGCAGATGGAAGTGAGACGGTGCTAAATCTGGACAATATGGAGGATTCCACATGGTGGTGAAATTTAGTCTCTATAGTTCTGCTGTGATGACACATGAAGTGTGTGGTTTGGCATTTTCATGCTGCAGGAAAGTATTTTCCTTTTCCTTTCGGACCCTTGTTAGCTGTCGTTTCAGAGTTTGCAGCATTGTGATATAACGCTCTGAATTTATTGTTGTTCCATGATCAAGGAAATCAACATGGATAACACCATCTGCGTCCCAGAACACTGTGGCCACCATTTTTCCAGCTAAATGCAGCATCTTGAATTCCTTTTTCTGGGGCAGATCTTTGTGTTGATATTCCCTACCGACGTTTCATCTGAGGGTCGTAAGGGTGTACCCACGTTTCACCTCCTCTCAAAATTGAATGGAGAAAGGCGTCACCTTCATTCTCGTAACACAAGAGTAGTTCCTTGCAAATTTCAAGTCTGTGCGCTTTCATTTCAGGAGCCAGCATCCAGGGTACCCATCATGCACAGGTCTTCCGATAGCCAAGCAAAGCAATAACATGACACACACGTACTTGTGAAATGCCGATTGTGCTTGCAATTTCTCTCTGAGTGATACAATGATCATCCTGAATCAATCTGTCAACATTTTGCTTGTGAAACTCGGTGGTTGCTGTCACAGGATGTCGAACTCTTTGTTTGTAACGCATGTCAGATGTTCCCGCCTCAACATATTTAAACTTACTCGCCCAACGACGCACAGTGCTCACTTCAACACAATCACCATAAACTGCTTTCATTCTCTGATGAATCTCCTTTGGGGTGACACCTTCTGCTGTCAAGAATTCAATGACTGCACGTTGCTTGAGTATTACCATGAAAGACAGATAAACAGCGACAAAACGAAAGACTTTATTGAAATAGGACATATGCGGGGGATGTACAAAACGCATGTTATTGTCGCAATGTCATGAACCCTGCAATTCTCAGGTCAAAACAAACTATATATCACTCTCTTCGATTTCTCGCACTACCATTTATGATGAACGATATGTCGCCCCTCTTTTGAGTGGGGAACGATGAGTGACCACTTGAGCGACATTGCAAACAACAGGGCAAAGCTGGACCATTTCTGCATCGAACAGCTATTGCCAGCTGTGTTATGGGTCTCTGTGAATGCAGGGCAACAGGTGGACCATTTCTGTATTGAAGTGGCCATACCAGCTGTGCTGCTGTTCTCTGCGAATGAAGGATAACACCTAGGCCATGAGGTTACTGATAACTGAAGAGTCTACTTCCTGAACCGAGGGGCGCCGGGAATGGAAAGGACTTTGGGGCTTACGTGCCACCCTGCTTGAGTGAACAGACCTATGGAAGGTCCCAGCGTTCTAGCTGGAACTCCGTTATGGGCGGTAGCTGCAGAGGTTGGTGACAATGGTGCTGCAGGAAGTGGTGCTGCGGAGCTTCTTCTGTCTATGTCTATTGGAAATATGTCTGTGCTCGGTCAGAGAGTTGGGTACCCCATATGTACAGGTTGGTATGTTTAAATTTTCCACCTGCCCAGGTAATAAAACCTAATTGGAGGTGGGGCTTTTGATGTCATTGAGTTTCATCGTGCAGGTGTTTGCTGGTGTAACTAGATTGCTGGTCTCTTGAATCAGTGAAGCTGTGGGGGTGTTGACCTCTGAGAGTTGCTCGCTTAGTGGGGTTTCCTTTGGGGAAGCTGTGTCTCTGAAGTCTCTTTGCCTGTACTCTATGGAGGCTTCATTTTATGGAGACTGTTGTGGCTTTGCCATCTTGAAGTACTTTGATGGTGTGCAAGCATTGTTGTAATACGCAGTATGGTCCAACTTAAAGGAGAAAGAGTGGTGGCTTGACTGCATCAACACATAACCAAATTTATTAACAGTTCTGGAGGCCCTCTAGAAAAAAAAAATTGTTTGATGTGATTACGGTCTGGTGCTGCTGGGATGGGTCACTCCATTGTGAGTTGCAGTGTTTGTACGAACTCTTGCAGTGCATGGGCCGAAGGTGGTGTTTCTATAAGGTCTGTGGGAAGGAGAATATGTTGTCTGCAGACTAACTCGCTCGGGGTCAGGTCAACATCTGTTTTAATAACCATTCTCACAACTAGTAGTACGAAAGGCAATGCAACGCTCCAGGTATTTTTGTGTGAGCACTGCTTTGAATGTTCTGTGGAGTCATTCTACGATTCCTTTGTTCACAGGCTGGTAGCTCATAGTTTTGAGGTGAGATATTCCACAGAGTTTCGTGAGCATGGTAAAAAAATGGTTCAAATGGCTCTGAGCACTATGCGACTTAACGTCTGAGGTCCTCAGTCGCCTAGAACTTAGAACTAATTAAACCTAACTAACCTAAGGACACCACACACATCCATGCCCGAGGCAGGATTCGAACCTGCGATTGTAGCGGTCGCTCGGCTCCAGACTGTAGCGCCTAGAACCGCACGGCCACTCCGGCCGGCGCATGGTAAAAAGTGAGCAGTCATATTGTCGACCGCAATCCGTGGCCACATGGCTGGGACTCCGAATCTGGAGATACATGTGCGGGCGAATTCATTAGCTTCCGTTTCTGCGCTGAAATATCAGTACTGGCGTAGTTTCTGGCCAAGGGGTAGAGTGGTCTGTTATTGTTAACAAGAATTTATACCTGTTGGAGTAAGGAAGTGGTCCTACAGTGTCCAGGGGTACATACGTAAATCTTGTTGTGGGAATAACAGTATCACCAATAGGTGCGAAAGTGTGCCGACCAACTTCGATTTTTTGATCACATAAACAAGCTCTCGGCAGCTGGCGGCACCCTTTCTGAGTTCCTGGGCATGTAATGTGTTCTGTCAGACAGAAACACCCGCAGGTGAGAGACGATGGAGAGTTAGGAATATGTACTGATCACCCAGAGCATATGACCACCAACCTACAATCGACATAAACCTGTCCAGGCGATGGCAGCATCACCTGTAGAGGAATCACCGCTAGCCAGACACATGCACGGTCCATGTATTATCAGTGAATGTGATCTCTGTCTGTAGAAAGGGGAAGACGCAGAATCTTTATGAGTTTTACCAAGGACGGATTGTGATGGCTTGGGGGCTAGGCACTGTCGGCAGTGTGATCAGTGCTGTGGTGAGTATCTTCAACACATGGTACAAATACGTCCAGGCTCAGTGGGTTGGGTGGCCACCTCTTATTACAGATGGTGGATGCCATAGGCTGGTAAAACAGGACAGGCAGCGATCTGTGCCAGAGCTAACATCAGACTTTCATGTTGGGCAGAGCACAAGTATGTCTCAACACAGTGTACAAACACTCTTGACAATGGGCCTCCACAAACAACGAACCATGTGCAAATGTTAAAACCACGACATGTGCAACTACGACTGAAATGGACACACGATGGTCAGCACTGGACATTGGCACAGTGGCAAGCATTGCATGGTCTGACGAATCCCTATACGTTCATCATCCAGATGGGTGGGTGTGAATCTGTCGTCTTGTGGGGGAACAGCTCCTTGACACCTGTACTGCGGGACAGAGACAAGGTGGCGATGGCTCCTTATGCTCTGGGGAACATTCGTGTGGGCATCCGTGGGCCCAGCGGAGTGCATGCAAGGCGCCACGATGGACAAGGAGACCTTACTAGGATGCAGACCACGTACACTCCTTCATGAAGGTCATATTTTCCGACAGCAGTGGCATTTTCCAACAATGTAATGCGCCATCTCTCAAGGCCAGTAGTGTGATGGAGTGGTTTGAGGAACACAGTGGCGAGTTCCAATTGATGTGACCCCCAATTCGACAGATCTGATATCGATCGAAAACATCTGGGATGTGACTGAACGTGGCGTCAGAGCTCATCGCCCTCCTCCCCGGAATTTACGGGCATTAGGTGACTTGAGTGCGCAGATATGGTGCCAACGCTCTCCAGCGACCTACCAAGACCTCACTGCTTCCATGCTACGACGTGTCGCCACTGTTATCAGTACCGGCTATTATCTAGGTGGTCGAAATGTTCTGGCTGATCAGTGTATTTCCGCGGCATGTCATGGGAATGCATGGACGTGGTTGACATTTAGCGATCTCACACAGCAATATGATCTGCAACGCTGAAACGAAGATATCCTTTAATTTGTTATTGGAGCTACCAATGTGTAATAACATTTGTAATTCTGGATCCATGTGCTGAGCATTTGTCACGTCTGGCCATAACACTCCACTGATTGCGTTGCATGCCCAAGAGAGACAATCTGAGACAATCTATTTGAAGCTACTTGTATGGCGAATGTCCTTGGTACACTGCCGTACGTATTCTAGGTGTCATGCGGCGAGGCGGGTTTTATTGATAAATTTTGTGGAAGGCAGTGACGAGAGGACATAATCGGTGAAGATGGTGAAAGTTTTCGCCTCAAGTTCGTTGCGGAAGTATTTTACTGCTTCGTTCATTACGAGGTAGTTCTCTGTCTATTACCGACCAACGGGTTTGAGTCGGTGTACATTTGCGAGAGGGGGCCGCGGAGTAGGAGGGGGGGCAGGGGGGGGGGGGGGGCTAGCGGCTGCCAAGTTCCCAATACCTGCTACTGTAGCGCTGCGCCGATGGCTGTTTAGCTGTCTACTGTCAAGGCTAATTGTACGGCGTGGCTTGGTGAGTGAGTCAGGTACCGTTGCCAATGCGTCTTCAAGTTTGTTATAAGCTCTGTCATCGTTTTAGTCCATGGTACTGTGTGTTTGCCGGTGGTGTTTTTTCCTGCTAGACTGGCATCGAGAGGAACCTGAGTTTGTGCTACATACGACAAGTGCCATTAATGAAACTTTATCATGCCTAAAAAAAAGTCTGAACTCTTCGGACATACAGTTAATTGCTTGCACATGGTCAGGGAGATGTTTGATATTCTCTGCTGACACTTCGTATCCTAAAAAAATTAATAGACGACTTCCCTAATGTACACTAGTTTGCATTTAGAAAACACCAGGCACCTGAAGGCGTTGAAATAACAACTTACAAAAAACCAAGATGTCATCTCCATATGGGAAATAAAAATTTAGACCTCTAAAGTGCTACCACGTATGGGCTGCACTGCGTAAAACATATAGGATAAATTGAGACTCAGACAATTCGGAAGGGGTAATAACAACAGTCTTTGGAATATTATAGTAAGCTACTGGATTTTGTGTATAGGCCTTGTCAAATCAGTTACAATGAAAGTTGAGACATCATGTAACGCCCTTGTAAAATCCTGAACACTGGGAATGGCGTAACGATCTGGGAAAATCCTAACATTCAAGACCCTAAATCGCCACAAGGGCGGTGGGTATCGTCTTTTTTACACAACGGGTGACGACCAGGGCCTGCCCGGTCTACATACACTATGTGAACAAAAGTATCAGGACACCCCCAAAAACATACGTTTTTCATATTAGGTGCATTGTACTGCCACCTACTGCCAGGTGCACCATACCAGCGACCTCAGTAGTCATTATACATCGTGAGAGAGCAGAATGGGGCGCTCCGCGGAACTTGCGGACTTCGAACGTGCTCAAGTGATTGGGTGTCACTTGGGTCACACGTCTGTATGCGAGATTTGCACACTCCTAAACAACTCTAGGTCCACTGTTTCCAATGCGATAGTGAATTGGAAACGTGAAGGGACACGTGCAGCACAAAAGCGTACAAGCCGACCTCGTCTGTTGACTGACAGAGACCGCCAACAGTTGAAGAGGGTCGTAATGTGTAATAGGCACACATCTATCCAGACCATCACGCAGGAATTACAAACTGCATCAGGATCCACTGCAAGAACTATGACAGTTAGGCGGAAGGGGAAAAAACTTAGATTTCATGGTCGAGTGGCTGCTCATAAGCCACACATGACGTCGGTAAATACCAAACGAAGCCTCACTTGATGTAAGGAGCGTAAACATTGGACGATTGAACCGTGGAAAAACGTTGTGTGCAATAACGAATCACGGTACACAACGTGGCGATCCGATGACAGTGTGTGGATATGGCGAATGTTCGAAGAACGTCATGTGCCAGCGTGTGTAGTGGCAACAGTAAAATTCGGAGGCGGTGGGGTTGTGGTGTGGTCTTGTTTTTCGTGGAGGGGGCTGGCACCCCGTGTTGTTCTGCGTGGCACTGTCACAGCACAGGCCTACACTGATGTTTTAAGCACCTTCTTGCTTCTCACTGTTGAAGAGCAATTCGGGGATGGCGACTGCATCTTTCAACACGATCGAGCACCTGTTCATAAGGCACTGCCTGTGGCGGAGTGGTTGCACGACAATAACATCCCTGTAACGCCGACTTCGTGGCATGCCTCACCGACCGACATCGATACCTCTCCTCAGTACAGCACTCCGTGAAAAATGGGCTCCCATTCCCCAAGAAACCTTTCAGCACCAGGTTGAACGTATGCCAGCGATAGTGGAAGCTGTCATCAAGGTTAAGGGTGGGCCAACACCATACTGAATTGCAGCATTACCGATGGAGTGCTCCACGAACTTGTAAGTGATTTTCAGCCAGGTATCCAGATACTTTTGATCACATAGTGTATTTCTGTAATATTTCCTTCAAGTACATCTCCCTTGTATAGGCGCTCCATATAATCCTTCCACCTTTCAGCTTTGCCTTCTTTGGCTGGGGTCCAAAGCATCGTGGCATGGACGCTTGACGGTGACGAGTCAGGGACGTGGTGTGGGTGGAACGTGAGCAATTCATACTGAAGTGGCGCTGAGAAACGCAGTAGGTGGGACAGCTGTGCTACGAATGGCTCAGAATATGTTGTCTTTGTAAGACGGAGGTACTGATGCACTGGATATTTTGTAGCCCGTAAATGTTGAGCAGCGAATACGATACTGAGTACAACATTAATGGTTGAAGAAAGGGGAGAAATGGGGCATATTTAGAAAAATGAAGGAACTCAACATGTGTCCCGAATGTTTCCAGCATTTTTACAGAATGCCTCAAAAGTGTGTCTGTATTGCGCGACACGAAGTGAAGGACAGCATTCAGAGAAAAGAAACGAAACTGGAACTTTTGACAATACACTAAAGTGGCAAAAGTCATGGGTTAGCGATATGCACATATACAGATGGCGGTAGTGTCGCGTACACAAATTATAAAAGGGCAGCGCATGGACGGAGCTGTCGTTTGTACTCGGATCATTCCTGTGAAAAACTTTCCGACGTGGTGATGGCCGTCCGACGCG
This sequence comes from Schistocerca nitens, assembly GCF_023898315.1. Lineage (NCBI taxonomy): Eukaryota > Metazoa > Arthropoda > Insecta > Orthoptera > Acrididae > Schistocerca > Schistocerca nitens. Next base: position 227,486,591 of record NC_064620.1, on the reverse strand, counting down.
AATTAACAGATCTGAACGCAGAATGGTAATTGAAGCTGGAAGCATAGGACATTGAAGTTCGGAAATTGATATGGAAGTCAATATTCCGAGATCCACAGTGTCAAGGGCGTGTCGAGGATACCAGATTTCAGGTATTACCTCTTAGCACGGACAACACGGTGCACGGTGGCCGACGGTCTTCACTTTACACTTTCGCTGCGGCATCGGTGCAGGCGCGCAACTCTCCAGTGCGTCCCGGCAACGTGCGAGTGCGGGCCGGTAACACACTGAAAGGGCAGGTACCGCTCGGAGCCGACGCTCCTAAGCACACCTGAGCTACAGGCTGACGTCGAGATCTTGTAAGATCTGTAGGATTATGTTCTATACTGACTTAATGATGACACCTTAGATGCATTACTTCAAATAAGCTTCGATTGTATTACTGTCACGTTTTAAAGTCTGTTTGCTGTCTGACACCTATAGGGGTCACAGACGTCATTCAGATGTTCGTGATTTGTTGATAATGTAACAAAAAATACAATTCAAACAAGCAGCAACAAATCCACTGCATTTACGAAAAATTTGTATTCCAAAACGCAAATTCTTAAAAAGGGAAAAAGGAAACTGGATTCATTTGAAATTATGTTTACTTCAAATGCGCATTTTTACGATTGACTCTGATAGAGGTCAATTTAGTAGCATGTTTGCTCCTGGTATGAGAGAATTAGCCGTCTACATTTATCATTGACGCCCAGGGGACGCCCGAATGTGTAGAAATTAGTAAGCGAAACACACCCTACGTGGAAGCTTCTCTCGTGTCCCCATCACTTCAATTGCGATGCTATTAAAACAAATTTAGCACAGGAAGTTCTAACCTTTCACGTCATAAAAAGCAAGTATGCAATGTCAAAAGAAATAAAAGAAGTTGTCTTTGATAATCGGAATTTCCCCGATATTATCGCGTTTTGGCTACTTATGGGAAATTATACAGCAGTTCAAGCAGTATCCATGTTTTTCTGGGCAGGTTTTACACTCGTATGGTGAATCAGTGCGCTTGCCTTGTTCTGCGCACTTCTTACACCGCTTCCTCATAACTTGCTTCTTCCCTGCAGTAGCTTCCCGCTTTTGCACAACGTGTGTTTGTGATGTTTCTTGCTCACATTTCGTGGAACGTCCATTGGTGGATGGAAGCCCTTTATAACGTTCATTTTGCAATCGTACAACGTCATTTTATTTCCTGAGTATTTGTTGTACAGATATGGAGAATTGAAAACTAGCATGTCAATGACATGGAAGAATAGTTTTTTCGGCCAGCGGGTAGTCTTTCGTTCACATAAATAACACGATAACATCTGATCTTGTATATCAGTCCCTGACATACACGCATTGTACCTAATAATACGCAAAGGTTTCGTGACTATTTGCTGGCGCGCATACGTCACTTGCTCCATAACATTTAAATGTTCTGTGGAAATGTGGGAAAGCTCTCGTCGATCCTTCCACTGTCCAATCGTAGCTCCATTAGAATACCGCGCAATTGTCTCTCCTCTCCCAAGTTTTGCCGATACAACGTCTTCGGGGGTATATTTCCTATTTAATTTCAGAGTATCTGTGAAAAGTGTTTTTACGTTCAACAGAGTTGCAGCTAAATGAAACCTGTTATAATAATTGTCCAAGTAAATGTAACGACCAACATGCAGTTTTTCTGCCATCAAATGCAAAACGACCTTTTCAGCTTTACCTTTTCCACCCATATCTCCACTACTTCCCGTGTACACAGCGCACTTATTTATGAAACCGTCTGTATTGTTGAGCATGTACATCCTAATGCTATATTTATTACGTTTGCTTTTTATGTATTGTCTAAATGACAATCTTCTCCTCCAAAGAATCATTGATTAATCTATTGGTAAATCTCTTCCCGGCTAATACACTTGAGAGACTCTCGTGTTAAAAGAATCCAATATAGGTCGTATCTTATATAAAAGATCGACTGGTTTCGGGTTTCCTGGACGTGAATTTTTTGCAAAATGCAGAGAGCGCAATATGATCAAATACCGGTCTCTGCTTATACTCATCGCTATTCCTCTATTCTCAAACAGCGGTTCTTTCTTCCAGTAGTCTTGTAATCGCGGATATTTAACGTCACCCATATGTAACGAAACACCCAGGAAAACTAGTAATTCGCCTATACTTAGAGGTTTCCATTTACAGATTCTAGATCCCTCTTGTATTTTCGCTCAGCAATATGTTGATTGCGTTATCGTTCGTTTCGTCAACTACAAGTTGCAACAATTCGTCTGTTACCAATAATCTGAAGAAATCCATAGAATTGCCAGCAGGATGAATCTGCAAAACTTCTTAGTTCGTAAATGGGTGATACTGCATATTATGTGGTTCTTTATGCCAGGACTCACCTGGATTATCTTCGTGTGACAGGTCGGGCTGTTTTTCGTCGTCGATTTCCACACAATCGTCGTGATCCGTATCGTCAGATTCGGAACTGTCACGAAACAGATTCGAAAGCTGTGCTTCTACGCTATTATCACACTGCAATTCTTCTGCAGCCTCTAAATGACAATCTCCGTGATATGCCTCGTCCTCACTAGACAAAAACTCACTGTCGTCTAGTACACTAGTAACTGTTCCTCTGTCGATTTAACACTTTTCCTGCTCCTTTTCACATTGGAAGACCCAGATGTCGGTTCATTAGCCGTCATTACGAACAATATACGTTCGATAACTAACCAAACAAAACAAAAGTTTACACGCTTTGATGCTAGCTTAGACACAGCAACTATACTAAGTAATCCGACAGTGAACGCGGACGCTTATAAGCCTCAGCCGCACTGGCTCGTGGCTTGTTTTGACGCTTATACGCGTCAGCCGAAGCGAAAGTGTTAACGAACGAAAGTAGCGGCGTTTGCGTAGAGTTGTCAGTACTAACAGACGAGCAGCACTGCGTTAAATAACCGCAGAAATCAATTTTGGACGTACGGCGAACATATCCGATATGACAGTGCGGCGCAAGGTGGCGTTCATGGGCTATGGCAGCAGACGACCGAAGTGAGTGCCTTTGTTAATAGCATTACATCACCTGCAGTACCTCTCGAGGGCTCATGATCGTTTCGGTTGGTCCCCAGACGACTGGAAAACGTGGCCCGGTCAGGTGAGTCCCGATCTCACTTGGTAAGAGCTGACTGTAGGGTTCGAGTGTGGCGGAGGACCCAAGTTATCAACGGGACATTGTGTTAGCTGGTGGTGGCTCCATAATGTTTGGTTGGTTGATTAGTTTGGGGTATAAAGGGACCAAACTAAAGGGTCATCAGTCCCTTTTCCGTCAAGGAAACAAGTCTCAAGGTAAAACAATTAAAAACAATGGAGTTGGGGAAAGTAAAAAGGCGTAAAACTAACGGGGAGACACACTGAAAGAGAAAACAAAAGAAGCGAACCAAAGGGGAAACGTAGACTAAAAGGAAAGGTAGAGGAAGGTATTAAAATCATCTAACAGATGACCTGGGCCGCCTGATCTCCAGGATAAAAAGGGATGAGCCAGTCACTTTGCAACATACTAAAATTACCGGCCTTAAAGACAAGGCTAGAAGAACACACATAGCGAAACGACGAACGCGAAGGCAAAGAAAATGCAAAGAAAGAGTGACGAATAGGTGAAAGGAGGGAGGGTGGAGACCTGGGAGCGAAGGCCAGACGCCCAATCTTAGATAAAAACCCGCCGTAATGGTGTGGGCTGTGTTTAAATTGAATTGGCTGGGTCCTCTGGTCTAGCTGATCGGTAATCGACTGGAAATGACTATGTACAGCTACCTGGAGACCATTTGCATCTATTTGTGGACTTCGTGCTCCCAAACAACGATGGAATTTTCGTGGATGACAATGCGCCATGTCACCGGGTCACAATTGTTCGCAGTTTGTTTGAGAAATGTACTGGTCAATTCGAGCGAATAATTTGGCCACCCAGATCGCCCGACATCAGTCGCATCCAACCTTTATGGGACATAATCGAGAAGTCAGTTCGTGCACAAAATCCTACACCGGCAGCAGTTTCGCAATTATGTACGGCTGCAGATGCAGCATGGCTCAACATTTCTGCAGGAGACTTCCAACGACTTGTTAAGTCGATGCCACGTCGAGGTGGTGCACTACACCGGGGGAAACGAGGTACGACACAATTTTAGGAGGTATCCCGTGACTTCTGTCCCGTCAGTCTGATTCCTATTTTTCATGTGATTTTCATTTGAACGTAAGCTAGACATTGCTGATTTTGGAAGGGATGTTCAAAAAGTTAGGACACTTCTCCAAAACCTGATTATCTGTTTTATGTCTCTGCTGTATACAAGAAATTCTTCGTAGCAGGGCACCTTTCGTACCATGCGATAGAGATTTTTCCATTAGAGAGAGGAACAAAATATGCTTTCACCCAGACACCTGGATTCCAGTCATTGACAACGCCAAAGACAAAGAATTCCTTCATTGCAAGAGGAAACTAAGGGATGCCAGGGCACGTAGCGCACCAAGTCGGGGTATCTGGCTGCACATTTCATCTGAGAGCCATATACACTACCAGGAACGAGAAGTCATAACATCCAGCAGTCATGGAATTGCACAGAACCAGAGAGGTGCTGGGAAAATAAATTGCCATTAGATAAACTGCCAGTAGAAAGTGCCACGAAGAAAGTTTTACTTGACATTTGCAAACATCCCAGCTGCAAGACGGAATTTCTATGAGCATGTATAGGGTGACACTTACTGAACTGTATGAAAAAAACCTAAATTAGTTACAAACCACGGCGTGCACACACTTGATTCAACTATTGTCACTATATATATCCGGATTTAGGTTATGACATGTTCGATACGCCTGCCATTATTGGCGATGATGTGACAATGTCGAATAGCGAAATTCTGCATGTCCCGCTGAAGTGTCGGAACATCGATGCTGTCGATGACCTCATGAAAGGCTGTTTTCAGCTCAGCAATGATTTTGGGGTTATTGCTGTACACCTTGTCTTTAACACAGCCCCACAAAAAGGAGTCGCATGTGTTCAGATCCAGAGAATATGCGGCCAATCGAGGACCATGCCAGTGGCCTCTGGATACCCCAGAGCCAGAATGTGGTCCCCAAAGTGCTCCTCTAGAACATCACACTCCTGCTTCGATGGGGTCGAGCTCCGTCTTGCATGAATCACATCTTGTCGAAATCACTTTGGGTTATGGGGTGAAATCATCTTCCAAAACCTTCACGTACCTTTCGGTAGTCACTGCGCCATCAAGGAATATCACACCACTTATTCCGTGACTGGACATTGCACGCTACACATACACCCGTTGAAGGTGAAGATTCTTGTCAATCGCGAAATGCGGATTCTCAGTCCCCAAAATGCGCCAGTTTTACTTAGTGAGAACCCATCCAAATGAAAATGAGCTTCGTCACTAAACCAAACCATACGTGCGCATACTATTTCCCATCATGCCCCGCGGCCAACTGCGCTGTTTGAACGTCCTATCGAAAACCGTTCGGAAGTTTTGACTATTTTGCTTGATATAGTTTAATATTGTCACCCTGTACCATATTAATATTGGATTTGTTCGTATGCCTGGCAACACTCATTGACTGAGGACGGAAAATGTAATGCTCACTGTGCATGTTTGGTGTAATTGTAACAGTAATAGCGCTAAACTTTTCCGTATCGTCTGCTGCTGCTTGTGCGGATTTGTGTTACAGTAAATACAGTGTGTTTTGACCTGAGTTGTTGTACTTTCTCAAAATAAGGTTTCTATTTCAGCAGTAAGTTACAAATGAAAACCGAAGTGTTTCAGGAGCACAATGTTGTAACCGCAGAGATTCAAGGAAAATAAAAGAGACTGTGATAGTTTTCGAAGGTAACTAAGTAATTGTGTAATAACTATTACAAAAATATGCAAAATGGCATTTTGTCTCGTATCCAGAAAATAGACAAGCATAATACATCCAAACACAGTATACTGAGTTATATCAGTGGTAAAAATCCCATTTCATAATTATTGATCGCCATTTGTTCGACAATATGTGAAGTAAAACAGTTATTGAAAGTTTTGTGAATGAAACTATTAGCACAGGTAAAAAAAAACTGATGTACACAATATATAGGTAGGTCTGATACTGCATTTGCGATGGTAGATTTCTAGTTTTAAAACAGGAATAACTCTTAATGCAATGTTATTCCGAAGATTAGAGATTCAGAGACTTCCTTTTCTCCTTGGGACCATACAACGAAAGTGTCATCCAAGTACCGAAACCAATATGAGGGATTGTTCTTCACCGTCTGTAGAGCTGCTGCTTCAAATTTTTGAGTATAAAAATTCGCTAGAATAGCATTGAGTGGGTTCTCCCCAGCCACGCCATCAGTTTGCTTATGGAATTTATTGCCCCATTGAAAGTAAGCTGATGTGTGACAATGTTATAGAGATCTAACATATCCTTTGCGAAGATACTTCCAACTGTGACATCAGCTCATTAAATGGAACCATAGTAAACAGTGATCCAGCATCAAAACAGACCATAATGTCACGTGGGCTCAGTCTGAAGAATTTTAATTTTTCTATAAAATGACCAGAATCTCTAAGACAAGTGTCAATTTTTCCTATAAATGGCTGTAGGAGAACGGCTTAGTGCTTGGCAATCCCACTGGTTGGACAGTCTGTGGTGAAACGTACGTACGGGAAAAATTAGACAGTTATTTATAATGACAAATGATGCAAGGACTGATGATAAAAAGAATTTTTTCCTGACAATCTTTAATTATGTTGTATAGAGATGTACATGAAAGATAAGGTATAATATCACAGACGGCGTTAAAGGGATTTTAATTAAAATGTACGTTTTCGATCTTCCTTCGTCTTCTGTATCTGTTCTGTGTTCTCGCGTGAGGTGCACGTCAAGTAACGCCTGTCTGAATAATTAATGACAAAATTTGTATATTTTATTGATATATGCTTCATGAAAGTTGGAATATTGTATCCTAGAGTTATTTGTAAACCATTATACAAATATTAATCAGTGACGGAAGAGAATAAAGCACAGCTATCTCCTTCCATTAAAATTGCAGACTGTATAATACTATTGTTAGAAGAACGGCAAAATCTACCTCCTTCAAGGAAAAGGAAACCTTCGAAAAAGTAAACCGAACGAGGTGCTGCAGTTGTTAGTACACTGGACTCAAATGCGGGAGGACGACGGTTCAATCCCGCGTCCGGCCATCCAGATTTAGGTTTTCCGTGATTTATCTAAATCGCTTCAGACGAATGCCGGGATGGTTCTTTTGAGATGGTACATCCTACTTCCTTCCCCATCCTTTACACAATCAGAGCTTGTGCTCCATCTCTAATGACCTCAGTGATGGGACGTTAAACCCAATCCTCCTTTCTTCCTTTTTAGAGAAGGTAACCGTTATTATTTTATTGGGAGCAAGCAGTAAAGGAAACAAAAGAAAAATTCGGAGTAGGTATTAAAGTCCATGGAGAAGAAATAAAAACGTTGAGGTTCGCCGATGACATTGTAACTCTGTCAGACAGCGAAGGACTTGGAAGAGTAGTTGAACGGAATGGACAGTGTCTTGAAAAGAGGATATAAGATGGACATCAACAGAAGCAAAACGAGGATAATGGAGTGTAGTCTAATTAAATCAGGTGATGCTGAGGGAATTAGATTAGGAAATAAGACACTTAAAGTAGTAAAGGAGTTTTGCTATTTGGGGAGCAAAATAACTGATGATGGTCGAAGTAGAGAGGATATAAAATATAGACTAGCAATGGCAAGGAAAGCGTTTCTGAAGAAGAGAAATTTGTTAACATCGAGTATAGATTTAAGTGTCAGGAAGTCGTTTCTGAAAGTATTTGTATGGAGTGTAGCCATGTATGGAAGTGAAACATGGAGGATAACTAGTTTGGACAAGAAGAGAATAGAAGCTTTCGAAATGTGGTGCTACAGAAGAATGCTGAAGATTAGATGGGTAGATCACATAACTAATGAGGAGGTATTGAATAGAATTGGGGAGAAGAGGAGTTTGTGGCACAACTTGACAAGAAGAAGGGACCGGTTGGTAGGACATTTTCTGAGGCATCAAGGGATCACAAATTTAGCATTGGAGGGCAGCGTGGAGGGTAAAAATCGTAGAGGGAGACCAAGGGATGAATACACTAAGCAGATTCAGAAGGATGTAGGTTGCAGTAGGTACTGGGAGATGAAGAAGCTTGCACAGGATAGAGTAGCATGTAGAGCTGCATCAAACCAGTCTCAGGACTGAAGACAACAACAACAACAACCTTCTTTATTGGACGCCAGTTACAATTCCGGCTAGGCGACGTGTGAAAATACAAGGAGTGTTAAATGCTACTTTAAAGATGATTGTAAAAAAAAAAAAATAAATAAATAAATCCTATAATGTTACTTTACCCGTTGAGGAAAGCCGTTAATGTCTCCGAACACACAATAAAATAAATATTTGAATCAATGAAGCTAACAAGTGGTCTCAGTGCTTCTGACTTGATGAGACCCTTCTTGTCAATAGAAGAAATCGGAAGAGGCCCCTATTAGCTTATTCGTTACCCTGAGAACAGAAGTTGTGGTGTCTCCCTTAAGTTTTCTACATCTTTCTTGTTGTAATATGTCCTGAATTTCACTGTGGTATTCTTTTTTTATTCATTAAAGTGTAGTTATGCATTACTTTCGTACACTGTCTGCTTGTGCCTGTGTAGAGATCAAGATGGTCTAATCAACAAAGATGGCGACCTGTAACCGAGTAACACGCAGAGTCCTGCTATAAGCCGAGAAAAAAAATTAAAAGTGTTCCCGTTCAATAATGCCCGCACCCGACAGTGATTGCGTGGACAGTAGAAGGCACAGTTCGTAGCCACGCGCCCGTACACCTACCACCGCGGCGGCCGCACAGACAGCGATAGGAACAAAGTGGCGGAGGGGATAACGGTTATCGTATGTAGGACGCCGGCAACAGCGGAGCTGTAGCTGTTAGGGACCACTTGATGATGGCAAGGAGTCTGTCTGTCGAAATATTGTGGAGGAATTACGGTGTGATCTGGGCGGACGTCCGAGAATTCTAGAGGTCAGAAGTACTCTGGGAAAACATCAGATCGCGTATCAAGTATCTTTATGGGGAGGACAAGTCTCAACAAATGAGGGTCCTGAACCAGCTGCAGAACAAGAAGAAGCGGTTGCTCTGCTCACTCGCATTCCTCCTTGGATGTCGAGATGGGACTTTGACACCACCCTTCGCCAAGATTTCTCGCTACATAAGGACTGCAGCCGCCATTCGCATGGCAAGACGAGCCATTGTGGCGCTGGTAAGAGACGGAACCCATTAAACTCGCCGCCGCCTGGATACCACATCGTAAACTTTCGGATATTCATCTCAAGACAGTTTCTGCTCTCTCTCTCTCTCTCTCTCTCTCTCTTTCTTTGCCCCCTCCCCACTTCACAGTAATAACTTGACGCTGTGGCGTGAGTACAGGTGGACACCATACGAAGAAAATCTACAATTAAACAGAAGTCGAAGTATGAACATCTCACAACGCGATAGATAACCCCGCAAGAACCTCCTAGGGAACAGTGATCAGTGTTAAAGAGAGAACTATCAATGACGCAGCAGTGTCGGTGCTCGGGAAAGTACTCAACTTCGCCCCGACTCCTACATCTCTACCAACCGTGGACATCATAAACAGTGTGAAACAGGCCACTCACACTCTATATCAGTGAACGAGGCCGGTGAAATACGTCATGAAAGGTGTCGCGCGCTCATCAGGGCCGCAACATTTCGAAGGACGAAAGAGCCACGTGACGATCTTGAGCTGGTCGTCTGTCTCCGCTGACAAAGGGATCACTTGGGAGCTCCTGCACTCAGAATATTAACGTAAACTGCGCGGACTACTCGAAGACGCAGCAAACAGGAAGCTAGGAGATTCGGCAAACCGCTTCCAGAGAAAAACCGTCGAACTTCTCAATACCTTCGATACGAAAACTATAAAGAAACTCCGACCGCGAGCTGCTGTACCCACCACGGATGTATGCACTGCTAAAGGTCCACAAAGGGGGCATTCAAAAATGGTTCAAATGGCTCTGAGCACTATGGGACTTAACATCTGTGGTCATCAGTCCCCTAGAACTTAGAACTATTTAAACCTAACTAACCTAAGGACATCACACACATCCATGCCCGAGGCAGGATTCGAACCTGCGACCGTAGCAGTCGCGCGGCTCCGGACTGAGCGCCTAGAACCGCTAGACCACCGCGGCCGGCAAAGGGGGGCATTCCACTGTGCCCTTAGTCAGCAACAAGCACTGAAGCGCGAAAGAAACTGGTACAGGAATGCATATTCAAGTACAGACATATGTAAACAGGCAGAATACGGCGCTGCGGTCGGCAACGCCTATAGAAGATAAGTGTCTGGCGCAGCAGTTTCATCGGTTACAGCTGCTACAATGGCAGGTTATCAAGATTTTAGTGAGTTTGAACGTGGTGTATAGTCGGCGCACGAGGGATGGGACACAGCATCTCCGAAGTAGTGATGAAGTGGGGATTTTCCCGTACGACCATGTCCGGAGTGTACCGTGAATATCAGGAATCCGGTAAAACATCAAATCTCCGACATCGCTGCGGCCAGAAAAAGATCCAACGGCGATTGAAGAGAATCGTTCAATGTGCAGTCCTTCCGCAATTGCTGCAGATTTCAATGCTGGGTCAACACTGTCAGCGTGCGAACTATTCAACGAAGCATCATCGATATGGATTTTCGGAGACGAAAGCCCACTTGTGTATCCTTGATGACCGCACGACGTTTACGCATCGCCTGGGCTTTTCAACACCTACACTGGACTGTTGATGATTGGAAACATGTTGCCTGGTTGGACGAGTCTCGTTTCAAATTGTGTCGAGCGGATGGACGTGTACGGGTATGGGACAACCTCATGTAGCCATGGGCCCTGCAGGTCAGTACGGAACTGTTCGAGCTGGTAGAGGCTCTGTAATGGTGTGGGGCGTGTGCAGTTGGAGTGATATGGGACCCCTGACAGGTCTAGATACGACGCTGACAGGTGACACGTATGTCGGCATCCTGCCTGATCACCTGCATCCATTAACGTCCATTGTCCAGTAGGACAATGCGACACCCCACACGTTCAGAATTGCTAGAGTGGCTCCAGGAACACTCTTCTGAGTTTAAGCACTTCCGCTGTCCACCAGATTCACCAGATATGAAGATTATTGAGCATATCTAGGATGCCTTGCAACGTAATGCTCAGGAGAGCTCTACATCTCCTCGTGCTCTTACGGATTTATGGACAGCCCTGCAGGATTCATGGTGTCAGTTCCCTCTAGCATTACTTCAGACATTAGTCGAGTCCACGCCACGTCGTGTTGCGGCACTTCTGCATACTCGCGGGGACCCTACACGATATTAGGCAGGTATACCAGTTTCACATCTACATCTATATTTATACTCCGCAAGCCACCCAACGGTGTGTGGCGGAGGGCACTTTACGTGCCACTGTCATTACCTCCCTCTCCTGTTCCAGTAGCGTATGGTTCGCGGGAAGAACGACTACCAGAAAGCCTCCGTGCGCGCTCGATCTCTCTAATTTTACATTCGTGATCTCGGGAGGTATAAGTAGGGGGAAGCAATATTCGATACCTCATCCAGAAACGCACCCTCTCGAAACCTGGACAGCAAGCTACACCGCGATGCAGAGCGCCTCTCTTGCAGACTCTGCCACTTGAGTTTGCTAAACATCTTCGTATCGCTATCACGCTTATCAAATAACCCTGTGACGAAACGCGCCGCTCTTTTTTGGATTTTCTCTATCTCCTCTGTCAACCCGACCTGGTACGGATCCCACACTGATGAGCAATAAACAAGTATAGGTCGAACGAGTGTTTTGTAAGCCACTTCCTTTGTTGATGGACTACATTTTCTAAGGACTCTCCCAATGAATCTCAACCTAGCACCCGCCTTACCAGCAAATCGTTTTATATGATCATTCCACTTCATATCGTTCCGTGCGCATACTCCCAGAAGTAACTGCTACCCCAGAAGTAACTGCTACCAGTGTTTGTTCCGCTATCATATAATCATACAATAAAGTATCCTTCTTTCTATGTATTCGCAATACATTACATTTGTCTATGTTAAGAGTCAGTTGCCACTCCCTGCACCAAGTGCCTATCCGCTGCGCTGCAGATCTTCCTGTATTTCGCTGCAATTTTCAAATGCTGCAACTTCTCTGTATACTACAGCATCATCCGCAAAAAGCCGCATGGAACTTCCGACACTATCTTCTTCTTCTTCTTCTTCTGCTTTTACGGCCTCATTGGACCACTTCAGTCAATCATTTCTGGTCCTCTTCTTTGGTATTTTCCCCTTCCGAGTGGCCCAGTATCTCTTCATTCGTTCCGATGCTTTTCGTCGTTCCTTATCTGTAAATACCCTTTTCATTGTATGTCGTTTGTCAATTTTTGGTTTAAATCTTATTTCTGTGTCCCTCAACTTCTTTAAATTTGGCGTTTTGTTCTGCAAATCATCCAGGGTTATTTCCAGTTCTTCCATATCCTCTCTTATTTCCTTAAGCCATCCTCCTTGTTGTTTCAACTTCCAGAGTTTCTCAATAATTTTCCTTGATAATCTGGTTTCTGGTGTCCTCAGAATGTGACCACAAAAAGAGATCCTTTTCTTTCGTATAGTATCAGTGATGGGCTCCAGTTCTCTGTATACCACTTCATTTGGAACTACCCGCCATTGCCCAGCTTTTTGATATTTCTTATTTATGCATGTTCTAGCAATTCTTCTCTCTACTTTTAAAATTTTGTCAATTCTGTTTTTCTGGGTGACTTTAAAAAGAGTTTCACTTCCGTATGTAACCTCTGGTTGAACCACCGTCTTGTAATGTTTTAATTTTGTTTTAATTGATAGACATTTTTTATTGTACGTAGACCATGTTAGTTTTTGAGCTTTTATCATTTTATTAGTTCTTGCTCGCCATGCAGGTTTCTCGTCCAATTTGTGTGTTATAATTTCACCCAGGTATTTAAATTGTTTCACTATTTTAATTTCCCTATTATTCACTGTGATGTGATCTATTACAAGTGGATCCGTTACCATTATTTCAGTCTTTTCAAATGATATCTGGAGTCCTAATTTTTGTGCTATATTTTGTAAGCTTGTTATTTGTTTCGTGGCTTCCTGAATATTATTAGCTAGTAACGCTAGGTCATCAGCAAATCCCAAGCAATTTAGGTTTATTTCATCTTTCTTAGTTCCAATTTTAATATTCATAGGATTTTCCTTGTACCATTCTCTCATTACATATTCAAGAGCACAATTGAATAGTAATGGTGATAAACAATCTCCCTGTCTCAACCCTGTTTTAATCGTAAATGGTTCAGATATTTCTCCTCTAAATTTTACTTTGGATTTGGTGTTTGTTAAGGTTAACTGTATCATTTTTATTAATTTAGGATGAAGTCCAAAATTCCTTAATATTTTCATCATTGAAGATCTATGGATGCAATCATACGCCTTTTTGAAATCTACAAAGGTTATGACTAGTTGTTTTTGCCTTCTTTTGTAGACATCCATAACTAACTTCAAGGTGATTATCTGTTCTGGGCAGCTTCTCCAGGATCTAAATCCTCCTTGATATTCTCCCAGTTCCAGTTCTAGTTGATCTTTACAGCGGTTGTATAGTATTCTTGACATGATCTTATACGTGCAGTCCAAAAGGGAAATTCCTCTATAGTTGTCTGGATTTGATTTTTCTCCTTTCTTATGTAATGGATGTATTATAGCAGTAGTCCAATTTTCTGGTAATTTCTCTTCATTCCAGATTTTTACTATGCATTGGTGTAATGCTATCTTTACTGGTTCTGCTGCATATTCCCAAAGTTCAGCAAACGTTTGATCTTCTCCACTTGCTTTGTAGTTTTTGAGTTCTTTCAAAGCTCTGTAGACCTCATTAATTGTAGGTGGATTTATATTTTCTGCTGGTGTTTTAATTGGGGTTTCTGTGTTTATCTGAAGAAGTTCTGGGGGATCTTCACAATTTAATAACTTGTTAAATGTTTCTGCTAGAATTTCTGTATTTTTACTATTGCTATGGGCTAGGTTATTATCTTTATCTTTTAACATTAGTGTTGGAGGATCATATCTTTGTAGTTGTCTGCCAAATATTTTGTAATAGTCTCTTGAGTTTGTTTTTTCACTATTTGTTTCTATCATTAGAAGTATATCTTTTTGGTACTGACGTTTAACTCTCCTTATTTTTTGTGTTGTCTTCCTTTGTTTTGTGAGTTCCAAATATGATTTTTCTGTTTTTTCATTTTGATGCCTTAACCAGGCTTGGTGTCGATCCAACACTGCTTCATCACATTCATCGTTCCACCACTGGTGTTTTTTCCTTGGATTTGTAGGGGCAACTTGTTCAGCTATTTGTTTCAATTTGGGAATTATTTCTTCCAGATCATCTGTTATTTTTATGTCCCTGGTTTGTGCTTCATAATCCTCATTTTGTATCAGTTTATGAGGGTCATAGGTTCTCTTCTTCTTCTGGTGGGATTTTTTCTTTGCTAATGGGGTTAATTTAATTTTAATTTTTATCATGTAATGATCTGATCCGGTATCTGTCCCTCTCAGTACTTTCACATTGTAAATTTCCTTGTGGTAATTCTTATCCATCCAGACATGGTCCAGTTGCCATTCTCCTTTTTTCCAGTCTGGATGTTTCCAAGTTTTAAGTTTACTTGGTCTTCTCTTAAAATACGTCGACTTTGAGATCATGTCATGGTTTCTGCAAAATTCCACTAGTCTTATGCCATTTTTGTTTGTTCTTCTTTGTGCTGTCCATTTCCCTATTATGTCTCTATATCTCTTTTCCCTTCCTAACTGGGCATTGAAGTCTCCAATTAAAATTTTGATGTGATTTTTATTAATGTTATTCGTCGTTTGATCTAAGAGCTCCCAAAATTTTTCTACCTCTTCTCTGTGTTCTTTTTTATTATTTTTATCATTTGTCGGGGCATGGGCATTTATTATTGTGTACATTTTATTTGCAGCTTTTAGAGTTAATGTTGAGATCCTGGGAGATTGTGCTTTAAATTCTATTATGGACTCTATTATTTTCAGACTCACCACGAATCCTGTTCCAAATTGTGGACACTGTTTCATGACTCTTTTCCCTGGTATTCCCTTATAAATCCTATATCCTTGTGATTCTATCGGCTCCTGATCAGTATTTCTCATTTCTTGAAGTCCGGTTATGAGAATCCCCTTGCGATCCATTTCATCCGTCAGAATTTTGAGCTTGCCTGGTTGTATGAGGGAATTTATATTGTGTGTCGCAATGTAGTTTATTTGTCCTGTCTTGAGTTTTGGTCGTCTGTCCGTTTTGGGTATTTTCAGATGCTCCGACTCATCCAAGTTATCTTTCAGGTGACTGCCCACCGTATCCCAGTGCAGTCTTCCTTGGTTATTGCCAAGCGGTGGATTATTCCTTGAAAGATTTCCTTCCATGTTTGACTTTCAAAGGTAGTCAACCTTGTATGGAGCAAGCTCCGAGTTACAACTGCGGTTGTTAGCCGTAGAGGTTGTTTAGTGTTTGGTCCGCGAGAGCTATTTTATTTCGCTCAAGTCCGCCGGTAAACCGGTGAGGACCCCCCTATCCGCCACCTGGGACGCGCCACGTCGGAGTATCACCTCTCCGCCTGCTACGACACCGTAGTAGGTTCGTGGTCCGACACTATCTACTAGGTCATTTATATATATTGTGAAAATCAATGGTCCCATAACACTTCCCTGTGGCACGCCATAGGTTACTTTAACGTCTGTAGACGTCTCTCTATTGAGAACAACATCCTATGTTCTGTTTGCTAAAAACTCTTCAATCCAGCCACACAGCTGGTCTGATATTCCGTAGGCTCTTACTTTGTTTATCAGGCGACAGTGCGGAACTGTATCGAACGCCTTTCGGAAGTCAAGGAAAATGGCTCTACCTGGGAGCCTGTATCTAACATTTTCTGGGTCTTATGAACAAACAAAGCGAGTTGGATCTCACACGATCGCTGCTTCCGGAATCCATGTTGATTCCTACAGAGTAGATTCTGGGTTTCCAGAAATGACATGATACGCGAGCAAAAAACGTGTTATAAAATTCTGCAACAGATCGATGGCAGAGATATAGGCCTATAGTTTTGCGCATATGCTCGACGACCCTTCTTGAAAACTGGAACTACCTCTGCTCTTCTCCAATCATTTGGAACCTTCCGTTCTTCTAGAGACTTGCGGTACACGGCTGTTAGAAGGGGGGCAAGTTCTTTCGCGTACTCTGAGTAGAATCGAATTGGTATCCCGTCAGATCCAGTGAACTTTTCTGAGTGATTTCAGTTGCTTTTCTATTCCTTGGACACTTATTTCGATGTCAGCCACTTTTTCGTTTGTGCGAGGATTTAGAGAAGGAACTGCAGTGCGGTCTTCCTCTGTGAAACAGCTTTGGAAAAAGGTGTTTAGTATTTCAGCTTTACGCATGTCATCCTCTGTTTCAATGCCATCATCATCCCGGAGTGTCTGGATATGCTGTTTCGAACCACTTACTGATTTAACGTAAGACCAGAACTTTGACATCATTTAGGTTCTGTTCGTCTGAGAGGTTTTGGTTGCATTTAAACTTGGAGTGAAGCTCTCTTTGCTTTCGCAGTAGCTTCCTAACTTTGTTGTTGAACCACGGTGGGTTTTTCCCGTCCCTCACATTTTTACTCGGCACGTACCTGTCTAAAACGCATTTTACAATTGCCTTAAACTTTTTCCATAAACACTCAACATTGTCAGTGTCGGAACAGAAATTTTCGTTTTGATCTGTTGGGTAGTCTGAAATCTGCCTCCTATTACTCTTGCTAAATAGATAAACCTTCCTTCCTTTTTATATATTCCTATTTACTTCCATATTCAGGGATGCTGCAACGGCCTTATGATCACTGATTCCCTGTTCTGCGCTTACAGAGTCGAAAAGTTCGGGTCTGTTTGTTATCAGTAGGTCCAAGATGTTATCTTCACGAGCCGGTTCTCTGTTTAATTGCTCGAGGCAATTTTCGGATAGTGCACTCAGTATAATGTCACTCGATGCTCTGTCCCTACCACCCGTCCTAAACATCTGAGTGTCCCAGTCTATATCTGGTAAATTGAAGTCTCCACCTAAGACTATAACATGCTGAGGAAATTTATGTGAAATGTATTCCAGATTTTCTCTCAGTTGTTCTGCCACTAATGCTGCTGAGTCGGGAGGTCGGTAAAAGGAGCTCGTACTGAGGCGTTCCGACAGTTGTTTTTTCCTCGTGCGATCCGCGATCCGCGAGTGGAAAGGAGGGGGGGAGGGGGGGAATATGACTTTGGCGCGAATTCTGCCCTCCGCCACGCACCGCTTGGTGGCTAGCGGAGTATATATGTAGATGTGGAGGTAGGAGCCAATTATTAACCTAGCTCGGTTGTTGAGTATAACTTCCACCCTTAATAATTCACAGGAACTATCCACTTCTATTTCACTACAGGATAGACTACTTCTAACAGCGACAAACACGCCACCACCGGTTGAATGCAATCTATCCTTTCTAAACACCGCCTGTGCCTTTGTAAAAATTTCGGCAGAATTTATCTCTGGCTTCAGCCAGCTTTCCGTACCTATAACGATTTCAACTTCGGTGCTTTCTATCAGCGCTTGAAGTTCCGGTACTTTACCAACGCAGCTTCGACGGTTTCTTTGGTTCTTCAGTGTAGGAGCAGCAACACACGGCTTAGCCAGACACCTGATTGCTCTCATGAGTCCATCTGTAGGGAAATCTGAACATCTCATCCGGAATGCCATTAATGTTGTAGAATAGCTGAAAGACCTTCGTCCCAATGATAGTGATCTGTTGGTGAGTTTCAGCGTAGTGTCCCTCTCCATCAGAGCACCACTAAAGGATGGAAAGGTCCAAAATTTTCAACAGCAAATTTTACATCCAATTTTTTCGCCTTAGCCGCATTGGTGGTCAACTGTAAGTGAAATAAAGTTTGTTAAATATCGATGTGTGTGCTGTTTTTCTCATATGTGTTTGTTTCATAACGTTGTAGTGTGGAGGCAGTGTAACGCAGTCGTGCAGTGGCGAGAAGGTGACAAAATAGAATCCAGGCATGGAATAACAACCGCGCAGTTGTATACAAGTATAAGCGGGCGGCTGCAAATAATAATAAATTCATTGTCAAAGGTGGAGGAGAACACTGTTCATTTTCTTGAAGAATAGTTCCGAATGAAATTAACTAAAGTGTATGATCTGTACGATTTTAGCTTGAGAGGTGGGTAGTTTGGTTTTGGCTTGAGAGTCAGTTGTTCAGAAGTAGAGGCGGGCAGTCGGGAGATGGCCGCAGGGGTTGCAGTAGCGCGCCAACTATCTCTTGAAGTTAGTAATGCTCATTCGGTAAGTGACTTAATGACTCGTAAAAAGTTTAAGTTTCATCCTATCGGTATATGGAAGTATTCACGGTTTTCCGTGAGAGATTAGTTACGTGGATGTATATCGGTAGTTTGAGTGTCGAGGTCTGGTCGATTGAAGGTTAATTTGAGGGTAATTTAATATGATTTAATTCAGTAACACCGGATGCATCGCAAATGCTACAAACCTTTTTTGTGTTGGGCGAGATGCAATTGACATGTTTGGCGGTATTTGGTTCAGTTCGGAGATCCGACTGTTCCAAAGTAATAATAGTAGTGGATCTGTCTAGCTCACTCAAAGTTCGTTGAATCGAAGCTTTCAGATATATTGCGGTATTGTTGTGGATTTGTGGGCAATGAGTGAAACTGTAGTTCCATTGCCTGGTTATGTGTTTTGTTGACACGCACTACGTACCCCTGAGCGGAACGTCGTATAGTAACGGAAGGTGGTGACAGACTTAATTTTGTCCTCACTGTAAATGAACGGTAGTAACCACGGAAAAATCTGACTGAGTAAATACAGCTGGCCAATCCACTTTGAATAGAAAGTTAAGAGTGATTTAAATTAGCGTTTTTAGTTTGCGGGTTATATTGGTTCAACCACTGAGGTGACTCTATAGCCTAACTTGTTAAATGTCAGAGTTTAAGTGGTGGCCCTCAGTGGTTTATTTTTATTTATTTACTTTATTGATTTTTAGTCCGCTTGTCAGGACGTTGTCATCTCTCGTAGCATATCTACGTACAGCTGTATTGTGAAACAGAGAAAATCTAGTGTTGTGTAAAGGATATAAAATACAACCTGACTTATTAATAATGGAAACCTACCTACTGTTCGTTGCTGCAAAAAAGGGGAAATAAATAATTAAAGAAAATAATAATTTTAAGAAAGAGAACATTACGAAAAGAAAAATCAGAAACTTTTGCCAAAACAGTTCGAAGCTTTTTAGCTTTTGGAATAATTAAAGATAGTAGGGAGTGGTTATTAATTACGAAAAGAAATAATTTGTTAAGTAATATGAAGTAATTATGAAGGGAAGAACAAGAATAACTTGAGTATTATGAAAAGGAAATGCCGGCCGGGGTGGCCGAGCAGTTCTAGGCGCTACAGTCTGGAACCGCGCGACCGCTACGGTCGCAGGTTCGAATCCTGCCTCGGGCATGGGTGTGTGTGATGTCCTTAGGTTAGTTAGGTTTAAGTAGTTCTAAATACTAGGGTACTGATTACCTCAGAAGTTAAGTCCCATAGCGCTCAGAGCCATTTGAACCATTTCTGAAAAGGAAATACGACTTTTAACATTTAATGTTACGGAAGATGCTGTAGTTGTAGCAAAGAAA
Organism: Schistocerca nitens; assembly: GCF_023898315.1. Classification (NCBI taxonomy): domain Eukaryota; kingdom Metazoa; phylum Arthropoda; class Insecta; order Orthoptera; family Acrididae; genus Schistocerca; species Schistocerca nitens. The sequence goes on along the minus strand of NC_064620.1, from coordinate 227,466,760 downwards.
GAGATTATCAGTAGTTAGCCTAGCAGGGGTTACATCGCTAACATGTAATTACATTCATCGCTGACTTTAGAGGGAAGAGTTGTAAATAGTGAAGGAGAATATGTTATCCATAACTAAAGTCTCTGTTATGTGTATCTGTTGTGTTTACAAAACTTGTGAAGGAAAGCTACGAACTTGTGCACCGACCTAATACATGCCTCCGGTAGTCACCAAACGCCCAGTATGAACGCGTTCTACGCACAATTGTTCACAGGGCGCGAACCATCTGCGACCAAGACAGCCTTCCAACTGAACGAAATTCCGAACAATTGGGTACAGTAGCAAACAGATAAGGCGTGCTTTCAGACAGGATATACCGAGACAACAGCGGAAAAGAGCACGAATCGCTAGCGTGCATCTCGTTTGTCGGCAATGCCTCCAGAAAAGTCGGCAGAATCTTGGAGCGACATAGTGTTAAATATGTATTTCGTCTTTCTCCTAAAACCATGACCCTACTAGGCTCAGTGAAAGAGGATTCTAGTCCTTTGCAAACCAAGGGTCTACCAAATCTCCGGTCAGTGCAGCATAGTACAGTTCGGGGAAACTGTACACACCATGGAAAAGAGGTGCTGTGAACAGACGCCACGCAGGATTACCCGACTACCAAACCAGCTATGGCCGATCGTGGTATAAAAACTGACCATTCTTTTGGTTACAGCCAAATAAAAGTACCTAGGAAATCTTCCTCCTTCTGAAATTGCGTGATTAAAGAGGCCATTAAAATTAGGATCCAAGACCACCGTCATCCACCTCGCTGACCACACGGACAGCAATATGAGCCAAGCGGTGGTGGGGGTAGTGGCTATTTTATGTAAGACGCCGACAAGAGTGGAGCAGCAGTCTTCAGGGACCACCTGTAGAAGACAACGAGTCTGTTTGTCGAAATGTCGTGAAGGAATTACGACGTGAACCGGGCGGATACCCGAGAATTCTGCAAGCTAGAAATACGCCGGGAAAACATCAGATAGCATATCAAGAAATTTAATTGCTTGAAAGTAACCAGGGTAATTAAGAAAAGCTTAATTAATGATCTGACAGAAAATTGAAGTATTTCACGAGCAACTGCTGCCAGCTATGTAAATGAAGTTTCTAAAATTTCGTTTCTTGAAGGATTAGATACATTTTACACAAAAAATTACATCGGTATAGTATTTACCTGTCGAAAAGGCTTCTTTCATCGAGAACAGAAGACACTAGGAAGGTACTTAGGTCTCAAAAAGATCAAGCTTTCACATCAGAAGTTGAAAATAAAAACGTTTGAAAAGAAAACTGTCAAATGTTTTGTGAAATGATTTGTGTTAAAGTAAGAAATAAAATAGGTTAGAGGAACAGTTGACGCGCCCCTCTCATGGTACTCAAAATAGTGTACGGCAACTGAGGTGCCGATTGAGAATTTGAAGTTCAATGTATAACTTAAAACCTCACAATTTTAAAGAGTACTGGTGTGTTATATATACATCATGCACTCTGCTGATGTGTGGCCTTGGCATATTTCTATCATGTATTACCTAAGGTATAAAAAAGTTCCAAAAAATTTTCAGTGTCAACAAATTTTTCAGTAGAGAATCCCTCAAATATCAGGAAAGTGAATAAACATTCTCAATCGGCACATCATTTGCTGTGTGTGTTTACGAACATCATTCGAAGGTGTGTCAAACGTTTCTCTAATCTAACTTTTAGCCGAGTCATTTAAAAAAAAAATATTTCACCGTTTGTTTTCTCATAATCCCTACTTGAGAAAGATCACGGCAGCAGAATGGTCGTACAGTCTTCTTCGAATGTAGACTCTATAAATTTATCCATGAGACTTTTACGAGAACTATGTCGTCCTATTTCCAAGGACCCCATTCAAGTTCACCGAGCGAGGTGGCGTAGTGATTAGCACACTGGACTCGCATTCTGGAGGACGACGGTTCAATCTCGCGTCCGGCCATCCTGATTTAGGTTTTCCGTGATTTCCCTAAATCGCTTCAGACAAATGCCGGGATGGTTCCTTTGACAGGTCACGGCCGACTTCCATCCCCATCCTCCCCTAAACCGATGAGACCGACGACTTCGCTGTTTGGTCTCTTTCCCCAAATCAGTCCAATCCAATCCTATTCAAGTTTCCCGAGTATTTCTGTTACACTTTCGTATGGGCTGTACGACCTATTATGATCCAACCAGAGAGTCTTGTAATCTACTAGCGGAAAAATGTTCTAGTAGGAACATAAAAAAGGCGAGTAGGATCCTTTTTCAAAGACTAACAGAAACGTGGAGAACTGGCACCCTCAGTCTCATTCTGTCACCCTCACCAAAAATTTTGTCATGCGTGCATATTCGTACTCTTTCAACACAGAATATTCTACGAGTAAATCCTTTTATCCAGCCTCTTATTGTAGTGAGGCCTTCATGCTCAGCATCTCCCTCTCTCTTCCACTGTCTCATTTTTCTCCCATTGGCACTTTGTTCTGTCTCTGTTACTGTCATCACCCCATTCTCTCATTCTTCTTGCTGCTGTCTCTTCCCTGCCACTTTCACTGTCTCTGTCACTCTATTTTTGTCCTTGTCCCATTCTTTTTCCCTTCCATTGCCACTTTATCTTTTTTACTAGCTTACAATCCGCTGTCTTTCTCTTCAAACACCATTGTCCTTGGGAATGGTCTAATTGGGGGTTTTGAGTGCTAGAAAGGAAACTTTAACACATGGCTGGCCGCGGTGGCTAAGCGGTTCTAGGCGCTTCAGTCCGGAACCGCCCGACCGCTACGGTCGCAGGTTCGAATCCTGCTTCGGGCATGGATGTGTGTGATGTCCTTAGGTTTAAGTAGTTCTAAGTTCTAGGGGACTGATGACCTCAGATGTTAAGTACCATAGTGCTCAGAGCCATTTTGTTTAACACATGGATATAGGGATGAGGAAAAGTGAAGTGTGCAAATTTTTTTGTGTTGAAGTTCGACCGTCTGGGTGCGAGGGGTTCAGACGACCTAGGCTTATGTATGGTCTCCACTCATCTCTCTTTTTCAGTTGCACTGTCTCCCCTATCCTTTGCCCCCTCTACTACTATCTCAAACCATCTCTCTTTCTCTTTAACCGTTAGTCTCTCTCACTGTTTGGCTCCCTCTTTGGCTCCCTCTGCTATTGTCTTCATCCGCTTCTCTTTCTCTTTCACTGTCACATTTACACACTTAAACACATATAAAAACTAATAGATACTCATAATATAAGGATAACACAAAATCGCTTGCTTTTCATTTTTCTGCATGCTTTGCCCATCGGTCGCAATTAATCGAAAATGCCTTGCTTCTCATTTGTATCTTAAAAGAGTAAAAATGTTATTAGAAGTTTGTTACTGAATTTCAGTCTTTCTAGTTTTACATAATTTTGGAAGTCATTTTAAGTTCTTCTCAGATATGTTAAGGCCATTTGTAGCTCGTTTATTGTCACTGCAATACCATTATGGGCATATTCGTATAGACTTAAAGTGCCCATTGCAGTACAGAGACAGAGCATCATAACGTTTATTGGTGACAAAATTAAAATTTATTGGTGACAAACTGCTGACTAGAAACATAATTTAGTGTGCTCAGAACCCTTGCGATGATTCTAGAACCCTTGCCATGTGTTCACTACGTCAATCAAAGCTACGTTTACGCCTCAGATCGAAAATTATGTGCATATTTTCCGTGCATAACTACGCTAGCTTTGAACCTCTGGATATCTGTAACAGATAATAATATCGGAAAAGGTTTCCAAGTTCTCGGAGAATATCATCTTAAGAACATATTACAAAAAATTTCGATGATTAACCATGAAAAGAAATTGTAGATGTGACCATCCCCACAATTCTTACTTTTCATACCGGAAAATTATGGGTTATCGAAGTTTTCTCAGGAACCGGCCATGAACCAATGGTGTTTTCATTAAGCTGCGTAAGGTCCATCCTGGACCACATCTAATTCAAAAGAACCAACCGATCTGCTAAATTTGACTGGGTGGGAGGAAGTGTGTAATGTTTAAATTTTGACCATCTACTGTAGAACAGCTACAGTATGTCTGTTCTTCCGATAGGCATACAAATGGTCGTTAGGGCAAAGCCTGTCGAAAACACTATGTGTCTTAGTTCTGTGATGAATATAACCCGAGAAACAACACCCTGAAAAATCGCATTTTCACGTGCGGTTTTTTGGAACATGTTCGTACTGTGCAGTGTCATGCATGGACTGACGATTAGTAGCTCTACAGTCTGGCATGAGATTTCCTTTACAGAGTCACGACACTTTCCCAGTACTCTTCCAACAAACCCAAATCTTCCATCCGTCTTCAATAATCCTGATTTTACGTGATCGTTCTCTTTTCACATCGCTGCTTAACATTTAAAGAGAGCCGCTATTTATACAATGGCCGATTTCTTATATTCTTGTCTTTCTGCAATCCCTTACACCGAGCGAGATGGCGCAGTGGTTAGCACACTGGACTTGCATTCCGGAGGACGCCGGTTCAAACCGGCGTCTGCCATCCTGATTTAGGTTTTCCGTGATTTCCCTAAATCGCTTCAAGAAAATGCTGGGATGGTTCCTTCGAAAGCGCACGGCCGACTTACTTCCCCGTCCTTCCTTAATCCGATGAGACCGATGACCTCGCTGTCTGGTCTCAACCCACAAAAGAACACAACCCAATCAGACGGCTGCAGCTTTGCAGCTGCACGGACACCAGTCACCAGTGACGTTTGCTGTTTCTCAGCCACTATTGTATCTGTGTAGTTCAGTTGGTCTCACAGTTCTCCTTTAATGATGTTTGTGTTTCTGTGAAATACTTTAGACTCAAATGATCAAAAAACTAATTAACGTAACAAACATGCGTGTTCTTTGTAATTTCATAGGGCTTTACGTTTTTACCCTTTCCGACGGGCATATAATGTTTATGATAAGATCATCAATTCATAGTGCATACAGTTACTTGCATTCTAACTGGGAACGTACACTATATAATCAAAACTGTATGGACACCTATTAGTGGATATTAATACGAGGTGTGTCCACTCTTCACCTTCATGGCGGCTTAGACTCTACTGGGGACACTTTCAATGAGATGTCTGAATGTCTGTGCGGGAATGGTTACTCATTCTTCATGAGCCGAAGTCAGAGAACGTCGCGATGTTGGTCACTGGGGTCTGGTGTAACCTCGGCGCTTTAACTTACCTAAAAGATGTTGGGTTCGGGTCAGAACTCTGGACAGACCAGTCCATTTCAGGAGTGTAGTTGTCCATAAAGCATTATTTCAAAGTTTTCAATGCAATAAGGTCTGCAGCTGCGATTTTTTTGAAGCCTTTAGCTGCCATTTTCTTTATTTCCTGTACGATTGTACAATTTCAGCCTTGGGCCATTTTCAAGTATCTAAAAAGGAAGTTTCATACATTGGATACAAAAATGGCTCTGAGCTCTATGGGACTTAACTTCTGAGGTCGTCAGTCCCCTAGAACTTAGAACTACTTAAACCTAACTAACCAAAGGACATCACACACATCCATGCCCGAAGCAGGATTCGAACCTGCGATCGTAGCGGTCGCGCGGTTCCAGACTGTAGCGCCTAGAACCGCTCGGCCACCTCGGCCGGCCATACATTGGATACATTAGTGACATGTGATTTTGATGTAGGAACAAGTCATATCTGTAGATATACTAGGCGCGTTGTAACTTACTTTACGGATGATTTTTTGGTAACAGATTATGTCATATACGTCGTTTGCTCCTATGATATCATGTTATGCTCATAAATTAGTTCGAGGTGTCTACGCTATTTTAGGTGCACGTTACGTTCGGGCTATTGTTGCAAAGCTCTCGTATATATAGTACTTAACACTAGGAAGATTATAATTATTTTACAGAATTTTGCTACTTAACCTGCATATGCTTTTGTTCTCAGTTATAATTAATTATCGTTTATCATTGTTGTAAATATGACTGTGTGTAATTTCTTTAAAAAACTTGCAAATATTTGTTCTGTTATTGTAGGAGCACGTCATTTTTGAATAGTTGGTTCCCAGTACTGTTTCATTAGAATACTGTGATAAATGTGATGTATAAGATCTTTGTACCAACTATTCAAAAATGAAGTACTCCTACAACAAACTCCTACTAAGCTTAGTCATTTTGCTGGCTGGACTACTGGTAGCACTTTGACACTCACGAGTCATTCCTTCCACTGATTTTATGCGGATTCTTACAACCACCCTGTGTAATGCTCGACGGTGGCTGTCCTTCAGTGCATCAGGTCTGGTTGGTCTCGGCGTAGCTGTGGTCGTTCCTTCCTCTTCACAATCACACGACTAACAGCCGACGTCGGCACTTTTAGAAGGGTTTAAATGCCCCACGTGGATTTGTTACTCGTGTGACATCCAATGACTAGTCCAGATTCTAAGTCACTCAGCTCTCCTGGCCGACCTATAATGGTGTTGCTGCTTCTCTACGAACAACAAAATACCGACGTAACAACGTATGTTGGCAGATATGAAAGTGTTTCTTTCAGTGTTTTTGTAGTCTTCATGCGAATCTGTTTTTCATAAACGGAAGTATATTTCAGCTAAAGATTTGTGCTTTTTATTTCCAGAGGTTTCAGAATGAATAAATGGAACGGTCATGTGCATCATGGAGTGCTTCCTTTTAAAAACGTCTCTTGAAGCGACCACGACGTGTAAATCAGAGAAACTGGGGCTCGTGAAGCGTATGGACACTCCTTCCCACAAAATTCGCAAATGACCTTAAATAAGGAGGGAACAGACAGAGGTAACAGAAGAACCCTTTACCACATGCTATGAGGTGGCTTGCAGAGTACCCTAGTGGCTGTTTTTATACGTCAGGCCGTGGGGTCACCAAAGTGGCCACCTACTGGACTATGCTCTTGCCCAGCCTGGGGCCGATGCATCAGTCTGTGCCTAAAGCCTTCATCACACGACCGTGCATTCTAATGTCAAGGTTGAGCGTATCGTTCTTCTGACGTCATAGTGTGGAAAAAACACGCTGGGGAGCCATTCCGAATGTGGAGAGCAGTACCAATCATGTCAGATATTCTGAAAGAACATTTGAACGTAGACCACTAAGAGGGAAGAACGCCACATGTGTTACATACAGGCGCCGGCAGTGGTGGCCGTGCGGTTCTAGGCGCTGCAGACCGGAACCGCGGGACTGCTACGGTCGCAGGTTCGAATCCTGCCTCGGGCATGGATGTGTGTGATGTCTTTAGGTTAGTTAGGTTTAAGTAGTTCTAAGTTCTAGGGGACTGATGACCTAAGATGTTAAGTCCCATAGCGCTCAGAGCCATTTGAACCATTTTTTTGTTACATACAGGCCATCTCTGTTTACAGTACAGATTCAGGATTCAATCCCCCACCTCCCACTCCGTCTCCCCTCATCCCCCTTGCGTTAACAGGACTGGACACTGAACCAATTAGCATACTGCAGTGGCTGTGTCTCTCCGCATTGCAATGCTATGTTCCTTTAGACGTGCATTCATGACCAAAGAAACAGGCACTGCGGCAACTTTAGCCGTCATGAAACACATGAAATGTATTCGCCGTTGCAAATATGAACAACCACCAGCTGTATAATGAAATGACGCCGGGTAAGGCGGCCGCTCACGATAAGTGGGGAATCCGGCTTCGAGCCCTGGTCAAGCACAAATTTTCGCTGTCGTCATTCCATATAAAGTTGATCGTTGTTCATATTCGCAGCTGTGAATACATTTTATGTAGTTCATGTACGGAACTTATTGGTCATAAATTGCCTGAACTCGGCGAGGTGGAGACACACACGTCCGTCATATCTCGCTGTAGGTACCTGCAATACGCTGACCTGCTCCTTTCAGATGATGATGTCCTCTCTGCACAGTAGAATCGCTGGTCGTGGATTCGTCAGACTCAGGATTTGGACGAATAGCTGTAACGGTGTAGAGTGATTCGAAGTTTGAGAGGAGTTAGCGGTCGAATAATAGCGCGCACGTTTTTTGAAGGGATGCCATTTTTAATTCTAGTAATTTTCTTTGTGGTGGTTTTCAAAACACATTTACACAATCACTTATCATCCACCTGCACCGTACGCAGATTACTACGCTCTTACACTAACGACAATGACAGCTACTTTTGCCGCGCGGGATTAGCCGAGCGGTCTGGGGGGCTGCAGTTATTGGCTGTGCGGCTGGTCCCGGCGGAGGTTCGAGTCCTCCCTCGGGCATGGTTGTGTGTGTTTGTCCTTAGGGTAATTTAGGTTAAGTAGTGTGTAAGCTTAGAGACTGATGAGCTTAGCAGTTAAGTCCCATAAGGTTTCACACACACAGCTACATTTAACAAACTCTAAACAGTGCTACATTTTAATTGACAAGGCACATTCTGCCGTGATCAGCGGGATCTACGCCCGACACACAACCGTTCACCTATGCCATCCCTTCCCGGCTACTGCTTTGTCATCTTGACACAGGGCAGGTAAGTGATTCCTTGAGTTTTGGGCCAATCAGAGCGCTCCAACCGTGGCACATATACAGGGTGAACCGCCTAACATTACCGCTGGATATATTTCGTAAACCACATCAAATACTGACGAATCGATTCCACAGACCGAACGTGAGGAGAGGGGCTAGTGTAATTGGTTAATACAAACCATAAAAAAAAAATGCACGGAAGTATGTTTTTTAACACAAACCTACGTTTTTTTAAATGGAACCCCGTTAGTTTTGTTAGCACATCTGAACATATAAACAAATACGTAATCAGTGCTGTTTGTTGCATTATAAAATGTTAATTTCATCCGGAGATATTGTAACCTAAAGTTGACGCTTGAGTACCACTCCTCCGCTGTTCGATCCTGTGTATCGGAGAGCACCGAATTACGTAGGGATCCAAAGGGAACGGTGATGGACCTTAGGTACAGAAGAGACTGGAACAGCACATTACGTCCACATGCTAACACCTTTTAATTGGTCTTTTTCACTGACGCACATGTACATTACCATGAGGGGTGAGGTACACGTTTGACGGGCGTTTCATAGGACGTGGAGGACGCATAAATTGGCCAGCCCGTTCTCCTGATCTTACACCTCTGGACTTCTTTCTGTGGGGTACGTTAAAGGAGAATGTGTACCGTGATGTGCCTACAACCCCAGAGGATATGAAACAACGTATTGTGGCAGCCTGCGGCGACATTACACCAGATGTACTGCGGCGTGTACGACATTCATTACGCCAGAGATTGCAGTTGTGTGCAGCAAATGATGGCCACCACATTGAACATCTATTGGCCTGACATGTCGGGACACACTCTATTCCACTCCGTAATTGAAAACGGAAACCACGTGTGTACGTGTACCTCACCCCTCATGGTAATGTACATGTGCGTCAGTGAAAAAGACCAATAAAAAGGTGTTAGCATGTGGACGTAATGTGCTGTTCCAGTCTCTTCTGTACCTAAGGTCCATCACCGTTCCCTTTGGATCCCTACGTAATTCGGTGCTCTCCGATACACACGTTCGAACAGCGGAGGAGTGGTCTCAAGCGTCAACTTTAGGTTACAATATCTCCGGATGTAATTAACATTTTACAATGCAACAAACGGCACTGATTACGTATTTGTTTATATATTCAGATGTGCTAACAAACCTAACGGGGTTCCATTTTAAAAAAACGTAGGTTTGTGTTAAAAAACATACTTCCGTGCATTTTTTTATGGTTTGTATTAACCTATTACACTAGCCCCTCTCCTCACGTTCGGTCTGTGGAATCGATTCGTCAGTATTTGATGTGGTTTACGAAATATATCCAGCGGTAACGTTAGGTGACTCACCCTGTATATGCTGTCTTCTGGGGCAATCTTCATATGTGAGCGATGTAATTCTACGTCACCAGGGACGTGGACGCTCCCTCTCACACACAATCCAGTGTCAACATATTGCCCTACATCGCGTAATCTTAGGTAATTCATTAAGTACCACCCAATTAGCATAATCATTATAGTGAAACACTGTACTGGATTTAAGCTGAAGTCCACATTTGGTGGGTTTTATATAACAACTTATGTTCTGTGAGTATACGTCGCTTGAGAGCACCAGCAAATTTGAGAATCTGTCGAAAACCCATCGTTACTGGTACCATTTGCTGGATTAAAAAAAAAAAAAACAGTGAGAAACGCCACATTGGTTGTTCAAGAGGTAGCTTGCTTGTCATGAAAGTATGTCATTTCGAGGCATCGGCACTTTGAAGATCTATCAAATACGCGTTTCTTTTGGTATGATTTGTTATAATTAGATGTCACTTAACAACGTATCTGCAGTGAAAGACTTCAGTCCGCGGTAACACACAAGACATGGTCGCATGTAGCAAAACTTCAGTGTAATGAAATGAGTAGAGATATGGAGTTACAAAGTAATGTGTGATGTGCAGCTGGTTTGTATCTCATCACAACCAAATATTTTTTTTTACTTATCTTCGTGTTTTCTAATATGTTCTCATGTGCTCTTTTTAATTTAGTAGAAGTATATTCTATAATATTCGACATTATGTAAATATAAGTTAGCTCTCTCTCTCTCTCTCTCTCTCTCTCTCTCTCTCTCTCAGAAGTGAGTTCGTTTGGTTTTCTTTATCTTAAACGGAGCTTACACTACTTGCAATACGATACTTTGCACTTGTTTCAAGTCTTGTATTCAAGTGTTCTAAAGGTTTTACTTCTGAAAAGAAACAGTGAGCAAATAAGAATGAGCCGCGCGGGATTAGCCGAGCGGTCTGAGGCGCTGCAGTCATGGACTGTACGGCTGGTCCTGGCGGAGGTTCGAGTCCTCCCTCTGGCATGTGTGTGTGTGTGTGTGTGTGTGTGTGTGTGTGTGTGTGTGTGTGTGTGTGTGTGTGTGTGTGTGTGTGTGTGTGTGTGATTGCTCTTAGGATAATTTAGGTTAAGTAGTGTGTAAGCTTAGGGACTTATGACCTTAGCACTTAAGTCCCATAATATTTCACACACATTTGAACATTTTTGAAATAAGAATGACCTTAGAGTTTTACTACAAAGTGAAATGTTGAAATAAAATATGTCTTATGTGGAGGACTACTGTAAATTTGTATCGCACTATTTGTAATGGAACTTTAATAAGCCGATCTTGTTATTAATTAGATAGACATGGTACTTTAGTTTTTGCATTATAAGATGTTTTTGGTTATGTGTACTACAGACAGAACAACGTGCTTAGAATAAGAAATATGTATTTGAAAAGCGCTAATGTGGAAATTTTACGCCTGTCCAATTCGTAAACAAACTGTGTGATTTGCGAGCCAGATAGAACTGACAACTGCAAGAAGAGAGCACTGCACTCGCAAACCACCAAGGCACACAGGCAATTCACTTTAACTAGCACATCCAATGAGATGCGCGTGCTGCATTTGGTGAGGTTTGTTTTAGCATCAGCATCCACGTCACACGTCAGCCTCCTCGTCTTGAGTGAGGACGACTCAAAGCTGTCGCAGCTAGTTTACACTCGTCCATTTCGAGACCTCGTGTGTAGTGTACTGTGTAGTTCGCTCAAGCCACCTGTTGCTGCGAATTACCTCTGGAGCGTGCTGCTGTCTCATATATCAGGTCGAGGCACACGTTCCATACACACGAGCCTGATCGTTTGTGAGCATTCAGCAGCATGATGGAGAACAAGTCAGCATGTTGTACGCTGAATGCCACGGTCCATGTGACGACCGTGTAACGCGTCTGAAGTGGTTTGTGGAGAGAGCTAACTAGGATGCCTTAAGGACCAGCGACTTCCACACGAAGGCAACTGCTGTTGATCTCGTATCGCCACCACGCTATACTGTTAGTACCGATAACGTCTGCGAGGTATGCCGTCTAGGGTTGATTCCCATACCACAAGGAGGTGCAGTAGGCGGCTATATTAGTGACGCCCTTTGCTGCAGACGAGGGTATAAAGTAAAGCCGGCTTCATGATGTTCTATAACAGTCACGCGACAGAAGGACGTGTGGAGGTTCCAACGGCGTCATGTGCCCTACTGAAGCAGATGCCACTAGCGGTCGCCGCACATCTGGTTCGACAAGATTTTCCGGACTTGTCGCTATCCCTTAGCGACGCAGAGATAGCTACCGTACAGGATACTGGCAACTATCTGCGACTTGCATAGAATTATAGACCTATAAGCTTATTACAATTTGTACAGAAACCAGATGGCAGTTATAAGAGTCGAGGGGCATGAAAGGGAAGCAGTGGTTGGGAAGGGAGTAAGACAGGGTTGTAGCCTCTCCCCGATGTTATTCAATCTGTATATTGAACAAGCAGTAAAGGAAACAAAAGAAAAATTCGGAGTAGGTATTAAAATCCATGGAGAAGAAATAAAAACTTTGAGGTTCGCCGATGACATTGTAATTCTGTCAGAGACAGCAAAGGACTTGGAAGAGCAGTTGAACGGAATGGATGGTGTCTTGAAGGGAGGATATAAGATGAACATCAACAAAAGCAAAACGAGGATAATGGAATGTAGTCGAATTAAGTCGGGTGATGTTGAGGGTATTAGATTAGGAAATGAGACACTTAAAGTAGTAAAGGAGTTTTGCTATTTGGGGAGCAAAATAACTGATGATGGTCGAAGTAGAGAGGATATAAAAAGTAGACTGGCAATGGCAAGGAAATCGTTTCTGAAGAAGAGAAATTTGTTAACATCGAGTATAGATTTAAGTGTCAGGAAGTCATTTCTGAAAGTATTTGTATGGAGTGTAGCCATGTATGTAAGTGAAACATGGACGGTAAATAGTTTGGACAAGAAGAGAATAGAAGCTTTCGAAATGTGGTGCTACAGAAGAATGCTGAAGATTAGATTGGTAGATCACATAACTAATGAGGAGGTACTGAATAGGATTGGGGAGAAGAGGAGTTTGTGGCACAACTTGACCAGAAGAAGGGATCGGTTGGTAGGACATGTTCTGAGGCATCAAGGGATCACCAATTTAGTATTGGAGGGCAGTGTGGAGGGTAAAAATCGTAGGGGGAGACCAAGAGATGAATACACTACGCAGATTCAGAAGGATGTAGGTTGCAGTAGGTACTGGGAGATGAAGAAGCTTGCACAGGATAGAGTAGGGTGGAGAGCTGCATCAAACCAGTCTCAGGACTGAAGACCACAACAACAACAACAACAAGCTTATTACAATCTCCTTTCGAGGTCTTCGAGAGAGCTTTTTCGAGAGAATACAGCAGAAAGTTTCTTCCAAGAAAATACTACCTGAGGAGCAGTTCGGGTTTGGGAAGGATCATTTAATCGGGCATCAGCTCCTGAGATTAGATGTGGAGGCCTTCGCCACTATGGAGCACCGCAAGTACTTTGGAACGGCGCCCCTCAGCGCTTCCAGAGCGTTCCACAGTATGTGTCACGGCGGCCTGTTGCTCAGGTTACTCGAGGATGGAGTGCCGGTGTCACATATCCACCGTGTCCTTTAATATCTCGATGACAGGACCGTGCGATCTGGGACTGTCCACAGGTCATAGAATCTTCGCTTGTGTGCCACAGGGCTCGCTCATTTGGACCGGTCCTGTACACGCTCTACAGCGCTGATACATGGAAGACCAACCGCGTACAGATTCGGCTGTACAGCGCTGATACGGGGATCTTCAGCAGCAGCGTGAATGCCAGCATTCGCCAAAGTCAAGTGCAAGTCTCCTCTGACAATCTGCGCACCGCATGCGTCAAGTGTCGCCCTTAGTTCAGAATTACCAAGAGGAAGATCCCGCTAGTTAACCACTGCACCATTCCCGCAGCGCTGGCACCCATCGACATGGCAGGCAGCCGTGCTCCACCGTGTGACACGCCGCGGTACCCTGGTGCCGCGCTACTTCGCTGTCTACCGTGGTGCCAGAACACGTGGGTTGTCAGGGACACCAACAGTTAGCTCAGCGGGTTGTACGCTTTGCTGAATCCATCTTCCACGCTACCGTCACAGGTCGATATCTCACCGTGCAAGGCGGTGCTCTCCCCTGTACTGGAATACACTGCTGTCGCGTGGGATCAAACCGCCAAAACACACATACAGACTTTTTTTCCGTCTAACAAGGGAATGGTCAGACTTGTCATGCCGAAACATGTATTGCTTTTTTAGCACTGTTATTTAACTGTGTAAAAGGTCCGTATGGAAAAATGTAGCTGCTGACATGAACTGGAAGTCACCTAAAAAAAAAAATCACGAACATGGCTGTGTTTCCTGCTTGGCGCTTGCAGTGACGGCTGGCCACCCCTGGAAATGACGAGTCGCGAGCGTTGTGCGCATGGTCGGGAAGTGCGGCCGTCTTATAGCGGCGTTCACTAAACAGGAATATCGCTGCACGGTTTTGGTGGAAAGGGGAAACGAATATTCGTTTCTGTGGCATGCACGTCCTTTTAATTTCTGGTACGTACTGGTTGAACGAAAGTGGTAAGAAACGCCTACGTGTTAGTACTGTTCAAAATAAGTATTGCTTCGTCCGTTCTGAATGTGAATTGTAGAGATGGAAAAAGGAAGTCGCTGGACGACGTAAGAGTCGACTGGAAATTGCGGCGGAGATAAATGCGCGACTTTTTGAGCTATTTACTGATGCCAGACAACAGTCATTTAGTGTCAGCGATACAACTTTGCGTGATTGGCGGCCGTTAGAGATTGCCAACGCGGTAGGCGCTAAAGAATTTACAGCTTCTCAAAGTTGGATTAGGCGCTTCAAAAGATCACATAAAATTGTGGCAAGAAAAATAACAAAATTTGTATCGAGAAACAGGTCGGAAAATGAAGTAACACAAATCGAAATGGTAGAAGCTTTTCTTACGAACGCAAAAAATAATATCGCTAGTTTTAGTGGATCGTACGTGTACAATGCAAGATCAGTCAGGTTTTCAAAAAGAAATGTGTGCGGAAAGAACACTGTCATTCAAAGGGGAAAAACATATTGAGGCGATTGCGCAGTCCACGACTGCACTCACCCATTCATACACTATAATGCCCATAATTAGTCTGGATGGTTCATTGCTACCTAAACTATATGTGTGTCTTCAAGAACCAACTGGACGTTTTGGACCACGTGTCAAAAGAACAATGTTCTACGCAAACAATCTTGTGGTAGACACATCGAAGTCTGGAAAAATGGGAAATGAAAACGTTACACTTTTCATGCGTCATGCTTTTCCTCCGTTCTGCGGGAACAAATCTCTTCTCCTTCTAGATTCGTGGTCAGGTCATAAAAGGTCTGATTCATTAAAAGCTGTATTTCGAGCCCACCCTGACAAAGAAGTAGAGATACTTCAGATTCCACCCGGCACGACGAACGTAATTCAACTTTTAGACAGAGAATTTTTCCGTCGGTGGAAGGCATATTATAGAAAACTAACAGAGAAAATTATTGTGTGCAGATCACTGCAATTTCCTGTCTATCACCGTGACAATATTCTCAAGCTGCAATCAGTAGTACATTATCAATTTTCCTCCCCACGGTTTCAGAATTTGATTGAATATGCGTGGCACTCCTCGAAATATACTGATACTAAGCCTGATTCATTCCTAACACCAGCCCAGTTTTGTCTACGGACATGTAACAACGTCTGTGATTCGCAGGGCTGTCATATGTCGTCTTTGCTTGTAAGTTCTTGGTGCACAAAAAAACCTATGTTTTGAACATTGTATCAATATTTCGCATTTTTGCGGTAATTACAAGAAATAAAATTTGGACGTGACGCCACCTTGTCCCTAGATGGCGTTGGTATAACGTAGCGAGAGAGGTCAGGGTTGTACAAGAGGCAGTTATAATCGCGGAAATAATGCGACAATAATGTCTACTTCATAAAATTGTTTACAGACTTCCAGCTCATGTCAGCAGCTAAAATTCTGCATATAGATTTCTTGCAATGTTAACACACAGTGGTAAAAAAAGCAACACAGGTTTCGACATGTCAAGTCTGACCATTCCCTTGTAACTCATTCTCATAATTTTAATTATTAAATGGTTTTTTGGCCATATTCCATGTAATATTGCTTTCTACAAGCTGTCACAATAACGTTTTATGTTTTATATTGTGCTTCTAAGCTCTGATGCAGACAAAATGTTACGTTGTCTGCCGTAGTCAAACAAATGTTGATTTTCGTTATGTACTGAGCATTATTCTTTATAATTTTATCTGCCTACACTTGAATGTGAAGTAGCCTAGTTGTGCCTACAGCTACTAGATGGCACGCTCATTGCAATGCCATGTTCACCTAGCCGCATTTGTTAATGCGGCACCTCAGTCCGTTGCATCCTGTGGCCGTACAGGTATGAGCAGCCCATAGTGGCTCGCCTTGATTTATTCTATCTTAAAAATTTTATGACTAAAGCCATTTTGGCATGTTAATTACTTTATATGTGACATGTAAGTACTGCTTATGTCTTTTACTGTTGATCAGTGCTTACACTCTTTATATAAAAATTGCTTACCCAATAACTCTGTGACTATGGTATAGGCCATTTTAATCGTTTTCAATTCTGATGAACGCACTCCTAGCAGTGTCGAAACCAGGTTAAGTAACTCTAAAAATAGTGACTGAGGGCTTATTTCTTGCAATTGACACATACAGACACTAAAGAGGGTCCAGAAAAGCGCAATGTGTGTGGCTGTTCATCTACTGAGGACCTCTCCGACAACTCAGCTGCATGAAATGGTAAGATATCACGTCTGAGCGACCGTTTTAGAGTGACTGTCGGCATCTTGCGAAAATTTCAGGCCCTAAACCGAAAAATCCAGCGTAGCGTCCGTACAGGATGGCCACAACAGTTAGACTGTACAGACAGCTGCTAACGAATCAACAGCAGCTGGATAAATTAGAAGCCAGTAGCAGCTGATGTAGAAAAAGAGTTATAAAAAAATAGTAAAAACATATACTTGCTGCGAACTCTAAAAATAGCCGGTGAATTATGCATAACTGCTTGAAGATCTGTTGCATGGAAGTGATTACACTCTGTATGAAGCGAATGGTTGTCTGCTGTGTCACATCCGAGAGCCCAGGTGCGCACGTCTCACCAGGGGAAATGCTCGCCAATGTTGGGGGCGCTGATGGTTCCCTTTTGACCAGCAGCATATATGAAGGACACCGCAATTGCCTCTAACAGTGTTCCGCGTTAGTAAAGAATATTAAAATCAGGAAGAGTGATTTATATGCTTGTACCAATGTACAGTTGGTTCACAGTTCCACTAGTGTTGTTGTCGAGATTTATTAATAATACTAATTACGCATAATAGCGAGTAAAATAAAGTTCAAAATTTCGATTGCTGCACAAGCGCAGTGAATCGGGAGCTGGCGCATGCACAATGATGCGTAAGTGGAAAGTTGTGTGCCATTAGTGAAAATGGTTGATGCTGTACACAAGACGTTCTATGGACTGCTCCACCTGTTTCAGGACTGATCGATCTCAAACCGTGCAAACTTGTACAAACACACCGACGTGTACGTACTTCCAGACGATGCTGTTGTCTATGGGACGGTTGCAGTGACAGAAGAATTAACCGAACTACAGAAAGACCTGCTGAGGATCGATAACTGGGGCAGGGATTGGAAGTTGATACTGAACGAAGGTAAATATAACTTGTTCTTCCTAAACAAGCAAAGAGATTCGGTACCATTCAATTACGATATTGTTCTAAAATCACTGGAAACAATAATATCTGTGTAATACCCAGGAATAACTGTGCAGAGCGACCTCACGTGGAGTGACTACATAAAAGTAATTGTAGGAAAAAAAATACCACACTGAGACTCATTGGAGAATCTTAAGTAAATGTAATTCGTCCACGAAATAAGTGGCTTATAAAACACTGGTTTGACCGACTCTTGAATGTTGCTAATCAGTTCGGAATCCATAGCAAGCATTAACAGAAGACGTGGGGAGGATACAACGAAGAGCAGCGCGTTTCGTCGTAGGAACGTTTAGCAAGCGCGAGAGCATCACGAAGGTGGCCAAAAAACTCCAATGGTAGTCGCTAAAAGAGAGGCATTGTGTATCACGGCAAAGTCTGTTGTCGAAATTCCGAAAGCGTACGTTCAAAGAAGAGTTGTCCAACATATTACTTCACCTCTCATGTGTCTCGCAAAATGACTATGACGAGAAGATTAGAGGAAGTACATGTCGTATGCGAGTTTACCGACAGCCATTCTCTTCTACTCACACACCATTTACGAGTGGAACAGAGAAGGATGTATCAGATAGTGGTAGCAGAAGTACCCTCCACCATACAGTGGAAGGTGACTTGCGGAGTGCAGATGAAGACGAAGAGATTTTTATAGTATCTGGAATTTTAGTGGATACGCTCAGGTTGCATCCCGCCATGCAACACTGACACACTTTTCACAAAAATGACATCCTTTGAGGTCATCTTGCAGGGACATCGTGAGGGACAGCGTATGAACTACTAGGAGATAATAAGAATAGCAATATAAAACGCAAATCATGGTTCAATGAAACATGTAGAAAAGTAGCACAGGACAGGAAGAGAGCCACGCAGGCAATGATGAACAATAACAACCATTAAAACCAAAGAACTTACAGGAAAGCCACGAGAGAAATGAAGAATGTAACAAGGCGAGGGAAAAGAGCATTCATACGTAGAGAGATAGAAAAGGCTGAGGAGGACTATAACCAGAACAATAGGTTACGAGCTACGTGACCGAAATATCGTGCAAGTACGACGCTGATATCCGGCAGAACACCCGACAACCCAAGATGTCAATAGTAAACAGTTTTACAGGACTATGAATAGCTATAGAAAAGAGTTCAGAGCTATGTCTGTGATAATGAAGAACGAGAATGGAATACTGATCACTGCGAATGAAGGAAATTTAAAGAACTGGAGGATATACTTCAAAGAACTGCTGAACAACCCGTTATATACCTACAAGAATGAAAACAGGGCAAAAACAAAAATCAGAACGTACAACCATCAGTCGAAGAACCAACTCTAATGGAAGTGAAGGAGGCAATAAAAAGACTACAAAATGCAAAATGGGAAGGCCCCTGGCATAGACATGATATCAGCAGAGCTCATGAAAGAAGGTGGAGAGAAGATACATGAATGGCTAGCCGAACCGATAAAAGAGGTGCGGAGTAAAGAAGTAATGTCCACGGAATGAAAAACAGCTGCTGAATGTCCCATATACAAGAAAGGAGACAAAATGCTGACACAGAACTACAGAGGGATATCTCTCCTATGCACTTGCTATAAAGTAATATCAAGAATTATACTGAACAGGTTCAACCCATACATTGAGGAAATATTAGACACAGCACAAGCAGGGTTCAGAAAAGATAAATCAATAATAGACCAAATATTCACACTAAGGCAAATATTAGATAAGAACTGGAGCACAATCGTGATACCTTTTGCCTGTTTATAGATTTCTACAAAGCATATGAGAGCATAGAAAGAGAGGAAATGTGGAGGATGATGGTAGAGTGTGGGATAAACCTAACTAAAGTGTGTGTAATGGAATCGAAGTGTAGAGTGAAAGTACAGGGGGAGTTCTCACAAGCATCTGAACCTGTTCAGTTTGGCCCTCAACAATACCCTGAGGAGAGTAACGTGTGAAAGAGCAGGATCATAGGAAAAAAGATAAATGTCCTGGTTTTTGCGGATGATATTGTGCTGATAGGAAAGAACATGGAAGACATGGAGAAAATGGAAGAAGCTAAGAAAGTAGGTCTAAGTGTAAATGAAAGTAAAACAAAGTTCATTGTAGTAGAAGGAAGAGCCCTTTTAGAACCAAACCATCCAAAAATCGGAAATCTAACAATGCAGAAGACAGACACATTCACGTACCTCGGTGTCAGTAAAACCTTATAGAACAAGACATAGTAACAAGAATTCAAGTTGGGGGAAGATGTCTAGAAGCTATGCACAACATCATAAGATCGAAGTTACTATCTAAGCAGGCAAAAATAAGAATATATCAGACCATCATCAAGCCAATAGTGTGCTATGCAAGTGAGACATGGACCCTGACAAAGTAAACAGAGAAAAAATTCATCACTTTTGAAAATAAAGTACTGAGAAAAGTGTGTGGACCAGTGAAACAAAATGGACAGTGGTGAATAAAGAAAAACAGAGAACTCAGCCAATTATACATACTGCCTGACGTCGTAGCGAGTGTGAAAATTGCCGGACGGTTTGACCGAGCGGTTCTAGGCGCTTCAGTCCGGAACCGCGCTGCTGCTACGGTCGCAGGTTAGAATGCTGCATCGGGCGTGGATGTGTGTGATGTCCTTACGTTAGTTAGGTTTAAGTAGTTCTAAGTCTAGGGGACTGACGACCTCAGATGTTAAGTCCCATTTGAAACGTTTATTTTATTTTATTTTTTTTTAGTGTGAAAATTAAGAGACTAAGATGGTACGGACATATGAGTAGGAGAGGGGAGAACACGGTAATAGAGGCTGCAATGGATGGAGAAGCTGAAGGAAAGAGACCACTAGGGCGGCTGAGAATCAGATGTAAGGATAATATCATGGCAGACATGCAGATACTGGGTCTGGGAGATGAAGATGCAGATGACAGGAAAGTGTGGAAGACTGGACTGAGTGAGGACGAGGACCGGCTGCAGCTTGTGTGGCCAGTATCAGTAAGTAAGGCTATCCCATGAGTTTTGTCTCTTCAGTGTATAGCACTACATCTCAAACCATTCGATACTCCGCTTCTCTCCTTCCACCACAATCAGTGCTTCCCTTCCATACAGTGTCCTGCTGCAGAAGCCCATTACATTCGACTAAATAGTGTCGGATAGGTTTCTGTACCAATGATTGAGAAGAAAACCAAAGAACAACTACTCATTTATTTGGAACAGACCTGTCTAGTGGACAGGTTGCACTTATTGAAGTATGTTCCGCACAAAGTTTAAATGTGAACGTTAGTGCAAACTGTCTCTTGGTGAAAGGTTAGTCACTGGAGAGTGCTGCTGTAGCGCCTGGGCTCTGCACAAACGCTGCCCACCCTGCACGCTCGCTCTGCCCTCAACTCTGAAGCTCCGTGCAGCACAGGGACAGTAGGCCATGTCTTAGCTCTTCGTCTACCTCCGCCTGGAGTTCGCGATTGGCTGAAACTACGTCACGTGCCACTTCCATCCATACTGTGTTCTCCTATTCCGTATGTAGCACAGCAGTATCCACTGGAATAATGCCGCAGTGCTGTGCTTCTAGATGTACTTTTCGAGACCACAAGAAGCGAACATTTTTAGGATTCCTGCGTCAGAAAGACAAACGATAAGAACAATTTCTGTGTGTTAACGTAAATCGTGCTAAAATTCGCCCATGGCTGTATCCTGCAACAGAAGGCTGCGGTGTTTTAATCGAACAAATTTGTAATTAATTTTCGTGGGTCTACACTCCTGAAGTATCAGTTGCTTTTTATCCCTTTAGATGGTTGAACCAATCAAGTAAAGCTGACTATAACCGAGGCAACATGTTTGTTTGATTATTGTTTCATTTTTTCCGTGGTTAATGTTAAATTCTGAAGACTACTGCACGCTTTTCTCACTCCTTTACTTGCATATAATGTATAGCTACAGCAAAAAAGAAATAAAAAGGAAATAACTAAGGATAAAACACATACAAATTTAACTGCGACAAGACAGTCATTTTTTTTAATTCTCGGCATTTTAAAACTGTTTTTATGCTAGAGTAAGCGGTTTCGAACGCAAACATTGGGTGCAATTTGTACAACGAATAATGTATATTTTTGCAAAAAGTTCAGATGCAGAGACTTGTACATGACCCACGTATCACTTACGCTGTAGTCGAGATATGCAGTGTGGGCTGTTAGCTACCAAACAAAGATATTATGAAAGCTTCATGCTTGGGTGGCACATCGGTATGGTGGATACTATTCATTGTGTGCCTATTGGACCTAAGGAACCTGCGTTTTGCACATTACTTGTGAAAGAGAAGTCCCTTGTCACGGTAGCCTGTTAATGAATTCTTGCGGCTATAGGACTCTAGTTTGGTAGCGTTACCGACGATGGGAGAACACCTTTCGTACTAAATAACTGGACCGTGCGCCTAATATGAACACGAACACGAACTTTCCGAAGGTTAGTTTTTTAATTACGAAATCGAAACCGTGACGTTGAAAGAATAACAGTACAGATTCATGCTCTTAGTTTTATTTATCGCTTTAGTACGTAACACACATACATACAATGCTCAAACTTATCCACTCTTGTGTTGACAGTTACACTTCTTTCACATTAGTACTGTTGTATGGCATCTTCCATACTAATTTAAGAGGCAATCACTGATCACGGAACCTTCGTTCACTTTTCGTAGCTGTTTAAATAGCAATATACTCTGATAACGAAATTAC
This sequence comes from Schistocerca nitens, assembly GCF_023898315.1. Classification (NCBI taxonomy): domain Eukaryota; kingdom Metazoa; phylum Arthropoda; class Insecta; order Orthoptera; family Acrididae; genus Schistocerca; species Schistocerca nitens. The sequence continues at coordinate 227,444,382 of NC_064620.1, read as the reverse complement.
GTAACAACCATTTTCCTTAAATAAATCCGCGCGCCTTTCCAAGAATAGACCAAAAACTGAAATACTTTTACCCTAAGAAACAACGTTTTATCTTTTAACCATACTTTCTGGCAAATTCTGCCGACCATCTATGTGTGACATGGCTGTGCGCGATCGCTCCGTACTGAACCCCACTCTGAACACTAACTTTGTGCGTGACCATGATGATAAATAGCGAGACATGCCATGTCTCTGCCAGAGAAAAAGCGCACTCGGTTGCGAAAATTCCAGAAGCCAGAGATAAATGAGTGCGCACTACGTGTGACACCAAAAATCAGGGTATTCCTTCCGTCCCGCAATAGAATTTTTTCAAAAAGCACCATAAAAAACGTTTTCTTGAAAACCCAGAAAGAAACTAGGAACTCCATAGAAAATCTTTAACCAACAACAACATCCCCAGAGAGACAAATAATTCTACGTCAACAAATAAGTCTGCAATGGCTCCTTCCTGAGTCATCATGAGTCTTGGTCCGAGGCAATTGCATGTATTTATGTTGGTTAACAAAGTTTACGTAGATACGTCCGCTGCATTCGTTGTGTGTGGTAGTCGTAAATACCGGCCCATACTACGATTTACCGACATTGATGACCCCGCGCCAGTCATGAAACGCACAATTCTTCGAATTTTCGCCGAGTTTCGTCGCGACAATATGGCCGCCAGTCGCGACCAGCGCATCGCTTCTGAATAGCAGTGCAGGATGTTAAGTGTTCTGAGTATTGAAAGCCGAGTGCGCCGACTCGTCCCTACTGACATCATCGAACCGTCTGTACATCAACAATGCCTACCACTTACGAATCCATTCTCACGCTGTGAGTACAGCTACGCTATTAATAGTGTAACCGGCGTACAACGGTCCTGTAGTGTTTGTAGGAACATTTTCTGGTCATCCGCGACTTCCGCGTCGCGTGTGCAGTATGAACATTCGCATACTGCCCCGAAACAAACATTCGTCTCACGAACAATCACCGGCCGTATTGCCTCACACAACGGACCAGCTTTTAGACTTGAGGGATAGTGCCTCAGGGGACAATGCTCTCGTTCGAAACCGAGTGCAACATATGTGTGACACAAATTGCGTGTCTCCCGCGTCGCGAAATGGAAACGTACAGTCATTTACCGTTTCGCAACAAACCAGACTTCACGCACAATAGGCAGCCATCTTGCCTACCTGAAGAGACGGTGCCGCAGATCTGGCCTTCGCTTCATGCCCGAAGCTTAGGACTCACCTCAAATTGTCATCTTTTGATGTCACCAAACCTGCCTTGTGGTTCGCGACAATTGACAGTATTTTTACAGCAATAGGAGTCTTCGATGTCGACGCTAGATATGTGAGTTCACTCTGCCATATAGAGGATCGAGTGGAAGTCGTCATAGACATCATACAGTCACTGCCTCAAATGAACAACTACGATGCAGCAAAGTTTACACTCCTACTATGTCCACAGAGGCATTATCGTCTTCAACGCCAGAAACCACCAGCTAAGCCAGCTCGACGCAATCTGAGGGCGACGTCACACCTCACCGTCCGGCTGCAACATAGCAAGAACACCCTACCCCACCGCGGGACAAGGACAAGTCCGGCAATGTGATATCTTCACGACCATCGTTCTGCTGATTTCATACTACCTTTGGGAAGACAGCTCGAAAATATCCAAATCATCAAAGTTCCTAAACGTCTTCAGCAGACTGAAGTAGACACTTCACTTCAACCCCCCAACACCACATAGTTGCCTATCACCCTCGCACGTTGCACAGTCTCACGTCATTTCAACGGCACACATGGACGGACCCCTCTTCATTCAAGAACTAACTACAAAATAATTCTTCCTTGTGTATGGGCTCTGATAACGGTCCCTGCCTTAAAACAACACGCCCATTTTCGGGCCATCGCCGATTATTAATCTACACTCGGCACGTAATTCGAAAATCTCTATCCATGACACCACTTTACGTTCCGTTCAGCTTACAGAAGATTTAAAACGCAGCTGGACATTTTATGTCACAGGCGTGTGCGAGCCCGTTATCGGCACGAACTTCCTACGCCATCACAAACTTCCGCCTGATGTAGTGCACGCGTCATTAACAAACCGCAGTACCAGGGCTTGGGTTCAAGGACAATTATCTAAGACCATGCCTCCTACACCTCGTTCCACCAGACGCATTTCTACTCGCAAGTCTATCACAGAAAGAACCGGGCAGTGCATCCCTATGATTCAAAACATTCTCTCCACTCAGCAGCGACACACTGGCTGCTTCACGGAAGCACGGTTACTTCGCAACGAAAATTCCGACCACCGCCAGCATATCAATGCGTCGCAAGCCGAACTTGCAACAGCATGCAAACATAAACGTTTTATACGTCGCTTCAGTAAAAATTCCCTGACAAAAATACAACAGTATTACTACACACAATATACACTCCTGGAAATTGAATTAAGAACACCGTGAATTCATTGTCCCAGGAAGGGGAAACATTATTGACACATTCCTGGGGTCAGATACATCACATGATCACACTGACAGAACCACAGGCACATAGACACAGGCAACAGAGCATGCACAATGTCGGCACTAGTACAGTGTATATCCACCTTTCGCAGCAATGCAGGCTGCTATTCTCCCATGGAGACGATCGTAGAGATGCTGGATGTAGTCCTGTGGAACGGCTTGCCATGCCATTTCCACCTGGCGCCTCAGTTGGACCAGCGTTCGTGCTGGACGTGCAGACCGCGTGAGACGACGCTTCATCCAGTCCCAAACATGCTCAATGGGGGACAGATCCGGAGATCTTACTGGCCAGGGTAGTTGACTTACACCTTCTAGAGCACGTTGGGTGGCACGGGATACATGCGGACGTGCATTGTCCTGTTGGGACAGCAAGTTCCCTTGCCGGTCTAGGAATGGTAGAACGATGGGTTCGATGACGGTTTGGATGTACCGTGCTCTATTCAGTGTCCCCTCGACGATCACCAGTGGTGTACGGCCAGTGTAGGAGATCGCTCCCCACACCATGATGCCGGGTGTTGGCCCTGTGTGCCTCGGTCGTATGCAGTCCTGATTGTGGCGCTCACCTGCACGGCGCCAAACACGCATACGACCATCATTGGCACCAAGGCAGAAGCGACTCTCATCGCTGAAGACGACACGTCTCCATTCGTCCCTCCATTCACGCCTGTCGCGACACCACTGGAGGCGGGCTGCACGATGTTGGGGCGTGAGCGGAAGACGGCGTAACGGTGTGCGGGACCGTAGCCCAGCCTCATGGAGACGGTTGCGAATGGTCCTCGCCGATACCCCAGGAGCAACAGTGTCCCTAATTTGCTGGGAAGTGGCGGTGCGGTCCCCTACGGCACTGCGTAGGATCCTTCGGTCTTGGCGTGCATCCGTGCGTCGCTGCGGTCCGGTCCCAGGTCGACGGGCACGTGCACCTTCCGCCGACCACTGGCGACAACATCGATGTACTGTGGAGACCTCACGCCCCACGTGTTGAGCAATTCGGCGGTACGTCCACCCGGCCTCCCGCATGCCCACTATACGCCCTCGCTCAAAGTCCGTCAACTGCACATACGGTTCACGTCCACGCTGTCGCGGCATGCTACCAGTGTTAAAGACTGCGATGGAGCTCCGTATGCCACGGCAAACTGGCTGACACTGACGGCGGCGGTGCACAAATGCTGCGCAGCTAGCGCCATTCGACGGCCAACACCGCGGTTCCTGGTGTGTCCGCTGTGCCGTGCGTGTGATCATTGCTTGTACAGCCCTCTCGCAGTGTCCGGAGCAAGTATGGTGGGTCTGACACACCGGTGTCAATGTGTTCTTTTTTCCATTTCCAGGAGTGTATATACTATACTCGGATTCTGACTCAATAGCAAATGAGAACTTAGAAGAACATTGCAGTAAACAACCTTGCAGAGTAAAAACTACTACTCTGAAATAGACCTTGTTGCTAGAGAAACGTGGTTACAATATTATTCAATGGTTTGCTTCAGTTGGTTTAAGTTTCGTTAACTCAAATGTTCCATATTCTGGTGTTTGTCCTGTACCTTTCATTTTTCTTCGTAGAAAGAGTATTTTCCGATCTTATTTTGTTATTTCTTGCTGCTACCGGTGCTAAGTATGCAAGGTTATAGATATAAAGCTGCTTACAACAACATTTGGCACTTGAGCTCACTCTCTGTGAAATCTATCGTTGTCACTGCTAATAAACGACAGCAGCACGATAACCGGGTTTTATCCTCATTTGCAGTAGTTGTTTTCGGCATGTTTACTTTACATTTTTCGTTGTTAAGGATGTGAGAGTTTTAGTTGAAACCTAATGCCCTGCGATAACAATACATGAGGTAGTAAAGCTCTCCTCTTTCATAGAAACAACCGAATATACTGCAACCATCGACAAACTGACCTGTACAGAGCTTTAAAAACAGTACTAAGCTCATGGTCACTGCGAGGCTCACTAACTGCTTTGTAGCGGCGAAAATGTGTATTTTGATTTGTGAATAATCATGTATTTGTGAGGAATAAGTGCTTTACCAACACCTTTAGTCAGTTATTACAGTGTGAAAGGACCCAGTGAACATGCAGTACACGTAAACTCCTGGGCCTCTGGTAACTCATGGAAGTTAACATTTACGCCTATGGATGCGAATAAAAGTACTCACAGCTGAAGTTCGTTAAACAGCTATCACTACTTGATGCGTTAGGATATATTGATAAGAATTACAGAAAATGTAAAAGAATGTGCAGAAACCACTTTTTTCTTTATTTATAGGTGTTCTACGTGGACCCCTTGGTCACACAGACAACGTTTGACAATCCATTTCACTTTGAGTTCTGGAATTGTCCGCGGCAAAAGAAGCATATACATGAGGTCCTATATATAAACCCATAAAAAGAAAGCTATTGGTGTCAGGTCCAGAGATCTAGACAGCGAAGAACGTCGCCACATCCAGTATGGCCATCCAACGATATGGAAGATTTAAATTTTTTCAGCCTACATGCCGCATTGTGGAGTGCTTCATCTTGGTGAAAGATGTAATGCGTGGAATCTGTGTCAAACTGTGGCATCAGCCTTTCTTCAAGAACGTCCGCATAAACGTATATTGAAACACTTAGGTCAATGAAGAAACATGGTCCTTACAATTACAGATTATCTTTCGGTGAGTCATGCTGATGTTCGATTAACCACTAAGTCTTTCCTGTACCCCACACTCGGATGCTGTTCCGGTCAACTTTGCCAGGTAGGTGGAAGGTTACCTCAATCCTACAAATTAGCCATGCAGCAAGTGATTCTTCCTGTATAGCATTCAACATTGCCGTAGCAGAGTACGTACTTTTGACATCGACCGTCAATTTCAGTTCCTGTAAAATAATTACACGCGATTTCATTTCCGTTGCTTCCTAGTAGCTTCGTAAATTGATTTCGTGAACTGCGTTCAAACAGAAGCCTGACCGCTACATTTTTCTTTGCACAAACACGCCGTTTCTTCGAACTGCCGATGTCATCTATGAATGTTGTTGCCGTTTGTGCTTGATTATATCTCTCGCGAAATCTTCTTTGCATTGTGGTGACTGACAATTACTGTTAGTTCTAGCATGCAGAATACCTGCTGTACACGTTGCACCACTTTCACTTATGACACACAACTTTTCATTTATCAAGGTGCATGCGCTGCCTTCCAGTTCGCTGCGCTTGCGCAACGATTGAATTTTTCAACATTCTTTTACATTCTCTGTAAATTCTTTTCGATATATCACTGTGGACTAAATAGTTACAGGTGTTTGTACTCGCTGCATTAATTTTAAGTTCTCCTGTACTTCCTCTTTTTTAAACATTGTTTTCATCATGCTTCTGCGAGTTAGGGCGTTAAAAGCTGCCCGAGCCGATCAGTTTTGCTGTACAATAATATTGTGCACTATTGCTGCAATTCTCCTAGACTGCTAAATAAAAACGTACAATAATATTGTGCATTGTTTAGTATGATTCGAAATGTTGGACAATAAACACGCTGCTGCTGTGGTAGTTGCTCTACTATGTTACAGGCAGAAGAAAAAATGTAGATGAAAAATGGTTATAAGGATGGTCGAAAATTCACTGTCGAAAACTTGTTGAGGGAATTGAGGTTGTATGAACTACGCATTGATGGTCTTCCATTAGTTCTTTATTGGGGTCGACGTTAAAAACAGATATTTTAATAATTTCATAGAAAGTTTCCCCAAAATCTTTATTTTAGACTGAGGAATTATATTTTCAGGTGAGAATCTCACACAATGTGTGTTGAATGTCATATTTGGGGAGGGGGGGGGGGGGGGCTATAATGGAAGAATTATCGCCACATTATTGGAGCTGCGGGATTTACCACAAAACACATGGGGGGATTTGACCCATTTCACCATTTTGTGACGAATGCGGCATTGTTGATTTTTGGGCCCAACTGGAACAATTATTTCCACGCAACAGTGAACCTTAAATGCATTAGTGTCAACGAATAATTTGTTGATTCCCACGTTAAATAAATTTCAATCAAAACATCAGAAACGTTACATGTAAGTAGTAAATAGCGGACTTCTCATTTTCCCACCTCTGGAGCGACCTGCAAGGATGAAATTTCATGGAGTAAGGAGTTACAGTAGCATAAACTTGTTACTCCTGAATCGACGGCAGTCAATTATAACACACGATGCGGGTTTTTACTCCACACAGGGCTATATCCGCACCTACACTTCATTAATACTATCTCACCAAAAATGCTTCAAAACTGTCCCCTTGTATCAGATCACTTGTCACTGCACACACACACACACACACACACACACACACACACACACACACACACACACACACACAAAGCTACAGGTGACAAGAAAAAGGTTCTATGTAGCCAACTGGCCCAGTCTGCGGTGGGATTGTAAAAGCTGTATTACAAACCCTCTGTCAGTGGCGACAGCCGAGGCCACAGCTCCCCCTGCCTTCACTCTCTCCAGCCTCCGCGCGCTGATGCCGTTGGGCGCCCTTAAGCTCCACTCTAATCCGGCGTCCGCCACTCTCCCTCAAATTCGCCTGTAGCCGCGTTAATACCACTTCTCCAAGTGAACCTGAGCTCTGAATACAATCCAATGGCCGACAATGCTGAAAGGCTACTCGCGACTTCGTGGAAGAAGCCGAGTCCACATCCCAATTAAATACAGAGCTATTACAAATGATTGAAGCGATTTCATAAATTCACTGTAGCTCCATTCATTGACATATGGTCACGACACACTACAGATACGTAGAAAAACTCATAAAGTTTTGTTCGGCTGAAGCCGCACTTCAGGTTTCTGCCGCCAGAGCGCTCGAGAGCGCAGTGAGACAAAATGGCGACAGGAGCCGAGAAAGCGTATGTCATGCTTGAAATGCACTCACATCAGTCATAACAGTGCAACGACACTTCAGGACGAAGTTCAACAAAGATCCAGCAACTGCTAACTCCATTCGGCGATGGTATGCGCAGTTTAAAGCTTCTGGATGCCTCTGTAAGGGGAAATCAACGGGTCGGCCTGCAGTGAGCGAAGAAACGGTTGAACGCGTGCGGGCAAGTTTCACGCGTAGCCCGCGTAAGTCGACGAATAAAGCAAGCAGGGAGCTATTTTCGTCTTTCAACAAGATGGTGCTCCACCGCACTTCCATCATGATGTTTGGCATTTCTTAAACAGGAGACTGGAAAACCAATGGATCGGTCGTGGTGGAGATCATGATCAGCAATTCATGTCGTGGCCTCCACGCTCTCCCGACTTAACCCCATGCGATTTCTTTCTGTGGGGTTATGTGAAAGATTCAGTGTTTAAACCTCCTCTACCAAGAAACGTGCCAGAACTGCGAGCTCGCATCAACGATGCTTTCGAACTCATTGATGGGGACATGCTGCGCCGAGTGTGGGAGGAACTTGATTATCAGCTTGATGTCTGCCGAATCACTAAAGGGGCACATATCGAACATTTGTGAATGCCTAAAAAAACTTTTTGAGTTTTTTTATGTGTGTGCAAAGCATTGTGAAAATATCTCAAATAATAAAGTTATTGTAGAGCTGTGAAATCGCTTCAATCATTTGTAATAACCCTGTATTTTATCAGTTTTACTACTGAAATACTACTGAAAGAAAGTAATAATTAATGCTCCAGCGCCAAGATACAGTAGTGAAATAATTACTCAAGTGAAAGGTATCTCAGGCAACTAAGCCTATTGTTGGCATTTATGGCGGGCACAGCTCTAGTTCTTATTTTCGATGTCGTCACAGCACTGATTTCGGCAAGTTGAAATCAGGCAACGCCCAAGCCAAAAATTCTGGACTAAACATTTGTAATGGGTTGAGTCGGTAATTTGCAATGACTTAGGGAGGTAAAAAACATCACTGGTTCAAGTATGTTTTATGAATTATGTACGATCGATGTTGAGTAGAATGTAACACATTTTTTCTGAAAGCAAGTTGATTTTCTTCAAGATTCCAGTACGCCATATTATTCCCCACTCGTTTGGCTACAAAATCCTGTTTTTCAACATAATCTCCATTCCGTTCGACGGCCTTACGCCACCTTATATTGTATTGCATGTTAACCGGGGGCCTAGAAACGACGGAGAGGCACCGTCCCCGCCGCAGCCACAGTGGTCCACAACCCAACGACTGCCCGCATCTCGTGGTCGTGCGGTAGCGTTCTCGCTTCCCACGCCCGGGTTCCCGGGTTCGATTCCCGGCGGGGTCAGGGATTTTCTCTGCCTCGTGATGGCTGGGTGTTGTGTGCTGTCCTTAGGTTAGTTAGGTTTAAGTAGTTCTAAGTTCTAGGGGACTTATGACCACAGCAGTTGAGTCCCATAGTGCTCAGAGCCATTTGACCCATTTTTGACCCAACGACTACGACAGGCCACTTCACCCCTCCGCCGCCCAACACCGAACCACTGTTTCAGGGTTGTTGTGCAGCTCGGCCCCCGCTGGACCCCCACAGGGAACGTCTCACACCAGACGATCGTAACCTCTATGTTTGCGTAGTAGAGTAATGGTGGTGTACGCGTACGTGGAGAACTTGTTTGTGCAGCAATCGCTGACATAGTGTAGCTGAGGCGGAATAAGGGGAACCAGCCCGCATTCGCTGAGGCAGACGGAAAACCGCCTAAAAACCATCCACAGACTGGCCGGATCGTCGGACCTCGACACAAGTCCGCTGGGCGAATTCGTGTCGGGGACCAGGCGCTCCTTCCCACGCCAGACAGCCGTGCGTAGACCGCTCGGCTAATCAGGCGGTCCTACGCCACCTTACTGGTGGGGCCTGTATGTCCGCATGATACCACTGTCCATACCTCCGCATTATCCACTTACTGCTTCCCGTGGATTGCATTCTTCATTGGGCCAAACAGATGGAAGTAAAAAGGTGCGAGATCCAGGCTGTAGGGTGGATGAGGAAGAACAGTCCAATGACGTTCTGTGAGCTCCTCTCGTCTCCTCAGACATGCGTGAGACCTTGCGTTGCCATGGAAAAGGAGAAGTTCGTTTGCATTTTTGTGTCAAGGAAGACGCTGAAGTCGTTCATTTAGTTTCCTTGTGGTAGCGCAATACATTTCTGAGTTGATCATTGCATCATGAGGGAGGACATCAAAAAGTATAACCGCTTCAGAGTCCCACAAGATCTCATCATTCTTCGGAGGAGAGAGGGTGTAGCGCCACTGCACGGATTGGTTTTTGTTTCCTGTGATGAGTCCACGTTTCATCGCCTGTGACGATGTTCGATAGAAAATTGTCACGATCACCATGTTAACGCACAAGCAATTCCGCACAGGTGGTCCTTCGTTGCTCTTTGTGGTCTTCTGTTAGGCGGCGAGGAACCACTGGGCACACACCTTTGAGTATCCCAAATGGTGGACGAGTGTGTCAGCACTACCAACAAACACATCCATCGAAGTGTCTGATTGTAGACGCCTCGCCCAACGACTCATCGTGCTTTTGTTCATTGCCAGGTTACCGCAGACATTCTGCAAGAGCCTGTGAATATCTCCGACTCTCTGGTTCTCCGTCAAAAGAAACTCTAGCTGGAACGCATCTCCGTTACTGACTCCATTTTGGAGGCTACGAATACCGCCGCCATCTATCGGAACTTCGTGGAATTAACCCCTATCGGAACTTCATGAAACTATAGGGTCTGAAGTGGAAATGCTCCACGATGTCCCATAACAAACTCCACACTTTTTTCAACCTAAAGTAGCCGAGAAAAATAATGTTAGACTACTGTTTGAACGCCCCTCGTTATTCCAGAAAATATGGTACCTTATGTAAATGCATTTCTGAGCCATCGCCACAATATTAAGATCGCTTAATGAAATGTTCTTCCAGTTAGTCTTTGAAGCTACAGATGACGTTTCACAAGATGGCAGCGGTCTTTTCCTTTATGTGGCGCTGCTAATGGCAGCCACCTTTACTTTCGAAACCAGTACACATCAAATCCATACAGCCTCGGCGTTAGAAGTTGAATTAACGCGTAATCTGCAGGTGGATTTCTACTATATGATAATTTTCTGCATTGTAGGTGGCAAGGCTGATTTGCTTCTTCTGTTATTCGACAGTAGTTCATCAAAGTGTTTCTGAAACCTTGTTTCAAACGTTCTACCTGTTTTGCCTGTGCAGAATTTGGGACAGTTATCACAGTTCAACTTATATGTTCCTGATCTTTTTGCTAGTGTTTACAACTCTCGGCTTAAGTTTGTTGTTGGTGGAGAATCTGATTTTGACTGTCTTCTTTTTGAATAGATCGGAAATTTTACACGGAAATGGGCCTATACAAGGTGATTCCATGTTACAAATTTTAGGGATGATGGGGAAGCGTAAATTATGAATTTGTGGTAAGGGACCTTGGTCCGGAAACGACGGAGTTCAAAGTTATAGGCGAAAATCGTTCTGATACTTCTGACAGTGGATACATGTACCAGTATTGTTGTTGCTAAGACTGTAGGGTAAGCAACTTCCAGAGGTGGTCGTATGGACCAAAACAAGAAAAATATCTAGTAAACATGGGCTCTATAACGCATACCTTAAGGACTGTGAGCACTTGTTGATCGTCGATAGGTTTAAGTAGTTCTAAGTTCTAGGGGACTGATGACCTCAGATGTTAAGTCCCATAGTGCTCAGAGCCATTTGAACCATTTGATTTTCGATACTGTGAAACACGCCTGTTCTACTGCAAGCTCTTTGGTTTCCATATTTTTGGAGAGGGTGGTATGAAGGAGAGAAGGAGAGAAGGTCCTATAAATATGAGCTCTAAAATGCATTCTTAAGAGCTACGAACTTTTGTTCAGTAGAAGAGATTTGTTTCAGATTAGAGAAGATGAACATGTGTTTATAGCTCTTCAGGTATGCAAGGTATGCATTTTAGAGTACGTGTTTACTGGAGTTTTTTCTTTGTTTTGGCCCGTACTTCCACCTCAGAATATTGTCTACCCTACAATCTTAGGAATAACTCTACCGGTACACATACTCTACTGTCCGAGATATAAGAAAGATCTTCGCTTATAATTTTCGACTCCAGCATTTCAAGATCAGGGTCCCTTGTCTCATACTGATACATTTACTCTTGTCCGTCATCCCTGAAAGTTTGTAACATCGTCACGGAATGAACCTGTATATATGATGACTGAATATTTCGTTGATTTTTGTGTCCTTCACAGATGCTGGAGATGTTTTTTTTGCAGATACTTATTGTCAACAATTCATGCTTTTATTTTATAGGAGATCTTTTCTGTTGTTGAAGCATGGCATCCATTATTATGGGCAACTAATTTAATAACGCCGATTTCTTTTTGTCATTAGGTGGGGCTATTCATATGACTTAGCCGGTTTAAGTGACAGCAGTGCTTGATTTGCAAAAAAAAAGAAAGTTTCCAGTACTCTGACCTTCCAGGGGGTGTTTTGAAATTTAGACTTCTGAAAACATTATGTCAATAGTTTTCTGAGCATTTTAAATGTGCCCCAACAATCCTTTATTGTATGTTTTTATTAATTAAGTTAATTTTTGTTTCGGAATTTATGATACGTACAAAAAAGCAGTTACAAAGGGAAAATTCTCAAATGGTTTAATATACAATTTGTAAAACTGTCCAAAGGTTTGTAAGGTTTCCGCAGTATGTCCTTCCTCTCTTTCTTTCCTCGCTGTCGGTGTCCGTGGCAGACTTCCGTCCACCAAGCAGCCAAGACTCCACGTACTTTCTAGGATCAAAACGAGTCAATGATGGGCCCTTCAGCTTCAGAAAAAGTAGTGAAGAAACAGTTTTGTCAACAGAGAGGCTCTTGTGACAATAATGATCACTTTTATTTGCGAAAACCCTCTTTCACGTTCACTAGATGACACTGGAATTGTCTTGTCGTAGTTATCATCGGAAGCAATTTTGTGATCTACTTTCTTTTGTTTCACGATTTCCACCAAAGTTCACACAATTGTCAAAAACATACTCATGAAATGTTTCTATCGTATCTCCTTCGTTCAACTGAAAGCAGGGACCGATGACCGTAGTAGTCTGGTCCCTTTAAACCCACAAACCAACCAACCAACCAACCAACCCAAAGGCGCTATAGTACCACATCTCAAAATATGCGGTTCTGATTTTCTTTCGTCAGAGGTACCGGTTGGTGTACCGGTGCATACCGTCACAAATCAAGCGCTGGGTGGCAGGATATGTTACTGATGGTAACATCTGTGGCTGTTGACTCAAAGTGATGTTAGGTTATTTTGTTGGATATATTAAGGCCTAAGAAGTTTATGTTATTGTTTATTTCATGTTCGACGATAAATTTGGTGTTATATAATTTGCTCAGGTCTTCAGCCAGTACACCAGTTTCTCGGCTGTTTGTATCAAACAGAAAGAGAGTCTAATACACATATCTCTTGTTGTAAATTATTTTACTATTTATTTGATTGCTGGATGAGCATAAATTGTGTGGTAAATGTAAATATGAGATAGCAATCTAGCAAGACTGCTCCCCATTGAAAGTCCCTCTTTAGAACTTACTGTACGTAATTTTTTTCTTTATTCGATTCCTTAATTAATTTCATTGCACTAACAAAGACATATTTTACAGCGCCCATACATTATTCGGCAATGGTAGTACACTGAGGATCAGTGGCAGTTAGAGTATTAACGGTTCTTGTCCCCGAACCCGGTTTGCGAGGCCAAGCTATCCTGAGGAAATGTCTCGCCCTTGGAAACAGCATGCTCTGCCCAGGCCGCCACCCACAAGTAGGATGCAATGCTGGGCCACGCCTTGTAAATGTATATTGTGTGTGCTGACATTAAAATAGAATGGTTTCGTTTAAAGTGTTTTCGAGTGGATTTAGCAGCCCCCAAACAGAGCATGTCTAAAATACGGTATGTTAATTTTAAAATTCATAACAAAAATGAAAGGCGATTTCGATACACAGAATTATGAACCATTTTATTTTCATTTCATTTCTCATTTTACGAACTTTGATACCTTTTCGTGCAAGTTTAAATAGAGCTCAAAAAACTACATCGCCGGCCGGAGTGGCCGAGCGGTTCTAGGCGCTACAGTCTGGAACCGAGCGACCGCTCCGGTCGCAGGTTCGAATCCTGCCTCGGGCATGGATGTGTGTGATGTCCTTAGGTTAGTTAGGTTTAATTAGTTCTAAGTTCTAGGCGACTGATGACCTCAGAAGTTAAGTCGCGTAGTGCTCAGAGCCATTTGAGCCAAAAAGTACATCCATCGTAAATTTTACCGAATTGTGAACAAAGAACATTATATCTATTCAAGTGTAGCAAAGCAAGGAAACCTTTAACAACCATTTGAAGATGCATTTATAAGAAATCAGCAACCGGATTTGATTCAAATAAAACTTTTTAAACCGTATTGTGGCTGGTTGCTCTCTGAATTATAAACCTTATAACTAGCACAAAGAAAGGCTCACGTGCAGAGGCCGTAGATCTGTTTTCCAATCCCCTTTCCACATTATTGCTGGTGGGAAGTTTCTACTGAAAATCTGGCTTTGTTGTTTGAACGGGAGTGTGACCCATTTTCTCCCTATGGTTTTCGTAACGCAGATAGTGGAATACTTAACGGCATTTACAGGATGCAAGCAATTTTCTTTCTGCCTCCTGTTCCGCACATGAATGGAAAATGGATGTTCTCACTTCTTGGCCACCCTGTGACAGCAGTGTCTGCTACACCGGTGTCTGGAAAGAAGCTTTTGTACCTCCCGGGGAGGAATGGGTCGGTCGCCTTCCCTTAATCCTACTTGTGGGTGGCGGCCTGGGCAGAGCATGCTGTTTCCAAGGGCGAGAGATTTCCACAGGCACAGACAAAGATATACAGACAGGCAACCTCCGTAAGGGCTTGTTGTCGCGGTCACGGGTGCGGGACGGGGGGGGGGGGGGGTTACAGCAGTTCTGTCAGATGACACGGGATGGCGCTGGGGTGCGAAACTGCTCGGACAGCGGGCAGCAGGTAACTGCACACGAGGCCGTGGCAGTGGAAATCCCCACCACCACTTCCCCTCAAATGCCGGCACAGGGCACCATCCAGTTCTGAGACATTAGTTAAATGCCCTGACACCTAACTCAGTCATTTGCAACGATAAACGCACTCTTCGTAACAAACCGAACCTAAAATCATTCTATGAATCGGCATGAGCTGACTAAAGGAGCGATTATTTGTGTAATCGTATTCAAGCAGATTATTGATCCTTATGTGACTGGTCGGCGTTTTTATTCATTTCCTATGTCCTATGAAATGAGGATAAAGTAGGTATCATTAATTGCAACGCATGTTACTGCCGCCAGTTGCAGCTGTATGCAGAATTATGCAACAGAATTGTCTTGTGACACTATGTTGTAACGTCTGTTGTAGAAGGCCAGTTTTCGGCATGAAACCTTGTTATGAATATTGGCTCATCACGGCTCCCTATTAGAGAATAAGCCAGCTGCTACAGCCAAAATTGCGCACAGCGGAGAAGCGCAAAATTTTGTTGCGGCGCTCCTTTCCATTATTTGTTAGAAGTATTTTCCAACATTGCTTATTTCAAAAGGTCTGTCTTCACGTACTGTGAAGAACTTGTCTCACGCTTTGCTGCCTCAGGTAGGGCCCATAGTGTCTGCGCAGAACTGCTCCGATCTGCGCAATACGTCACCGTCGAGAAGCTCGGCACAGTTCGCGCGCACTGTTACATGTTGAATCGATTAAGTTTCATGTTGTTGCTGTTTATTTTTGTCTTCTTTCGATTTTGTCCGTTATGTTTGACATTAATAATGCCGAATTGTCCTAAGGCAGTAGTATTACTTGTCATAAGTTCCCTCGAATTCCTGAAACATTTGCTCGGTGGGTTCAGCTCTGTAGCAGTAGTGATAGCATTAACATTAAAAATGCTACTGCCTGTAGCAAAAACTTTAGAGAGGACGTTTGTTTACAGTATCTACAAGCTGAAATAAAGAAACTTCAACCAAAATAGGTTTTAAAGCCGACTGCAAATTCTATAAGCTCGTGAAACTCGTAAACGTGCACTTAACATGCTAGAAAAAGTAGATCAAAGCATAGAATCAGAGAAAGGTATTATCGAGGATGAAATGAAAAAAACTTAATGAAGAATTATCACCATTGAGAGAAAACAATTCAGTGTTTAATTTGCTTTTCGTTCTCAGTATATTGTTATCCGCTATTACTGTTTCACGCGTTAAGCAAAGAGAGGAAGTAATGCAAAGCATTAAGTATCTACACAGTGCTGACGACTAAAGTACACAAAAGTTTTGCTAAAAGCACTTCACGAGTAAGCAAAAAACAAGCTTAAGTGAAGCAGAAAATTTGTGTGTTGAGAATTTGATGAAATGATTGGCATATGCTACGACTAAGAAAGTGACGCCGTATACGGACCACATAGCCAGGTACAGGTTGTGAGACCTGAGTTTCTCCTGGCGTATACAACTTTCAAATAACTTCCGGGAATTCAGCCAGGTAACACTTTCAGCAGTTTGCCTTGAAAATCGCGGGGTGTTCTCCCGCCGAAATATCGGCGGTCGCTGAAAGTGTTACCTGGCTGAATTCCCGGAAGTTATTTGAAAGGTACAGGTTGTTATTGCATGTGGTTTATATGGAGCCTGGAAGCAGTCTGTATACTGCTGGCCACGAAAGAGACGCAAAAATACATCACTGGATGTATTTCTTCCAGATCCGACTCCATAGAGCAATCACTTGGACATCATAGTGACAAGATAATAGTAATATCAAAAGGTCCTATAAGCTCTGCGGCAACTGAGGAACTATCTCGTCCTAGCTTAATCGTCTCTTCAAACGCAGCTCTCTGTGTAAAGAAGCAGATGTGAATAAAAACCTGCCAAAACTTTTAATCGAAAGCTTCAAACTATTTCTCAAGAGATCTCCGCAATTTACACTAAGATCATTACTGTGCCTACATCCGGATAAGGCACCTAACACGTCGGCAAAGACAATGAGGGCTAAACAGCTGCAGAGAGGAGCACACACATGGAGAGCTTCCGCAGTTCATTCCAGATGGGATTAAGGTATTTAATTTGTTGTTGAATTGTTGAAGTACGGCGATCAATACTGAAGCTTCAGGATCATCAAACGCAGAAATGACAAGTAAATGGAATTATATCGTTTCCTTTCTACTTAATATCTGCACGAAAAAAAATGTTATACACTATTGCTGATTTTGATGAAACTGCGTTTAGAAACTGAAAGCTCTTATGATTGTTGCGTTTCCTGTACTATTAAAAATGTGTAATACTTAATAACGACTGAAGGATGCCAAGTTATAACTTATCTCATAGAAAATGTTAACCAATAGAATGTATATGTCAAGGTGATCCAAAATACGTAGTTATACATCTGTCATTACTAGAAAGACAATATGATAATTTCATTGCCGT
The DNA here is from genome assembly GCF_023898315.1 of Schistocerca nitens. Taxonomy (NCBI): domain Eukaryota; kingdom Metazoa; phylum Arthropoda; class Insecta; order Orthoptera; family Acrididae; genus Schistocerca; species Schistocerca nitens. The sequence continues at coordinate 227,427,436 of NC_064620.1, read as the reverse complement.
AGGAAGCAGTAAGTCCCTGTGTAGGTAAGTTTCAATCGAACTCATATCTTATTACATCGCCCTTCAGTTTAGCAAATTAATGGTGGTTTAAGCGGAATACGGCCATGTACGAACGTGAAAAATCGTCTCTTCTCGACAGTGACGTCACGCGGAAGCGCTCGCCGAAAGCGTTGGCCCAAATTTTCTATATAAGTATTGCTTGTTGCTGCCCTCACAGCCGGCCGCTGGTGGCCGAGCGGTTCTGGCGCTACAGTCTGGAACCGCGCGACCGCTACGGTCGCAGGTTCGAATCCTGCCTCGGGCATGGATGTGTGTGTTGTCCTTAGGTTAGTTAGGTTTAAGTAGTTCTAAGTTCTAGGGGACTTATGACCTCAGCAGTTGAGTCCCATAGTGCTCAGAGCCATTTGAACCATTTTTGCCCTCACAGATGCGGCTACGCTCTCTCGGTCTCACCCCTCTGTCACCCCACCACGCTACCCTTGACGTCAGGGAGGCCGTTGCCGAAGCGTCTCTAGCGTGATCTTCCGAAACTAACCAGGCGACACGCCTGACATCTACTGTCGTCTAACGGAACTACGAGCACACCCCCGGGACAGTGGTTTAGGGGGGGCTTCCTCTCTGTCTGTGCCACAGGGTAGCTTGGCCTACCAAACCGGGTTCGGAGACAAGAACCGTTAATACTCTAACTGCCACTGATCCTCAGTGTACTACATTACCACAACGCGGCGGAGCAGATGAAGGTGCAGATCAATTTCTGCGTTGTCTAGAGCAGTGTTTCCCAATCTGTGTTCCTCGGAAAGTAAATAAGTGCTCCGCAAAAAACTATTAATAAGATGGCGTTTTTTATCAACATTGTTTTTTTTTAATTTAATGATTTCTGTGGTGTTAGTTATGATTTAAAATTGAAGAAATCACTGAATAAGACAAGTTTTTCACATTTTTAAAAAATTTGTTAATCTTAAAAATAAAAAAAGACGTTCCATCAAAGTACCAGGATTCTCCAACTGTCCCATCAGAGGAAAAGTTTGGGAATCCTGGTCTAGAGGTGCCACACTCACCCCCATAATTATCTGTTCCTAAAACGCCAGTGACTAACTGAAAATTTTGTAAAGTTCACTACATATCGCACCCCAGCCATAACAGTGACACAGCTAAAAAATAGACCTAAAGAATTCTATAAAACTTGTATTGAAGTAGTATAAGCTTCTTTTAAATTTCAAGTAATTGTTTTTGGCAATAAATCCCATTATATTCTATACAACTGTGATATGGAGATGTGCTATTCTCGACGAATGTAAAGTGTTATCAGGATATTATGAATTAATTCTTTGGATTGTGTCACTTGTCTTGCTCTTCTAAAAACTTTTTTTGTTTTTATTATGACACCTCTCGTAATACGTTTGCCACTTTTCCATCCCAGATTTTTTTTTTTTACTTACTTCATTGTAATACAACATTAGAACCTCCATCAGGTAAAATTAGTTCTTAAGTTAGAATAAAAATGAAAAAAAAATTGAAATTTTTGTACTAGAAAAAAAGAAAATGGAAAATTGTGGTTTATGAAAGTTAATACAATTTATTAAGAAACATCAGTTAGGTTCCATGTGAGGAACACAATTTACGAAAACAAAGAATCATAAATGGGCTTATAATATAACGTAGGAACACTTTTTGCGAGGAAAGAGATTGAATATGAACTTGCTTTATAGCAGAAATTTCCATTTTTTTCCGTTGTACCCTGCAACGTACGAAATTTCGTAATATTTATAACGCCTGTAATCGTCAAAACAGCGTCTGTTCCTTCAGACACCCATGCATATCTGAAGCACACTGTAATGCAAGATACAGACATGTATAAACACAGACATTGTGATAATCAATGATATTAAGAATAACATTCAGCTCACCTTATATAAGAAACTTTTCAGAACTAGAAATGTAGCGCTCTACTTGAATAATCCATACACATCTCCCAGTAGCAACGCCGAAGCGACACTGTTCTTGCCTACAACAATACTGGCACGACATGTCTGAAGTGAAAAAACTGCGAAATACAGATGTGGCTTCCTCGTACGCGTTGGGGAGCTTCACACGTATTTTTCAGTGAAATAAACTAAAAATTGCTGTTTGTTGACTCGTGTCACGCTTCTTGCCGGAGTGTAATGTGTGGACGAGCTTAAATTATTTCTGTTCCACGCGAATCGAAGCGATCTTTCGAAATCAGGAACCATTGACTCCATACAAAAAGGCACGTGATAAAACATCAGCGACCAATTCCGCCTAATAGCAGAGTTCACTTGGTAAAACTGCACCTTCAACTTATCGACGGTTTCAACAAAGTACACTAGTTCTACCCCTGTCATCAAACTAGCATTACTATTCATAAGGACTCTTCACAGCTCAGCATAACTCGCGATTTTCACGAAGTCCCAAGCCTGACTAACTCCGGAAACTATCCAAATACACTACTGGCCATTAAAATTGCTCCACCACGAAGATGACGTGCTACAGACGCGAAATTTAACCGAAAGGAAGAAGACGCTGTGATACGCAAATGAGTAGCTTTTCAGAGCATTCACACAAGGTTGGCGCCGGTGGCGACACCTACAACGTGCTGACATGAGGAAAGTTTCCAACCGATTGCTCATACACAAACAGCAGTTGACCGGCGTTTCCTGGTGAAACGTTGTTGTGATGCCTCGTGTAAGGAGGAGAAATGCGTACCATCACGTTTCCGACTTTGATAAAGGTCGGATTGTAGCCTATCGCGATTGCGGTTTATCGTATCGCGACATTGCTGCTCGCGTTAGTCGAGATCCAATGACTGTTAGCAGAATATAGAATCGGTGGGTTCAGGAGGGTAATACGGAACGCCGTGCTGGATCCCAACGGTCTCGTATCACTAGCAGTCGAGGTGACAGGCATCTTATCCGCATGGCCGTAACGAATCGTGCAGCCACGTCTCGATCGCTGAGTCAACAGATGGGGACGTTTACAAGACAACAACCGTCTGCACGAGCAGTTCTACGACGTTTGCAGCAGCATGGACTATCAGCTCGGAGACCATGGTTGCGGTTACCATTGACGCTACATCACAGACAGGAGCGCCTGCTATGGTGTACTCAACGACGAACCTGGGTGCACGAATGGCAAAATGTCGTTTTTTCGGATGAATCCAGATTCTGTTTACAGCATTATGATGGTCGCATCCGTGTTTGGCGACATCGCGGTGAACGCACATTGGAAGCGTGTATTCGTCATCACCATACTGGCGTATCACCCGGCGTGATGGTATGGGGTGCCATTGGTTACACGTCTCGGTCACCTCTTGTTCGCATTTTTTTTTGTTATGGTTTAAGGGCGCAAAACTGCTACAGTCATTAGCGCTCGGTCTGTGACTTACGAAAAAGTAAAAAACGAAACTGGAAACCAGCAGAAATGGGGACGAAACTCAAAAAATTGGAGAAACTAAAAATAGGAGGAAAGATTAAAAAACCACTATAGAAGGGGCTTGGTTGTCCCCAAAAAAGAGCTTCAAATGACTGACGTCATCTCACTGGCACTAATAAACTCGAGAACGCGATCGGCTGAGCGCGTGTCATCTGCTAAAATGGAAGATAAAATATGGCGTTTCAGTCTTCGATCGCTAAACTTTATTTTCAATTACCGGTTTCGGGCTAGCTGCCCACCTTCAGATCTGTTAGACAAAGTTAAAAATGTAATTAATAAAAGAGATACAGTTAGTAATAGAAACATCTTAGTTTACAAAAAGAAATTTTGGAACGTATTAAATGCCAACATACCATATATTGTAGTTACAGAGTAACTTGTCCGTACAGAACACTCGGTTCGCTGTCATCAGTAAAGTAAATTTTAATCTGTTAAAACCTTATATCGCAGTTTTTAAGAGTAATCTGATTGGTAACAGTAAAAAGTGCCCTCTACCTATAACAATTGTGCATCTGTTATTATTTCACCGTATATATTAATGGCGAATATTCTTTTTAATAAAACACTTGCTCCGACAACATCATAGTAGCGACGTCGCACCACCCGGCACTGCATAAAAGAGCGTACTTTCATGCAATGTTGAAGATGAGTTGCAGAAAGAACTAGGTATTATTAAGCAAGTAGCAGCATCTAATGGATACAGGACACAAGATGTTACACGTATGTTTAACAAGATCAAAACAAATCCGCGGGTATCAGTAGCAATTCTAGGAAAATTAAAGTTAAGAAGAAGTTTGTCACCCTGACATACAAAGGGCGTGTGTCGGAAAGAATTGCTAAATGCAGTGGCATTTCAGAATGAAGGGCAAATGGCACATAGACTAAGACATAAACCAGCAACGACAAAACAAATGAAATACAATAATTCCGGAGTATATAAGATAAAATGTGCTGAATGTGACAATTATTATATAGGACAAACAGGGCGGAGTTTTGAAATTCGATACAGGGAACACTGCAGTCATAGCAATCGAACAGCATTTGGAACACATGTAAAAGAGAATAGACATGAAGTGAGTAATATAAATGAACAAATGGAGGTGCTACATAAAGCTCCAAAAAGTCTCTATCTCAACGTGCTCGAAGAGATTGAAATATACGCTCATCAAAGAAAAACCCCAGGCCTACTACTTAATGAGCAAAGTGATTTTATGCACAGAAATTATTATGAGATTTTTAAAGACCTGTTTTAGGCTTACTCTTGAAAGCAACAGCACACCCTAGTAAGAAACAGCTGCAGCGGAACGGCCCTCAGCGTACTGACGGCGAGGTGAATTAGGCGCGGCGGAAGAGGACACGGCGTGGCGTTGCGTACGTTCTGACGTAGGGAAATCCACTCCACCACCAATCAAAACAAAGAAGAGGAAACGCACATTTTCGAAACAATATCTACATTTTAATTATATTTTATGTTTCTTTAAAAAGAAATTTTAAATTAGTGTAAATTTTTCGTTTCATGGTCCACTCAAAAAAGATTATTCATATGTTATTAAAAACTAACTAACTCCGTCTACAGGCCGCAAGCGACCCATCGGGACCATCCGACCGCCGTATCATCCTCAGGTGAGGATGCGGATAGGAGGGGCATGGGGTCAGCACACCGCTCTCCCGGTCGTTATGACGGTTTTCTGTGACCGGAGCCGCTACTATTCGGTCGAGTAGCTCCTCAATTGGCATCACGAGGCTGAGTGCACCCCGAAAAATGGCAACAGCACGTGGCGGCGGGATGGTGACCCATCCAAGCGCCGGCCACGCCCGACAGCGCTTAACTTCGGTGATCTCACGGGAACCGGTGTATCCACTGTGGCAAGGCCGTTGCCATTCATATGTTATTGCCATAAAAAATTGTTTTATTAAAAAGAATATTCGCCATTAATATATACGGTGAAATAATAACAGATGCACAATTGTTATAGGTAGAGGGCACTTTTTACTGTAACCAATCAGATTACTCTTAAAAACTGCGATATAAGGTTTTAACAGATTGAAATTTACTTTACTTATGACAGCGAACCGAGTGTTCTGTACGGACAAGTTACTCTGTAACTACAATATATGGTATGTTGGCATTTAATACGTTCCAAAATTTCTTTTTGTAAACTAAGATGTTTCTATTACTGACTGTATCTCTATTATTAATTACATTTTTAACTTTGTCTAACTGATCTGAAGATGGGCAGCTAGCCCGAAACCGGTAATTGAAAATAAAGTATAGCGATCGAAGACTGAAACGCCATATTTTATTTATGAACGATCGCGGAATTCCCATTCAGACAATTATGTTTAGTTTTGATAAAAATGGAAGATATATCAGGCGACAGCTGTAGCCGGACGCGTAACAGAGTAAAATAGGGGCACTCAAGTAAAAGGTGTCTCACCGTCCACAGCTGAGAGCAGTGGGGGCAGAGTGGGGGAGGATCACCACTTAAAAGATGTCGATGGCTAAAAAGACAGTGCCCTATCCGGAGTCTAGTTAAAATTACCTCCTCCCGACGACGCGTTCGGGAGGAAGAGTTCCAAGCACAGGGAAGAGCTTTCACGTCCCGAAATTTATTATTGGGAAGTGTCGACCAATGTGCGTACCATTAAAGAGTAACACGACGACATAAAACACTCCGTAGATCGGCGAAGGGAATCGTGCGAATAGGTGGCTGAAGAAGAGAGACTGCAGCCTTGGCCGCTATATCGGGCGCCTCATTTCCACAGATACCAACGTGTCCTGGGACCCAGAGGAACGCCGCAGAGACGCCCCCCAAGTGGAGCAAGTGGAGACAGTCCTGAATCCGGTGGACCAGAAGGTGGACAGGGTAGAGAGCTTGGAGACTGAGGAGAGAGCTGAGAGAATCTGAACAAATAACATACTGTATCCGCTGATGGCGACGGATGTATTGGACAGCCTGGAGAACAGCGTAAAGCTCCGCAGTATAAACCGAACACTGGTCGGCAAGCCGAAATCGATTTTGGGTGTCGCCAACAATATAGGCACTCCCTACACCTAACGATGTTTTCGAGCCACACATAGAGCAGCAAATGCCCGACGATAAACAAGTGAAGGGGTACCATCCTTGGGAAATTGGCAAAGGTCACGGAGCAGGCAGGTCCGGGGACGGAGCCAAGGCGGTGCTGTACCCCAAGTTGTCAAGAAGGTTTTAGGAAAGCGGAAGGAAAGAGAATGGAGCAGTTGACGGAAGCGGACTCCCGGTGGTAGTAGGGAGGAAGGGCGGCCTGCATAACCTAAATCCAAGGAGGTATCGAAAAAAATGGCATGGGCCGGATTAGCAGGCATGGAAGACAGATGGCTAGCATAACGATTCAGAAGGACAGCTCGCCGATTGGACAGCGGAGGTTCAGCAGTCTCAGCATAAAGGCTTTCCACAGGGCTGGTGTAAAAAAGCTCCAGACACTAAACGTAATTCACGGTGGTGGATAGAGTCGGGACGCCGAAGAATAGACGGCCCAGCAGAGGAGTAAACTATGCTTCCATAGTCCAATTTCGAGCGCACTAAGGCGCGATAGAGGCGGAGAAGGACCACTCGGTCCGCTCCCCAGGACGTACCATTCAGGACACGGAGGGTGTTGAGGGGTCGCAAACAGCGAGCCGAAAGATAGAAAACGTGGGAGGACCAGCACAGTTTTCTGTCAAACATAGGACCCAAGAATTTAGCGACGTCCGAAAACGGAAGGTTGACAGGTCCTAGATGTAAGGAAGGTGAAAGAAACTCCGTACGACGCCAAAAATTAACTCAAACGGTCTTACTGGGAGAAAAGCGGAAGCCTGTTGCGATGCTCCAAGAGTGGAGGCGATCGAGACATCCTTGAAGACGTCGTTCAAGAAGGCTGTTCCATTGAGAGCTGTAGTAGATCGCAAAATCGTCCACAAAGAGGGAGCCCGAGACATCGGGAAGGAGACAGTCCATAATTGGATTTATGGCAATGGCAAACAGTACAACACTTAGCACGGAGCCCTGGGGTACCCCGTTTTCTTGGGAGAAAGTACGGGAGAGAGTAGTGTTCACCCGCACTCTAAATGTGCGCTCTGCCATAAATTCGCGAAGAAAAAGGGGAAGCCGACCTCGAAAGCCCCAAGAGAACAGTGTGCGGAGGATGCCTGTCCTCCGACAGGTATCGTATGCTCTCTCCAGATCAAAAAATATTGCTACTGTTTGGCGTTTCCGGAGAAAATTGTTCATAATATAAGTGGAGAGAGCAACAAGATGGTCAACTGCAGAATGATGCTTTCGGAAACCGCCATCGTCTGGGAAAAGTACTGTCGGTCCAAATTCGATTATCAAGGTGAAGGAGGTAACACAGACTATGAGTTGATAAATGCAGCAACATTTGGATGTGGATACCATCCGGTCCTGGGGCGGAGGAGCGAGAAGAAGAGAGTGCATGTTGGAGTTCCCGCATGGAGAAAACAGTATTATAGCTTTCGCGATTTTGAGAGGAGAAAGCAAGAGGTTGCACTTCCGCTGCACGTTTCTTCGGGAGAAACGCTGGCGGGTAATTTGAAGAGCTCGAAATCTCAGCAAAGTGTTGACCCAATGAGTTAGAAATTGCGACGGGGTCCACTAACGTATCATGCGCGACAGTGAGCCCAGAGACTGGGGAGAAACTAGGCGCGCCAGATAACCGTCGAATCCGACTCCAAACTTCCGAGGAGGGAGTGAAGGTGTTAAATGAGCTAGTAAAGAAGTCCCAGCTTGCCTTCTTGCTATCGCGGATGACGCGACGGCATCGCGCACGGAACTGCTTATAGCAGATACAGTTGGCCAAAGTAGGATGGTGGCGGAAAACGCGAAGAGCACGTCGCCGCTCACGTATTGCTTCACGGCATGCCGCGTTCCACTAAGGAACTGGGGGCGCCGGGGCAATTAGGAGGTGCGTGGTATTGAACGTTCCGCAGCTGTAAGAATTACGTCTGTAATATGTGTGACCTCATTGTCGACGCTAGGAAAGTGACGGTCATCGAATGTCGCTAGAGACGAAAAAAGTGTCCAATCGGCTTGGGCAAAGTTCCAGCGTCGCGGGTGCATATATGGCAGTTGAGGCTGCAGTCTAAGGACACATGAAAAGTGGTCACTCGAGTGTGTATCATCAAGGGCGAACCATTCGAAGCGCCGAGCTAGCGGAACAGTACCGACAGAAAGGTCCAAATGAGATAAATTTGTCGTGGAGGCAGACAAAAATGTAGGGTCCCCAGTGTTGAGGCAAACAAGATCCGCTTGGTGGAAGACGTCTATCAATAGTGAGCCACGCGGACAAGGATGTGGAGATCCCCAAAGCGGGTGGTGGGTATTGAAGTCCCCAACCAGCAAATAGGGGGATGGAAGCTGACCAAGAAGATGAAGGAGATCAGGTCGTGCCATTGGTGTGGACGATGGAATGTATACAGTACAAAGAGAGAAGGTGTATCCAGAAAGGGAAAGACGGACAGCGACTGCTTGGAAGGAAGTGTTTAAGGGGATTGGGTGATAGTGGAGAGTATCATGGAGAAGAATCATGAGTCCTCCATGTGCTGGAGTGCCTTTAACAGAGGGGAGATCAAATCGGACGGACTGAAAATGGGGGAGAACAAAGCGGTCGTGGGGACGCAGCTTTGTTTCCTGAAGACAGAAGATGACCGGCGAGTAGGATCGTAAGAGGATTGACAATTCATCCAGATTGGCTCGAATGCCGCGGATATTCCAGTGGATAATGGACATAGGGTGAACAGAAAATTGAGGAATGTGACCTAGGTGGCTGTCAACTCAACGACTGCTCAGAGCTTGCGACCGACAGCGTGGAACGGCATTCAGCCGAAGGCAGAAGATCCTGATCCATAGGTTGTTCAGGAGCAGCTACTGCCACCAGCAATCGGCCGGTTGATCGGCCACCAGCAGTGCGCCTCGGCGACACAGAAGACGGCCGAGGGCGGCTACCACCAGATGGTGCTGTAGACGAGACACGCCGTGGCGGAGAAGGAAAGGAACTGGGTTTCTTATTAGCCTTCTTGGAAACAAGATGTTTAGATGAAGGAGGAACCGATGGTTGTGAAGTTGGGGTACGTAAAAAATCTTCACGAGTATGCTCTTTTTTGGAAGTCTTGGTGTCTGACTTTTGGGCTCGAGATTTAGCAGAACCCGATGAAGGGTGAGCCATAGAGTGAGCAGGTGAAAGTGGGGAGGTTGAACGGGCGATCTTTGCGCTGGCCGATCTGACGACTGTGGCACTAAAGGTGAGATCACAAGTCTGTGTGGCCACCTCCTTTGTTGGCCGAGGAGAGGCAAGGACAGTGCTGTATTTTCCTGTCTGAGGCACAGTGGGCTTTCGGGCACAGTGAGCTTTCGACTGGCGAATAATTTTCGAGCAGGAAAGGTCGAAACCTTTTCCTTCACTCTGATTTCCTGAATTAGCTTTTCGTCTTTGAAAATGGGACAATCTCTAGATGAAGCAGCGTGGTCACCCATACATTTGATGCAACGAGGGGATGGAGGTGGACAAGCACCCTCATGAGCATCCTTGCCACACGTAATACATTTGGCCGGATTGGAACAGGACTGGCTGGTGTGAATGAACCGCTGACACCGATAGCAACGCGTAGGGTTTGGGATGTAAGGGCAAACGGAAATTATCTCATAGCCCGCTTTTATGTTCGATGGGAGTTGAACTTTGTCAAATGTCATGAAGACAGTACGGGTTGGAATGATGTTTGTGCCAACCCTTTTCATGACTCTATGAACAGCCGTTACGCCCTGGTCAGACAGGTAGTGTTGAATTTCCTCGTCGGACAATCCGTCGAGGGAGCGTGTATAAACGACCCCACGTGAGGAATTTAAAGTGCGGTGCGCTTCCACCCGGACAGGGAAGGTGTGTAGCAGTGAAGTATGCAGCAATTTTTGTGCGTGGAGGGCACTGACTGTTTCTAACAACAAGCTGCCATTTCGTAATCTGGAACAAGACTTTACAGGACCTGCAATTGCGTCGACACCTTTCTGAATAATGAAAGGGTTGACCGTGGAGAAGTCGTGACCTTCGTCAGACCGAGAAACATCAAGGAACTGTGGCAACGATGGAAGGACTGTCTGTGGCTGAGACTCATTGAACTTACGCTTGTGAGCAGACATAGTAGAAGATGAGGAAACCATTACGAAAGTATCCCCCATGATTACCGGCGTCTCCGATGGCGCGCTCCTTCCTTGTGGGGGCCCTCTCTGAGGGCACTCCCGCCTTAGGTGATTGTTCACACCTCAGGTCACACCTCCTGAGAAACGGACGGAGGGACCAATCGGCACTTTCGGAAGGTATCAGCTCGGGTAATCACTCCTCCTTGGGCCTGGCCGTTACCAGGGGGTACGTACGTGTCCTACCTGTCTACCCGGGCTGGGGAATTACGCGTTACCCCGTCACCGGCTGCGCATGGAAATGCGTGGGTTGGCCTTCAGACACGCACAGGGAGGAAAAAAGAGAAAGGGAAAAACAAAGGGAAAGAGAGGTCTCAAACGCCGCAGCGGAGAAAAGGGCAAAGAGAAGAGGTAAGGAAAAGAGAAGAACAAAGGAAGGACGAAGACTTGCAAGCAGAGAAAGCAAAGAATGTGTAACATTTTCGAGCGTTTGTCTCCGGACGTAGGCACAAAACATACTCCCAGAGGGGGAGAAAGGGAAGGAAAGAGGCGATGGTGAAGGGGGGGGGCGAAGATGGGGGATGGGGAAGGATGCGGAAAGGGAAGGTATGCAGCCCGGAAAGGAAGAAAGGCCACATTAGCTCGGGGTCCCGTGCTCGCTACGCACGTGTCCACAAAAGAGTTGTGGACCCCCTGGGGGGGTCTTGTTCGCATTGACAGCACTTTGAATAGTGGACGTTACATTTCGGAAGTGTTGCGACCCGTGGCTCTACCCTTCATTCGATCCCTGCGAAACCCCACATTTCAGCAGGATAATGTACAACCGCATGTTGCAGGTCCTGTATGGGCCTTTCTGGATACAGAGAATGTTCGACTGCAGCCCTGGCCAGCACATTCTCCATATCTCTCACCAACAGAAAACGTCTGGTCAATGGTGGCCAAGCAACTGGCTCGTCACAATACGCCAGTCACTACTCTCGATGAACTGTGGTATCGTGTTGAAGCTGCATGGGCAGCTGTTCCTGTACACGCCATCCAAGCTCTGTTTGACTCAATGCCCAGGCGTATCAAGGCCGTTATGACGGCCAGAGGTGGTTGTTAGGGTACTGATTTCTCACGATCTATGCATCCAAATTGCGTGAAAATGTAATCACATGTCAGTTCTAGTATAATATATTTGTCCAATCAATACCCGTTTATCATCTGCATTTCTTCTTGGTGTAGCAATTTTAATGGCCAATAGTGTATATTGTCTCCTACTTCTACTTCAGCATTCAGACTGACGATACCTCTGAATGTTTATGTAGACTAGATCTTATTCTAAATAAAGCTCCGTCCGAACAGACCTTGAAGGCCCAACGGTATCGCCCGACCGCCGTGTCATCCTCACCCCATATGCGTCACTGAATGCGGATTTGGAGGAGCATGTGGTCAGCACACCACTATCCTGGCCGCTGTCAATTGTCATGACCGGATCTTTTTCTAAGCAAGTGTGACTAAATTATATCTTCTGGAAGTGGATTATGATGCTATATTACTTCTACCTTGACAATGTGTTGGGTATCAGTATGCCGCTTACTGCTGCTTCATTACAGAGTAATTAATTGTGTAATCATATTACTTCCGTTTTGCACTAGTCTGATAGATCGTATTGCAATTCCGAGTGCCTTAACTGCTAGCTTTTACGACCGGCTACGCAAGGTACCTTCATTATTAAATTTTGGTACGTACTTCTTGAGTCACCAAATTGTCGTTGCTCTGTGGCCACTTGGTGGTGTGTGTGTCGGTTTCTGTCTCGGGGTCTTTGATCGGCGTTTGCCACTAGTGCTGAGGAAACGTCAAGAAAATCGTTAAATCAAATGGCGGTCCAAGATCCCGAGAGAGAAGCCAACAAACAGGTAATTCTTTTGAGTTATTAATTTCATTAGTGCTGGGGCAGTTTCCTGTCTCTTACTACGAATATCTTTTAAAGCAATTGACGATTGGGGAGGGCTTTATCGTCTGCAACTCTGTTTGTGCGTTTTCTGTGAGCCGATGGACTTCCTTATTAAGAGGACCGTCCTCTTTCAATATTTCAGAAACTCTTTTTTTTTTTTTTTTTTTTTTTTTTTGCTTAAAAATTCTATGAGATGTGTACTTTACTGCAGTGTTCATTCCAAATACGCCAGGTACCCCGTTATCGAGCTACAATGCGATTTTTGTCAAAGTGTCTAACAAAACTATTCACAGTGGGAAAAAAATAGCCGACATCGCGGCCTGTGTGGCAGCATGTAATTTCAGCGACGGCCTAACAGGCATTATGAAAATTATGAACGTGCTCGAACTTCAGATTAGACCAGTCTGTTACAACTTGTGCACAAAATCGAACGAAAAGCGTATCGAGCGAGTAGAGCAGCGGATGACAAAAGCTGACAAAAAGGCCCGCAGGACCACCATTGCCACGAAGGAGATGGAGGAGGACCTCCTTTTGGATCTGGAAGGACTGCTGTATGGTCCAGGGATCGCTGATTAGAGGTATGTTTAACTTTACTACAAAAAATATAAACCAAAACTTTAAACGCGTTTTTCTCGAAATCGTGTTTTTCAAATTGGCAGGAAGCATACCCTGAGAACAGTACATGCGATTTAGATCCGAATTTGATGCCGGCATTCTTAACTGAATTCTCTAACAGCGCACATAGCCGTTTTGCGATGTTTCCAAAAGACTCGATGTTTTGGGCCAAAAATATGACACATGTTTCAACACGTCACCACTTTCTTAGAAGTAATTTTTCAGTCATCCTATGTATGCTGATCGAAAATATATTGAAAATGGCTTAGCCTATACAATATTGTTTTGTTACATGTCCGGTAAAAGGGCTTCGAGAATTTCTACCGATGACCAATGTTCCTGCTGCAAGAGGGTCCTTCCGGAAACTGGTGCAGAGGTTGCAGGGAGTGTCCGATGTGGACTGAAAGATAAAAGTGTAAGGCATCAAATTTGGCGTTACTTTTTATTTTACCTCAAAAAACATGAAATCACCTACACTCCTGGAAATGGAAAAAAGAACACATTGACACCGGTGTGTCAGACCCACCATACTTGCTCCGGACACTGCGAGAGGGCTGTACAAGCAATGATCACACGCACGGCACAGCGGACACACCAGGAACCGCGGTGTTGGCCGTCGAATGGCGCTAGCTGCGCAGCATTTGTGCACCGCCGCCGTCAGTGTCAGCCAGTTTGCCGTGACATACGGAGCTCCATCGCAGTCTTTAACACTGGTAGCATGCCACGACAGCGTGGACGTGAACCGTATGTGCAGTTGACGGACTTTGAGCGAGGGCGTATAGTAGGCATGCGGGAGGCCGGGTGGACGTACCGCCGAATTGCTCAACACGTGGGGCGTGAGGTCTTCACAGTACATCGATGTTGTCGCCAGTGGTCGGCGGAAGGTGCACGTGCCCGTCGACCTGGGACCGGACCGCAGCGACGCACGGATGCACGCCAAGACCGTAGGATCCTACGCAGTGCCGTAGGGGACCGCACCGCCACTTCCCAGCAAATTAGGGACACTGTTACTCCTGGGGTATCGGCGAGGACCACTCGCAACCGTCTCCATGAAGCTGGGCTACGGTCCCGCACACCGTTAGGCCGTCTTCCGCTCACGCCCCAACATCGTGCAGCCCGCCTCCAGTGGTGTCGCGACAGGCGTGAATGGAGGGACGAATGGAGACGTGTCGTCTTCAGCGATGAGAGTCGCTTCTGCCTTGGTGCCAATGATGGTCGTATGCGTGTTTGGCGCCGTGCAGGTGAGCGCCACAGTCAGGACTGCATACGACCGAGGCACACAGGGCCAACACCCGGCATCATGGTGTGGGGAGCGATCTCCTACACTGGCCGTACACCACTGGTGATCGTCGAGGGGACACTAATTAGTGCACGGTACATCCAAACCGTCATCGAACCCATTCCTAGACCGGCAAGGGAACTTGCTGTTCCAACAGGACAATGCACGTCCGCATGTATCCCGTGCCACCCAACGTGCTCTAGAAGGTGTAAGTCAACTACCCTGGCCAGCAAGATCTCCGGATCTGTCCCCCATTGAGCATGTTTGGGACTGCATGAAGCGTCGTCTCACGCGGTCTGCACGTCCGGCACGAACGCTGGTCCAACTGAGGCGCCAGGTGGAAATGGCATGGCAAGCCGTTCCACAGGACTACATCCAGCATCTCTACGATCGTCTCCATGGGAGAATAGCAGCCTGCATTGCTGCGAAAGGTGGATATACACTGTACTAGTGCCGACATTGTGCATGCTCTGTTGCCTGTGTCTATGTGCCTGTGGTTCTGTCAGTGTGATCATGTGATGTATCTGACCCCAGGAATGTGTCAATAAAGTTTCCCCTTCCTGGGACAATGAATTCACGGTGTTCTTATTTCAATTTCCAGGAGTGTATTTTTCATGCGTTCAAAGAGGGACCTAAGTTTACAGTGTCCGTCTGTAATATTATTTGTCGTATCCCGCTACAGAGGCTGTTTGCTGTCGTGGGCTTTCTGACTTTTGGCATTACGACCTGTGATGTCGACTTGGTGTTTCCGACCACAAGTATTTTATTTGTGAGTTTTCCGGCCGTCAAAGGAAGCCGCAGTAGTGGGGAGGATCAGTCGATCGTTTTTAATAACATCCCTTCAGATTTTATCCAGGCTTAGGAGTGGCTATGTACAATACTGCATAGACATGTTTAAATGTTTTAAAAAATTTTATTTTTAACTTTGTAATTTTTTTATTTTAATTTTTTTATTTTAATTTTTTTATTTTTACCTCTTTTTCTTTCAACAACATTACTGCAACAATATCTTCTTGTCTTATTTAATGAATTTTAATTTCTCACTCAGTTTTTTGTAACGAAACCAGAGATTTTAAACATCTTATATCCCCCAAGTCGTTATATATTCTTGTAATGTCTTTTAACCTGTTGTCACGATCTACACTGATGAGCGAAACATTATGACCACCTGCTTAATAGCTTGTTTGCCTGTCTTCGGAACGAAATACATCACTTATTATATGAAAAATGGATCCGACAGTTTGTTGGTAGGTTTGCAGAAGTATGTGGTATTACGTAGATGTCTACGCACGAGTCATGTAATTCGCGTAAATAAGTAACACGTGAGGCAATACTGACCCTATGACTTATCTTAGTAGATAGATTAGGGAAAGGCAAACCTACTTTTCTACCATTTGTAGACTTAGAGAAAGCTTTTGACAATGTTGACTGGAATACTCTCTTTCAAATTCTGAAGGTGGAGGGGTAAAATACAGGGAGCGTAAGGCTATTTACAATTCGTACAGAAACCAGATGGCAGCTATAAAGAGTGGAGAAGCATGAAAGGGAAGCAGTGGTTGGGAAGGGAGTGATACGGAGTTGTAGCCTATCCCCGATGTTATTCAATCTGTATATTGAGCAAGCAGGAAAGGAAACAAAAGAAAAATTTGTAGTAGGTATTAAAATCCATGGAGAAGAAATAAAAACTTTGAGGTTCGCCGATGACATTGTAATTCTGTCAGAGACAGAAAAGGACTTGGAAGAGGAGTTGAACGGAATGGACAGTGTCTTGAAAGGAGGATATAAGATGAACATCAACAAAAGCAAAGCGAGAATAATGGAATGTAGCCAAATTAAATCGGGTGATGCTGAGGGAATTAGATTAGGAAATGAGACACTTAAAGTAGTAAATGAGTTTTGCTATTTGGGGAGCAAAATAACTGATGATGGTCGAAGTAGAGAGGATATAAAATGTAGACTGGTAATGGCAAGGAAAGCGTTTCTGAAGGAGAGAAATTTGTTAACATAGAGTACAGATTTAAGTGTCAGGAAGTCGTTTCTGAAAGGAGTTCTGTAGAGTGTAAGGAAGTCGTTTCTGAAAGGATTTCTATAGAGTGTAGTCATGTATGGAAGCGAAACATGGATGATAAATAGTTTGGACAATAAGAGAATAGAAGCTTTCGAAATGTGGTGCTACAGAAGAATGCTGAAGATTAGATGGGTAGATCACATAACTAATGAGGAGGTACTGAAAAGAATTGGTGAGAAGAGAAATTTATGGCACAACTTGACTAGAAGAAAGGATCGGTTGGTAGGACATGTTCTGAGGTATCGTGGAGGGGAAAAATCGTAGAGGGAGACCAAGAGATGAATACACTAAACAGATTCAGAAGGATGTCGGTTGCAGTAGGTACTGGGAGATGAAGAGGCTTGCACAGGATAGAGTAGCATGGAGAGCTGCATCAAACCAGTCTCTGGACTGAAGACCACAAAAACAACAAGATGCCGCTGACTGTGTATGCGGTGATGGCGTCCGATAGCGGCCCAGATGGATTCCATAGGATTTACATCAGGCGAATTTCGTCGCCGAGACATCAACATGAGTTCACTATAATGGTCCTCAATCCACTGTAGCACGGTTCTGGTTTCGAGACGCGGACAGTTATACTCCTGAAAGATGTCATCGCCGGCCGGAGTGGCCGTGCGGTTCTGGGCGCTACAGTCTGGAGCCGAGCGACCGCTACGGTCGCAGGTTCGAATCCTGCCTCGGGCATGGTTGTGTGTGATGTCCTTAGGTTAGTTAGGTTTAATTAGTTCTAAGTTCTAGGGACTGATGACCTCAGATGTTAAGTCGCATAGTGCTCAGAGCCATTTGAACCATTTTGGAAAGACATCAGGCATTAAGGGATACTGGTGGTTCGCAGCTGTCAGCGTGTCTTCGATTACTTTCACAGGTCCGACACAAGCGCAGGAGAATGTCTCTCATAGGATAATATTGCTCCCACCAGCGTCGTCCGTGGCACGCTTCACGTTTCGAGCTGTCGTTCACCTCGATAACGACGTTTGTGGAGACGACCATCGACTTAGTGTAGCAAAAATATGATTCATCCGAAGAGCCGACACGTTTCCATTGATCAGCCGTCGAATCCCGATGGTCTCATGCCTACTGGAGCTGTAATTGACGATGTCGATGGGTCATCATGTGAACACGTAGGAGTGAACTGCTGCTTCAACAATGTACGATGGACGGTGCGCTACGAAATGCTTGTGCGTGCACCAGAATTGGGCTCTTTCGGCAGATATGCCACAGATCACCGTCTACTCTACTTTACAGAGCAGACAAGCCTCCAAACTCCACGTTCCGTGAAGGCTCGTGGACGTCCAACCATTCAGGGCCTAGTGGTGGTTTCACGGCCCTATCTCTTTCCGTAGATGCTCACGACAGTAGTACTTTAACATTCTACCAGCGTCCTCTTTTTCGAGATACTCGTTTATCTCAATGGATTTCCACATTTGCAGCCCATATCTTCGCTAGGCTGATCACCCGTCCGTGTCTGTTGCGGTTACTTACTTTTATTACCGCCTCACGTGCGTAGAACACGACCAGGGGGCATCCAACGTAACAGTGGCCAGTGATCATAATGTTCTGACTTATCAGTGTAAGTATCTTTTTCGTTTCTTCTTCTGTGCTTCCGACGTCAAAGTGTATCGTGTACAGTTGCTTGAATGTGTTTTGAAAAACTGCAAAACAGTTCTGTTTCCATACAGGACTTTCTCCGCTTCTTCGCAAGCGAACACCAGAATTGTTTTGTCGTGAACGGATCCGTCGTCAGCTTTGAAAAAACTGTTGCGTTCAGTTAATTTCAAAATGTTTATCGCTCAGTTGAATCTCCTAACTGTTAGTAGTGCCAATGTTCTGGTTCGTCCCAGTAAGTCCCCTTCTTGTTTTGCATAATGCGGTATTGGAGTTCTCATAATTTGACATACTTGCGATGAAGCCTAAACCTTTATCTTTCAAATCTTGAAATTCCTCTGTATGAATTTGGAAAACAGACATTGTTTTTTCTTCGTCGGACTCTTTTCCTTCAGTTACGTGTTCATTTTTACATCTAATGGATACTCTGCATATCACATTTAAGTGCCTGGCAGAGGGTTCATCGAACCACCTTCACAGTTCTCTATTATTCCAATCTCGTATAGAGTGCGGAAAGAATGAACATCTATATCTTTCCGTACGAGCTCTGATTTCCCTTATTTTATCGTGGTGATCGTTCCTCCCTATGTAGGTCGGTGTCAACAAAATATTTTCGCATTCGGAGGAGAAAGTTGATGATTGCAATTTTGTGAGAAGATTCCGTCGCGACGAAAAACGCCTTTCTTTTAATGATGTCCAGCCCAAATCCTGTATCATTTCTGTGACACTCTCTCCCATATTTCGCGCTAATATAAAACGTGCTGCCCTTCTTTGAACTTTTTCGATGTACTCCGTCAGTGTGGTAAGGGTCCCACACTGCGCAGCAGTATTCTAAAAGAGGACGGACAAGCGTAGTGTAGGCAGTCTCCTTAGTAGGTCTGTTACATTTTCTAAGTGTCATGCCAATAAAACGCAGTTTTTGGTTAGCCTTCCCCACAACATTTTCTGTGTGTTCCTTCCAATTTAAGTTGTTCGTAATAGTAGTACCTAGGTATTTAGTTGAATTTACGGCTTTTAGATTAGACTGATTTGTCGTTTAACTGAAGTTTAACGAGTTCCTTTTAGCACTCATATGGATGACCTCACCCTTTTCGCACCATTCAGATATCTTTTCTAAATCGTTTTGCAGTTCGTTTTGATCTTCTGATGACTTTATCAGTCGATAAACGACAGCGTCGTCTGCAAACAACCGACTCGGCTGGTCAGATTGTCTCCCAAAACGTTTATATAGATACGGAACAGCAAAGGGCCTATAACACTACCTTGGGGAACGCCAGAAATCACTTCTGTTTTACTCGATAACTTTCCGTCAGTTACTACGAACTGTGACCTCTCTGACAGGAAATCATAAATCCAGTCACATAACTGAGACGATATTCCATAAGCATAACATCTGCTTCGTATGGTGGTCAAGAAAATTGCTGTTCAACTACGATTATTTGCAGTTTTTAAACGGCTTCGGCACTCCTGCATTCGGAATTCGGGTGGAAACAGATCGTATATTCATCACACTTTCCGTGAACCCGCTAGAGATGATCATCCTTGAGCAGACACGACTTCCTTTTCGTCGCTGTAGTTACTTCCTTTACTCACAGTGTATAAAACTCAAGTAGCTTAGCCTTACGAAACTATGTATATGGAAACGAAGGTCGTTGGTGAGTACACTGCCTGACTCACGGTGATGTTGAGTTGAATGCTCAACCAGTAGGTGGACAACCGTTTTTGCATTGCTCTTCAGTGTTTTGTGGAGCTGTATTTACTTTTACTTTGGATAACCTTGAAGGAAATGATAGTGGAAATGGATGGATGACCGTAGCTATTGTGCGGTATCCAGGAGACAAAGTGGCCAGTGTTGGAGGACTGGAGAGCTTTAATGAAAGAGACATTATTGCTTATCGCACAGTTCAAGTATGTGAACTCTTCGAGAGAACAAAGGGAAGGTCTTGTTTTATGTCTACGATGTCGCTGGTTCTTCGCACAAGGAATCATCGGAAAATAAGTGAACGTGAATCACTGTGTACAGTTCTTAAAGGTGGAGGTAACTGTGCAAAAATTAAAGTAGTGGGTGATCTCACTCATTACTACAGAAATTAAATAAATTTATCTTATCATTTCCTTACCAATCCCGAGAATTCTTTTTTAAAAAACAAAAACATAGATTCACTTATGTACCTCAGGTATGTGCGAACCTCTGGTCGGGAAACTTCCGCTGCAAAAATGTTTGGCCGGCCTCTACACACGGGGCGGAAACGCCGCGGCTGGGAAGGCCACGTGCCGGCTGTCATGAGGGCGGAGACCCTTATTGATTTTCGACTACAGGTGGTGGGGGGAGGGCCCACGCTTCCCGCGGCCCGGGCACCGACACAGTCCTCCCGTCCCAAGCAAGCAGCGGCATACGTATCGCTACTGTAACACGGGGACTATAAGAGCTGTTAATCACGCACGTTAATGTTGTTGTCGTTGTGGTCTTCAGTCCTGGGACTGGTTTGATGCAGCTCTCCATGCTATCCTATCCTGTGCAAGCTTCTTCATCGCCCAGTATTTATTGCATCCTACATCCTTCTGAATCTGCTTAGTGTATTCATCTCTTGGTCTCCCTCTACAGATTGAATAACATCGGGGAGAGGCTACAACCCTGTCTCACTCCCTTCCCAGCCACTGCTTCCCTTTCATGCCCCTCGACTCTTATAACTCCCATCCGGTTTCTGTACAAATTGTAAATATCCTTTCGCTCCCTGTATTTTACCCCTACCACCTTTATAATTTGAAAGAGAGTATTCCAGTCGACATTGTCAAAAGCTTTCTCTAAGTCTACAAATGGTAGAAACGCAGGTTTGTCTTTCCTTAATCTTTCTTCTAAGATAAGTCGTAAGGTCATTATTGCCTAACGTGTTCCAATATTTCTACGGAATCCAAACTGATCTTCCCCGAGGTCGGCTTCTATCAGTTTTTCCATTCGTTTATAAATAATTCGCGTTAGTATTTTGCAGCTGTGACTTATTAAACTGATAGTTCGGTAATTTTCACATCTGTCAACACCTGCTTTCTTTGGGATTGGAATTATTATATTATTCTTGAAGTCTGAGGGTATTTCGCCTGTCTCTTGCTCACCAGATGGTAGAGTTTTGTCAGGACTAGCTCTCCCAAGGCCGTCAGTAATTCTAATGGAATATTGTCTACTTCCGGGACCTTGTTTCGACACAGGTCTTTCAGTGCTCTGTCAAACTCTTCACGCAGTATCATATCTCCCATTTCATCTTCATCTACATCCTCTTCCATTTCCATAATATTTTCCTCAAGTACATCGCCCTTGTATAGACCCTCTATATACTCCTTCCACCGTTCTGCTTTCCCTTCCTTGCTTAGAACTGGGTTGCTATCTGAGCTCTTGATATTCATACAAGTGGTTCTCTTCTCTCCAAAGGTCTCTTTAACTTTCCTGTAGGCAGTATCTATGCAACCCCTAGTGAGATAAGCGACTGCACCCTTACATTTGTCCTCTATCCATCCCTGCTTAGCCATTTTGCACTTTCTGTCGATCTCATTTTTGAGACGTTTGTATTCCTTTTGCCTGCTTCATCTACTGCATTTTTATATTTTATCCTTTCATCAATTAAATTCAATATTTCTTCTGTTACCCAAGGATTTCTACTAGCCCTCGTCTTTTTACCTACTTGATCCTCTGCTGCCTTCATTACTTCATCCCTCAGAGCTATCCATTCTTCTTCTACTGTACTTCTTTCCCCCATTCCTGTCAAACATCCGGTTTAGTCAATTTATCCAGGTCCATCTCCTTAAATTCCCACCTTTTTGCAGTTTCTTCAGTTTTAATCTACAGTTCGTAACCAATAGGGTGTGGTCAGTGTCCACATCTTCCCCTGGATATGTCTTACAATTTTGTATGTTGATAATTTTTACTTTCGGACCATCTAACTACAACTGAAGGAAACACACAATATTTGTGACATACGCATTTCGCCTTTATTTTTTGTAAGGCATCTTCAGTAGCAGATTTCGTGGATGTTGTTGTATATATTGTGTTTTTGTTCCAGTTTTAGCGCCGTTTTGAACACTTGTTCAGCCCCTAATACTGTGAAGTATAAAAACAATATTTCAAACAAACACAACATGTAGAACAACACGCATGAAACCTGCCACTGAGGAATAAACACGAAGCGCGTATGGCACAAAAATTGTGTTTCATTCAGTTGCAATTAGACAGTCCAAAAGTAAAAATTATAAACGTATCGTGATATTATCCGCATCTGAGGACTACCGGAGTGCAAAATTTGAAGTGTTAGGTAAGTTTTAGAAGGACCCTGTAGTTAGTAGCCTACTTGGCTGGCGGCTTTTCATGTGACGACCTCTTGTGTCCAAGAAAATTAATGTTGAAGCTATATGCGTACCACCTGTACGAATAACATTAGTTACGTTTAGACCGAGTGAGCGTAGTGCAAGGCCTGAAGTTCCCGACCACCAAACTGGTGTTACAGGTCCCAGCACTACCCGTGTACTTATCCTTTTTTCCCAATTTCATCGCACAGAATATCACTGAATAGTACATGTGATGCAAAATGAACCAGAAATACGGTACTGAATCTTAGGCGACCCCTTCGATACCCCTTGAGGGGGGTTTGCCTACCTAGAGGCGTTAGAGCAGGCGCCAGGATGACTTGGTGTCGAAATTTCTGAAGGTTCGTTTGTAAAGTGCTCAGAATAGTTGCGTGGATGGCACCGAGGGTTCTGTCGAACTGGGATGTCTTAGATGGACCCTTTACAGGTTGACAATTATCGAACTACATGAAATAAAATCGTCATAACTTCTGAACGGTTTGCGTTAGGACGTTCAAACTGTACGGTTGGCCGCGGGGCGTGATGGGAATTAGTGTGCGCTGTATGGTTGGGTTTAACGACGACGTCCACTTTTATTTGGATGGATTCCTCAATAAGCAAAGTTGGCGCACTTGGGGAACTGAGAATTCGCATCTCGCGATAGAGAAGTCTTTTCACCCTCAGTGGGTAACTGTGTGGGTGTGCAATGTCCAGTCAAGGAATAATCGGTGCGATATTCCTTGATCGCACGGTGATTACCGAACGCTACGTGAAGATTTTGGAAGATGATTTCATCGCCATTATCCAAAGTAACACTGATTTTGACAAGATGTGGTTCATGCAAAACGGAGCTCGACTCCATCGAAGCAGGAGGGTGTTTGATGTCCTGGAGAAGCACTTTGGGGATTGCTTTCTGATTCTGGGGTACTCAGAGGCCACTGACATGGGCCTCGGTTGGCCGCCATATTGCGACTCCTTTTTGTGGGGCTATATCAAAGACAAGGTGTACACCAATAACCCCAAAACCATTGACGAGCTGAGAAGAGCCATTCAAGAAGTGATCGGCAGTATCGATGTTCCGACACATCAGCGGGTCATGGAGGATTTCGCTATTCGTGTGCGCCACATCATCGCCAATGATGGCAGGCAAATCGAACATGTCGTAACCTAAATCCTAATATCTGTAGTGACGTTTACATGTTGAATAAAGTGTGTGCATGCCGTAGTTTGTAACTAATTTGCGTTTCTTTCATACAGCTTGTAATGGTACTTGAATTGCGTAACCATTACGGCACCTCATCTGCTCGATACCAGTAATATTCTACTGTTTTTCTGTAAAGTAGTTGACATATTTCTGAGACAACATTAAGATTTGATTTCATTTGTGATACATCGATATGTTTATATTGCAATGATATTATTCTTATCTGTATTCTTTCTTTTGTGACTATGATCTTTGACGTACTGATAACTGATTTTTTAGGAGCGCAAGTAGTTGTTACAGAGTCGGTCCTTAAAAAAGTCAAGTCTTGGACGTCATGTTGGAAAGACGCATATTGTAATCAGCTTATAAAATGTGAACTTTAACAGTGAGTGTGAGGAAGATGTTTTCAAGTATGTTTTGTATTGTGAAGTAATGTTTTGTGTGTTATGTGCTATCGCAACAAAAGCAACAAAAAAGAAGTGTAACTTAAATTCGGAGTGCTGATTATTTTTTTACATCACCATTGTGCTGACTTTGAAAGGTTTAATCTTCAAGAATGGTTTATGAAGCGCGTCTACAAAACTTTTGAATGTAGCAAAATAAAACCTAGGCCTCTTTGCATCCGAGCTTGGAATCATCACCACCTAGATTTTCGACGATTAAGCCGTGATTTTACAACGAGACCAGCGTTGGAAACACGAAAAGATGAGTTCCTAGTTTATTCATTATTACATGAAATGACCTTATTAACTGCGCTCTAATGACGCCTGCCACATAACTTCGTTGTTGCCCGAAAATGCAGTATTTAGCAGCGTGAGCAACGCCACAATCATCATTAAATTCTGACCTTTTATGTGGTAGGGTTGTTAGAAGCTCAATAATTGTCATCCTGTATTAATGTCGCACTCCCGCGTACACCGACAAAGGAGGTCGGAAACAGGAGGGCAGAGAAAGGCGTAAGTACACTTTGCTGCTTTGGATCACTTTCAGATTTCGTCGAGTGGTTTTGAACAATTGATAATGGCTCCATCCTGTGCACGACAGCAAAAATTGCGGTCCCGCTGCTCTCCAAAGGGGTACAATCACGTTCAATGGGAATACAGTCCTACAATGTTCTTAGAGAAAGGCTGAAGCGCTCGAGGGTGTGAGAAGTGTCAAAGATTGTCAACGACGTCTTCCTATTGCTCATCACAGTGAGAACTGTCGTTTTAGACAGCGAAATGTGCGGGAATCAGTAGCTCAGGAAAATGGGTCCTTCCACTGATGCTCTTTATGTCACCTCCTATGGTCTTCTCGTGTCGATTCTGAGCGACGATACGTCTGAAGTGTTTATCTCGGCTACTCATAAAAAACTCGCTGAGTGTCGCCGTCCCGACTTCCATCGCAGAGACGTCAACGGTGGCGCTGGGCAGAATTCTGGTGAAATGTGTGTGAAGTCTTATGGGACTTAACTGCTAAGGTCATCAGTCCCTAAACTTACACACTACTTAATCTAAATTATCCTGAGGACAAACACACACACACACCCATGCCCGAGGGAGGACTCGAACCTCCGCCGGGACCAGCCGCATAGTCCATGACTGCAGCGCCTTAGACCGCTCGAATTGTGGTGAAATTTGGTGCCAATGTGACATCGTTAACCGCCTTACACGTCAAATGAACTTCTGAGCTATGGCCTTTTTCTGCTTGTGCCAACGTTTTGTTTGAAGTGTATGAAGGTGGTATCTGTTATTTCAGACATGTCCGAAAAAAAAGATACTATGGGTGACCCTGCAGCTCTTTAGAATGAAATGATAATTAAATCAAGAGCTTATGCTGCCGACAGGCGTTGATATTCAGGGTGTCCGAAAGGTCTTTCCCTGATTACATAAATTGATAACTCAGTCTAGAAGTAAGATACAAATATGAAACTGGTGTCTAATTGTTTACAAACTATCAAAGTTTTTTTCACGCATCAGTAAACTTCCACATGAGCACCCTTGGTAGCAGGTAGCACATCTAGGCGATATTCAATTTCCGTCCACACATTAGCCAACATCACTGGCGGGATCGATTCAACGACTGTTGTTATCCGTAGCCGCAAGGTTTCAAGATCTGGTACACGTGTTCGGTAGACCTCGTCCTTGGCATAACCCCATAAAAAGAAGTCTAATGGGTTTATGTCAGGAGAGTGTGAAGGCCAAACCGTTGGCCCATCACGACCAATCCATCGCCCAGGAAAGGTCATATCGAGATAGGCACGGACGTTCAAACTCCAATGAGGCGGTGCACCGTCTTGCTAAAACAAGACATGGGAGTGATAATGAAGCAGCTGAGGAACAGCATACAGTTGCAACATGTCCAGATACACTGCAGATGGACGGTAGCCTCAGCGAAGAAGAGTGGGCCGATAATTCGATCGTGCAATAGCGCGCACCAAACGCTCACCTTTGGACTGCCTCTGGTGCACTCCATGACCTCGCCAGGGGGTTGTGAACCCCAAATGCGCAAATCATGGCGATTGACTACTCCACTGACAAAAAAGGTCGCTTCGTCGAAAAAGGTAATTCGTCTGAGATAACCAACATCGTCCTCAATACGTGATAGCATTTCGACCGCAAAGTCATATCGACGTGTATTGTCATTGGGCAACAATGGAAGTGGAAGTTTACTGATGTGTGAAAAAAACTTTGATAGTTTGTAAACACCAGTATCGTATTTGTATCTTACTTATAGCCTGAGTTATCAATTTATGTAATCAGGGAAAGACTTTTCGGACACCCTGTGCATCAACGAGGACAGTTGAAAATGTGTGCCCCGACCGGAACTCGAACCTAGGATCTCCTGCTTACATGGCAGACACTCTGCCCATCTGAGCCACCGAGGGCACAGAGGAGAGTGCGACTGCAGGGATTTATCCCTTGCACGCACACGCATTGCCCGAACTCTTACGGGATTCAGTAAGATTGTCTGCCGCGAGTAATGAGTGTAATGGGTAGGGGCACTACGAATGTAGTGTGTGGACATTAAGTTGAGAATGTGGGACTCACGGGGAGCGTTCAGGGGATAAATCCTTGCAGATGGATAGAGCCTCTACCATGTAAGCAGGAGATCCCGGGTTCGAGTCCCAGTCGGGGCACACGTTTTCAACTGTCCCCGTTGATGTATATCAACGCCTATCGGCAGCTTAGACTCTTGATTTAATTATCATTTCTTGTTGGAAGCGTCGCGGTGCTCGAGAGTGACGTCACAGGGCACCACACACTTGCACCATTACACAGCCAGAATGTAGGCACCTTTGAACCAAATTTCAAATATACCCGTCGCAATGGGAGGCATATACAAGATTTCTAAAAAGTGATCCTTCAATTTTGTTGCGCAGTGTGATGTTTCTTATTAATTTGTATGCCAGTTTCACACACACGTTCCACATGATAAACAGAACACCTCTTAAACCAGAAAACTACACACAGAAACTAAATATAATCAAACAAATTGCTGTTGAAAAGGACTACAAAACAGACATCATAATCAAACTCAACAACAAGGTAAAAATGAAACATAAAAATAACAGCCACCCAGTCACGAGCACAGCCAAAGGATCTGAAAACCCAGAGGCAGAACACACAGACAACACAGCAGACCATACCACACCAGGACAAAGAGACAGATGGTACTAACAAACAATAACAAAATATCACAAAGAATTGGAAACATCTTGAAAAAGCAAGGGGTACCAATAACATTCAGAACAACACAGCTCAAAAAAGGCTAAGACCAGACAAAGAAACCTCAGACAACTTCAGCAACGCTGGAATATATCAACTCACATGTAACTCCTGTTAGGCCCAATACATAGGACAAATAAGCAGAAATTTCGAACAAGGTACACAGAGCACACGAGAGCTTTAGCGACAGCACACATTCAACTTTCGCAGAACACCTAATGAACAAAAACCATAACCCCACTAATATCGAAAGCGATCTGCACATTCTGAAACGCAGCAACAGTCTATACCGACAACTAACAATAGAAAAAATTACTACGTACAAAAGGCTATAGTTGAAGGGAACATGTAATAAACGAAAACATAACACTTTGCAACAACACACTCTTTACCGCTCTGAGAGAACTGACCCAGGACACGCAACAGAAAACACACGCAAAAGAACCATTTCCCCATCACACACAGAGACATAAATAAGGAACAGAAGTCGTCATAACACCCACTACAGTTTTCATATCCTTCTCGCAACATACTATACATCTCTCGCGACGCACGCGAGCAGCAAGATGGCGTAATTTTCTCGGTAATACACTAAGTGCGAAAGTTTTGCTTTTCTGTGTATGAAATCAGCTACATGCCGTCCAACGAACAACAGCCCAGTACACACCAAAATTGTGTTCCACAACACTACCGGAACCCAAAGTGTATCACGCTGATATACGCAAGTCCCCCTTTTAGTATTTGTTTACTAACAACCGCTCACACAGTTGCAGATGACATGATGCTCGATGAAAAAAGAACGGCAACAGAAGAATCACAGGAAATATGGCGCAAACAGCAACAACAATTCGTAAAAGCAAGCCATAACAAACAATAAATAACGTAGTATGAAAGTATCCACAGAAAACGAACATTAAAAATGTAGTAATGTGTTACTGTGTTTGTATAACTATGCTATTTTCTGCATGTTTTAGCTTTCAAGAACTCACTGATGATGGCAATATTTGTCGCTGAAACTAGTTTGGGGAATAAGTAAGTAAACAGATAACAAAGTGTTTTGCATCAAGGCGGACTCACAGTTGCCATATTGTTTTTCTATGCGAACACGGACCAATTGGAAGAGTTCCAAGATAAAGTTATTGTTGTACATTGGGTTTGCGTATAGTATTAGGCAGATGTAGTTGAAGCTTGCGTGGAGCATCTACTGTTACCCGGAGGGGCAAAGATCCCCAGGAGTACGTATACCTGGACTTCCGAGAGTTGAATGGCAAGCTTAAAGGCCGGGCACCCACCCACGCGGCTAGCTGTCGTGCTGCACAAAAGAAATGGCACGAACTGCAGGAGGCCTCTGCACTTCGAAAGGCGGTTCCTGCTATTCCAAATTGCACCCGCTGAGTCTTCTGGCCTCAAGCCAGTCCCTGGTCACACAAGAACCACGTCCATGTGGTCTGTTTTACAGATCTTGCGAAGTCCGTGGGAGCGTAAACATGCGAAAAGTTGGGCTTGCTTTATAATTTCATTGCCCGACATTTCTAGGCGCCAAGACTCCGAAATTGTTAACACGAGTTCTGTGGCTCTGGGCAATGTACTCGTTCAATTGAGAGTAACTTAAAAATTAGACCGAGTGAGAGAACGAAGACCGTTTTCCACGTGGGAGGTAGCTTGAGTTCCCTCGCATTGGTCGGAGACACAACCTACAAAATTGTTGCAAAATTGTTTAATATGAAAAACCAAGAGACTGGCTCAATCATAAATAAACTTTTTGGAAGAGAGAGGGTAATGTTTGCCACGTGCCCTCTCATTGGCAGTACGTATTGGCTCATAAGTAGTTTTTGGTGGCGCTCCGCAGAGGACTGAGAAGGGCGTTGTTTTAAGGGGAAAGATTCATAAAATTGACCGAAAATATCAATTTTCAACTTATTTTTTTATTTACTAGCGGATCTCATGGACAATAAGTTCTCAAAGTTTCAGTGGTGAAATCGCATCCGAAGTGCCTGAAAAAAATTAAATGTCTGACGCGACCTTCCTGCCAGGCACATTTTTTGAAGCAGCACTTCAATACTAGCTCGGTGAACGATTCCGAGGGTTACTTTCAAGCGAACTTGCACGGGATACATCTAGAAGGCTGTGATACTCACTCTTTGGTCTTATAGATCGTCCATGACTAGTATGTACCTTAGAAACAATAACAAACCAGCTGTTTTGTTTATGAAGAAATAATTCTCGTTTTGCCTTGTGTTATTGACAGAGATCTATGCAAAAAGATAGTAGACACTCTTCAAGTGCATTATGTCAAGGCTATCAGACAGAACCTATCCAGTGTAAGTGACATGAAAAAGTGCACTATGGGCTACATCTCTCCACACGGTGCCAACAGATGAACATCCCATTCATCATCTGTGCCACGTTAGTTGCTGTAATTATATACAGGCTCAGAGGGTCAACAACCCCTACATTCCTGGATGTTGTCAAGCCCACTTACAGGTTTCTGACGAGTCCTGAACTTCTAAAAGAGTGTGTTCATGGGAAAACCCATTATCCACATCAGTCTCTAAATTCACTCATATTGCAATGATGGCCTAAAATCATATTTTCATCTGCTATAGTTGTCAGAATTGCAACTTATGCCACAGTTCTTGTTTTTAATTATGGGAACTTAGAGAGGATGAAGGTATTACAGAGAATGAGCCTTACGATAGGAAAGTTCAATCAAGATATCTTGAGAAAAACAGATTTATGGCGCCTATCTGTAGCTGAAAAGTCAGTTGAAAACTTGGTAAAGGAAAGAAGGCAGAAAATAAGAAACCAGAAGAGAAGCCTTGAATGGAACGAGGATTCTCAGTACAAATCTCGGGCCTTCTGAAGAGGTGTCATAGGAAAGAACGTTAGGTTGAACTTAAAATTGCATTTAATGAAAGTTGTCTTTTTTTAAAGATTATGTACCTTTTTCTCAGAATCTATGAAGGCTGGAATTATTTCTATAAACGCAATAAATGTTTTCTCAAGAGTAAATTTTGAAATTCTGAGTGTAAGCTGAGATATTGGACAAAGTGCTTGGAACTTAGCAAGAATTTTGTATTATAATTAAGAATTATAATAAAAAAAATAAAAATTCTCCTATTCGACATATTCAAAAAACATCATGGGAGAAGCTCACTATATGAAAAGAGATCAGAAAGAGAAAATTTTGCAGAAGTCTCTTAAACAACTCTTCAGAAAAAGAGATATATTATTTATTGAAAAAATTTTTAATCCCAGAAAAAGTTAAATGTACATAATCCAAAGAAGTTAACAGTAAATGTCTTAGTTTCATGTAAAGTGTGGTACAAAATTTCATTACCGTATCTCCAAAATAATGTGTGTTTTTCAGGACCGTTCCCCTTAAGAACACTTCTTTCCTGGGACAAGAGTGAGAGACTTCTGGACGGGGACCCGGGAGCGAGACAGTAAATTATGTTTAACTTCCTTCGGTTCCAAAATGGTTCGAATGGCTCTGAGTATTATGGGACTTAACATCTGAGGTCATCAGTCCCCTAGAACTTAGAACTACTTAAACCTAACTAACCTAAGGACATCATACACATCCATGCCCGGGGCAGAATTCGAACCTGCGACCGTAGATGTTGTGCGGTTCCAGACTGAAGCGCCTAGAACCGCTCGGCCACACTCACCGGCCAGTTCCTTCGGAGACGCCAGAATGTACACCAGGACCATCAGAGATTAGTGGTGCTCAAAACCAAGAACAAGCTGAAGCAGAACAAGAACCCAACACTCATGACTTTCTAGGACCCATAATTGATAATATGATTTCAACAGCTCCGCATGTTTCCGACGCGACTGCCGAAACTGCGACACCAGAACAAACTATGACTCATCGATTAGGTCAGACTTTGATGGAAACTATATTGGAACATGGCCTGAAAAAATAGATGCATACAAGCTATTGCTGTTAATACGGCGAGGTTCCGAAGTCTCTCAGCATCTTAATTCAGACTTCGCTGGAGAACCAATAGTCCAGAGCACTGTTCAGCCAGAGTCAGACACGGACTCTACCACGACGAAAGTATTGCCGAGGAGGCGGATAACGCCAGAATGGTTTTGACGCACTTTGGCAAATGGTGAAAAATTTGTATGGACTGGGTTGGCTTATTCTACTTCTAATGTATCATTGTTTTGCTTATGTTGCTTTTCTGAGAACTCAGACGCACCAAATACATCGCAAATACATCGAATTTATACCCCTCCGACAGTATTAAAACTTGGTGGAAACTGAATCCCACGGCCGCAAACCATGAATCAAATGCCACACACAACCAGAATTTTGCAAATGGAAGGAGTTAGAATCAAGGTTTAAAAAAGAACAGACTGTTTATAAAAAAAGCAAAAAGAAATAGCATATGATGTAAAAAATGGTTTGAAATTCTAACCCATATGTTTGATATAATGAGATTCCTGTCAAAACAAAATTTGGCGTTACGTGGCCACAGGGAAGATGACGCCAGTGACAATGGACGCAACTTTTTTAAAACTGGTGCACCTGCTGACTAAGTACGATCCTATTACAAGAACATTTAGTTATACACCGAAGCGCTAAAGAAACTGATATAGGCATGCGTATTCAAATATAGAGATATGTTAACAGTGTAATGTTGTTGCATTAATTTGTTCTGAAAGCGGTCCTGATATTCAAGACAATAAAAGCGATTTACAAGCTGTGAGCTATCTGGGGAAGTTAACTTTGCATTACTGAGCAACTGTTTCACCAGGTATCCAGTCTAGTTTACCAAATTGCCAACCAGACTAACATTAATTATAATCTTTTAATAGTCATCTTATGACAACCGGTGATATATATAATAAAAAGAAATAAATCAGTTTTTATTTAGACATTTATTTTAACATTGATCATTGTTCCGTTAAATTTTCAGCATATTAAACTTGATTCATAACTAAACTGCTACCTTATTTAGGATTGTGAAAATGTGAGTTTGTAATATTACGGAACGCATCAAATATGGAGCCAAGATTGGGAGACTGCGTACAACACTGTATTCATAAAATAACACACGAAGAACATTGAAACATATGCATGAGGAAATTAACCACAACCAGCCGATTCAATTTTCACCCAAAGAAGTTACGTTCGTAGCGCAATCCTGTCTGTCATGAAAGTACCACACATTGGTATACTAAATTCGTACCAACTCTCTGTGAAATCTTCCCGAAAAGAATAGCTGAGGGCTGCTTTGATGATTACACCACATGCTACACGTGGTCAACTTGGTTTAGACAAAGAGCGTAACTCCACAACAATTTTGATAGTTAAAATAAATTACATCGAAACACAATTTACAAAAGAAAAACCTCGAACTGGTTACTATCGTCTTACTATTAACCTGATGGGTCAAACAATTGTATAAGCACGTGGTACTGGTCTCACAAAGTACACCTCACGTGGGTTGAACATAAAGAAAAGTTGCTATATTGGAAAATATTGTCAAGACGAGACGTTATAATCTCACACACATTCGCATATAAGACAGATGATGTTAGAGTTACGGATCCTCAACACGTGGTTCCACTTTACTCACAAAGTTGTGACAAAGCAACTACTGGAAGATATTCTAAACTTCACACATGAATTACACTGTGTTGCAATTTAAGATAACATAAGATATTTTAGATCTAAACCTGAAGTAAAGGTGATTAAATTTTCAGGTAGCCTGAACTTAAGAAATCCATTGTCCTACGGACTTCGCAGACGCGCTTAGCCGGAGATCTTACCACTTCAGATGCTCGCCGCGGACTGACTGCCTGGGCCCCTACTGAGGGTGCTTAACAGATACGAACGGAAGTGACCAGAGAGGCAGCTTCCTATACCAACACGACAAGGGACGGACAGGACCATACTATGAATAGAAACCTCTTTGCTTTTAGAAAGCGTAGCTACCTGTTCCGACGTTGGTCCTACTGTTCTCTAGCAGACAGGCTTGTCTCCTACCATCAAGCATGCAACTAGAAATACATTTGCTCATTCGTCCTTTCACACAGAAGGGAAGGGGGATGACAGTATCTTATCATATGCTGTATATAAAAGAAAGCGGATGGAGGTTCCGTATGAGACTGCGTGGCATGAATTACATATAAACTGTGTTTTAAAGTGTAGTAGTGTGACAGATCGTTCTTGATTATGTGTAAAAGTGACACGTTCCACTGCTCAGTCTCCTCCCAGATAGTCAGAAACACCACAGTAAATTCAGAAGTGGAATGTATGCCGTAAATGATAACAGTTTTAAAAAATTAACATGAAAGGAATCCAACAGAGACCTTTCAACAGGCAGAATATGGCGCTGAGGTCAGCAACGCCTACCAAGCCAAATTGAAAAAAATGCCTCAAGGACAGCGAAACTGTAATCCCAGAACAATTCGGATTCCGCGAGGAACACAGCACAATCCACCAAGTGACCAGACTCGTCGAGCACATGTGTCAAACCAGGAAAATAAGACACAGCAGTGGAGCAGTCCTGCTTGACACTGAAAAAGCGTTCGACAGGGTGTGGCATTACGGCCTCATCTTCAAGCTGCATCAGTACAAGTGTCCCAATCGTATCATCCATACCATAGCTTCATTCCTCCGCAACAGGACATTCTATGTTCATGTCACAGGAGTGACAAGTAATACTAGGTCAATAGAGACTGGCGTCCCACGAGGCTCAGTGCTGGGACCCATTCTCTGTTCGATCTACACAAATGATGTCCCTAAACAACTAGGAGGTCACTTGTCTCTATTTGCAGATGACACTGTGGTGTACCACAGTAGTTCAAATCTGCAATCCATAACCAGAAAAATAGAACAACACCTTGAGAATATTCAGCAATGGGCAAACCAGTGGAAGATAACCATCAATTTGGAGAAGACGCAGGCCATACTTTATACATACATAAGGATACCCCCTAACCTCCATATCAGGTTCAGTGATAAAAATCTCCCATAGTCAGACACTGTACAAGTAACTTAGCATCAAGCTAGACAAGAGGATGATATTTCGAAACCACATCACTAACATCTGCAACAACGATATTCAGATTCTACCTCATCATTAAGGGCAATAGAATAAACATGTGACCGAGCGAGGTGGCGCTGTGGTTAGACACTGGACTCGCATTCGGGAGGACGACGGTTCAATCCCGCGTCCGGTCATCCTGATTTAGGTTTTCCGTGATTTCCCTAAATCGCTCCAGGCAAATGCCGGGATGGTTCCTTTGAAAGGGCACGGCCGACTTCCTTCCCCGTCCTTTCCTAATCCGATGAGACCGATGACCTCGCTGTCTGGTCTCCTTCCCCAAACCAACCAATAAACATGTGAGCCAAAAAGATTTTTAAAACCATCATTGAACCAGCCATCACCTATGGGTCTGAAATCTGGTCAATGGCCGCAGACAGTAATATAGCAAAGGTACAAAGAGTACAAAATAAGTTCTTCAGAATTGCTACTGATGCTAGCCGGTACCAATCAGAGACATCTACACAAATCATAAAGTACTCAAAATTCCGGAAATCATTCAAAAGAAATCCATAAATCTTTTTCACCAAACCTTTGACTCCAACCACCTACTCATCAGGAATTTGGACCAAAATCCACCGAATCCCAGAACAAAATTCCCCATCATGACCAATACCAGAAACTTCAACATACCATGATAAATATTACATGTTAAACACAAGCAGCATAACACTAACACACCAACGTTAAATATATACGCATAATCACGACATTCTCATCCCATCATTTCGATACCATCATCAACAGACAGAACGCAGAGATCACATCAGATCCGATCCTTCGACCACAGGGGTTCAATACCCACCAGACCACCTCCCGATGCTGTTGTTAGATCGGTTACTGCTGTTACAATGGCAGGTTATCAAGACTTAAGTGTGTTCGAAGTGGTGTTATAGTCGGCCCACGAGTAATGGGACACAGAATCTCCGAGGTAGCGATGAAGTGGGGATTTTCCCGTACCACCATTTCACGAGTGTGCCGTGAATATTAGGAATCTGATAAAACATCAAATCTCCGACATCGCTGCGACTGGATAAAGCTTCTGCAAGAAAGGAACCAACGACGACTGAAGAGAATCGTTCAACGTGACAGAACTACAACCCTTTTGCAAATTGTTGCAGATTTCAGTGATGGATCATCAACAAGTGACAGCGAGCGAACCATTCAACGAAACATCATTGATATGGGCTCTCAAAGCCGAAGGCCAACTAGTGTACCCTTGATGACTGCACAACACAAAGCCTTAGGCCTCGCCTGGGCCCTTCGACATTGGACTGTTGATGGCTGAAAACATGTTGCCTGCTCAGGAAAGTCTCGTTTCAAATTGAATCGAAAGGATGGACGTGTACGGGTATGGAGACAATCTCATGAATCCGTGAATCCCACATGTCAGCAGGGGACTGTTCAAAATGGTGGAGGCTCTGTAATGTTGTGGGGCGTGTGCAGTTGGAGTGATAAGGGACCCCTGATACGTCTAGATACGACTCTGACAGGTGACACATACGTAAGCATCCTGTCTGATCACCTGTATCTATTCATGTCCATTGGGCATTCCGACGGACGTGGGTAATTCCAGAAGGAGAATGTGACACCCCACACGTGCAGAATTGATGCTGAGTGGCTTCAGGGACACTCTTCTGAGTTTTAAACACTTCCGCTGGACATCAAACCCCCAGACATGAACATTATTGAGTATATCTGGGATGCCTTGCAACGAGCTGTTCAGAAGAGATCTTCACTCCCTCTCACTCTTGCGGATTTATGGACAACCCTGCAAGATTCATGGTGTCAGTTCCCTCCCGCACTATTTCAGACATTAGTTGAGTCCATTCCATTTCGTGTTGTGGTCTTCCGGCGTGCTCGTGGTGGTCCTTCACGATATTAGGCAGGTGTACCTGTTTCTTGGGCTCTTCATTGTATATCACTGGAAATTCAAAATGAGTTTATAGAAATTTTAAAGAATAAAGTTCGACCGAAAAGCTCAGGTTCATAAGACCAAATATTATTCCACGACATTCGACAGTACTCCGGATGTTTCCAAAAAAGATCAAACAAGCCAATTATTACGATAAGTGATGATAGGGATCGGGAACCACAGAGAGTTGAATCTTTTATAGATTTAATTGAAACAAAAAGCGGAACACACGAAGGTATTAGTGAGTTGAAACCAAGTAAGCTCGAAGCTGATGGACTCGATATTATGAATTGTAGAGGGCATGCTTACTATAATGCTGCTACATTGGCCGGAAGACAGACGGGTGGCACAGTGTGCAGCAACGAATAAAATGAGTCAGTCCTAATGCTGAATTCGTACCCTGCTCAGATCAGTGAAATTTTCACATTTTAGGTTCTCGTGGTTCAATTGGTCTAAATAAATTTGAACAATGTGTATGCAGAATTTTTATTTTGTCGGCTACGTAAACATCTTTTAGCGAGCACTTAACGCTGGACAGGATGGAACCTGTCGACCACTTGCTGGCAAAGGATACTTCTCACACCAAATTTATTTTTCTGGACAGGTTGGAACCTGCCGTTACCTACGTCACACAACCACCCGAGATGTTAGCTACAAGCTCCAAAGTTCTATCACGTGACCCGCTAAAAGCTATATCGGTCCTAAAGTTCGGAAGTCTCCCACCGACAGACAGGAACCGACACGTTTGCTTTGTCCGAACCACCCTCAAGCCACATACCGCGACTCAACGGCACCGGCCACCACCACCAGCACGTGTGATGATGGAGCACAAAGGATGCTCTCATCCCCATAAACTTTGGAATTCCCGACCGATAACAGGAACCGACACGCTCAAACTAGAATGTTTGCTACCGAGTTGGAAACTTCCTTTACATCACAACACGCGATCGACCACATGGCTCTGTTGGACAAAGAACGCTCTCACTAAGTTAACTGATCACCCGATTCTCATTATTCACCCCACATGCTCCGATTACCTAATCCAAGATCTTCGCTAAAACACACACGTGCACACGTACGTGTGAACCGTCGCTCCCGCCAAGATACGTACCTCCGGAAGTCAATTTAAGCTCTCAACTCAAATCAAAAAAATAACAAGTCAATATCACGCGCACTTGCGGGAGCCATCGCACGCTCCTAGCAAACTTCTCAATTCACATACCTATCAATTCATTCAAATTCTATATGGTCCCACAAATACTTAACCTTACCTTTATTCATTCAAAATAAATTGGTCCCTGCCATAAACTCCTTACCAATAAAAAAATAGCTAACAATATTCATCTCCAAAATCATTTCCTTCAGCGCCATTCTTAATACCATCAACCTTGCATTACGTCTATATAACATACTTTTAAATGATAATAATAATAATAATAATAATAATAATAATAAATCATTCATCCTAACACACACACACACACACACACACACACACACACACAATGATCTCACAATCATACTGTCTCTATTCTAAATAAGATCTTCACTCATACTATGAATTATTTGTCTATAATTTTATAAATTATAAAATACTCAGCCCTCCACCATGTCCTGGACCAATCTGACTAGTTCATCTTCCAGCTACTAGGGGCGCTAGTGAACTCATTCACCACCCCCACAGATTTCTTGACACCCATTCGTTCATCCTAAGATCACGTGATACTACGTCATCACACTTATATAAGGAGTCACCCGCCGGTCATCTTTTTCACTCTTCACTTACCTTCCGTATCGTGTATTTGTGTGTGTCTTAAAATGAAGAGATCAATCACCCACTTCCTCTGACCGAAATACGGAAGACCTTGAAAAGTAGTTGAAACTAGGTAGTTGAAAGCGTAGTGAACCCCTTTTTGTACGTATATAAAAAATAAAAATTATTTACTTACTCGGTAATGGTGAATCATGGCGTCTAAGTCTCTTCGCAGCAGCAAGGACAGATTCCTGGCTGTTGAATCTCTTCATTTTAAGACACACACAAATGCACGATACGGAAGGCAAGTGAAGAATGAGTAAGATGACCGGCGGGTGACTCCTTATATAAGTGTGATGACGTAGTATCACGTGATCTTAGGATGAACGAATGGGTGTCAAGAAATCTGTGGAGGTGGTGAATGAGTTCACTAGCGCCCCTAGTAGCTGGAAGCTGAACTAGTCAGATTGGTCCAGGACATGGTGGAGGGCTGAGTATTTTATAATTTATAAAATTATAGACAAATAATTCATAGTATGAGCGAAGATCTTATTTAGAATAGAGACAGGATGATTGTGAGATCATTGTGTGGTTGTGTGTGTGTGTGTGTGTGTGTGTGTGTGTGTGTGTGTGTGTGTGTTAGGATAAATGATTTATTATTATTATTATCATTTAAAAGTATGTTATATAGACGTAATGCGAGGTTAATGGTATTAAGAATGGCGCTGAAGGAAATGTTTTTGGAGATGAATATTGTTAGCTATTTTTTTATTGGTAAGGAGTTTATGGCAGGGACCAATTTATTTTGAATGAATAAAGGTAAGGTTAAGTATTTGTGGGACCATATAGAATTTGAATGAATTGATAGGTATGTGAATTGAGAAGTTTGCTAGGAGCGTGCGATGGCTCCCGCAAGTGCGCGTGATATTGACTTGTTATTTTTTTGATTTGAGTTGAGAGCTTAAATTGACTTCCGGAGGTACGTATCTTGGCGGGAGCGACGGTTCACACGTACGTGTGCACGTGTGTGTTTTAGCGAAGATCTTGGATTAGGTAATCGGAGCATGTGGGGTGAATAATGAGAATCGGGTGATCAGTTAACTTAGTGAGAGCGTTCTTTGTCCGACAGAGCCATGTGGTCGATCGCGTGTTGTGATGTAAAGGAAGTTTCCAACTCGGTAGCAAACATTCTAGTTTGAGCGTGTCGGTTCCTGTTATCGGTCGGGAATTCCAAAGTTTATGGGGATGAGAGCATCCTTTGTGCTCCATCATCACACGTGCTGGTGGTGGTGGCCGGTGCCGTTGAGTCGCGGTATGTGGCTTGAGGGTGGTTCGGACAAAGCAAACGTGTCGGTTCCTGTCTGTCGGTGGGAGACTTCCGAACTTTAGGACCGATATAGCTTTTAGCGGGTCACGTGATAGAACTTTGGAGCTTGTAGCTAACATCTTGGGTGGTTGTGTGACGTAGGTATCGGCAGGTTCCAACCTGTCCAGAAAAATAAATTTGTCGTGAAAAGTATCCTTTGTCCAGCAAGTGGTCGACAGTTTCCATCCTTTCCAGCGTTAAGTGTTCGCTAAAAGATGTTTACGTAGCCGGACTCTGAGGCGCCGGCGGGCCGGGGGCGCCTACGTGGCTCGCAGGCCTAAGAGAAAGCGGAGTGCCTCAGTCGGCCAGGGGCGGCCGATGGAGCGGGATCAGCCGGCCAGTGGCGGGAGCGTACGTCAGTTGTGCTCTGGAGTTCGCTGTGTGAGCATCGCGAAGTCAGTTGGGACACAGCTGCATGACCGTAGTGTCTTCAATAAAGAGTCCTTTTCCTACCTTGTGACTTAGCATAGTACAAGTGACGAGATTTTAATAATTTAGCAGCGGAAGCATAAGTGAACACGAAAACTGAAACTTGGTGGACTTAGGTTAGTGGACGTAGCCCAATTGGCCATCTTTAATCACGTAATGGGGGTGGGGCAGATATAAAATAACCCAATCGGACATGTACATGATATAATCAACAATAATAATAAAAATAATAAAGAGAAGCCCGCCATTATCATGCTGGAATTCAAACTTCCAGCCATTTTTTCTTCTGGAGGCTTAGGTTAGTGGACATAGCACAATTGGCCTATTTTCCCGCCAAAATTCAAACTTCCCGCCATTTTTTCTGGAGGGTTAGGTTAGTGGATGTAGCCCAATTGACCTATTTTCCCTCCAAAAGCCGCCATCTTGGATGACGTCATGCACTGTTGCCAAGTCTACATGCCGCCATCTTGGATGACGTCATCGCCGCCATCTTGAATAATTTTCGCAACAATGGAGAGTGGGGCCGCATGAAGTTTGCCCTACTACTTATGATAGTGTAATACCGGTCTAAGCGCCATTTCTAGGCACAGCCTTAAGACTAGTTACTCCCTGTTCGAAAAACATCGTGTGGTATTACATATCAACAGTTTCATAAACGTTCACCGGCGTTATATACATCCGTGTGGGAAATATGCAAAATTCGTTCTGATAATTTCAATTCTGTAATACATTTCTGAGAAATTTATTTTAATATATGTTTTGGGGCGACTCTGCCTCGGAGCCTTTAATTACGAGGCGCGCCTGTAAAAAAACTGTATTGTTCGAAACTAGTCATGATATCTCTGGTGACCAATGTCTGTTAAGGGTATCGGTCAATCTACTCTCTCATTCCCATCTGTCTTTGTTATGTAGAAGTAGACACTTTAGACAGTGCTGCACTTGGTTACTACCCATTCTGATACATAATTCAGCCCTTATGCTCAGTGAATCGTGACTCTTTCAAATACACCTGGCTCCATTTGGATTGCATCACATGCGTCGGTCATTCGCTCCAGTAACACCTACACATAGTCAATGGATTGGGCGTGTACCAGTGTCTTAAAATGTCTCCATAGCCAGAAATCCAACGGATACAGGTCCGGTGGACGGGAAGGCCACGCTACCGGACCTCTTCTACCAAACCGTCGCTCGTCTTGAGGTACTGTAGCACGATCCGTAGAAAACGGGGTGGAGCTCCATACAGCATAAACCACAATAGTCTTTCTACAAGGGCAGCATTCTCCAACAGCGCTGTTAATTCGTTGCGCAGAAGCCGATGATACACAACACCTGTTACAGAGTGGTAAACTGTATGCACCTATGAGTCTGTCGCCGGCAATTCCATCCCATAGATTGGTACTGAAGTGACTCTGATGGCTTACCGCCGCGATTGCTCGAGGATTTGTACCCGCCCACACGTGCTTATTGCTGTAATTTACTGTGCCATTTGTTGTGAGTCCTGTCACATCTGATAACAAACTACAGGCTGTGAACTACGGATCTTCAGCCCATATTTCAACGTCTATTTGTTCCCGTACATATTGTTATAGCTACTTTTTTCTCGTTTTGATCAATACTATCTCCTGTAGGTAATTGTGACATTGTCTTTTGAACTCTCTCTCTCTCTCTCTGCGTGGTCCAGGAGATCTCAAAAAGCAACAAAAGTGTTTAAAAATACCTACATTCCTCTTTCCACTTTCTCGTACAACACTGTCCTGTATTTTGAGAATTGTCTTCTTACAACATACTGCCAGTAATTTCGGAAGTTCGTTCTGTATAACTTTCTTCCGTTTTTAATCCCTTCTAATACAGTACCTCGAAGAAATCGGTCTATTGTCACTTAATCAGCATGGATACAGAAAATATCGTTCTTGTGAAACACAACTGACTCTTTATTTGCATGAAGTAATGAGTGTTATCAGTATCGGTTCTTAAGTTGATTCCATATTTCTAGATTTCCAGAGGGCTATGACGCTGTTCCTGACAGGCGGTTCATATTGAAATTACTTGCCTATGGAGTGTCATCCACGCCATGAACCATAGACCTTGCCGTTGGTGGGGAGGCTAGCGTGCCAAAGCGATACAGATAGCAGTACCGTAGGTGCAACCACAACGGAGGGGTATCTGTTGAGATGCCAGACAAACTTGT
Source organism: Schistocerca nitens (assembly GCF_023898315.1). Lineage (NCBI taxonomy): Eukaryota > Metazoa > Arthropoda > Insecta > Orthoptera > Acrididae > Schistocerca > Schistocerca nitens. Next base: position 227,385,362 of record NC_064620.1, on the reverse strand, counting down.
GGTTCCTGAAGAGGGACAGCAGCCTTTTCAGTAGTTGCAGGGGCAACAGTCTGGATGTTTGACTGATCTGGCCTCTTGGGTAAAATATTCCGGAGGTAAAATAGCCCCCCATTCCGATTTCCTGGTGGGGACTACTCAAGAGGTCGTCGTTATCACGAGAAAGAAAACTTGTGTTCTACGGATCGGAGCGTGGAATGTCAGATCCCTTAATCGGGCAGGTAGGTTAGAAAATTTAAAAAGGGAAATGGATAGGTTAATGTTAGATATAGTGGGAATTAGTGAAATTCGATGACAGGAGGAACAAGACTTTTGGTCATGTGAATACAGGATTATAAATACAAAATCAAATAGGGGTAATGCAGGAGTAGGTTTAATAATGAATAAAAAATTCGAGTGCGGGTAAGCTACTACAAACATCGTAGTGAATTTATTATTCTGGCCAAGATAGACACGAAGCCCACGCCTACTACAATAGTACAAGTTTATATGTCAACTAGCTCTGCAGATAATGAAGAAATTGATGAAATGTATGATGAGTTAACAGAAATTATTCAGATAGTGAAGGAAGACGAACATTTAATAGTCATGGGAGACTGGAATTCGATAGTAGGAAAAGGGAGAGAAGGAAACGTAGTAGGTGAATCTGGATGGGGGGTAAGAAATGAAAGAGAAAGCCGCCTGACAGAATTTTGCCCAGAGCATAACTTATTCATAGCTAACACTTGGATCAAGAATCATGAAAGAAGGTTGTATACATGGAAGAACCCTGGAGATACTAGAAGGTATCAGATAGATTATATAGTGGTAAGACAGAGACTTAGGAACCAGGTTTTAAATTCGAAGACATTTCCAGGGACACATGTTGACTTTGACCGCAATCTATTAGTTATGAACTGTAGATTAAAACTGAAGAAACTGCAAAAAGGTGGGAATTTAAGGAGATGGGACCTGGATAAACTGACTAAACCAGAGGGTGTACAGAGTTTCAGGGAGAGAATAAGGGTACAATTGACAGGAATGGGGAAAAGAAATACAGTAGAAGAAGAATGGGTAGCTTTGAAGGATGAAGTAGTGAAGGCAGCAGAGGATCAAGTAGCTAAAAAGACGAGGGCTAGTAGAAATCCTTGGGTAACAGAAGAAATATTGAATTTAATTGATGAAAGGAGAAAATATAAAAATGCAGTAAATGAAGCAGGCAAAAAGGAATACAAACGTCTCAAAAATGAGATCGACAGGAAGTGCAAAATGGCTAAGCAGGGATGGCTAGAGGACAAATGTAAGGATGTAGAGGCTTATCTCACTAGGGGTAAGATAGATACCGCCTACAGGAAAATTAGAGAGACCTTTGGAGATAACCACTTGTATGAACATCAAGAGCTCAGATGGAAACCCAGTTCTAAGCAAAGAAGGGAAAGCAGAAAGGTGGAAGGAGTATATAGAGGGTCTATACAAGGGCGATGTACTTGAGGACAATTTTATGGAAATGGAATAGGATGTAGATGAAGATGAAATGGGAGATACGATACTGCGTGAAGAGTTTGACAGAGCACTGAAAGACCTGACTCGAAACAAGGCACCCGGAGTAGAAAATATTCCATTGGAACTACTGACGGCCTTGGGAGAGCCACTTCTGACAAAACTCTACCATCTGGTGAGCAAGATGTATGAAACAGGCGAAATACCCTCAGACTTCAAGAAGAATATAATAATTCCAATCTCAAAGATAGCAGGTGTTGACAGAAGTGAAAACTAGCGAACTATCAGTTTACTAATTCACAGCTGCAAAATACTAACGCGAATTATTTATAAACGAATGGAAAAACTGATAGAAGCCGACCTCGGGGAAGATCAGTTTAGATTCCGTAGAAATATTGGAACATGTGAGGCAATACTGACCCTACGACTTAACTTAGAAGAAAGATTAAGGAAAGGCAAACCTACGTTTCTAGCATTTGTAGACTTAGAGAAAGCTTTTGACATTGTTGAGTGGAATACTCTCTTTTAAATTCTGAAGGTGGCAGGTGTAAAATACAGGGAGCGAAAGGCTATTTACAATTTGTACAGGAACCAGATGGCCGTTATAAGAGTCGAGGGATATGAAAGGGGAGCAGTGGTTGGAAATTGAGTGAGACAGGGCTGTAGCCTCTCTCCGATGTTATTCAATCTGTATATTGAGCAAGCAGTAAAGGAAACAAAAGAAAAATTCGGAGTAGGTATTAAAATCCATGGAGAAGAAATAAAAACTTTTAGGTTCGCCGATGACATTGTACTTCTGTCAGAGACAGCAAAGGACCTGGAAGAGCAGCTGAACGGAACGGACAGTTTCTTGAAAGGAGGATAAAAGACGAACATCAACAAAAGCAAAACGAGGATAATGGAATGCAGTCGAATTAAGTCGGGTGATGCTGAGGGAATTAGATTAGGAAATGAGACACTTAAAGTAGTAAAGGAGTTTTGCTATTTGGGTAGCAAAATAACTGATGATGGTCGAAGTAGAGAGGATATAAAATGTAGACTGGCAATGGCAAGGAAAGCGTTTCTGAAGAAGAGAAATTTATTAACATCGAGTGTTGATTTAAGTGTCAGGAAGTCGTTTCTGAAAGTATTTGTATGGAGTGTAGCCATGTATGGAAGTGAAACATGGACGATAAATAGTTTGGACAAGAAGAGAATAGAAGCTTTCGAAATGTGGTGCTACAGAAGAATGCTGCAGATTAGATGGGTAGATCACATAACTAATGAGGAGGTATTGAACAGAATTGGGGAGAAAAGGAGTTTGTGGCACAACTTGACTAGAAGAAGGGATCGGTTGGTAGGACATGTCCTCAGGCATCAAGGGATCACAAATTTAGCATTGGAGGACAGTGTGGATGGTAAAAATCGTAGAAGGAGACCAAGAGATGAAAACACTAAGCAGATTCAGAAGGATGTAGGCTGCAGTAGGTACTGGGAGATGAAGAAGCTTGCACAGGGTAGAGTAGCATGGAGAGCTGCATCAAACTAGTCTCAGGACTGAAGACCACAACAACAAAAACAACAACAATATTAGCAGGGAAGTGGGGATTAAACACGTTGACTACTGTGTAAGGATTGTATCCACTACATTGAATCATATCACGCAGAACATATCAACCAATAAAAGCATTTTCACAAATATCATAAACTTCAAAAGTCAGAGAGTAAATATTTTTCCCTAATTCACGTAATATTCTTCAATTCAATTAATATTTTGTACTATACGCTTTCTCTAGTAGCCTACATTGTTGCTGAGGCTTCGTGTTAGTTCCATATCAAATTTCATCGATATCAGTTCAGTGGTTTACTCCTGAAAACCTAACAGATAGATTTACACGCGTTGTAGAAGGTATAAAAGGACAGTACATTCGCGGCGCTACCATTTGTACTCAGGTGATTCGTGTAAAAAGCTTTCCGTCTTGATTATGGTCGCAGTACATGAACTGACAGAATTTGAACGACTAACGGGAGTTGGCGCTAGATGCGTGGGACATCGTCAGAAAATTCAGTATTCTGAGATCCACAGCGTCAAGAGTGTGTCGAGAATACCAACGCAGGCATTACCTTTCACAAAGGACGCTGCAGTGGCCGACGGCCTTCACTTAACGTTTGAGAGCAGCGGCGTTTGCGTGTGCTAACAGGCAAGCAACACTGTGTGGGACGCACGACGAACGCATCCGCTATGACACTGCGGCGAAATTTGGCTTTATCAGTTGCACCCTAAACGACTGGAAAACCATGGCCTGGTCAGATGCGCCCCGATTTCAGTTAGTAGGAGCTAATAATAGGATTCGAACGTGGCGGAGGCTCCACGAAGCCTAGGACCCATGTGGTCAACAACACACTGTGCGAGCTGGCGGTGGCCCCATAATACTGTGAGCTGTGTCTACGTGGAATGAACTAGCTCCTCTGGCTGTTCGCCTACTTGGAGGCTAATTGCAGCTATTCATGGCGACCATATTCCCAAACAACGGCCGAATTTTTATGAATGACAACGCTCTATGTCACCGCAACTGGTTTGAAGAACATTCTGGACAATTCGAGGGAATGGTTTGGCAACCCAAATCGCCCGACATAAATCCCATCGAACATTTATGGGACATAATCTAGAAGTGAATTCTTGCACAAATTCCTGCAGCGACAACACATTTTCAGTAATGGACAGCAACAGAGGCAGCATGTTTCTGCATGGGACATCCAACGACTATGCCTCGTCGATTTGCTGCAGTACGCCGAAGAAAAGGAGGTCCGACACAATATTAGTAGGTAACCCATGACTTTTGTCAGCTCATTGTATTATAATACACGGTGTAGTGTGAATCAAAACAAGAAAAATATATCCAGGGGACATGGGTTCTACAATTCATACCTTAAGAGCTATAAGCTCTTATTCAGTAGAAGTGTTGTGTTTCAAAATAGCGAAGATGAGCAGGTCCTCATGGCTGTTAAGGTATGCATTTTAGAGCCAACGTTCCCTGGACATTTTTGCCTTGTTTTAGACTGTAATACTGTACCATTTCTCAAAAAATGCATTACTTTTTTTAACGGTCTGTGTGTATGTACTGTTAGCCCCACAGTTACCAGAAACACTCTGTGACCAAGATGGTACTGAAACAGACGATGACAGACTAAAGGCCAAAATACTAAATGTCTTTTTCCAAAGCTGTTTCACAGAGGAAGACTGCGCTGTAGTTCCTTCTCTAGATTGTCGCACAAATGACAAAATGGTAGATATCGAAATAGACGCAGGGGGATAGAGAAACAATTAAAATCGCTTAAAAGAGGAAAGGCCGCTGGACCTGATGGGATACCAGTACGATTTTACACAGAGTACGCGAAGGAACTTGCCCCCCTTCTTGCAGCGGTGTACCGTACGTCTCTAGAAGCGCGTAGCGTTCCAAAGGATTGGAAAAGGGCACAGGTCATCCCCGTTTTCAAGAAGGGACGTCGAACAGATGTGCAGAACTATAGACCTATATCTCTAACGTCTATCAGTTGTAGAATTTTGGAACACGTATTATGTTCGAGTATAATGACTTTTCTGGAGACTAGAAATCTACTCTGTAGGAATCAACATGGGTTTCGAAAAAGACGATCGTGTGAAAACCAGCTCGCGCTATTCGTCCACGAAACTCAGAGGGCCGTAGACACGGGTTCCCAGGTAGATGCCGTGTTCCTTGACTTCCGCAAGGCGTTCAATACAGCTCCCCACAGTCGTTTAATGAACAAAGTAAGAGCATATGGACTATCAGACAAACTGTGTGACTGGCTTGAAGAGTTTCTACATAACAGAACGCAGCATGTCATTCTCAATGGAGAGAAGTCTTCCGAAGTAAGAGTGATTTCAGGTGTGCCGCAGGGGAGTGTCGTAGGACCGTTGCTATTCACAATATACATAAATGACCTTGTGGATGACATCGGAAGTTCACTGAGGCTTTTTGCGGATGATGCTGTGGTATATCGAGAGGTTGTAACAATGGATAATTATACTGAAATGCAAAAGGATCTGCAGCAAATTGACGCATGGTGCAGGGAATGGCAATTGAATCTCAATGTAGACAATTGTAATGTGCTGCGAATACATAGAAAGAAAGATCCCTTATCATTTAGCTACAATATAGCAGGTCAACAACTGGAAGCAGTTAATTCCATAAATTATCTGAGAGTACGCATTGGGAGTGATTTAACATGGAATGATCATATAAAGTTGATCGTCGGTAAAGCAGATGCCAGACTGAGATTCATTGGAAGAATCGTAAGGAAATGCAATCCGAAAACAAAGGAAGTAGGTTACAGTACGCTTGTTCGCCCACTGTTTGAGTACTGCTCAGCAGTGTGGGATTCGTACCAGATAGGGTTGATAGAGGCGATAGAGAAGATCCAATGGAGAGCAGCGCGCTTCGTTACAGGATCATTTAGTAATCGCGAAAGCGTTACGGAGATGATAGATAAACTCCAGTGGAAGAAACTGCAGGAGAGACGCTCAGTAGCTCGGTACGGGCTTTTGTTGAAGTTTCGAGATCATACCTTCACTGAGGAGTCAAGCAGTATATTGCTCCCTCCTACGTATATCTCGCGAAGAGACCATGAGGATAAAATCAGAGAGATTAGAGCCCACACAGAGGCATTCCGACAATCTCTCTTTCCACGAACAATACGAGACTGGAATAGAGGGGAGAACCGATAGAGGTACTCAAGGTACCCTCCGCCACACACCGTCAGGTGGCTTGCGAAGTATGGATGTAGATGTAGATGTAGAACAGTACTACAAATTCATCTCCTAGATTTTGCTTTCTGTTAGGAAAATGAAGAAGGGAAAAGAAGCAAAAAAAGGTGGTTGCAAACGAAACTAGCGCTGAGTGTTATTTGTTCAGCAGTTAGCGTTTTCTCCCAGAGGTAGCACGATGCAGTTTAAATGTGTTTGCGTGCCCGGCGGACGGAAGCGTGAAATGGCGGCCGGATGTGCAGGCGCTGTCAGCGGGATACGATGCGTGCGTCACACAACCTGCCGCAGTGTCAAGGCCACGCGGCGGACAGCGCAGAGCCACAGAGCGCGTGACGTCACGGACTTCCCAGCGCCGGCAGCAGCACGCAGCTTACCTCACCGTTCTGTCCTGCAGCCGCTCCTGTTCTCCTAATGTCACGCTTTTCACAGGGAACGGGTAGCATTTCGTGGTAGCCGTATGCGCTATTCTCGGTACAACACATACAGCGGAACGAACGTAAAAATTAATAACGAGGTTTACCTTCCGTCTTAACTACCGAATTTTATTCTCCGATGCCGGGTCCTGAAGTATGCCATTGTTAAACCACTGCATAAAAAAGGGGATACGTAATATGTCAACAACTACCGCCCAATCTCTCTTCTGACTGCCTTATCCAAAATTCTCGAAAAAGTAATGTATTGTAGAGTAGCTTCACACCTTTGTAAAAATTTTAACAAAATGTCAGTTTGTTTTCCAGAAAGGTTTTTCAACGGAAAATGCTATATATATTTTCACTAATGAAATATTAAATGCTCTGAGTAACGGGAAGTCACCCGTTGGGATTTTTTGTGATCTATCAAAAGCTTTTGATTGTGTAAATCGTGGAATAGTTCTAGATAAGCTCAAGTACTGTGGTATGAATGGGACAGCGCTCAAATGGTTTAAATCATACCTAACTGGAAGAGTACAGAAAGTTGAAATAAGCAGTTCACATAATATGCAAAAAACTGGTGATTTCTCAAACTGTGGTGATTTCTCAAACTGGGGAGCAATCAAGAATGGGGTGCCGCAAGGTTCGGTCTTGTGTCCTCTGCTGTTCTTAATATATATAAAGGACTTGCCTTTCTATATTCACGAAGATGCAAAGCTGGTACTTTTTGCCGATGATACAAGTATAGCTATCACAACCAACAGACAAGAATTAACTGGTGAAATTGTAGACGATGTTTTTCAGAAAATCATTATTTGGTTCTCTGCAAATGGGCTCTCATTGAACTTTGACAAAACACAGTATAAACAGGTCCACACAGTAAATGGAATGACACCATTAATAAATATAGACTTCGATCAGAAATCGGTAGCTAAGGTAGAATATTCAAAATTTCTAGGTGTATACATTGATGAGGGGTTGAACTGGAAAAAAAAAAAACACACACACACACACACACACACACTGAAGATCTGCTGAAACGTTTGAGTTCAGCTACTTATGCTATTAGGGTCATTGCAAAGTTTGGCGATATACATCTGAGTAAATTAGCTTACCACGCCTAGTTTCATTCTCTGCTTTCGTATGGCATCATATTCTGGGGTAACTCATCATCGAGTAAAAGAGTGATCATTGCACAAAAGCGTGTAATCAGAATAATTGCTGAAGCTCATCCAAGATCATCCTGCAGACACTTATTTAAAGAGCTAGAGATCTTCACTGTAGCCTCACAATATATATATATTCACTTATGAAATTTGTTATTAACAATCCGAACGAATTCAAAAGTAATAGCACTGTACATGGCTACAACACTAGGAAAAGGATGATCTTCACTACTCAAGGATAAATCTAACTTTGGCTCAGAAAGGGGTAAATTATGCTGCCACAAAAGTCTTTGGTCACATTCCTAATAGCATCAAAAGTCTGACAGATAGCCATATAGCATTTAAAAGGAAATTAAAAGAATTCTACTCATTAGATGAATTTTTGGATGTAGTAAATGGGTAATTTCCCGAACCCCCACAAAAAAATTAAAAATATTAAGAGTCATGCAATATTTTGTGTAATTTAATATCTTGTATGGACACCTTTTATTAACCTGACACGTTCCACATCATTACGAAGTGTCGTATTCATGATCTATGGAAGAAGTACTAATCTAATCTAATCTGCCCACTTCGAGGTACAACAGCATATTCAGTGCTTCTGTTGGCTATCGGCTAACTTATACCGTGAGGTCAAGGCGACAGAAAGCGTTAGAGTGCACAGGAATCGTTTTCCATCGCAACGACATCAAACTGACGTTTGTTTGATAGCCACCTGAAGTTTATAAGATGCTACGATGCTTCGAAACGTACATTGGTTGCAATGTACACCTCCCTCCTTTGTCGTCTCTACTATCTACGATGGTGAAGTCTTTTCCTAAGATTAGAGATGGGTATAATTTACAATAAACTTTTGACTTATCTCTTCTTGCACTGTTGGCTCCTGTTCTTCATGTCTAGCTTTCTGATTCTTGAAGCTGAAATTTTCACATTTTAGGTTCTCGTGGTTCAATTGATCTAAATAAATTTGAACAATGTGTATGCAGAATTTTTATTTTTTCGATGATTTATTCCGTCACATTTTACTTTATCACACTGTCTTTTGAATTTTCAAATTAACAAAGCCGAAATTACATTGTTCGTTTAAACTACAAAAATACGCCCGTTCTCATCAGAGGCTGTAATAACAGTATTCCAAAGGGTTAATAATTTTTCTTGACAAATGAATTTCTGCTAGTTTAGATTATTATTTTGTTAACGAATCCAGAAATAAACATAATAAACAGTACTATATTGCGTAACTAATAATAGAAGTTTTAAATGGGCCATATATTTTGTAATTTCAAATCTTTCTACACTCAGATGTAGTACATATCGTTGGTTGCAACGAAAACGAAGTTTTTAGCTTGAAATACAACATATCATGAACAAAATGATATGAAATTTTTCAGAAAAACAGCCGAGACAACACTGACCTGTCCAAAGTCGAAAAATATTTGTGGTATCGGCTACTTCTGTTGAGGAAAAGTAATGCTAGAGGAGGATGTCCCATTACATGGTGACTAAAAACACTCTAGTCAAGACGGTGGACGGACTTTATTCTTAAGTTTTCTTTTCTAAACAGACAATTCTAAAGCTGTTTTCCCTGGGAATGACGCAAATATGTTTGTTACAGCCTCAGGTCAGGAGCTGCATGACAGAAAATCATGTTCTGGATAGGAATAGGTTAGTGATTGTCTAACTCAAAATTTCAGTATATCCAATTTCTAGGTGCGACGTTTTTGACTGGTAATCGAAACATGCTGGGTCGTGGGTTCGAACCCAGCCACTGATTAAATTGTGAGTGAAAATCATCAACAATGGCGGTCGACAACTTCTAACATAAGGGGTCTCCCTCGTTTTACCAATGGTCTTGTCAAAGAGGGTGGGGGAACGGACAGAGGTCTGGGGCATCCTCAAATTCTGGAAATTTCCCTTAAAAGGCGGAAGAATCAGCAATGATCAAAGGCATGAGAATGCAGGAGGCAATGGAAACCATTGCATAAAGACACATAATACAGGGTGGCAGTTATTGAACTATATGAAATAAAATCATCGTGACTTCTGAACAGTTTGCTTTAGGACGTTCAAATTGCGCGATTGGCCGCGGGGCATGATGGGAATTAGTATTTGCATATGCATTTGGTTTAGCGACGAAGCCCGCTTTCATTTGGTGGGGTTCGTCAATAAGCAAAATTGACGCATTTGGTGGACAGAGAATCAGCATTTCGCAGTCGAGAAGTCTCTCCACCCTCAATGGGTTACTGTGTGGTGTGCAATGTCCCATCGCGGAATAATCGGTGCGATATACCTTGTTGGCACGGTGACTACCGAACGGTACGTGAAGGTTTTGGAAGATAATGTCATACCCATTATCCAGCAATATCCCCAAAACCATTGCTGAGCTGAAAACAGCCATTCAGGAGGTCATCGACAGCATCGATGTTCCGACACTTCAGCGGATAATGCAGAATTGCGCACCATCGCCAATGATGGGAGGCATATTGAACATATCATAACATGTCATAATCTGTAGTGACGTTTACATGTTGAATAAAGTGTGTGCACGGCTTAGTTTGTAACTAATTTACGTTTTTTTCATATAGTTAAATAATTGTCACCCTCTATGTTCCCACAGGATTATAAAAATTAATCGCTCCTATCGCAAAATATTACGGATTAGTCTCCATACTGGCCTCCGGGAAGGGGGCTGGCAAGGTGGAGGCTACCATGAGAAAAAGATACAACAATGAACGAAAGGCCAACATTCTACTAGTCGGAGTGTGGAACGTCAAAAGTCTGAGTAGGATAGGGAAGCTAGAGAATCTGAATAGGAAATTGCACAGGCTCGGCCTACATACAGTGAGGGTTACCAAAATGAAACGGAAAGACGGATATCTGGTCTGGCGAATATAGGGTAATATCTACAGCAGCAGAAAACGGTATTCTGGGAGAAGGATTCGTCATAAATAAGAAGATTGAGTGAGTTACTGTGAACAGTTCTAATCAGAATCGACAGCGAACCAACGCCAGAAACAATAGTTCAGGTACGTACGTCTACGTCCTAATCAGAAGATGAAGAGATAACGAAAGGATACGATGATATTGAACGTGTAATCCAGCATGGAAAGGGCGTGGAACATCCGTTGATCGTAGGTGTTTGGAACGCAGTAGTTGTTGAAGGGATAGAAGGCAGTTACTGGAGAGTATGGGCTCAATAGTTGGAATGAAAGAGGACAGGGACTGAGTGAGTTCTGCAATAAACTGGTAACACCGAATAGACCGTTGAAAAATCACAAGAGGAGGGGTACACATGGAAAAGGCCTGGAGACACTGGAAGATTCGTACCGGGTTACCCCTCATGGTCAGACAGAGATTTCGACATCAGATATTGGATTGTAAGGCGGACCTAGATGCAGATACAAGCGTAGATCACAATTTAATGTTGATGAAGAGTGGATTCAAGTTTAAGAGAACGGAAGTGGAAAGAAGTGAGACAGTACTGAGGAATAATGAGGTGCGTTTGAAATTTTCTAGAGCTGTAGATACTGTGATAATGAATACCTTAATGGAAACTTAAGTTGTAGAGGAATGGACATATCTGAATAGGGCAATCACAGAAATTGGACAGACGAATATAGGAACGAGGAAGGTGGTTGAGAACGAACTCTGCTTTTTGGGAAAACTAGACTGCTGAAAGATGGAAGACCAAAAACATTCCGAAAAAAAGGAATACAACAATTTAAGTAAGTAAGGTAAAATTCATGGTGAAATAGTTCCAAGAAAAATGCGAAGAAATCGAGAAAGAAATGGTCATAGAAAAGACTGATTCAGCTATAGGAAAGTCGGAATAACCTTCGATGAAAGCGGAAGAGCAAAGGCGTCAACATGAACAGCGCTTGAGGAATTCCGCTGAAGGACTTATTCATCTACAGGAAAGTCGAAATAACCTTCGGTGGAATTGTATAGGCAAATGCGTCAACATGGATAGTGCTTAAGGAATTCCGCTGTTAAACAGAGACGAAAGAGAGGATAGGAGAAAAACGTACACTGAAGGCCAATCGACGGTGAGGAATTGTCTGGTGATGTGATAGAAGAAGAAACTAGAGGTTATATATGACACAGGTTATACATTCCAAGAGTCAGAGTTTAAGAGAGATTCGGAAGACTTGCGACAATAATCGGAAGGCGTACATTGTTTTCCTTCGGAATTTCTAAAACGATTAGGGAAGTGGCAACTAAACGAGTACAGAAGTTGTTCGGTAGAAGCTATGGACCTGGAGATACGAGTACACCATCAGACTCTAGGAAAAATATCATAGAAACCATTCTGAAAATAGCAAGGGCAGATAAGCTCCAGAACTACCGCACAGTCAGATTAATAGCTTATGCATCCAAGTTGCTGACAAGAATAATGTGAAGAAGAACGCAAAGAAAATGGAACATCTGTTATATGACAATCAGTTTGCCTTTAGGAAATGTAAAGGTACCAGAGAGACAGCTATGGAGTTGCACTTGATAAAAGAAAAATAATTTTAGAAAAATCGAAGAATGTTAATACGATTCGTCGACCTAGAAAAAGAATTCGACAATGTAAACTGGTGCAAAATCTTTGAAATTCTCAAAAAATTTGTATAAGCTTTGGGTACTACCCAGATTCATGGTCCAGATTCACAGATCCCGTTGCATATTGCCTATCTAACAGCTTCCAGAGCAACGAAAATTGACTTTAGACATTTCATATAATTAGTGACAGAGTTTAAAAATTTTAAACATTTAAGATTTAACACACTATTGCAAATACTACAGCTAGAAACTGTGTAGTCTATATATCTTAAGGCAGTGTAGCTCACTACGCTCAAATACACAGACTTTTTCATACAGTATTTGATAATGAGCGTACATAGCGACTTCCAATGAACTTTACACATAATTTCAAACCTTTACGAAACTTTTTCTCGCAGCCGCTCCCCACAAAATGATGAAATGAAAAAAAGTTTATCGCGTACTACATTTTCGCTGTTCTTGCAATAAAAACTCATCATTAGGCCTGACGTTTTAATTTAATGCTTCTTTATTATAGTCTCTACTTGCAACACATTTTTCATTTGATATTCACGTATACCATTGAATGAACCTACAAAATTATAGTTCAGCAGATCCCATGTCATAAACCAAGAGATGCGTGAAAAACTACCTTTTGCTCAAAATGGAGTGCAAATTATCCAGAGTATATTCATTCAATGTTTAATAACGAGAGCACTTAGTGACTTCCGTCAAACTTTAAACACAGTTTTCACCATTTTCTAATTTTTTTTCTCAATTACATTCTTAGCGGCTGGCTCTGAGCACTATGGGACTTAACATCTATGGTCATCAGTCCCCTAGAACTTAGAACTACTTAAACCTAACTAACCTAAGGACATCACACAACACCCAGTCATCACGAGGCAGAGAAAATCCCTGACCCGCCGGGAATCGAACCCGGGAACCCGGGCGTGGGAAGCGAGAACGCTACCGCACGACCACGAGCTGCGGACACATTCTTAGCGTTAAATATTTAACACATTAACTCGTTTCTAAAGTAATCAGACTTTTGAAGCTTTTATATACAAGGGAGTTCGAGTCTTTAAGAACCATGAAGGAACAATAAGAGCGGAATATCAAGAACGAACTGGGATTAAAAAGGGAAGAAGTCTTTCGTCCCTACCTTCAGTCTCTACATTGAAGAAGTAGTGACGGAAATAAAAGAAAGGTTCAGGATTGGGATTAAAATTCGCGGTGAAAGAATATTAATAATATGAATCGCTGAAGATATTGTTATTCTAAGTGTAAACTAGGAAGGTTTACAGAACGTACTAAATGGAAGATGAGAGTAACGAGAAACAGCCGAAATGAAATTAATGAGAAAGTTAATGTCAAAATTGGTTTTCACGAAGCAGACGAAGTGAAGGAAATGTACTATCTTGGGAGTAAAAGAACACGAGACGGGCGAAAAAAGGACAGAAAAAGCAAATTAGCACGGGGAAAGAGGGCATTCCCGGCGAAACGAAGCTTACTCGTAAGAAATACCGGCCTAAATTAGGGGAAGAAATTTCTGAAGACGAGCGTTTAGAGTACAGCATTGCACGGAAGCGAATCAGGAAGGGTGGGAAAACAGGAACAGAAGAGAATAGAAGTGTTTGAGGTGAGGCTCTATAGAAGGATGTTCAAATCAGGGCACTTGTGGTGTGTGTGTTGTGGTGGTCTTCAGTCCTGAGACTGGTTTGATGCAGCTCTCCATGCTACTCTATCCTGTGAAAGCTTCTTCATCTCCCAGTACCTACTGCAAACTACATCCTTCTGAATCTGCTTAGTTTATTGATCTCTTGGTCTCCCTCTACGATTTTTACCCTCCACGCTGCCCTCCAATGCTAAATTTGTGATCCCTTGATGCCTCAAAACATGTCCTACCAACCGATCCCTTCTTCTAGTCAAGTTGTGCCACAAACTTCTCTTCTCCCCAATCCTATTCAATACCTCATCATTAGTTACGTGATCTACCCACCTTATCTTCAGCATTCTTCTGTAGCACCACATTTCGAAAGCTTCTATTCTCTTCTTGTCCACACTGGTTATCGTCCATGTTTCACTTCCATACATGGCTACACTCCATACAAATACTTTCAGAAACGACTTCCTGACACTTAAATCTATACTCGATGTTAACAAATTTCTCTTCTTCAGAAACGATTTCCTTGCCATTGCCAGTCTACATTTTGTATCCTCCCTACTTCGACCATCATCAGTTATTTTACTCCCTAAATAGTAAAACTCCTTTTGTGGTGTCACTGCCAGACACCACACTTGCTAGGTGGTAGCTTAAATCGGCCGCGGTCCATTAGTACATGTCGGACCCGCGTGTCGCCACTGTGTGATCGCAGACCGAGCGCCACCACACGGCAGGTCTCGAGAGACGTACGAGAACTCTCCCCAGTTGTACGACGACGTTGCTAGCGACTAGACGGACGAAGCCTTTGCTCTCATTTGCCGAGAGACAGTTAGAATAGCCTTCAGCTAAGTTAATGGCTACGACTTAGCAAGGCGCCAATTGGCACAATGCATGTATCTTACGAGTCTCATTTGTATAGTCAAGAGAGATGTATCACAAGGATTGATTAAAAGTTAAGTATATTCCAAAGCTACGTATTTTCTTTATAGTATTCCATACGTATCCTGTTCCAGACTTCAAGCCATCCTGCTGTAGCTTAGCGCGTGCCTTTCGGCTTCCTTCTCAGTGTGGCGTAGCGAGCTTGTTACGCCACATCACCTTTACTACTTTAAGTGTCTCATTTCCTAATCTAATACCCTCAGCATCACCCGATTTAATTTGACTACATTCCATTATCCTCGTTTTGCTTTTGTTGATGTTCATCTTATATCCTCCTTTCAAGACACTGTCCATTCCGTTCAACTGCTCTTCCAAGTCCTTTGCTGTCTCTGACAGAATTACAATGTCATCGGCGAACCTCAAAGTTTTTACTTCTTCTCCATGAATTTTAATACCTACTCCGAATTTTTCTTTTGTTTCCTTTACTGCTTGCTCAATATACAGATTGAATAACATCGGAGAGAGGCTACAGCCCTGTCTCATTCCTTTCCCAACCACTGCTTCCCTTTCATGCCCCTCGACTCTTATAACTGCCATCTGGTTCCTGTACAAATTGTAAATAGCCTTTCGCTCCCTGTATTTTACACCTGCCACCTTCAGAATTTGAAAGAGAGTATTCCAGTTAACGTTGTCAAAAGCTTTCTCTAAGTCTACAAATGCTAGAAACATAGGTTTGCCTTTTCTTAATCTTTCTTCTAAGATAAGTCGTAAGGTTAGTATTGCCTCACGTGTTCCAACATTTCTACGGAATCCAAACTGATCTTCCCCGAGGTTGGCTTCTACCAGTTTTTCCATTCGTCTGTAAAGAATTCGCGTTAGTATTTTGCAGCTGTGACTTATTAAACTGATAGTCCGGTAATTTTCACATCTGTCAACATCTGCTTTCTTTGGGATTGGAATTATTATATTCTTCTTGAAGTCTGTGGGTATTTCGCCTGTCTCATACATCTTGCTCACCAGATGGTAGAGTTTTGTTATGACTGGCTCTCCCAAGGCCATCAGTAGTTCTAATGGAATGTTGTCTACTCCCGGGGCCTTGTTTCGACTCAGGTCTTTCAGTGCTCTGTCAAACTCTTCACGCAGTATCTTATCTCCCATTTCATCTTCATCTACATCCTCTTCCATTTCCATAATACTGTCCTCAAGTACATCGCCCTTGTATAAACCCTCTATATACTCCTTCCACCTTTCTGCCTTCCCTTCTTTGCTTAGAACTGGGTTGCCATCTGAGCTCTTGATATTCATACAAGTGGTTCTCTTCTCTCCAAAGGTCTCTTTAATTTTCCTGTAGGCAGTATCTATTTTACCCCTAGTGAGACAAGCCTCTACATCCTTACATTTGTCCTCTAACCATCCCTGCTTAGCCATTTTGCACTTTCTGTCGATCTCATTTTTGAGACGTTTGTATTCCTTTTTGCCTGCTTCATTTACTGCATTTTTATATTTTCTCCTTTCATCAATTAAATTCAATATTTCTTCTGTTACCCAAGGATTTCTATTAGCCCTCGTCTTTTTACCTACTTGATCCTCTGCTGCCTTCACTACTTCATCCCTCAGAGCTACCCATTCTTCTTCTACTGTATTTCTTTCCCCCATTCCTGTCAATTGTTCCGTTATGCTCTCCCTGAAACTCTCTACAACCTCTGGTTCTTTCAGTTTATCCAGATCCCATCTCCTTAAATTCCCACCTTTTTGCAGTTTCTTCAGTTTCAATCTGCAGTTCATAACCAATAGAGTGTGGTCAGAATCCACATCTGCCCCTGGAAATGTCTTACAATTTAAAACCTGGTTCCTAAATCTCTGTCTTACCATTATATAATCTATCTGATACCTATTAGTATCTCCAGGATTCTTCCAGGTATACAACCTTCTTTTATGATTCTTGAACCAAGTGTTAGCTATGATTAAGTTATGCTCTGTGCAAAATTCTACAAGGCGGCTTCCTCTTTCATTTCTTCCCCCCAATACATATTCACCTACTATGTTTCCTTCTCTCCCTTTTCCTACTGACGAATTCCAGTCACCCATGACTATTAAATTTTCGTCTCCCTTCACTACCTGAATAATTTCTTTTATCTCGTCATACATTTCATCAATTTCTTCATCATCTGCAGAGCTAGTTGGCATATAAACTTGTACTACTGTAGTAGGCATGGGCTTTGTGTCTATCTTGGCCACAATAATGCGTTCACTATGCTGTTTGTAGTAGCTAACCCGCACTCCTATTTTTTTATTCATTATTAAACCTACTCCTGCATTACCCCTATTTGATTTTGTATTTATAACCCTGTAATCACCTGACCAAAAGTCTTGTTCCTCCCGCCACCGAACTTCGCTAATTCCCACTATATCTAACTTTAACCTATCCATTTCCCTTTTTAAATTTTCTAACCTACCTGCCCGATTAAGGGATCTGACATTCCACGCTCCGATCCGTAGAATGCCAGTTTTCTTCTCCTGATAACGACGTCCTCCTGGTTAGTCCCCGCCCGGAGATCCGAATGGGGGACTATTTTACCTCCGGAATATTTTACCCAAGAGGACGCCATCATCATTTAATCATACAGTAAAGCTGCATGTCCTCGGGAAAAATTACGGCTGTAGTTTCCCCTTGCTTTCAGCCGTTCGCAGTACCAGCACAGCAAGGCCATTTTGGTTAATGTTACAAGGCCAGATCAGTCAATCATCCAGACTGTTGCCCCTGCAACTAGTGAAAAGGCTGCTGCCCCTCTTCAGGAACCACATGTTTGTCTGGCCTCTCAACAGATACCCCTCCCTCCGTTGTGGTTGCACCTATGGTACGACCATCTGTATCGCTGAGGCACGCAAGCCTCCCCACCAACGGCAAGATCCATGGTTCATGGGGGAAGTCAGGGCACTTATGAGGTAATAAATGTGGATGTTCTCCAGAGAATCGGTGAGATATAAATGTGTTGAATACACTGGCAATAAAAAAGAAGGGGATGAAAGAACATGTGTTGAGACATCAGGGAATAACCACCGTGGTTCTAGATGGAGCTGCAGAGGCTAAAAACTATAGGCGAAGATAGAGATAGGAATACATCCAGCAAATAACTGAGTATTTTGGGTGCAATTGCTACTCTGAGAAGAAAAGGTTGACGCAAGAGAGGAGGTCGCGGTGGACCGCATAGAAAAAAATAATAATATCCAGATCCTTAGGCACAGTTACGTTTGTTCCGACATCTAATCCTACAGTGGCGGCACAACTACTGAAATGGAAAACAAGATTTTCGGACTGAAGGCAGATGTGAAGATCTCATGAAGATCTCACCGAACGCACACATTCAGTATCTCCAATAGAAACTGAATGGAGCTCGCTTTAAGATTAGAATATTTTCCGTAGTCAGCACCGAAGATAAAGTGCAACTTGTTTGCTGTGGGGACTCTTACCCATTGCCGTCGCACTGGGTAACTAGCTGACGGAAATGTGAAGAGGTACACCACAGACGCTTTGACCGAACGCCACCAGACTGGTGCCAAAGTATCTCCATACCTATAGCATATGTTGACTAAAACGTCATCCTTAAGTGATCTCATTTCGGTATATTCAACACATAAAGAAACTAGTCCTATAAATTACGGGGCGTCAATACAACTAAATGCTTAGGGTCAACAATTACGAATAATTCAAAATAGAACGATCAAATAGCTAATTTTGTGGGGAAAGAAAACAAAGATACATTTTATTGGCAGAACACTTATTGTTAGAAGATGAAAACGTCCGCTAAAGAGGCTGCCTACATTACGCTTGTCCGCCCCCCTGTGCAGTACTACCCGTTACACTGTGGTACTACTGTGTGGTGTGGGATCCGCGTGAGATAGGATTGATGGAAGACATTGAGAAAGTTCAAAGAAGGGCAGGTCATTTCGTATTATCGCGAAATAGGGAGAAGTGCCACGGATATGATACCAGAATTCCTGTAGCAATCATTAAAACAAAGACTTTTTTCGTTGCGGCAGGATCTTCTCGTGAAATTACGATCACCAACTTCCTCCTCAGAGTCTGATAATATTTTGTTGGCGCCTAGATAGTTAGCGAGTAATGATCATCATAATAAAATAACAGAAATCAGAGAAAGATTTAAATGTCGGTTTTTGGTGGTTCGATAAACCCTCATCCAGGCACTTAATTGTGAACTGTAATCATGTAGACGACGTTGTAGATGCATACTATGTGTAACTGAAATGACATAGCTAGACAGTAGTCATACATGAGAACTTTAGGTGCACTTTAATCTGAGCTCTCTGAAGAATCGCGAAAAAAGATCCGAGAAGTAAACCTTTCGAAACTGTTGTGCTGCTGAGATTTTACAACTGCACCAAGCGAAGATATATGTTTTCAGTCTGGATAAAGGCAACTGACGACTGAATTTTATTGTGAAATACGAAGGTGGTTTGAAAAGTTCTCGGAACGGAATAGAAAAGAAGTACTTACATCACTGAAACTTTTTTTAAATTTTTCAGTGTAGTCTCCTTGTAGATTAACGCACTTGGTCCAAGGATATTCCAGTGCCTTGATCCCATCTCGAAAATGAGTTTCCTCCAGGCCTGCAAAATAGTTGTCAACTTCAGCTATCAATTCTTCGGTTGAAGTGAATCTTCGTCCACCAGGACAATTTTCAGTTTTACGAAGACATGGAAGTCTGACAGAGCCATATCAGGTGAATAAGGTGGGTGTGGCAACAATTCATACCTTAATTCCTGTAATTTTCTTCGGCGACGGCCCATGTGTATGGGCGCGCGTAGTCTTGAGGAAGATACCTTTCTTCCTTGCTAAACCTTGCCTTTTTTCGCGTATCTTTTGTTGCAATTTGTCGAGGAGGTTAGCATAGTATTAACCAGTAGTTTTTTGCCCAGTGGGGAGATAATCTACAAATAGAGTCCCTTTCGCTTCCCAGAACACTGATACCATGACCCTTCCTGCCAAGGAATTTGTGTTTGCTTTCTTTAGTGGCGGAAAATCAGCATGTTTCCACTACTTTGACTGTTGTTTTGTCTCTGGGGTATAGTAGTGCAACCAAGTTTCATCTGTGGTCACAAACCGGGGCGAAAAGTCATGTTCTTTGCTCACAAAATGGGCCAAATAGTGTTCCGATATGTCCATTCTCATGCGTTTTTGATCCAGCATCAAGAATCGCGGCACCCATCTTGCAGATAATTTTTTCATTTCTAATTCTTCATTTAAAATGTGATATACCCTTTCAGGTGACACCTGGTAAGCGTGAGCAATTTCACGCACTTTCAGTCGGCGATCCACCATGGCCATTTTATGCACTTTTGCAATGATTTCTGGAGTGATGCCACATCTCGCCCGACCACTGCGCGGATCATCAGATTTAAATTCATTTGTCCACTTGGCAACAGTCGAATATGACGGAGCAGAGTCCCCCACTGTATTCTGGAAATTGGCATGAATGTCCAATACCTTTCTTAACGAAGTACTTATCACTGCTCGAATCTCGATTGTTTCCATCTTCGCAAATCACTACACGGGAACAACAATGGAGCCACGTCACCACCACAGCTCTCTTCCAAGACCACTGACATGGCACTTGTTTATAGGCAACAGTCCTATGAATTCATGTGAACAACTCGTTGTGCTAGCGCTGACCTCTCGTGGTGATTCCGAGAACTTTTCAAACCATCCATGTATATACTACAGTTGCTGAAAAACAACAACTACGAAAAAGATAATGAAGGCAATTAGCATTTAGTTGTAAATAGTGTACAGGCTATTGCAGAGCCTAAGATAAACAAAATCGGGAAGAACTGAGCATTTACAATCCATACACCGATTCGTTTCCGCAACGAAAAGAACGTGACAGCTAGAGGAGTCTTCCCAAAAACAGTGACGTCGTTGGAGACGATACAGGTGGCCACAGCTCGACACGCCTCGTCGTGCGGCCATCCTTGTCCTTGGACACTGCCACGGCCAACTAAAGCCCTGTTCCCCCTCCTCCCCCCCCCCCCCCCCCCTCAAGGCCCCACTGAGTGGGTTGCCAATCGGTCCGACTTTTGTGTGTGGGCATACTGCGATGGCATGGTGGACCCTTCTGTACCCAGTTGTGTAGCAGTTTTCACCAAGCCAAAACGCAAAACAGAAGGGAAAAGGCTGGATTGTTGGGTGGCAGGTAGGGGTCAAGGCTAATAGGTGGTGGGGCGGCAGCGCGGCTGAGCCCTGGACCCAACTACTATAAAATCGTACACCACAAAGGCGAACGTATTGGGGCAAACCAGCCCTGCAAGGGTCGTTGGCCGACTCGTCGGCCTGTGAATGGGCCACTTAACGGTATCTTTAGTCAATCGTTGGACTCCGCTTTCTGACGTCCTACTTCGTGTCTGACAGGCAGGAGTCTGGAGTGGCACTGTGCAACTTTGCAGGCTTGGATAGCTCACTGCAGAGAACAGGCCCCACTTGGAGAGACGCGGTCACAAAGAACGCTTTACTGCGTCATGAGCTGCCTACCCTGTCCAGCTCTTCCTCTATCGTTGGCCGTGCGGTTCTAGGCGCTGCAGTCTGGAACCGAGCGACCGCTACGGTCGCAGGTTCGAATCCTGCCTCGGGCATGGATGTGTGTGATGTCCTTAGGTTAGTTAGGTTTAATTAGTTCTAAGTTCTAGGCGACTGATGACCTCAGAAGTTAAGTCGCATAGTGCTCAGAGCCATTTGAACCATTTGAACCTCTATCGAGGTTGTTGTAGGCTTCAGTCCAAACAATGGTTAGGTGCTGCTCTCCAAGCAAGTCTTCTCTATGCTCCCATAACTACCACAACCTACATCTATTTGAACCTGCTTATTGTTGCCCACAACTGCGCAGCATCTTTGTGTCCTTCGCAGTGTGGTAATCACTAAACATCTGACTTCGTTCACGCCGCTTACATACGCTACCAGGCCGGCTAACAACGCTAAACACGAACAACACTAATGCTTTTGTGATCCACACTCTGTGACGGTGGCAAACTATTATCGCCACAGTCATCTTGTGGTGTTGCAGTTCTTCTAATTTCCGAGTTTGCTAAGAAAACTGGATGAGGAATTCGGCCTTATGCAAGACACCTTTGGAGTTTTGTTTTACCCAGACATGTTTCAGCACTTTTTGTGCTATCCTCAGTGGGTTGCATTATTTCCTTTCAGTAAAATTGTTATTACAACTAATCTTTAGAGAAACCATTTGGTACAAATGTAAATATTTGGTACAAATCTAAATATTTTGTTTTCTAAAAACGTTAATAAGTAATAATAATTTTACAGAAAGAACATAAAGTAACCCACTGAAGATAGCACAAAAAGTGCTGAAACATGTCAGGGCAAAACAAAACTCCAAAGGTGTCTTGCACAAAGCGGAATTCCTCATCCAATATTATCGCCACATCTGGATTAGAGTGTAAGAAGACTACGAGACTGTCAAAGATACTTCTGTGTGTAGTTGTAAGGTGACAGGCAAATCCAACACCTTCCATGAAAACCCTGACATGATAGCAAATCCGGCAGTATGTCACATAGCTCCAAATAAATCCTGAAATTAAATTAACCAAAGTAATACGATCAACGAGTGAGCAAATGGAATACCACAGATGAACACAAGAATGCCTAAATGCATGTCATACCTTCCCACCGTGAAACAGACGCAGTTCCGAGGGAAGAAACGAGAACAGAAGCCGAGAGCAGAGTCGTGTAGGCTAGGAGGCCCTACGATAAGGGACGGACACCCACGTCGCCAGCCGACCGCCAGGACCACCCCCCCCCCCAGTCCATGTTAAAAGATAGAGCCCTCCAGAAGAACAGTATAGATCTTACGATAACACTAAAAGGACCACACCAGCTGAAAGTTTTAGCGTGACACCATACGCTTCTCTGTTACGTTACAAACGTTAAAAACATTGCCCCACCACGAAAAGTATAACGTTTCTCATTGGATAGACAGAATTTTTGTAGACGGAGCTTAAGGTTAACATTGAAACGCTGATTGGTCAGATGAAAACACAGCCAGATACCTTTTTTTTAAACCAACTTCGGTAAATTGTAGTAAGAAGAAGTTAGGAGAGAGTTGCTTCCGAGACGGCGCGGTGCGTGGAGCTGCGCCGACCGTCGCCCCCTGGCGAACACCGACAAGGTAATGAACGCACGCGGTGCCGCCCTAATGCTTCACTCAGAACTGCAGAAGTCTCATCTGTTACATCCCCTTTTTACGTGTGTCGATCGTCAATTAAACTTCGTGGTATTCACATTTGCTAATAGAAGTTAAAATCTGAAACGCGATGATTTTTCTGTTATATAATTATTGAGAAGCCACATCAGCCACTGTATTTTACGACAAGTTAAATAAGTAATTAAAGATAATTGAAGGTCACTGTAGACCATTTTGATAGTTTTCTCTTTTATGAAACATAACTTAAATCTAGATTATAGATGTGATATGACATAGGTCATCCTTCGATTCATTGTAGAAATTGGAAACCCATTCGGGGAATATTCGTTCACATTTTTGTTGAACGCAGTTGGTTTTTATCATCCTGTATTAAAATATTTCCTTTTATCAATAGTGCAATTTATAATCAATGTTTTGTGAGTAGAATAAAATTTCCAGTGGTAAACTTAACTGCTTTTTAGACGTTATTTTACCAGCTAACTAAAAATAGGAAAGCCTTGAACCTCTTCCACTAAATTTAGTTAGTATTAAGATTCTTTTACAGGGAGTGCAGTGGAGCTGACGCTGAAATCATTAAGAATTTGATTATATGATCGCTAGTCTCACTGAACTCTTCTGAACTCTACATGTCATGTGTGGTCTGGCGTCTCCTTACCAGCAACAGGTCCAGGTTCCAACTAGTCAATTCCCTAAAAAAAACACGCTCAGAGCGTCGTTGCGCGAAAGTGGTAGGGAGACACGTCTTAGAACAAACAGACACCACGCAGAATGTTAGATAGTTATTAACATTCGCTACAAGTTATTTGTGATTTTATGGGTGTTGCGAGGGTGGACGAGAGTTGCAATATATTATTTCACCCATTCTGGTTAGAGAACATCGCAGCCATGATCGTATATTACACTGCAGGAAATACTGCAAGTACCCACAAGCTGGTTATAGTATTTTCTACGGTGTAAGACACAAAACAGACATTGACGGTGCCATGGTATAGGATTATTGTCTATAAATTTTGCGGTGTGGAGAACAGTTTTGCTGCCAACAGCTATTTAATTCATCGATGACACCAAATTAATCTGCAGCAGTACTCCTGGCTGTGATAAGAATGGGATGCCTTGATCCAATTGTTTTTCGCTCCCCACAGAATACATCGCTATCTATTGGAAGACAGGTCTTTCGTGTGATATTCAGCACACACTTCCGTCTGATATCAGGCGGTGGAATGAGACTCAAGATTGGTAACCATAATGTGCGAGTAGATTGTATTGGCCCACAAACAAACTAGTTCAGCTGTCTTTTTCAGATGTGGGCTATTAAACGAGACAGGCACAATACTCTGCTGCTGAGTATACCCATTCGAGAGCCGATAATCGGATCAATTCACAATCGGAATTCCGGATAACCCCTCTAGATTTTATAAAATTCTTTACTGCAATAGACAATGGCGACTAACCCAACCTTGTTGTTGTTGTGGTCTTCAGTCCTGAGACTGGTTTGATGCAGCTCTCCATGCTACTCTATCCTGTGCAAGCTTCTTCATCTCCCAGTACCTACTGCAACCTACATCCTTCTGAATCTGCTTAGTGTATTGATCTCTTGGTCTCCCTCTACGATTTTTACCCTCCACGCTGCCCTCCAATGCTAAAGTTGTGATCCCTTGATGCCTCAAAACATGTCCTACCAACCGATCCCTTCTTTTAGTCAAGTTGTGCCACAAACTTCTCTTCTCCCCAATCCTATTCAATACCTCCTCATTAGTTACGTGATCTACCCACCTTATCTTCAGCATTCTTCTGTAGCACCACATTTCGAAAGCTTCTATTCTCTTCTTGTCCAAACTAGTTATCGTCCATGTCTCACTTCCATACATGGCTACACTCCATACAAATACTTTCAGAAATGACTTCCTGACACTTAAATCTATACTCGATGTTAACAAATTTCTCTTCTTGAGAAACGCTTTCCTTGCCATTGCCAGTCTACATTTTATATCCTCTCTACTTCGACCATCATCGGTTATTTTACTCCCTAAATAGCAAAACTCCTTTACTACTTTAAGTGTCTCATTTCCTAATCTAATTCCCTCAGCATCACCCGACTTAATTTGACTACATTCCATTATCCTCGTTTTGCTTTTGTTGATGTTCATCTTATATCCTCCTTTCAAGACATTGTCCATTCCGTTCAACTGCTCTTCCAAGTCCTTTGCTGTCTCTGACAGAATTACAATGTCATCGGCGAACCTCAAAGTTTTTACTTCTTCTCCATGAATTTTAATACCTACTCCGAACTTTTCTTTTGTTTCCTTTACTGCTTGCTCAATATACAGATTGAATAACATCGGGGAGAGGCTACAACCCTGTCTCACTCCTTTCCCGACCACTGCTTCCCTTTCATGTCCCTCGACTCTTATAACTGCCATCTGGTTTCTGTACAAATTGTAAATAGCCTTTCGCTCCCTGTGTTTTACCCCTGCCACCTTCAGAATTTGAAAGAGAGTATTCCAGTCAACATTGTCAAAAGCTTTCTCTAAGTCTACAAATGCTAGAAACGTAGGTTTGCCTTTTCTTAATCTTTCTTCTAAGATAAGTCGTAAGGTCAGTATTGCCTCACGTGTTCCAACATTTCTACGGAATCCAAACTGATCTTCCCCGAGGTCGGCTTCTACCAGTTTTTCCATTCGTCTGTAAAGAATTCGCGTTAGTATTTTGCAGCTGTGACTTATTAAACTGATAGTTCGGTAATTTTCACATCTGTCAACACCTGCTTTCTTTGGGATTGGAATTATTATATTCTTCTTGAAGTCTGAGGGTATTTCACCTGTCTCATACATCGTGCTCACTAGATGGTAGAGTTTTGTCATGACTGGCTCTCCCGAGGCCATCAGTAGTTCTAGTGGAATGTTGTCTACTCCCGGGGCCTTGTTTCGACTCAGGTCTTTCAGTGCTCTGTCAAACTCTTCACGCAGTATCTTATCTCCCATTTCGTCTTCATCTACATCCTCTTCCATTTCCATAATATTGTCCTCGAGTACATCTCCCTTGTATAAACCCTCTATATACTCCTTCCACCTTTCTGCCTTCCCTTCTTTGCTTAGAACTGGGTTGCCATCTGAGCTCTTGATATTCATACAAGTGGTTCTCTTCTCTCCAAAGGTCTCTTTAATTTTCCTGTAGGCAGTATCTATCTTACCCCTAGTGAGACAAGCCTCTACATCCTTACATTTGTCCTCTAGCCATCCCTGCTTAGCCATTTTGCACTTCCTGTCGATCTCATTTTTGAGACGTTTGTATTCCTTTTTGCCTGCTTCATTTACTGCATTTTTATATTTTCTCCTTTCATCAATTAAATTCAATATTTCTTCTAACCCAACCTTACGATAAATATTCTAATCTGTACTTACGATTTCGTTGTTATCAACACTTAGTTTCAACCAGCTTTCTGTTCCTAATACTATCTGCGCAGTAGCCTTCAGTAAGCGAGACTAATTGTACACGCAGTGGCTAGCACACTGGACTAGCATTCGGGAGGACGACGGTTCAGTCCCGCGTCCGGCCATCCTGATTTAGGTTTTCCATGATTTCCCTAAATCGCTCCGGGCAAGTGCCGGGATGGTACCTGTGAAAGGGCACGGCCGACTTCGTTCCCCGTCCTTCCCTAATCCGATGAGACCGATGACCTCGCTGTCTGGTATCCTACCGCAAACAACCCCCAACTACGACCTTTTCTTGGATGCTCCTGCAGTTTACTGAAATCATATCAGCCTTTTCTGTGTCTGATCCGCGACAACGAACGTTCTATGAGGACATTGTGGCTAATTTATGAGGAAAACCGTCGTTGATACGAAAGGAGGGCTTCTCTAACCTAAAAAGCCCCATGTGTACGCCACATCTACTCCAATACCGTAGCAACCGCTTCCTGATCTAATGCCAAATTAAGACATAAATTTCCATAATATGATTTTTTCTCCTTCCAACCATAACAAATGGTGACACTATACCTACATGTACTTGTAACCTACATCCATACTTCGCCAGTCATCTTACGGTGTTTGGTAAAGGGTACTGGTTGCAGCACTATCGTTTTCCGCGTCCCCTGTTCCATTCACGAATTGCGTGTGGGAAGAACAACCAACGACAAACCTCCTCATGGCCGGCCGATGTGACCGAGCGGTTCTAGGCGCTTCAGTCTGGAACCGCGAGACCGCTACGGTCGCAGGTTCGAATCCTGCCTCGGGCATGGATGTGTGTGATGTCCTTAGGTTAGTTATGTTTAAGTAGTTCTAAGTTCTAGGGGACTGATGACCTCCGATGGTAAGTCCCATAGCGCGCGGAGCCAAGCCTCCTCATAAGCTCCAATTTCTCTGATTTTCTCGTCGGGATCATTTCGCGAGACGTTCTTTGAGATTAGTTGTTGTATCGTCCGAAGATCGCACCCCGACACCAAAGTCGCAATACTCATCGTTACCACAGGAGTTAGTAATGTCTCTCTGCAATCGGCAACGACGAATGGGTCAGGCTGAAGAAGACACGTCCCCCCTCTCACAAGGGAACCTCCCCATCGCACCCCCCTCAGATTTAGTTATAAGTTGTCACAGTGGATAGGCCTTGAAAAAGTGAACACAGATCAATCGAGAAAACAGGAAGAAGTTGTGTGGAACTACGAAAAAAATAAGCAAAATATACAAACTGAGTAGTCCATGTGCAAGATAGGCAGCATCAAGGAGAATGTGAGTTCAGGAGCGCCGTGGTCCCGTGGTTGGCGTGAGCAGCTGCGGAACGAAAGGTCCTTGGTTCAAATCTTCCCTCGAGTGAAAAGTTTACTTTCTTTATCTTCGCAAAGTTATGATCTGTCCGTTCGTTCATTGACGTCTCTGTTCACTGTAATGAGTTTAGTGTCTGTGTTTTGCGACCGCACCGCAAAACCGTGCGATTAGTTGACGAAAAGACGTGCCTCTCCAATGGGAACCGAAAACACTTGACGCAAGGCCATATGTCAACCGATTCCTGCACAGGAAAATACGTCTGCTATATTCTATACGACACTGGTGACGGCATGTGCGTCACATGACAGGAATATGTTGTTGACCCACCTAACTTGTACACTTGGCGAATGGGTAAAAAGATTCTTCTACTTTTCGATGTTTGTTTAGGTGTAGCGTCCCCATACTACGGCGCAGTTACCTCACATCGGATGGACGGACGGACAGATAATAATTGTCTGAAAATAAAACATAAAACTTTTTACTCAAGTGAAGACTTGAACCAAGAACCTCTCGTTCCGCAGGTGCTCACGCTAACCACGGGACCACGGCGCTCCTGGGCTCACATTATCCTTCATGTTGCCTGTCTTGCGCGTGGACTACTCAGTTTGTATATTTTGCTTATTTTTTTCATAGTTCCACACCACTTCTTCCTGTTTTCTCGATTGATCTGTGTTCAGTTTTTCAAGGCCTATCCACTGTGCCAACTTATAACTAAATCTGAGGGGGGTGCGATGGGGAGGTTCCCCTGTCAGAAGGGCAACGTCCTAGTCAACCTAACTTAATAGCCTATCCAAAACTGTGCAAATGAGCGTTGTTGAGTTGGCTATGAAAAGCAGAACATCCCGCGCTGTCGGCGGTTTTCTCTGAAGCCCCACGTGTTGCCAAGGTTATTTCGAATAAACCGCAGAAGTTTCGCTGATAAACCCTTACATATCCTTCCTACAATCCCAATCTTTCACCATGCGATTTCCATATTTTTGGAACCCTGAAGCTTCGTGGTCGAAGATTTCTTTCGGAAGAAGAGGTGCAATTATGGTACTGTAGGCAACCGCAAACATTTTTCCATGAAGGCATTGGCCGTATTATCTCTCAGCGGGATAAAATGTATTGACGGTTATGGTGGTTACTTTTGAAATAATAAACTGTTTACTACTTTTTCCCCTTCCTCGGTTTTATTGGCCTGCCCCTTACACTACCATATACATCGACCCGCCCAAGCTTTTCTATTAATCGTGATACACTGTGTGTACGTGCAGTGCAGTAAGTTTATTTACACTGAAGTCGGGACCATCTTCAAGTCTTGCTGCACTCCCGTATTGTCACGAATGATACGTTTCTGGAATCCTCGAATGCGTCTTATCAATGAGGGCACTTGTAAACGAGGACATTATCTGTGGTTGCGGAGTGTTGCGACGTCTTGAGGTGATTTCTTGGATGCTCTGCTAATCGTAAGATAAAACATTTGTCCCTCTTTTAATTTCTTGTGACGCATGTAGTTTCACCTGCTCGCTGCCGCATCAGTTAAAAGGCGGGTTTTTCCCTCCTTTGTTCCTCACTGATGTCTGTCGCTGTTCATGAAGTAATTCAGTTCTTCCCCTCTTCACGATTTACTGATACCGACCTAACGTGCTAGCACCTTTCGTGTTTTTCTGGGGAAACTTAGAAGAGTCATATAGAAATTTTAGCATGCGGGACAAAGCTTCAAAAGTCGTTGCGTACATGTCTCCCTAATGTCCTGGATTAAATTCCAAACATCTCCGCAGTCTCACGGAATGTGCTCATGCGACACTGTTGAAGGTGATGCGCCCGTCCGATGGGGACCTTTTTATTTTTATTTATTTATTGGCCTTTGGCTTTATCCATTTAGCCAGAGAAGTGAGCGACTACAGATTTCGTCTACAATATGATTTATACAGCACAGGCATTAGAAATTACATTAATTCCAGGTAAACTTCGTGCAACACTTCAAATGGTTCAAATGGCTCTGAGCACTATGGGACTTAACATCTGTGGTCATCAGTCCCCTAGAACTTAGAACTACTTAAACCTAACTAACCTAAGGACATCACACACGTCCATGCCCGAGGCAGGATTCGAACCTGCGACCGCAGCGGTCACGCGGTTCCAGACTGAAGCGCCTAGAACCGCACGGCCACACCGGCCGGCATGCAACACTTGGTACATTCACACACTCAGTAGAGTCCATATATCACAACTTCTTTCGCTGGAATCTTTGTGCCTGCCTTACCACTGGCTATCTACTTCTTGCAGAAATCGGGCAATACTTACTTAATCCGCTGAGGTCAGCTGCCGAAACAGATGCGTCACAGATGTAGGTTGGAGAATTCCTGCTCTGATCAAGGCCTTAAGAAACTTGCGGCGTTGTCTGTCATAGGGTAAACACCCCAGTATCACAAAGTTCAAGTCCGCAATCTCAGTTGTGTGGACTTAGCTGTATGGAGATATCTGAACTTTCATCCTATGAAGATGTGAAGGATAACAGCCATGACCCAGCCGGATGCGCGCTATAGTAGTGGTATGACGTCTGGATAACATGATTTGCGAGAACTCGGTTTTTTGCGGAATACTCGGTTGTATTGCGACAGAATGTCATCCTTTGGACTGTTTTGAGATCTCCCTCGTCTTCACCATTCTTGATGGACGTTTTTCTTTAGACTAGTAACAAAATCTGTATGTGGAAAACAAGTGCAGTAAGGCTGGCCATCAATCACACTTTGTTTCGCTAGGTGGTCCGTCATCTCGTTATCTGAGATACCAACTGCACACATTCATGTCGACTTTCACACTGATAGCTTAACTTAATTACATCGAGTACATTGCAGTTACTGCTGGAGTCCCACTGCTGCTCTTCGAGGGTTACCAGTGTACGCCTTCAATCCTTGACAATAAGGATGTCGTAGAACTGATTTGCTACATACTGAAGGTCTTCCTTAACTGCAATAACTTCGGCAGTGAAGATGCTGGCTTCCGTTGGTAGCTTAAACATAGCCAAAGAGCGTGGATCTCCGCAGAAGAAAGCAAATCCGGTGCCCTATCTTGTTTTGGAGACGTCAATGAATATTTTGACCGATGAGGGCCACATCGATGCAATTAGTTGGGAATCGTCAGCAGACGTAGTGAAAGTTCGATCCGACCCTCTGGGCTGATAGAAGATAGTGGGACGGTAGTTCAGTACTTCGTATTCCAAGCTTCGTATTCCAAACTGAGGAGACAGAGACTCTTTTAGGACGAGCAGTATCACGCATCTTTCCTTCCTGAAACTTTGAAATAGGGGAGGTACCCTCCTCATCCGAATCCTATCAACGTATCCGCTATCATCTATGAAGCAGTTAAGAGTTTGGAGAAGAGGATGGACTGTTTGAGCTGCCCTACTAAAGATGAATTTCTGAGCCAAGGATTGGCGGGGGCGTCTCCCTTACCTCCACCAAAAGCGCATTTATAGGTGTAGAATTCATCGCCCCAAGACAGATGTGTATGGCACGGTGCTGTAGAATATCGACCTTGCTTAGTACAGATGCCGAGGCATCCTTTGAGCAGAGCCGCTATTATTCGGTCGAGTAGCTCCTCAATTGGCATCACGAGGCTGAGTACACCCCGAAAAATGGCAACAGTGCATGGCGGCCCAGATGGTCACTCATCCAAGTGCCGGCCACGACCGACAGCGCGTAACTTCGGTGATCTGACGGGAACCGGTGTATCCACTGCGGCAAGGCCGTTGCCTAGGAGAGGGTAAGGGTTGCATTTAATGAGGTCTAGTACACCCACTGACTGGAGCTTCTTTATCAGAACGTTCACGTCCACACTGTCATACGCACTGGAAATACCGAAAAACTGACCGTCGAGTAACCATTAGAAGCACAGAAACTATCTTCATCGGCGGTTAAGAGACTTAGGCTGTCTATGGTGCCTCTTCATTTTCGAAACCCACATTGAGAGCGGGACAGAATAGAGTTCTTCTGAAACCACCATTCCATATGGCACTTCGTGATCTTTTCTAATGTTTTAAACACATAAGAAGAAAGAGCGATGGGACGGCATGAACTGCCCAAATCAGGGTTTCTGACGGACTCGAGTATGAGAACAATTACCTAAGTGCGCCAATCATCTGGGAAGTTGCCTGGTTCCCATAATTGATTGTAGATTTCTAGCAACATGTGTAAGGCTTCCTCAGAGAGACCGTCCAGCATTTTGTAGTGCTTGTCGCTATATCCTGAAGCAGCATCGCTGGTACCTTTTAAGGCGTTCCGCTGTTCTGAGAATTGAAATGAATTCAGTAAGGATTGCATCGATGTCAGGGACAAAGAAGAAGCAGCATCCGAGGTTTGCAGTGATTTAGGGAAGACTGATGGGGGCGCGACGATTTGTGCAAAGTCATCCATCCACAAAACCTTTACTTAACGGGGACCTGTTTCGGAATTTGCGTACCGATGACAACTAAGTTTCTCTGGCGAGTGTCTCACAAAACTGTTTCCAAATTTCTTCCGGTGCTTCGAACAAAGTTTGGTGGCGGCGGTCACCCGTTTGTATTTGAGAAAATTCGCCCAGAGGCGTTCTCTTTTACAGCTTTTGTTTAGTGACTTGTCTTGAGCAGTCCTGATTCCACCATGGAACTGAAAGACCTTTCGGCCTCTGGATCGGTTTCACTTGGCATTTGGAAAATACGGCCGCCTGGTTTATTAGGGAAATGAATAGATTGTAACGTTAGTCTGGAGGCACTTACAATAAACCTGCGTGAAGGTGTTCCTTGATATATACGTCTCCCAGTCTGCTTTGCGTATGTTCCTTTTTGATGGTGGCGTGTATTGATCCTGATCACTCTCATTTATCGTAATTATTCGAATATCAACATGGTAAGACCTCAGCGGGTAGGGACAAACATCCCACTTAAATTCTTGGACGATATTCGAAGAACACAGGGTAACCTGCCAGGGTAGCCGAGAGCGCTAACGCGCTGCTTCCTGGACTCGGGTAGGCGCGCGGGCCCCGGTTCGATTCCACCCGGCGGTTTAACGACGACGGCCGGTGTGCCGGCCAACCTGGATGTGGTTTTTAGGCGGTTTTCCACATCCCGCTAGGTGAATACCGGGCTGGTCCCCACCTCCCGCCTCAGTGACACGACTCGCAGACATCTGAAACACATTCACACCATTTCACGATTTACACTATACGCAGACAAATGGGGTACACTACTTCTGTCCTGGGGGTATGGGGTGGCGGCAGGAAGGGCATCTGGCCACCCCTTACATTAACCATACCAATTCCGTACTTAACCCTGCAGACCCTGCGCACGATGTGGGATAAAGGCAGTAGCAAAAGAAAGAAAAGAAAAGAAAGAATTCGAAGAACACAGGGTGATGTCTTGCAGACGAGTGTCTTCCAGGTGCAGGGTGAAAATTGGGCAACCATTGTTCAGAATAAATGAAAACAGCTGCTCCATATCTGTCGTTGATCTCGCATCCTCAGGTCGTATGGTGCATACTGAAGTTTCCACAATATAGGAAAGGGTGGTCGAGATGATTAACCAGTGTATGCCACTCATCAATTTCGATTTTGGTTCTTGGAGGGGAGGTCTAAAGACTTGAAGCCTTTGCGTACCGCCACAGCCTGAAAGCTTCTTATGTGTGTGTGTGGTCGACGTATTTAACAGAAGCAAGGACTACGGAGCTAACCAGTAGTGCAACCCTGCCTCTTCCATTCGTGTCTGTCTTCACGAAAAATGTGGAAGCCTTATGGCGAGAACAATAAATGTGGTTTGAACCAAGTTTCTGAGAAAGCTGCAGTGTGCATATCTTGTGAAAGTAACTCTCTTTGCAGGGTTTCTCTGTTGGAAACGACCGACCTGAATTTCCATTGGAGAACTTTAATCGCAATTTTGCTGAATCAGGGTTTCTTATAACACCTGGCGTATGGCTGTGGAATTGACTGGTCCTTGAGGTGAATGATCTGTGTGATAAGATCTAAAAGTTTGTCCTGCAGTGTGAGTGACCCCGGAGCGGACAGTCTTCCTGTTTCCATCTCAGGAGCAGAACTTCCGTTACAAGATCTGTTCAGCGACGTGGCGTTGCGGTGGGTATCTGTGCGGCTGAGCCGGAGGAGCTGGGAAGGCTCCCTCTTCTCGCAGAGATGGAGGAAACAGCACTGCTTCGACGTAAGGCCTATCTGACAGACCCGTCTCGACTTCCACGAAACTGACGCCTTGTCTAATTGCGACTTCCTTAACGTACCTGCGGCGCGTGTACTCGGGGAAATCCCGGCTTACCGCTTCGTGCGCGTGGTTGCAATGTGCACTGCGGCGGAGAGAGCGGCAGTCGGGTCACGCATGATTTCCACCACATTTCGCGCGTCTTATGGCAGAGCGGTAGTGGCCGCGTATCTGATTAAAGTTGAGACAGTTAAAACATTGCGACACAGAAAGGACATACAGAGGCTGTTCATTTTGGCTGAAGGCATTCAAACATATCGAAAATGACGCATCGAATCAAAAACTGTTATAATTCCAATTTGCTTGTTTGGAGTGGGACATCCAATGATAAAAAAATGGCTCTAAGCACTATGGGACTTATCATCTGAGGTCATCAGTCCCCTAGACTTAGAACTACTTAAACCTAACTAACCTAAGGACATCACACACATTCATGCCCGAGGCAGGATTCGAACCTGCGACCGTAGCAGGCGCTGCGGTTCCGGGCTGAAGCGCCTAGAACCGTTCGGCCACAGCGGCTGGCATCTAATGATACCTTAGTCGACCCGCCACCCCACCCCGTGCGTGGGCGGCACGGGGCAACTTTGCAATCTTCAATGGCAACCCCCGTTTTTTATTGCTGGTTACGGTTCTACAGCAAAATCTACATACTTTTTGTCTGAAGTATTGTCCATGTTTCGCCGCAGATGGCGCTGTAATCGGATGAATAGAAATGGGTACATAATGGTAATTTACGACATGCTACTCAGTGCTCCTTGAATACCCAATGGATCGTGGAACTCCACCTCCATGCTGCGAGGATAGGACAGGCCAGTATTTCATAACTTCAGCCGCGTGGAGTAGCCGCGGGGTTTGAGGCGCCATGTCACGGATTGCGCGGCCACTCCTGCCGGAGTTTCGAGTCCTCCCTCGGGCATGGGTGTGTATGTTGTTCTTAGCATAATTTAGTTTAAGTAGTGTGTAAGTCTAGGGACCGATGACCTCAGCAGTTTGGTCCCTTAGGAATTCACACACATTTGAACATCACTTCTAATTGGAAACCCCGTTCGCAACATTGTATTTCTCCGTCATATCGGACAGGGACCGTGCTCAACGCGCACGCTGCTCTTCTTTTCCAATTAGAGTAAATGTACCAGTGTAGTACCGCCAACTTCAGTACACTTAGTGATCTGATTTCAAATGACCGTACACAGGACAAAAGCATATCTGCGGGAATGTCAGCACGGGCGTTTCTGATGCGGGCGACCATGTCTTCACGGCCTGCTAGCACTTGCTGGTACACTTTATCTTTTAAATATCATCACGGAAAGAAATCCGGCGACGTCAAATCCGGCGACCTAGCGGGACAATTGTAGGGTCGCCTCTGCCCTTCCACCGACCAGTGTAAACACGGTCTAATATTTCCTGCGCTTCAGTTGCGTAATGCGCTGGGTAACCGTCGTGCTCAAACGACATATATTGTCGAATGTCCAAGGCAACATCCTGCAATAGTACCGGTAGTTCCTGTCCCAAAAACATTTGATAGTTGCAACCATTCAACGTGCCGTCGACAAAATACGGACCAATGAGCTTGTTCTCCACTATGCCACACTATACGTTAACCGACCAAGGACGTTGACGGTCAACTTGCCATAGCCAGTCTGTTCTACAAGTGATAGGTAGGTGTGCAGGCAATGAACACTGCGCAAGTATTGTAATAGTTAGAGCCGCCATCTGTTCTACGTCCGCTCCGGTCGCAATGTACTGCCTGTTACGATACGTCGTACTTCATAGCCACGGTGGCGCGTCAAGTTGTCCCCTTTTCGATATGTCGGAGGAATGCAACGTTGCGAGTAGGGTTTCCAATTCGAAGTTATGTGATACTGGCATGTCCTACGGTCACAGCATGGAAGTGGGGTCCAACG
This sequence comes from Schistocerca nitens, assembly GCF_023898315.1. Taxonomy (NCBI): domain Eukaryota; kingdom Metazoa; phylum Arthropoda; class Insecta; order Orthoptera; family Acrididae; genus Schistocerca; species Schistocerca nitens. The sequence goes on along the minus strand of NC_064620.1, from coordinate 227,349,355 downwards.
TGCCGTTGGATATTCAAGAACCACCGAGCAGCACATCGTAAATTACGACTGTGCATGCATTTCTATTCCTCCTATTACAGCGCCATCTGTGACGAAACGAAGAAAATGCTTGGGGTAAAATGTAGATTTTGCCGTAAAATCGTAATCTGCAACAAAAAGACGGGTTCTCATTGAAGATTTCAAAGTTGCTCCACGCCACCCACGCATGTGGTGGGCTGGCGGGTCGAGTGTGGTATCGTTGGATGTTCCCTCCGAGACAAACAAATTGCAATTATAACTTTTTTCGATTCTGTGTGTAGTTTTCGATATATTTATATGTCTTCACCTAAAATGAACACCCTGTGTACAGGGCAAATACAACACAACACAGGAAGGAACAGGAGCAAGGAGAGAATAACAGAGAGGATAAAGAGATGAGGTCAGCCTTCTGTATGACAAGAGAGATATACAATAAAAAGAATATATCCACAGAGGCAAAGATAAGTCACTACAAGGCAACGGTGAGGAATGCGGTATTATATGCTGCTGAGACGATGACACTAGGAAGAAATGGGGCAGAACACCTAGAGGAAGAAGAAAGAAAAATACTAGGTCCCAAAAGAGGTGGAGAGAGGTGGATGCGAAGACCTTGGGAGGAGTTTTACCGGAACATGAGAACAATATCCGGGGTAATCAGACTCAAAAGGGCAAGGTTTGCTGGACATGTAGTTAGGGTGAGTATGGACAGAATGACGAAGAGAGTGTGGGAAACAACAGGGAGGACAACGGGAAAGAAGGAACCAAGTGGTTTGTTGAACTTCGGAAGGACTGGTTGGAATTGGGGATCAAGGTCGAAGGAAGGAAAATTGGAGGAACAAATATACACCGACCAATATGCCGGAGATCAGTGACAGAGAAGACTACAGGAAAAGATTAGAGTGTCACCAGTGGAACCGACAGGAGAAAAGGACACTGAAGAACTCGGAAGAGGAGCGGGAGAGAAGAAGAGAAAGAATGAAGAGGTTCTGGGAGAAGAAGAGGAAAATGCAGTCCAAGAAGTGGCTACCCGTAGTCCTACAGAGGCCGTAATGCAAGAAGAAGAAGAAGAACGGCAAACACTAACAAAACCGACAAACTGCAGGGACTGATTCCTAACTGGAAATGGAGGAATAAAAGGTCCTTTGAACATGTGTCCAGAAATGCATTATTGCCACGGTAGATGGCGCTGACGAATGACAGTTCAAGTGCCGTATGTTCCTTGTGTGTTGCAGTGTACTATAAGCTGCAGAATGGTCCGGTATTCGAATCGGGAACAAGCTGGGATGGTGTTTGTATACGGTCAAGCAGACGAAAACGATCGAGAGGCAGCTCGGCTATACCAAAAACAAGTACTCTCATAGACACCAACCACTTCGCACAACATTTCAAGCCTTTTCGTGCGTTTGTGTGATCATAGGTCCTTTCAGACAGACGAAACTGTAGTTTCGTGGCGGACTGTGATTACACCAGATCTGGAGGACCAAGTTCTGCCTTGGCCGTACACAAACACCATCTCGGACTGATCCCGACATGAATACCGAACTGTTCTGCTGTTTTTAGTGTACTGCGTGAATCACACAGCCTGCAACACACAAGAAACACACGGCACTTGAACTGTCATTCGTCAGCGCCATCTACCGTGGCAATAATGCATTTCCGTACACACTTTCATAGTACCTTTTTTCCTCCATTTCCAGTCGGCAATCCGTCCCTGCACTTTGCTGATTTTGTTAATGTTCACTGAGCAACGCATCCCGTAAATCGTAACTAAGTCTGGCAGCACTTGCGAGGCAAACTGAACCACACACGTGCCAAATGCTGCGAGAGTGGTAATTCCGTCGTTCATCACCGTCTTTTGACATGCACCTGACATGCAAGACGGTGTAGGGTGAAACTCTCGCATGAAAGAGTTCTTCCTCATTTAATCCGTTGACAACTTCTCTGATTACGCCCTGGCGCGTAATGACGTGACTTGGTGTATAGCCTTCCAGTTGGTGAGCAGAAAATACCGGGAGCGCTAGCAGTAAATCAGCTGCTCTGGGAGAGTTAAGTTCGGTTTTGATTCTGTTCCGCCCCATTGACAAGATACTTCTAATGTCCTGCTTGCTCTGTGAAGTCGTCGTGTACACGAGCTTTCCTATTGCCATCGTACGCAGTCTACCAACTTTTCCGGCACGTCGTTCCACATATACAGGGTGGTCCATTGATCGTGACCGGGCCAAATATCACACGAAATAAGCGTCAAACGAAAAAACTACAAAGAACGAAACTTGTCTAGCTTGAAGGGGGAAACCAGAATGCCGGCCGCGGTGGCCGTGCGGTTCTGGCGCTGCAGTCTGGAACCGCGGGACTGCTGCGGTCGCAGGTTCGAATCCTGCCTCGGGCATGGGTGTGTGTGATGTCCTTAGGTTGGTTAGGTTTAAGTAGTTCTAAGTTCTAGGGGACTTATGACCTAAGATGTTGAGTCCCATAGTGCTCAGAGCCATTTGAACCATTTTTGAAACCAGATGGCGCTATGGTTGGCCCGCTAGATGGCGCTGCCACAGGTCAAACGGATATCAACTGCGTTTTTTAAATAGGAACCCCCATTTTTATTACATATTCGTGTAGTACGTAAAGAAATATGAATGTTTCAGTTGGACCACTTTTTTCACTTTGTGATAGATGGCGCTGTAATAGTCACAAACATATGGCTCACAACTTTAGATGAACAGTTGGTCACAGGTAGGTTTTTTAAATTAAATTAAATTAAAATACAGAACGTAGGTACGTTTGAACATTTTATTTCGGGTGTTCCAATGTGGTACATGTACCTTCGTGAACTTATCATTTCTGAGAACGCATGCTGTTACAGCGTGATTACCTGTAAATACCACATTAATGCAATAAATGCTGAAAATGATGTCCGTCAACCTCAATGCATTTGGCAATACGTGTAACGACATTCCTCTCAACAGCGAGTAGTTCGCCTTCCGTAATGTTTGCTCATGCATTGACAATGCGCTGACGCATGTTGTCAGGCGTTGTCGGTGGATCACGATAGCAAATATCCTTCAACTGTCCGCATCTCGTGGTCGTGCGGTAGCGTTCTCGCTTCCCACGCCCGGGTTGCCGGGTTCGATTCCCGGCGGGGTCAGGGATTTTCTCTGCCTCGTGATGACTGGGTATTGTGTACTGTCCTTAGGTTAGTTAAGTTTAAGTAGTTCTAAGTTCTAGGGGACTGATGACCATAGATGTTAAGTCCCATAGTGCTCAGAGCCATTTGAACCATTTTGAACCATCCTTCAACTTTCCCCACAGAAAGAAGTCCGGGGACGTCATACCCGGTGAACGTGTGGGCCATGGTATGGTGCTTCGACGACCAATCCACCAGTCATGAAATATGCTATTCAATACCGCTTCAACAGCACGCGAGCTATGTGCCGGACATCCATCATGTTGGAAATACATCGCCATTCTGTCATGTAGTGAAACATCTTGTAGTAACATCGGTAGAACATTACGTAGGAAATAAACATACACCGCACCATTTAGATTGCCATCGACAAAATGGGGACCAATTATCCTTCCTTCCATAATGCCGCACCATACATTAACCCGCCAAGGTCGCTGATGTTCCACTTGCCGCAGCCATGGTGGACTTTCCGTTGCCCAATAGTGCATATTATGCCGGTTTACGTTATCGCTGTTGGTGAATGACGCTACGTCGCTAAATAGAACGCGTGCAAAAGATCTGTCATCGTCCAGTAATTTCTCTTGTGCCCAATGGCAGAACTGTACACGACGTTCAAAGTCGTCGCCATGCAATTCCTGGTGCACAGAAATATGGTATGGGTGCAATCGATGTTGATGTAGCATTCTTAACACCGACTTTTTGAGATTCCCGATTCTCGCGCAGTTTGTCTGCTACTGATGTACGGATTAGCCGCGACAGCAGTTAAAACACCTACTTGGGCATCATAATTTGTTGCAGGTCGTGGTTGACGTTTCACATGTGGCTGAACACTTTCTGTTTCCTTAAATAACGTAACTATCCGGCGAACGGTCCGGACACTTGGATGATGTCGTCCAGGATACCGTGCAGCTTACATAACACACGCCCGTTGGGCATTTTGATCACAATAGCCATACGTCGACCTTTTCCGCAATTGGTAAACGGTCCATTTTAACACGGGTAATGTATCACGAAACAAATACCGTCCGCACTGGCGGAATGTTACGTGATACCACGTACTTATACGTTTGTGACTATTACAGCGCCATCTATCACAAAGCGAAAAAAGTGTTCCAAATAAAACATTCATATTTCTTTACGTACTACACGAGTATGTAATAAAAAATGGGGGTTCCTATTTAAAAAAAAACGCAGTTGATTTCCGTTTGACCTATGGCAGCGCCATCTAGCGGATCAACCATAGCACCATCTGGTTTCCCCCTTCAAGCTAGACGAGTTTCGTTCTTTGTAGTTTTTTCGTTTGACGCTTATTTCGTGAGATATTTGGTCCGGTCACTATCAATGGACCACCCTGTATACAGAAACGGATAATACCCGTCTTGATAACGGCTATTTTTTCTCATCGCATAAACTGACCGATCGGAAGGAACAGCATTGTTTGTATCAGGAGCTGGTGCAACTCTGGAAGAGGTTGGCAAGTGCAGATTGAAGAGTGGGTCGACGGCAGCGGGGCTGTCTAATGGCAAAGCCTTATCTACGCACTGCTGCGATAAGCTGCTGCTTCCCTTTGGTTGGCGTGCTGCTCGTTTGTCGCTCTCCTGTTCTCCCTCATGCTCCAAGGTCCACTTCTGTACGGCACCAGAGGCAGTGGTGTCGGATGAGGCGATGGTGTCATAGCTGGAATAATCACTGAGAATTTGCACGGCCTCCGCGACCGATGGGTGTAGTGGCCGCTGGTCGTACGGTGAATGACGCACGGTTGTCGCCAAAGGAGCCGGGTAGCTGCCTTCTTCCTTCCAAGATGCTACTCCAGGCGGGTGTAAAATGAATGTGCACAACGGAGAATAATAAACGCAAAAATGAAGATTTAGCCCTGTCTGACTGTCCCCCGATGCAGATCTTAGGATCTCTTAATTCTATAAATTACAATCTAAACATAAATGAAATATGAAGGCAACTAATCCTACTAAATGATAAACGTTAGTCCTGCTTATATATTTATTGTAGATTTAAAAAAACCTTTATATTATAAAGTTTACATTTCCTAAATAAATTTACTAATCAATTGCCCAACTCTGAACCTTATTATGACTGCGCGGTCTAATATCAATAACGCGAAATGACTGACATCATCTGTGTACCAAACACTAGAAGACACTGCTTTCAAAGATGATCTACGGTGGTGTGGAACCTCAGTGGAAATAAACTAACGTGATCACAGCTGTTTAGCTTTTATAGCCCTAATAAGCCGAAGTAATTTGCGATATCACCGTATGTACTGCGTCCGGTGCGTTGAAGTGATGGTTCTCGTACTCGTCTGCAACGATGGAAGAACTCCAGCCACAAATAAACTCTTTCAAACAGTACGACGGCAGAAGGCGATCCTCTGACTAATATACTCTAATACTGTCTTCTCCTCTCTGTGTTCTACAGACGAGAAACGCGAACTACCAGCCACAAGGACGGAGTTCAGATAACGCCTCAACATAAGTATAGGCAGAGGAAGTGCTCTCAATTACTGAATGCTGCGTACTCAGCGACGACTTCCAACCCGGAGGCGAAGTCCAGAATCGTATAGGTTCGCAACAAATGCTCTAACTATAAACTCTCCTGAGAGCAAAGACAGCAAGTCTGTCTGTACCAACAAAGCTGATATCGAGCGACCGTCACACACGGGCGCTCACAATGGAAGACCACGTCTCTCCACCGCTGGCTTCCCAGCGAAGTTCGCCTCCCCACCATCGTAATTCCGAAAACGAATCATATTCCCGAAACCACGGAATATTGTCCCTCTCTACAGACTCTTCCGAACGCCGACCAACCATATTTTAGTCTTTTGTCGTCCAGCGCGGAAAGTTTGCGAGGAAGTACCTCTACTCATGCAATGGTACGCTTTTGAGTAAAAAGCCTTGGAAATAACCCAGCCTGCGTGGTTTCAGAGGTGCCGCTTCTTCGTTCCTTTCACCTGCGTCCAAGATTTGCAAAGTTTGGAAGTATTTTCCGTTTGACTTTCCGGTCCTACTACAATAGCGGCCGGTCGCGACTCTATTGTGCCCCAGCGCTTAGGTATCTCAACGTCCGTCTTGCTACTTCCTATGTTTAAGCAGGACCAACAGTGTGTGGGCCTTCCACCCACAGCTTGAGTTCCGCCTGCCGTTTCATTTCCACTGTCGTTCCAACCTCTACTAGTATAGGCCGTTCTGATAATAAAGACACTCCGTCACCTTTCATGCAATAAGCGTTAACAATTATTTACAAGGCGTACGTGACAATGTCAGTCTCCTTTATATATACATATATACGATGTACAACTTATCACATGATACCTAATTGTGTTTGTAGATCTCGGCAAAGTATGTGGATGAGTGCTTGTAAGGTGCGAAATTACATCCTCGTAGGACCCCCTGTCCGTGTTTAGAATAACTGCACGTGGCTCCTGTGCTAACTATTGCACCCTATTAGCGTGCCGCAACAGGAAGAATTTAGGTCTTCCTTTCAGACGCAGCACGAACACAAGCAACGGTGTGGCGCTAGACACGGAAATCGAAGTAAACAACGTCCCACGACTGCAAGGATGTTAAGACCTCGGAGTCTCGGGGCAGAATGATGGGGATGTGGAGCACACTGATGTCGTAGGTGCTGTTGGGGAGGAGCAGGCTGTGTGCCAACACCACGTTTCAGAACTCTCCCACCTTTCATCATCATACGTCACAAACACGACACCGCACTACACACACTCCCATTACAGTCACCTACACACGGCAGATAAACTTGGGACTAGAGTTGGCCACTGTGCAACAGTGTACCGATACGTAGAAATGTTCCACTGTTTCAGAACAGTGGTATTTTTTTCCGTTCGGTCTCCGATCAGATCAACAGCACCTGGTGACGAATGCCAATTCTATCGTGGCGTCATAGGCAAGCGGCTATCGTAATATAAAGCAGCCAACACCAAAAGCCGGCCGCGGTGGTCTCGCGGTTCTAGGCGCTCAGTCCGGAACCGCGTGACTGCTACGGTCGCAGGTTCGAATCCTGCCTCGGACATGGATGTGTGTGATGTCCTTAGGTTAGTTAGGTTTAAGTAGTTCTAAGTTCTAGGGGACTGATGACCGCAGATGTTAAGTCCCATAGTGCTCAGAGCCATTTGAACCATTTTTGAACCAACACCAAAAGAATTGTGCGGCTCGTAAATTTAGCGATCTTTGAATTGATACTTGAATGAGGTTAGTTAACAGAGAAAACACACATCGTTGTTTGTGTGAAAATGAGGAAAAAATAATTAAGTACGCATAACTGCGATTAATTTCGCACACAGCATGTACGACATGACTTGCATGGTTTTAAGCAAAGGTTCTGACATCTTTGAAAAAAAAACTTTATTTTGATGCGTATGAACTGTTAGGAACATAAGGGGCATTTTTAAATGTAGCCTAAAGTAGTTGTTCATTAAAAAATTCACTCATTTCCAAGTAATATTTCATACCGAGGCATGCACATCACAGTCGGTCGTATTCACACAGTTTCCTGATATCAGTACACGATCAAGAACACATTCAGTGACTACAGTTTTGTTTTTACGAATCTCCTTTTGCACAGACCTCCGCTTTCAAATAATTATTATTCACATTACACTAAGTAATGGGACTGCACAGATGGATCGGGACACATAACAATAGTAGATTCTTCTTTCACTGTTTTCACCCAATTCTTCTGTAAAGATAGTACATTAACTTTATTTTGCAGTTCGTGACTGATGTTGTATGAAATTCTTTACAAATACTCATTGCGGTAGGCTGCACTGATCTTGATGATTTCCTGCCGTAGCACTGTCCCCTACGTGTTCTTTCTTCCGGTCCCATTCTGGATAGTCCTATAACTGAAGATAGGCTGAACAGGTGGGAAAAATGACTCGTACGGCATTTGAATCAAGCAGTGGTTTTCAAGGTGGAACAGTTATGGTTTTTCTCTTATGTGGCTGAAACTTCCTAGATAATGTAGCCAGCCTTGGAATGCTTATGATAATCCAGAAAAATGAGTAGTGGCGTACATTAATTATAATATATTCAAGCCAAGTGATCCGGCAAATAATTCCTGGACTTGCCCCAAAGGGTGGTTGGGTTTCGGGTTCCGCTGAATAGGTCAGGTGTCCACTATACGCAGGAGGCGGCTACACGGGTAGCAGGGGCTGTGTGGCGTGGACTGGGCGGTTTTTTTAGGTTAGAGGGTCTCGGTAAAACACAAGAAGGGCTTCAGTCACAAAGGGTGCACGCTGAACACAGGAACAACGTAGATACAGGAACCATTGGTATAACAGTTGAAATTGTCGCAGCTGTGTTGGGAAAGTACCAGAGCTCCAAGCACTAATAGAAAGCACTGATTCTCAAATCGTTACAGTCACTGAAAGCTGGCTAAAGCCGGACATAAGCTCAGCCGAAATTTTTGCGAAGAACCTAACGGTGTTCCGAAAGGATAGGCTAAACACGGTTGGCGGAGGCGTGTTTGATGCTGTCGGAAGTAGTTTAACTTTTCGGGAAATTGAAGTAGATACTTCCTGTGAGTTAGTATGGGCAGAGGTCATTGTTGGCAACCGGAATAAAATAATAATTGGATCCTTTTACCGACCTCCCAATTCAGATGGTACAGTCGCTGAAAGGTTCAAAGAAAACTTGAGTTTGATTTCAAACACGTACCCGAATCATACGATAATAGTTGGTGGTGACTTTAATTTACCCTCGATATGTTGGCGAAAATACATGTTTAATTCCGGAGGTACGCATAAAATATCATCCGAAATTATGCTAAACCCATTCTCTGAAAATTATTTCGAGCAGTTTGTTCATGAGCCCAGGAGAATAGTAAACGGTTGTGAAAACACACTTGACCTCTTAGCAACAAATAATTCTGAGTTAATAACGAGCATCAAAACCGATTGAGAGATTAGTGAACACAGGACTGTCGTAGCAAGATTGAATATTGTAATCCCCGAATCCTCGAAAAATAAGCGAAAAATATACCTATTCAAAAAGCAGACAACCTCCACTCATTCCAAATTAATAATATAAGTGTAGACCAGACGTGGCTTAAATTCAAAGACATAGTATCGGCAGCAATTGAGAGATTTATACCAAATAAATTAACAAACGACGGAGCTGATCCTCCTTGGTACACAAAACGGGTTAGGACACTGTTGCAGAAACAACGAAACAAACATGCCAAATTTAAACAGACACAAAATCCCCAAGATTGGCAATCTTTTACAGACGCTCGAAATTTAGCTCGGACTTCACTGCGAGATGCTTATAACAGTTTCCACAACGAAGCTTTGTCTCGAAACCTGGTCGTATGTGAAGTATGTTAGCAGCAAGAAACAATCAGTGCCTTCTCTGCTCGATAGCAATGGAGATACTAGTGTTGCCCAAGCAGAGTTACTAAACACAGCCTTCCGAAATACCTTCACAAAAGAAGACGAAGTAAATATTCCAGAATTCTAATCCAGAACAGCTGCCAACATGAGTAACGTAGAAGTAAATATCCTCGGAGTAGTGAAGCAACTTAAATCACTTAATAAAAGCAAGTCTTCTGGTCCAGACTGTATACCAATTAGGTTCCTTTCGGAGTATGCTGATGCATTAGCTCCATACTTAACAATCATATACAACCGTTCGCTCGACGAAAGATCCGTACCCAAAGACTGGAAAGTTGCACAGGTCACACCAATATGCAAGAAAGGTAGTAGGAGTAATCCACTAAATTACAGGCCCATATCGTTAACGTCGATATGCAGCAGGATTTTAGAACATATATTGTGTTCGAACGTAATGAATTACCTCGAAGAAAACGGTCTATTGACACACAGTCAACATGGGTTCCGAAAACATCGTTCCTGTGAAACACAACTAGTTCTTTATTCACATGAAGTGCTGAGTGCTGTTGGCAAGGGATTTAAGATCGATTCCGTATTTCTGGATTTCCGGAAGGCTTTTGACACTGTACCACACGAGCGGCTCGTAGTGAAATTGCGTGCTTATGGAATATCGTCTCAGTTATGTGACTGGATTTGTGATTTCCTGTCAGAGAGGTCACAGTTAGTAGTAACTGACGGAAAGTCATCGAGTAAAACAGAAGTGATTTCTGGCGTTCCCCAAGGTACTGTTATAGGCCCTTTGCTGTTCGTTATCTATATAAACGATTTGGGAGACAATATGAGCAGCCGTCTTCGGTTGTTTGCAGATAACGCTGTCGTTTATCGACTAATAAAGTCATCAGAAGACCAAAAAAACTGGAAAACGATTTAGAAAAGATGTCTGAATGGTGCGAAAAGTGGCAGTTGACTTTAAATAACGAACAGTGTGAGGTGATTCACATGAGTACTAAAAGGAACACGTTAAACTTCAGTTACATGATAAATGAGTCTAATCTAAAAGACATAAATTCAGCTAAACACCTAGGTGTTACAATTACGAACAATTTAAATTGAAAGGAACACACAGAAAATGTTGTGGGGAAGGCTAACCAAAGACTGCGTTTCATTGGCAGGACACTTAGAAAATGTAACAGACCTACTAAGGAGACTGCCTACACTACGATTGTCCGTCCTCTTTTAGAATGCTGCTGCGCGGTGTGGGATCCTTACCAGATAGGACTGACTGAGTACATCGAAAAAATTCAAAGAAAGGCAGCACGTTTTGTATTATATCGAAATATGGGAGAGAGTGTCACAGAAATGATACAGGATTTGGGCTGGACATCATTAAAAGAAAGGCGTTTTTCGTTACGACGGAAGCTTCTCACGAAATTCCAATCACCAACTTTCTCCTCCGAATGCGAAAATATTTTGTTGACACCGACTTACATAGGGAGGAACGATCACAAAGATAAAATAAGGGAAATCAGAGTTCGTACGGAAAGATATAGATGTTCACTCTTTTCGCGCGCTATACGAGATTGGAATAATAGAGAATTGTGAAGGTGGTTCGATGAACCCTCTGCCAGGCACTTAAATGTGATTTGCAGAGTATCCATGTAGATGTAGATGTAGATGTAATATACCCAGATCTACAACATGCATTACTAAGTTACATTCAAAATAAAACTTATCACTTGATATCCGGCTGTAAAATATCAACACGAATCCTTTACAAAAGAATGGAAAAACTGTTGGAACCTGACGTCGGGGAAGATCAGTTTGGATTCTGGAGAAATAAAGGAACACGCGATGCGATACTGAGCCTACGAAATCTCATAGAAGATAGGTTAAGGAAAGGCAAACCTACTTTCATGACGTTTGTAGATTTAGAGAAAGCTTTTCACAATGTTGATTGGAACACTCTGTTTCAAATTCTAAAGTGGCAGGGGTAAAATGTAGGGAGCGAAATGATATTTACAAATTGTACAGAAACCAGATGACAGTTAAGAGTCGAGGGACATGAAAGGGAAGCAGTGGTTGGGAAGGGAGTGAGACGGGGTTGTAGCCTCTCCCCGATGTTATTGAATCTGTATATTGAGCAAGCAGTAAAGGAAACAAAAGAAAAATCTTGAGTAGGAATTAAGGTCCAGGGAGAAGAAATAAAAACTTTGAGGTTCGCCGATGACATTGTAATTTTGTCAGAGACAGCAAAGGACTTGAAAGAGCAGTTGAACTGAATGGACAGTGTCTTGAAAGGAGGGTATAAGATGAACATTAACAAAAACAAAACGAGGATGATGGAATGTAGTCGAATTAAGTCGGGTGATGCTGCGGGAATTAGATTAGGTAATGAGACACTTAAAGTAGTAAATGAGTTTTGCTATATGGGGAGCAAAATAACTGATGATGGTCAAAGTAGAGAGTATATAAAATGTAGATTGGCAATGGCAAGGAAAGCGTTTCTGACGAAGAGAAATTTGTTAACATCGAGTATAGATTTAAGTGTCATGAGGCCGTTTCTGAAAGTATTTGTATAGAGTGTAGTCATGTATGGAAGTGAAACGTGGTCCGTTAATAGTTTAGACAAGAAAAAAATAGAAGCTTTCGAAATATGGTGCTACAGTAGAATGCTGAAGATTATATGGGGAGATCACATAACTAATGAGGAGGTATTGAATAGAATTGGGGAGAAGAGAAATTTGTGGCACAACTTGACTAGAAGAAGGGATCGGTTGGTAGGACCTATTCTGAGGCATCAAGGGACCACCAATTTAGTGTTGGAGGGCAGCGTGGAGGGTAAAAATCATAGAGGGAGACCAAGAGATGAATACAGTAAGTAGATTCAGTGGGATGTAGGTTGCAGTAGTTACTCGGAGATGAAGAGGCTTGCAAAGGATAGAGTAGCATGGAGAGCTGTATCAAACCAATCTCAGGACTGAAGACCACAACAACAACAATTAGTAACTGCGAGATCCCGCCCTGGCATTGAGTGGAGGCATTTCTGTCTCATTACATCGTCCTTAGTAAACTTGAACACATGAACCCTGTCTCATGCAGTGTTATTTCCATTAGCTTTTGGTGCACAACAATTCATAATGAAGATGAAACAGCATAAACGTGTATTACGTTGCGTTAAACTCACGCAAAAACTACTTCGTAACATACAATTGATATGTGTACTTATATAATAATCTCAAAATAATCGCATAACGCAGCGAGTTTTTGTGCATAACATGTTATTGATACAAGACAGCTGTTGACTTTCGCCGCTTCTCGCTGATGTCAAAAGTTCGAATTCTCGCAGTTTGGCCTTTCCATCGAGGGGTGGTGTTGATCAGATTTGAGTTCGACACAGAAACAGAAGACGTATCTTCGTGTCACCTTCAGCTATTTCAAAACAGTGCTGTTTCAGTCCACTTATGCTCTGAACGGAACAATTGTTTCGTAACAGTGGTGTTTTATTCTGCTCGCTCTCTGACAAGTTTCTGGCTCGGCTCAAGGTACTGGAACACATTAACAGTTGCAAGAGTGTCGAACTGTAAGTCTTATTGACATACTCTAGCATGCATATTAAGATTACCTAAAATAAAGCTTTGTTTCTAAATTACTGTCGTACTCGGAAATGGCATAATATCTGGTTTATAAACACTAATAAAGTATAAGATAACGCATATTATTTGCATGAAAAAATAGTAAAATCCTGAAAAATTTCCAGTTAAATTACGCACTTCTTATTTTACAGGCTTACGTGCTTATGTACAATAATCATGTTAAAAACACAAGTACATCTAAAATCTCTGAGAAATAACAACGTAAGGCCTAGCAGTTTTTATACTAACAAGGGGAGAGCAAGATGAAATCTCGATTTAAGGGTAGGATTTATTTCCATAATTTCTTGAGAGTCAAAACAAAACAACCATGTCATTGGCACATTTCTGCCAAGGTACTCATTTTGAAGAAAAATATTTTAAAGACTGAAATATATGTGATCCTGGTGTAAGGACAAGAGTAGGAACGAAATAACAAACTGTGGCAATGGTGTAACTGTCAAGGCGTGAGGCTAGTACGTTCGATGAGTAGTTTAATTTGGTCTCCCTGTGGAAAAAAATTTTTCTCCTACTTTGTTATTTCTCGGAATTACAGGACGTAATTTGTTTTCCTGTACTAAATGTGTCTATTAACCACAATGATTCCTTTGGTGTGTATGAAAATCAGCTTTTATGATCCCTCATTGTAAAATGGAAATGAACAATTCTGAATTCCTGCCTAAATGTGGAAATTGCGGTACCTATTATTTTTGCAGTTTGCTCCCATTCAGTGTCCTTTCTTGTTTCTTCAGCAACAGCATTATGAAGTTCGGTGTGAGATTGTTTTATGTAGATACATCCCGAGGAAGTAAGTGTAACTTGTGCTCGTCAGTGTTTTTTAAAAGTATGCGGCGTATGTATCTTACAGTTTAATACATAGGCCTATACGAATGCGACCTGTTTCATTGTTTCAAAACAGTATTTACAGACTTTACAGTGTACTGCTTCATTTGTTCGAAACAGTCAGATGTTTCAGTTTATCCACCTCTACTTTAGACACAGTTAGCTATCACATACAACTTTTGTTTTGTTTTGTTTTAGGGCGCAAGAACAACGAGAGTCATACGCGCCCATGTCAAAACTGTAGAACATGAAGACAGAGAGAGGAGTTAAAAACGGCTACACGTCAATCCCAATCGACGGAACGAAACGATAAAATACCTGACGGCTTACCAGAGAGAACATTATCATCGTTGATAAAGAACGTCCGTCCTCAGAGACCAAAAACAGGAAAAGTTAACGTAATATTGGTAAACTGCAGGAGTATCCAGGGCAAGGTTCCTGAATTAGTATCTCTTATTGAAGGAAATAGTGCGCATATAGTATTAGGAACGGAAAGTTGGTTAAAACCGGAAGTGAACAGTAACGAAATCCTAGACACAGAATGGAATATATACCGCAAGGATAGGATAAACGCCAATGGTGGAGGAGTATTTATAGCAGTAAAGAATTCAATAATATCCAGTGAAGTTATTAGCGAATGCGAATGTGAAATAATCTGGGTTAAGTTAAGTATCAAAGGTGGGTCAGATATGATAGTCGGATGCTTCTATAGGCCACCTGCATCAGCAACCGTAGTAGTTGAGCGCCTCAGAGAGAACCTGCAGAACGTCGTGAAGAAGTTTCGTGATCATACTATTGTAATAGGGGGAGACTTCAATCTACCAGGTATAGAATGGGATAGTCACACAATCAGAACTGGAGCCAGGGACAGAGACTCTTGTGACATTATCCTGACTGCCTTGTCCGAGAATTACTTCGAGCAGATAGTTAGAGAACCAACTCGTGAAGCTAACGTTTTAGACCTCATAGCAACAAATAGACCGGAACTTTTCGACTCCGTGAATGTAGAAGAGGGTATCAGTGATCATAAGTCAGTGGTTGCATCAATGACTACAAGTGTAATAAGAAATGCCAAGAAAGGAAGGAAAATCTATTTGCTTAACAAGAGTGATAGGGCACAAATCGCAGAATATCTGAGTGACCACCATCAAACGTTCATTTCTGAGGAAGAGGATGTGGAACAAAAATGGAAAAAATTCAGAAACATCGTCCAGTACGCCTTAGATAAGTTCGTACCGACTAAGGTCCAAAGCGAGGGGAAAGATCCACCGTGGTATAACAATCATGTACGAAAGGTACTACGGAAACAAAGAAAGCTTCACCATAGGTTTAAGAGTAGTCGAATCATAGCTGATAAGGAAAAGCTGAACGAAGCGAAAAAGAGCGTAAAGAGAGCAATGAGAGAAGCATTCAACGAATTCGAACATAAAACATTGGCAAACAATCTAAACAAGAACCCTAAAAAGTTTTGGTCATATGTAAAATCGGTAAGCGGATCTAAATCCCCTATTCAGTCACTCGTTGACCACGATGGCACCGAAACAGAGGACGACCGAAGAAAGGCAGAAATACTGAATTCAGTGTTCCGAAACTGTTTCACTGCGGAAAATCGTAACACGGTCCCTGACTTCAGCCGTCGCACGGACGCCAAAATGGAAAATATTGAAATAAACGATATCGGAATTGAAAAACAACTGCTATCACTTAGTAGCGGAAAAGCATCCGGACCAGACGAGATACCCTTAAGATTCTACAGTGATTATGCTAAAGAACTTGCCCCCTTTCTATCAGCAATTTATCGTAGATCTCTGGAAGAACGTAAAGTACCTAGCGACTGGAAGAAAGCACAGGTCGTTCCCATTTTCAAGAAGGGTCATAAATCAGATGCGAATAATTATAGGCCTATTTCACTTACGTCAATCTGTTGTAGAATAATGGAACATGTTTTGTGTTCTCGTATTATGACGTTCTTAGATAATACAAATCTCCTTCATCATAACCAACATGGATTCCGCAAACAGAGATCATGTGAAACCCAGCTCGCCCTATTTGCCCAAGAAATTCACAGTGCCGTAGACACTGGCGAGCAGATTGATGCCGTATTCCTGGACTTCAGGAAGGCATTTGATACGGTTCCGCACTTACGTTTAGTGAAAAAAATACGTGCTTACGGAATATCGGACCAGGTTTGTGATTGGATTCAGGATTTCCTAGAAGAAAGAACACAACATGTCATTCTTAACGGTTCAAAATCTGCAGATGTAGAGGTAATTTCGGGAGTACCGCAAGGAAGCGTGATAGGACCTTTATTGTTTACAATATACATAAATGACTTAGTTGACAACATCGGTAGCTCCGTGAGGCTATTTGCAGATGACACGGTTGTCTACAAGAAAGTAGCAACATCAGAAGACTCGTACGTACTCCAGGAAGACCTGCAGAGGATTAATGAATGGTGCGACAGCTGGGAGCTTTCCCTAAATGTAGATAAATGTAATATAATGCGCATACATAGGGGCAGAAATCCATTCCAGTACGATTATGCCATAGGTGGTAAATCATTGGAAGCGGTAACGACCGTAAAATACTTAGGAGTTACTATCCGGAGCGATCTGAAGTGGAATGATCACATAAAACAAATAGTGGGAAAAGCAGGCGCCAGGTTGAGATTCATAGGAAGAATTCTAAGAAAATGTGACTCATCGACGAAAGAAGTAGCTTACAAAACGCTTGTTCGTCCGATTCTTGAGTATTGCTCATCAGTATGGGACCCTTACCAGGTTGGATTAATAGAAGAGATAGACATGATCCAGCGAAAAGCAGCGCGATTCGTCATGGGGACATTTAGTCAGCGCGAGAGCGTTACGGAGATGCTGAACAAGCTCCAGTGGCAGACACTTCAAGAAAGGCGTTACGCAATACGGAGAGGTTTATTATCGAAATTACGAGAGAGCACATTCCGGGAAGAGATGGGCAACATATTACTACCGCCCACATATATCTCGCGTAATGATCACAACGAAAAGATCCGAGAAATTAGAGCAAATACGGAGACTTACAAGCAGTCGTTCTTCCCACGCACAATTCGTGAATGGAACAGGGAAGGGGGGATCAGATAGTGGTACAATAAGTACCCTCCGCCACACACCGTAAGGTGGCTCGCGGAGTATAGATGTAGATGTAGACAGCTAAAAACAGGGACGTGGAGAAAGGTCTATAAAATATGCCATAGAGAGACGAAGGTTCAGAACTAAAAATTAATTGGCCTCTCCTATATTGATTTGATGGATAACAAGTAGCGATAGACAGCCCGTGCCTCGTTCGATAAAGCGGCCGATAACTCAGACGGCAAAAACACAAAGGAGAACGTCAGCGGTTAAAACAAGGGCATTCCATCAGGAAATGGCGGACAGCCAAAAGTTGATCACAATGGTCACAAAGTGGTGGGGGAGCACCGCTTAACAAAGGGCGGTTGCTAAAAAGACAGTGCCCCATACGTAAACCAGATAAAATGATCTCCTCGCTGTGAGAGGGCCGAGAGGAGGTCGTCCAAGCCGCTGGAAGAGACTTAATAAGCCGGAGCTCGTTCTCATGAAGGGTATACCAGTAGTGAAGCCGAAGTGACACCACCTGCTGACGGACGGCAACACAGAGATCATCGGCGGGAATGTAAGAACTAGCGGGCTGCGGTACGACGACTGCAGCCTTGGCAGCAGCGTCAGCCGCCTGGTTTCCTGTCAGATTGACGTGACCAGGATCCCACTGAAACATCGCAGTGGCTACATCAAGAGTCAGCATGTGACAGCTTTCCTGGACCTGTTGCACTAAGGAATGGGCGGTGCACAGCACACAGAAGCTTTGAAGGGCGCTGAGGGAGTCTGAGCAGATGTTGTTGTTGTGGTCGTCAGTCCTGAGACTGGTTTGATGCAGCTCTCCATGCTACTCTAACCTGTGCAAGCTTCTTCATCTCCCAGTACCTACTGCAGCCTACATCCTTCTGAATCTGCTTACTGTATTCATCTCTTGGTCTCCTCCTACGATTTTTACCCTCCACACTGTCCTCCAATACTAAATTTGTGATCCCTTGATGCCTGAGGACATGTCCTACCAACCGATCCCTTCTTCTAGTCAAGTTGTGCCACAAACTCCTCTTCTCCCCAATTCTGTTCAATACCTCCTGATTAGTTATGTGATCTACCCACCTAATCTTCAGCATTCTTCTGTAGCACCACATTTCGGAAGCTTCTATTCTCTTCTTGTCCAAACTATTTATCGTCCACGTTTCACTTCCATACATGACTACACTCTATACAAATACTTTCAGAAACGGCCTCATGACACTTAAATCTATACTCGATGTTAACAAATTTCTCTTCGTCAGAAACGCTTTCCTTGCCATTGCCAATCTACATTTTATATACTCTCTACTTTGACCATCATCAGTTATTTTGCTCCCCAAATAGCAAAACTCCTTTACTACTTTAAGTGTCTCATTTCCAAATCTAATTCCCTCGGCATCACCCGACTTAATTCGACTACATTCCATTATCCTCGTTTTGCTTTTGTTGATGTTCATCTTATACCCTACTTTCAAGACACTGTCCATTCCGTTCAACTGCTCTTTCAAGTCCTTTGCTGTCTCTGACAGAATTACAGTGTCATCGGCGAACCTCAAAGTTTTTATTTCTTCTACATGGATTTTAATTCCTACTCCATAGTTTTTCTTTTGTTTCCTTTACTGCTTGCTCAATATGCAGATAGAATAGCACCGGGGAGAGGCTACAACCCTGCCTCACTCCCTTCCCAACCACTGCTTCCCTTTCATGTCCCTCGACTCTTATAACTGCTATCTGCTTCCTGTACAAATGGTAAATAGCCTTTTGCTCCCTGTATTTTACCCGTGCCACCTTCAGAATTTGAAAAACCTGTGTCGCCGGATGTACCGCGTGGCCTGATACAGGGCGAAGAGCCATGCCATAAATATTGAGCCGATACCGAAAAACGGCGGCTAGAATGACGAAGGCACACCCAACACCACGGTCAGTCCGTCAGTCATCAGTGTACACAAAGGTATTATCGCGAAGTTCCATGCGAAGGTCGTGAAACTGAAGGCGATAGTGCGAGGCTGGAGATGTGTCTTTAGGAAGCGAATGAAGGTCAAGGTGAACACGGGCCGCTGCACGAAGGCAATGTGGTGGCGGGTTCAAATGGTTGGTGCAAATGGCTCTGAGCACTATGGGACTTAATATCTGAGGTCATCAGTGCCCTAGAACTTAGTACTACTTAAACCTAACTAACCTAAGGACATCACACACACCCATGCTCGAGGCAGGATTCGAACCTGCGACCGTAGCAGTCACGCGGTTCCAGACTGAAGCGCCTAGAACCGCTCGGCCACAACGGGCGGCTTTGGCGGGTTCACATCCTCTGGGAAAGTTACAGATAGCATGAAGTTAAGCTGATGGAGCAAGAGCGGAAAAGTGAACTCCAGGAGGTAACAGAAGAGGAACGCGCTCCATACTCGCCATCAAACGAGTTACCGAAGAAGGAGGCATAGAATGGGTGGCCATGCATGGCAGACAAACGGCATGCATACCTGCTGAGAATTAAGTCACGGTCTTAGGACATCTACATCTACATCCATCTACATCTACATGGATACTCTGCAAAACACATTTAAGTGCCTGGCAGAGGGTTCATCGAACCACCTGCACAATTCTCTATTATCCCACCTTTATCTTTCCGTACGAGCTCTGATTTCCCTTATTTTATCTTGGTGATCATTCCTCCCTATGTAGGTCGGTGTCAACAAAATATTTTCGCATTCGGAGGAGAAAGTTGGTGATCGGAATTCCGTGAGAAGATTCCGTCGCAACGATAAACGCCTTTCTTTTAATGATGTCCAGCCCAAATCCTGTATCATTTCTGTGACACTCTCTCCCATATTTCGAGATAATACAAAACGTGCTGCCTTTCTTTGAATTTTTTCGATGTACTCTGTCAGTCGTATCTGGCAAGGATACCACACCGCGCAGCAGTATTCTATAAGAGGACCGACAATCGTAGTGTAGGCAGTCTCCTTAGTAGGTCTGTTACATTTTCTAAGTGTCCTGCCAATAAAACACAGTCTTTGGTTAGCCTTCCCCACAATATTTTCTATATGTTCCTTCCAATTTAAATTGTTCTTAATTGTAATACCTAAGTATTTAGTTGAATTTACGGGTTTGAGATTAGACTGATTTATCGTGTAACCGAAGTTTAACGAGTTCCTTTTAGCGCTCATGTGGATGACCTCACACTTTTCGTTATTTAGGGTCAACTGCCACTTTTCGCACCATGCAGATATCTTTTCTAAATCGTTTTCCAGTTTGTTTTGGTCTTCTGATGACTTCATTAGTCGATAAACGACAGCGTTATCTGCAAACAACCGAAGACGGCTGATCAGATTGTCTCCAAAATCGTTTATATAGATAACGAACAGCAAAGGGCCTATAACACTACCTTGGGGAACGCCAGAAATCACTTCTGTTTTACTCGATGACTTTCCGTCAATTACTACTAACTGTGACCTCTCTGACAGGAAATCACAAATCCAGTCACATAACTGAGACGATATTCCATAAGCACGCAATTTCACTACGAGCCGCTTGTGTGGTACAGTGTCAAAAGCCTTCCGGAAATCCAGAAATACGGAATCGATCTTAAATCCCTTGTCAACAGCACTCAGCACTTCATGTGAATAAAGAACTAGTTGTGTTTCACAGGAACGATGTTTTCAAAACCCATGTTGACTGTGTGTCAATAGAACGTTTTCTGCGAGGTACTTCATAATGTTCGAACACAATATATGTTCTAAAATCCTGCTGCATATCGACGTTAACGATATGGGCCTGCAATTTAGTGCATTACTCCTACTACTTTTCTTGGTAGCTGTGGTAGTTCAGCAGCTTCAGCATATAGACTCTCAATCTGGCTAGTGTAAAAGGCGCCAGTGACCATACGGATGCCACGATGGTGGATAGTATTGAGACGGCGTAAGCGGGACGGACGTGCAGATGCATAAACGAAACACCCATAGTCTAGTTTCGAACGGACAAGGGACCGGTACAAATGGAGGAGGGTGGAGGAGGGTAGTTCGATATGCACTCCAGGAAGTACCATTGAGGATACGTAAGATACTGAGGGAACTGATACAGCGGGCTGCCAGGTAAGAAACGTGGCAAGACCAAGAAAGTTTCCTATCGAGCATGAGCCCCAGCAGTTTTGTAGTTTCAATCGCACACAAGGAGGAAAAAGGCTACCGCATGTGGAGGGCGAAAAACGCTCACCGACTGGGGGTCCAAACCAAACCTTTATTTCTCGTGAAAAAAAGTAGCATTTAGTTGCATGTCATAAGAATAATCTAATATAAGAGGCAGTCAAATGAAAGCGAGACAGATGGTAAGGAAGTGAGCAAAATGTTTATTATTTCAAAAGTAACCGCTATAACTGTTAACACATTTATCCCACTGTGAGACAACACGCTCAGTGCCTTCATGGAAAAATGTTTGCTGTTGCCTACGGAACCATGGCTCTACCCAGGCGTGCACCCCTTTGTCCAGAGCAAATCAACAGCCACGAATGCTTTCTTCATGTCTCCAAAAATATAGAAATCACATGGGGAGGGATCGAGAGTGTAAGGAGGATGTATAAAGGCTTCCCAGCGAAAATTCCTCAAGAATGCCAGTTCCGGGAAAATCATGAAGACCCTTTCTTTACTTTGACTGCAAGGTCCCGCTGCTCATTGACTTTCTGGAACACGGCGCCACAATCAACACACAGTGGTATACGTACGCTTTGCAAAAACTGAAGCGTGCCATCGTTCCGCAGGCAATCGCTAACATTTTCCCACGAAAACTATTTTGCCTCACAATGGGATAAATGTTTTGACAGTTATGGCGATTACTTTCGAAGTAATAAAAAGTTTACTTGCTTTCTTCCCATCTTTCTCGTTTTCATTTGGCCGCCCCTTGTATATAAAAAACAATATTTGTTCGTTCGTCTCCTACGCCAGTACATTTGATACCGATGAAACTTTGGTGAGTTGTTGTGTGCACACCCGCAAAAATTTTTGTGGGGCGCAAGAACCACTTCCTCTTCCTCCCCCCCCCCTCCGCCTCCCTCGCCCCCCGCCACCCCCATAGGAATGGAAACGGAAAGGGGTTGATATACACTGACGAAAAAAAAATCGAAACACCAAGAAGGAGTTGTGCGACATAAATGAAAACTGGTAGGCTTGCATGCTGGAGTGCACCGATTAATGAACATAAACGCGTGATGATTCACAGTCTTGCGATATATATACAGCCAACACTGCAGCACTCGAAACACCGTCAATTTAATTATATCCACCGGGTATAATTATCAAGATGTCCTGCAAAATCTGGACGGATGCCGACCTCAGGGTAAAGAGGACGGAGCGTGATGTTTTCTCTTCGATCGAAACAGAAGCTAGACTGGGGGGACGAATGTTAACTTACCGTTAACGAGGAGGTCTTTAGAGATCACTCTGGACATCATATTGGGGGAGAACGGAAAAGGAAATCGGCTATGTCCTTTCCAAAGGGGACCGACCCAGCATTCGCCTGAAGCGATTTAGGAAAACACGGAAAACCAGTGTGGCTGCCTTTCCTTCTGAGTGTGAGTCCAGATTCCAGTGTCTGTCTGACGACAGACTCTGCCTCTCTGCTCAGAATTGGTAAAATTTAGAATAAACACAGCAGAAACAGCAAACACTAGTGGTTTATTCTTTTCATGTGTTTGAGCATATTCTGGTTTCCCGTATGTGTACGGTGTTTTGCACTCGGGATAGAGAAAGTGTAGGTTTGTACACTTTCCTGAATTCTGGATCACATGAATAATGATTTAACAGCGAGATTTTTTAAACAACTTTTGTACATGTACAGTGGATTGTGCGGGTGCTTACCTGCTTCCAGCAGCACGCTGTCTCCGTCGAGTACCAGCACCAGGACCCTCAAAAGTATAGTAGGTTCTCCAAACACTACCACCTGAAGGTAGAACTAATAATTTGGGAATCCAGCTCATGGAAGAAGAAAAAAGAAGTTGTCAGCAGCAAACCATTATATGTCATCCATATTACAGTCATTGCATCACTGCCTCAGTGTCCGGCGGCGTCCAAAACGGACATTGTAATTACAGGTACCTAACACACATCTCATTAATTCGTCTTAGCTTTTGGTAATTCTGTTGTCAACACTCGACTGCACTGTGCATAACATGTGTGACATACACTACTGGCCATTAAAATTGCTAAACCACGAAGATGACGTGTTACAGACGCGAAATTTAACCGACAGGAAGAAGATGCCGTGATATGCAAATGATTAGCTTTTCAGAGCATTCACAAAAGGTTGGCGCCGGTGGCGAAACCTACAACGTGCTGACATGAGGAAAGTTTCCAACCGATTTCTCATACACAAACAGCAGTTGACCGGCGTTGCCTGGTGAAACGTTGTTGTGATGCCTCGTGTAAGGAGGAGAAATGCGTACCATCACGTTTTCGACTTTGATAAAGGTAGAATTGTAGCCTATCGCGAATGCAGTTTATCGTATCGCGACATTGCTGCTCGCAATGGTCGAGATCCAATGACTGTTAGCAGAATATGGAATCGGTGGGTTCAGGAGGGCAATACTGAACTCCCTGCTGGATCCCAACGGCCTCGTATCACTAGCAGTCGAGATGACAGGCATCTTATCCGTATGGCTGAAACGGATCGTGCAGCCACGTCTCGATCCCTGAGTCAACAGATGGGGACATTTGCAAGACAACAACCATCTGCACGAACAGTTGGACGACGTTTGCAGCAGCATGGACTATCAGCTCGGAGACCATGGCTGCGGTTACCCTTGACGCTGCATCACAGACAGGAGCGCCTGCGATGGTGTACTCAACGTCGAGCCTGGGTGCGCGAATGGGAAAATGTCATTTTTTCGGATGAATCCAGGTTTCTGTTTACAGAATCATAATGGTCGCATCTGTGTTTGGCGACATCGTGGTGTACGCACATTGGAAGCGCGTATTCGTCATCGCCATACTGGCGTATCACCCGGTGTGATGGTATGGGAAGCCATTGGTTACACGTCTCGGTCACCTCTTGTTCGCATTGACGGCACTTTGAACAGTGGACGTTACATTTCAGATGTGTTGCGACCCGTGGCCCTACCCTTCATTCGATCCCTGCGAAACCCTACATTTCAGCAGGATAATGCACGACCGCATGTTGCAGGTCCTGTACGGGCCTTCCTGGATACAGAAAATGTTCGACTCCTGCTCTGGCCAGCACATTCTCCAGATCTCTCACCAATTGAAAACGTCTGGTCAATGGTGACGGAGCAAGTGGCTCGTCACAATACGCCAGTCACTACTCTTGATGAACTGTGGTATCCTGTGTAAGCTGCATGGGCAGCTGTACCTGTACACGCCATCCAAGCTCTGTTTGAATCAATGCCCAGGTGTATCAAGGCCGTTATTACGGCCAGAGGTGGTTGTTGTGGGTACTGATTTCTCAGGATCTATGTACCCAAATTGCGTGAAAATGTTATCACATGTCAGATCTAGTATAATATATTTGCTCAATTGATACCCGTTTATCATCTTCATTTCTTCATGGTGTAGCAATTTTAATGACCAGTAGTGTAAAAGTACTCTAGGTATGACTGTATCACACGAATGTAATTGGTGGGGAGAACTTCATTCTGTAACGTGATGCATTGTTACCAAATTTATTCAAGATGGCGGCCCACTCCACCTACTCTCTCTTGGGGGGGAGGGATAGATGTGGCAACATCACACTGATGACATCACCACCGCCATTTCTTCCCTGCCCCAATTCCCCTCCCCTTCCTGAATTCCCCTTCCTTTCCCCCACATCTCCTCCCCTCCACCACTCGTGAAATTGTGGGGAAAATACTCAGGCTGTGCTGAGCCACTGGAGAGGAAGGATGTAAGCTAGTGTCTTTATTTAGTTACTTCATTTCTTTTTGAGAGTGTTATCCTGTTGCTGAATTGTCCTAGAGCTGCTACCACACTCCATCATCCCCTGACCCTACTTTTTCCAATCGTACATGTTCCCTTCAGAATTTGAAGATCGACTGCTCTAGTCCTGTATACTGCTGTCAGAGGCTGCTCAAAACTGTCCTACAGTCGTCCCCACTCGCCCCCACATGCCCCACTTTCCGCCTCCGCTTGTGAATTGTCGGGAAAAAGGCTGTAGTGGAAGGTACAATCTTTGTTTTTGGCTGGAAATGTATTCAATTGACGATATCTTGGTGTTGGATAGAGAGAAGTTTAATAAGTATATTACCTGTAAGCATACAGGTGAGGATTGTGTCCGTAGCCTCGTACACAAAGAATGGAAGGTAGTGATAACTGACGAGTGTACGGCAAATAGTTTTCAGCAAATAATGGTAATATAAAAGGGTGGACTGAGTGTGCATTTCGCAGCTCATAGAGACTACTCCCTGTGCTGGAGCTGTGCATGTTTTTCGAAATGGCCCATCAATCCACAGTGCAGGAGACAACTTTGTCCTATTCGACTACCCCAGACTGAATGAATCAGAAGTGCTCGCCTGGGTGTATGGGGCTTAACTGAGGATGCTTGAAACGTGTTTTGTTCCCCTTTCCGATCGTGTGTGTGTATGTTCATCTTCTTGTGTACCTAGTCCTCAATACTACTCGAGATTGGTGGGTAATTGTCCGATAGCCACTGGCAGAATAATTGCCTCCTACTGATCTACAAGTGTGTAGCTACTGAGAAACTTTTACACAGGTACGTGGAAAAAAGCGATAGGATAGCAAATTATGACTGAAGTGTAGGAAGAGTAGCCTCCTACCGATCTACAAGTGAAATAGCTGTAGAATTTGACTCAAAATCCTTTCTAAACGTGCCTACAGATTGTGCACAAAGCGCCTGGTGAGTGACGCCTGTAGTTGGCTAAGCACACAGGCCTGTGCGGTCGCGAGCTTGCAGTTAGGCATCCCCCAATAGCTGCATTCAAAACCCTCATCTTCGTACCGCTATTCTCGTGACAAAACAATTTGATAACACTGCTCATCTATTCCACCAAACACTCTACAGTCCTGGTTCTCTGCACGATGATCTCTCGCGACTTTCTCCTATTCCACTGTCCTAGAGAGCTCATGGTGGGTTGATTCACCATGCAGGTTCCGGATACTTTATCTATTAGGAAAAACTCTAATATTACAGATCTTATAACTGAATTGGCAAACAACATGGGTGCTCGAAGCACACAGATCACAATGTCACAACTGACAGAAAATGCGTCAGGAAGATCTAAAACAACCAACACTCTAAACTGTCGTGAAAAACCATCATCCGCCTTCCAAATTTTCATGAAACACACCCCCACCTCTCACTTGTATACAGTGCTAATACCCGAAATCGACCAAAACTTTGCGGAAAACCACTGTAAGAAAAACTTTCAGCTAGAACAGTGGAGGCAGCTGCACATGTTCACCTAGGTGTCAGGGGACCAACTGCGTAAGTTCACAATTCGACCAGTGGAGTTCACTGGGAACAGCAACCTCCCACCCCTCCCATCCCCAATGTTGGTATTTAGCGTAAATACACACGCGCGCACGCAAATGGTAAAAATTCGGTCTTTTCTGGGCATTAAAGTGTGTATAAAAGTGCACTATATTAAACAAAACTGTTGCCTCGAAACACTGCGCTATTCTGTCTGCGTTGTTTCATAACAACCAGCTGTGTGAAAGGCCAGTATGCCGTCAAACTTTACGCTCCATAAAGTCTGCGTTTACTAACTATCCTTTAGTCCCCTATGTGCATTGTAAGATGCTGGTTTAAATACACCATTAAAATAGGCAGGGGAACAGTACCGCATACTGTGAGACAAAACACTTCATACTGCTGTAAACTAATCAAGTTCCCACACTTTTTGTTGTTAGCAACCACCGTTTTTGCTACTACCCCTCACAGTTGATCTCACACCATGCGACGTCGTGCTTTACGTGCACAGCTCTGGGAAGGGTCTCCTGTTGTCAATAAGAAACACTGTTTTCTGGTAAAAAAAATGGCTCTGAGCACTATGGGACTTAACATCTGTGATCATCAGTCCCCTAGAACTTAGAACTACTTAAACCTAACTAACCTAAGGACATCACACACATCCATGCCCGAGGCAGGATTCGAACCTGCGATCGTAGCAGTCGCGCGGTTCCGGACTGAGCGCCTAGCCTAGAACCGCTAGACCACCGCGGCCGGCTGTTTTCTGGCACTCTGTGAACACGCAGACCACCCTATCTCTGAGAGGAGGGGAGGGAGGGAGGATGCCAGATAGAAAGGGAAGTAAGACTGGTTCTAAGCTGATTGGTATGCATCCACACATCGAGGTGAACACACATGCAGCCGGTGCCGCTCTCTCCTGGGGAGATCTTTTGGGGTAGGTTTTTTGCACCTGATGGTAGAACTAGTAATTTTTTGAAATCAACTCATGGAAGAAGAATAAAGAAGTTGTCAGTAGCAAACCCTTATATGTAATCCATATTACAGTCATTGCACCGCTGCCTCAGTGTCTGGCGGCGTCCAGAACAGATAGTGTAATTACAGGTACCTAGCACACATCTCATTAATTCGTCTTAGCTTTTGGTAATTCTGTTGTCAACACCAGACTGCACCGTGCATAACATTTGTGAGATAAAAGTACTCTAGGTATGACTGTATCACATGAATGTTATCAGTGGGGAAAACTTCCTTCTGTGACATGGTGCATTGTTGCCAAATTTATTCAAGATGGCGGCCCACTCCACCTACTCTCTCTGGGGAGGGGGAGATAGATGTTGCAACATCACACTGACGACATCACCACCACCATTTCTCCCCTGTCCCACTTTCCCTCCCCTTCCTCACCTCGCCCCTCGTCTCCCCCACATCTCCTCCCCTCTACCACTTGTGAAATGGCGGGAAAACTGCTCAGGCTGTGCTGAGCTACTGGAGAGGAAGGATGTAACTTAGTGTCTTTATTTATTTATTTTATTTATTTTTGAGAGTGTTTTCACAATTTGGATGTATAATTAGAGCAATGAAACATTTTCCATCAGTTGTGGTAGCATGTATTGGCCTTCCTATACTCCAGTAATAGTTTGTGCCTTGTCCCCTCTTATCATGTATGTATGTGTATGCACAAGTTCCTTAGCAGCTATATATACACTTGTAGATGGGTAGCAGGCAGTTCCTCTTCCAGTGGCTGTAGGATATTTACCCACCGATTGCGAGTGGTATTGTGGACAACAAACTGAACACACACACAAACACACACACACACACACACACACACACACACACACACATATATATATATATATATATATATATATATATATATATATATATATATATATATACTCCTGGAAATGGAAAAAAGAACACATTGACACCGGTGTGTCAGACCCACCATACTTGCTCCGGACACTGCGAGAGGGCTGTACAAGCAATGATCACACGCACGGCACAGCGGACACACCAGGAACCGCGGTGTTGGCCGTCGAATGGCGCTAGCTGCGCAGCATTTGTGCACCGCCGCCGTCAGTGTCAGCCAGTTTGCCGTGGCATACGGAGCTCCATCGCAGTCTTTAACACTGGTAGCATGCCGCGACAGCGTGGACGTGAACCGTATGTGCAGTTGACGGACTTTGAGCGAGGGCGTATAGTGGGCATGCGGGAGGCCGGGTGGACGTACCGCCGAATTGCTCAACACGTGGGGCGTGAGGTCTCCACAGTACATCGATGTTGTCGCCAGTGGTCGGCGGAAGGTGCACGTGCCCGTCGACCTGGGACCGGACCGCAGCGACGCACGGATGCACGCCAAGACCGTAGGATCCTACGCAGTGCCGTAGGGGACCGCACCGCCACTTCCCAGCAAATTAGGGACACTGTTGCTCCTGGGGTATCGGCGAGAACCATTCGCAACCGTCTCCATGAAGCTGGGCTACGGTACCGCACACCGTTAGGCCGTCTTCCACTCACGCCCCAACATCGTGCAGCCCGCCTCCAGTGGTGTCGCGACAGGCGTGAATGGAGGGACGAATGGAGACGTGTCGTCTTCAGCGATGAGAGTCGCTTCTGCCTTGGTGCCAATGATGGTCGTATGCGTGTTTGGCGCCGTGCAGGTGAGCGCCACAATCAGGACTGCATACGACCGAGGCACACAGGGCCAACACCCGGCATCATGGTGTGGGGAGCGATCTCCTACACTGGCCGTACACCACTGGTGATCGTCGAGGGGACACTGAATAGTGCACGGTACATCCAAACCGTCATCGAACCCATCGTTCTACCATTCCTAGACCGGCAAGGGAACTTGCTGCTCCAGAGGACAATGCACGTCCGCATGTATCCCGTGCCACCCAACGTGCTCTAGAAGGTGTAAGTCAACTACCCTGGCCAGCAAGGTCTCCGGATCTGTCCCCCATTGCGCATGTTTGGGACTGGATGAAGCGTCGTCTCACGCGGTCTGCACGTCCAGCACGAACGCTGGTCCAACTGAGGCGCCAGGTGGAAATGGCATGGCAAGCCGTTCCACAGGACTACATCCAGCATCTCTACGATCGTCTCCATGGGAGAATAGCAGCCTGCATTGCTGCGAAAGGTGGATATACACTGTACTAGTGCCGACATTGTGCATGCTCTGTTGCCTGTGTCTATGTGCCTGTGGTTCTGTCAGTGTGATCATGTGATGTATCTGACCCCAGGAATGTGTCAATAAAGTTTCCCCTTCCTGGGGCAATGAATTCACGGTGTTCTTATTTCAATTTCCAGGAGTATATATATATATATATATATATATATATATATATATATATATATATATATATATATATAAAATGTGTGTGTGTGTTCAGTTTGTTGTCCACAATACCACGCACAATCGGTGGGTATATATATATATATATATATATATATATTCCAATTTTATGATATATATATATATATATATATATATATATATATATATATATATCATAAAATTGGAAAGGGGAACAAAACACATTTCAAGTATCCTCTGTTCTGCCTGATACACCAAGGCGAGCGCCTTTGATTCATTCAGCCTGGGGTAGTCGAACAGGACAAAGCTGTGTCCTGCACTGTGGATTGACCGGCCATTTCAAAAAACACAAACAGCTCCAGCACAGGCAGTAGTCTCTATCAGCTATGAAATGCATCCTCAGTCCATCCTGGTACATTACCATTATTTGCTGAAAAATATACCCCCTACACTTGTCAGTTATCACTCTACCTTCCATTCTTTGTGTAGGAGGCTATGGATGCAATCCTCAGTTGTATGCTTACAGTTAATACACTTATTAAACTCCTCTCTGTCCAACACCAAGATCTCGTCAATTGAACACGTTTCTAGCCGAAAACAATAATACCTTCCACTCCAGCCTTTTTCCTGCAAATTCATAAGTGAAGGAGGGGAGGGGATGTGGTGATGGGAAGAGGGTAAGTAGGGTAGGGGAGGAGGTATGGGTGAGTGATAGGAGTTGGGGTGGTGATGTTATTAGTGTAATGTTACCACATCTACTCCCTACGGTGAGTAAGTGGTGAAGGGCTGGCATCTTGTATAAATGTGGCAAGAATGCACCACATTCCAGGATGTTTTCCCCACTACTATCCTATTGTCTAATGTATCAGGCAAGGCACTGCCTCTATAGCCACTTGTGCTGTTCCCCGGCCATGTGCACGTGTTTACTGCAGTCGGCCACTCAAATATGTTTTTGAGTATGCCACGAGAAATTGTATCTCTGCTTGAGAAATAAATGTATTTTGCTCTCTAAGACGATACCGACTCCTTTCCGAGGCGACTGTACGTTTAATCAAAAAGTGCACTTGGGCAGTTAGGGAAAGTATCCAATTAGCGCCATTGTGTGCCAGCAGCTCTCTAGTCCCTGAAAGTAGCATTCTCTGAGGCAATTGCAATCTACAGGTTCATTCTAAGAGGAGTTTAAAACTATGCAGTTATATGCTCTGTGTGGGAGGTAACACTTTTTTCTGAAACACATCAAATTGTCTCGCCAGCTTTCTCAGAGAAAAGTGACGCTTGCAAAGGGTTTCGAAACCACTCAGAAATCGGTCAATCTCTGCTTGCCAAAGACGACGACAACAGAGGACACCTGCATGTTGGAAGGTTAAGCAGGTTCCTGCCTGTAGGATTAACAGATGCAGACCTGTCCCAGTTTGTTGACTGCCGTTCCTGTATTCACATTGGGTGGTGCTAATCATTTCATTCGTGTACATGTACTGATCAATAGAAAGCTGTAATTTCCCTTGCTGTCATCCTGTAAGTATATAGAAATTGGGGTTTCATTGTAATATTATACGTACATTTTATTAAAAAAATTCCAATTCCTGTTGTTCTTGTTACAGTGGATATAGATCAGTGGGTGCACGAGGGTAGTGAGATATCATAGGAGTTAATGGAGCAACAACCACCTGAATCCCAGTCGCCCTGATGGTGTTTGCAGTGCTCCGCTGTAGCTACCACACGTGGTGCAGCAAACCAGTATTGTGTCTCGAGAACATGGGGCGTACACTGTGCTGTAGTCTAAAAACAGTTTGTCGGCTTATGACGATAACTGAGTCATTTCTGATGATGCGATTGAATCTTGCCTGTACTCACATTACTCACTTGATGAGAGTGGTGCATGAAAGAGAGAGTGAGTGTTGGACTATAATGTTATGTTGTTGTTGTTGCAGAATAGAATGGCTGATTTATCATAGTGTAAATGCTTTTGGTATAAGGGAAACTGTGTGTGTGTGTGTTTAAATAAAATAGATACAGTATGTCAGTTATGGAGCATCTGTAAATACACACAGAGTATTGTGTGTTAAAAAGAAAATATATATAGCGCTTACCATGTATGTTGGTAAAAAGCTTACCTTGTAAACAGCCAGTGCACATCATGTAAATAGAATAGTTTGTAAGTTTCACATGCTGCCAACCACAGAGTCTGAATAGTTTTAGTGTAGATAGCTTCCAGTCTATCTAAAAATACTCTCAACCAGTCACAGTGAAAATTGTAAAAATATTCTCAACCAGTGCTCTGGAAAATTGTAAAAACATTCTCAACCAGTACCCTTGAAAATTGTAATAAATATTCTTAACTAGTGTAACTGTTGGGTGAATTGTGGAGGTTTTTTTTCTAGTCATAGTTAGTAGTAGTAGTGTGTAAGTTTAAAGTATCTCTGTGGAATTGTAGATGAGGGCACTCAGTCTTCAAACTTAGAGGTTAACATACACACACCTGCAATCAGAAAAAGTGGGGGCGTGGTGGCAGAAAGTGGGGATGGCGGCGGCAGAAAGTGGGGGTGGATGGGGGTGGTGGAACAGGAAACAAACCTAAAAATAAAGACTTACATCCTTCCCCCCCTGCAGCTCAGCACAGATTGAGTCTTTTTACAGTCAGTTCACAAGTGAGGGAGGGGAGGGAAAGTAGTGGATGGGGGAAGTGAAGGAGGAGAGAGGAAGTGGTTGGGGGATAGTAGTGGGGGTGGTGATGTCACCAGTGCGACGTTGCCACATTATCCCCAGGGAGAGGAGGTGGAGAGGACCGCCATCTTGAATAAACTTCGCAACCGTGCACCATGTCCCAGGACGAAGTTTGCCCCAATATTAAAGTAATAATGTCTAGTTGCACGTCCTGCAACTGAGGGTTTTTTTTTATTATTGGAAGTTCTACACAGGTGAATCCTAATGTATGCTGCTAATACTCTTTGACTTAGAAGACGTTGTGTTACTATACCCAAACAATCTCTGAACTGTTTTTGCTTTCTGTTTATGTGCTATGTTCAGAGGTATATTCTCCCAAGAGTCGTCAGACGTATTTTTTTCTACTGTTTCAGCTGATACTTGCAGTTTCGTTTTGCACCGTGTAGCTCGAGTCAGCCCAAACAAATACAGGATGTGGCGCATTATAAGGAAATTTATTAAAACAAAATACAAATGAAAATGAAAATCCTTTTACATATAAGTAGTGGTACCTTTCAAGAGTAACATTACTCGATGTAGCCCCCTCCAGCCGCAATGACCGCCTCCAATCTTGTCCTGAAGCGATCGCACGCACTCTTTAAAAAAATTATGTCCATATTCGCGAATGCTGCTTCGATAGCAGTGCGTAGAGATGCGACATTAGGGTGCCTCGTCATATTGGTTACTCTATCGACTAATCTCCAAAGATATCTGTCTGAAGATTCAAATCCAGGGGCCAGAACTCCTTTGACCAGAGCATGTCAACGTTATCCGGGAGCCAATTTTGAACTAAATGGCTAGTATTAGGTCCTCGTGTGCCATCCGACGCATTGTGACTCGCTGACATTCAATAATGGCGCCAGTTTCCTCAGCGGTTGCCCCGGGTCCTCCAAAATCAGCGCGTGAGCATTTTGATGACTGCCGCAGCTCGAGCCATGCGTTTCCTCAAATGAGATTTTCTCGCAGGGTTAGCAGAACCTTCCCCAGACTTCTCTACTTGGCCATAATATCGTTAAATGTAAGTAGGCTGTTTAGGTTTTTTTATTGGTAACGCCACGTAGCGCTCTGTATGAAAATCACTGGCTGTGCTGTGTGCAGTCTGTGGCTGGTTTGCATTGTTGTCTGCCATTGTAGTGTTGGGCAGCTGGATGTTAACAGCGCGTAGCGTTGCGCAGTTGGAGGTGAGCCGCCAGCAGTGGTGGATGTGGGGAGTGAGATGGCGGAGTTTTGAGAGCAGATGATCTGGACAGAGACAGTAAATTTGTAAGACTGGGTGTCATGAACTTATATATATATATATATATATATATATATATATATATATATATACTTTTGAACATTATTAAGGTAAATACATTGTTTGTTCTCTATCAAAATCTTTCATTTGCTAACTATGCCTGTCAGTAGTTAGTGCCTTTAGTAGTTAGAATATTTAGCTGGCAGTATTGGCGCTCGCTGTATTGCAGTAGTTCGAGTAACGAAGATTCTTGTGAGGTAAGAATTCGTGAAAGGTATAGGTTATTGTTAGTCAGGGCCATTCTTTTGTAGGGATTATTGAAAGTCAGATTGCGTTGCGCTAAAAATATTGTGTCACTTCAGTGAATGTCTGAGTACGTTCAGTTTTGCTCAGCTGTTTGAAAATCAAATAATGTAAGAGGTTTATCAGCACAGTCATTCATAAATTTTTCTAAGGGGACATTTCAAACAGTTGGTCTCGGGTACCCAAAGACTCGAACTATTTCAGTGGGCGAACGCTCAGCGCCATTCTGGTCTAATTTTAAGCTGTTCTGCAGCACTGTGTCTTTCTTATGTTTTTTACAGTGGTGTGCATAAAAGTGTGTTGTGAAAAACGTAAGGGGACATTTCAAACAGTTGGTCTCGGGTACCCAAAGACTCGAACTACACTCCTGGAAATTGAAATAAGAACACCGTGAATTCATTGTCCCAGGAAGGGGAAAATTTATTGACACATTCCTGGGGTCAGATACATCACATGATCACACTGACAGAACCACAGGCACATAGACACAGGCAACAGAGCATGCACAATGTCGGCACTAGTACAGTGTATATCCACCTTTCGCAGCAATGCAGGCTGCTATTCTCCCATGGAGACGATCGTAGAGATGCTGGATGTGGTCCTGTGGAACGGCTTGTCATGCCATTTCCACCTGGCGCCTCAGTTGGACCAGCGTTCGTGCCGGACGTGCAGACCGCGTGAGACGACGCTTCATCCAGTCCCAAACATGCTCAATGGGGGACAGATCCGGAGATCTTGCTGGCCAGGGTAGTTGACTTACACCTTCTAGAGCACGTTGGGTGGCACGGGATACATGCGGACGTGCATTGTCCTGTTGGAACAGCAAGTTCCCTTGCCGGTCTAGGAATGGTAGAACGATGGGTTCGATGACGGTTTGGATGTACCGTGCAGTATTCAGTGTCCCCTCGACGATCACCAGTGGTGTACGGCCAGTGTAGGAGATCGCTCCCCACACCATGATGCCGGGTGTTGGCCCTGCGTGCCTCGGTCGTATGCAGTCCTGATTGTGGCGCTCACCTGCACGGCGCCAAACACGCATACGACCATCATTGGCACCAAGGCAGAAGCGACTCTCATCGCTGAAGACGACACGTCTCCATTCGTCCCTCCATTCACGCCTGTCGCGACACCACTGGAGGCGGGCTGCACGATGTTGGGGCGTGAGCGGAAGACGGCCTAAAGGTGTGCGGGACCGTAGCCCAGCTTCATAGAGACGGTTGCGAATGGTCCTCGCCGATACCCCAGGAGCAACAGTGTCCCTAATTTGCTGGGAAGTGGCGGTGCGGTCCCCTACGGCACTGCGTAGGATTCTACGGTCTTGGCGTGCATCCGTGCGTCGCTGCGGTCCGGTCCCAGGTCGACGGGCACGTGCACCTTCTGCCGACCACTGGCGACAACATCGATGTACTGTGGAGACCTCACGCCCCACGTGTTGAGCAATTCGGCGGTACGTCCACCCGGCCTCCCGCATGCCCACTATACGCCCTCGCTCAAAGTCCGTCAACTGCACATACGGTTCACGTCCACGCTGTCGCGGCATGCTACCAGTGTTAAAGACTGCGATGGAGCTCCGTATGCCACGGCAAACTGGCTGACACTGACGGCGGCGGTGCACAAATGCTGCGCAGCTAGCGCCATTCGACGGCCAACACCGCGGTTCCTGGTGTGTCCGCTGTGCCGTGCGTGTGATCATTGCTTGTACAGCCCTCTCTCAGTGTCCGGAGCAAGTATGGTGGGTCTGACACACCGGTGTCAATGTGTTCTTTTTTCCATTTCCAGGAGTGTATTTCAGTGGGCGAACGCTCAGCGCCATTCTGGTCTAATTTTAAGCTGTTCTGCAGCACTGTGTCTTTCTTATGTTTTTTACAGTGGTGTGCATAAAAGTGTGTTGTGAAAAACGTAAGAAATGCGTAGTGCTGCAAATCAACTAAAAATTAGACCAAAACTATCAGTGTCTAACGCAGAAAAACGACGATGTGCTAGCCGACGGCATTTCCCTTTGTAAGCGAAAAATCAACCGAAAATCACCGTAAGTGCAAATCAACGTACCCTTAACGAACTGTTTTTCGCTCTAAAAGCAAATCAAAATGTAAATAACTTGATTACAGACCACTGATGATGCTTTGCTTCAATAAATCGAAACGCGTCTGGTGTAAAAAAAATCACACATTTTTGTAGTTGCAACGACAGAACAAAATGCTATCAAGAATTATAAAGTAACTTCGGACACTCTGGCCACACAAATGAAGAAGCATTGTTATCATCTATAACGTATGACTTCAGTGCCACAATATGACGGCAAGTGAGACATAGCAGTTAGTTTATAGTGAAATGAAGACTAAGGCAGACAGGTTGCTACAAACAGGAAAACAAATTGTTAAGGGTATTTTCTTCAAATGGTTCATATGGTTCAAATGGTTCAAATGGCTCTGAGCACTATGGGACTCAACTGCTGAGGTCATTAGTCCCCTAGAACTTAGAACTAGTTAAACCTAACTAACCTAAGGGCATCACAAACATCCATGCCCGAGGCAGGATTCGAACCTGCGACCGTAGCGGTCTCGCGGTTCCAGACTGCAGCGCCTTTAACCGCACGGCCACTTCGGCCGGCGGTTCATATGGTTCTGAGCACTATGAGACTTAACTTCTGAGGTCATCAGTCCCCTAGAACTTAGAACAACTTAAACCTAACTAACCTAAGGACATCACACACACCCATGCCCGAGGCAGGATTCGAACCTGCGACGGTAGCGGTCGCATGGTTCCAAACTGTAGCGCCTGGAACCGCTCGGCCACCCCGGCCGGCTAAGGGTATTTTAATCTTGGCAGCTATAAGAAAATGAGTGTTTTTGTCACCAAAACGTTTCGTTTTATTGAAATAAAACACCATTAGTGGTGATATTTCATGCTTGCTTTTTCTTTCATGAAATACCAACACTGATGGCGTTTTATTTTCGTAAAACGAAACGCGTTTGGTGACAAAAACAAACGTATTCCTGTAGTTACAAAGACGCATTTAAAATACCCTCAATAATTGTAAAGCAACTACGGACACTAAGGAAAAGAAATACTCAAGTAAAATACTGATCCACTCGGAGGTGAGGGTGTCATGTCAGCCCTCGAAAAGCGTGGTGGGAGAACATAAATGTTCGTGACGCACATAACTGTTTTATTTTGTCTTTTAACTGTTCATGAGTGCTCCTTAAAAGTGAAGCACGGCGTGACGTGTAAGGTAAACTCTGCGACGTATCTCTCCCTCTCTTCGAAGTTTTCGAGATGGTAAGACGAGTTACCTGTTTCGAACTGACTGGGAGGGAGCGTCCACTTTCCAAAGTGCTGTCTCAGCTGGCTGCGTCATCAGTGGCAACACCCTACCCTGTGTGGCAGCACGGCACGTCGACGATGTAACCGGAGCGAGCGATCTGCTGCTGGCCGTGCAAAATGTCTGGCCGAGGACGCCTCGGTGGAAGCAGACCAACTGCACGTGGAAAATGGCCGTTACTGGGCTTCACACTGCCTCAGCTAGCAGTCCCCCATATCTGCAACACGAGCACATCACCATAATCGCAGTCAGAGCTGAGGACAAATTACGCTGAGGTATATAGCGATAGTGACGAGTACACCAGTTGTAAAAAGGCAGCGCATTGGCGGAACTGTCATTTGTACTCGGGTGATTCACATGAAAAGGTTTCCGACGTGATTACGGTCGCGCGACTTTGAACACCGGATGGTAGATGAAGCTAGACGCAAGCGGCATTGTATTACGGAAATCGCTAGGGAATTGAATATTCTGAGATCCATAGTGTCAAGAGATTGCCGAGAATACCAAATTTCAGGCATTACCTCAAAGAAGGGAAAGCAGAAAGGTGGAAGGAGTATATAGAGAGTCTACACAAGGGCGATGTTCTTGAGGACAATATTATGGAAATAGAAGAGGATGTAGATGAAGATGAAATGCGAGATATGATACTGCGTGAAGAGTTTGACAGAGCACTGAAAGACCTAAGTCGAAACGAGGCCCCGGGAGCAGACAACATTCAATTAGAACTACTGATAGCCTTGGGAGAGCCAACCCTGACAAAACTCTACCATCTGGTGAGCAAGATGTATGAGACAGGCGAAATACCCTCAGACTTCAAGAAGAATGTAATAATTCCAATCCCAAAGAAAACAGGTGTTGACAGATGTGAAAATTACCGAACTATCAGTTTAATAAGCCAGGGCTGCAAAATACTAACACGAATTCTTTACAGACGAATGGAAAAACTAGTAGAAGCCGACCTCGGGGAAGATCCGTTTGGATTCGGTAGAAATGTTGGAACACGTGAGGCAATACTGACCCTACGACTTATCTTAGAAAATAGATTAAGGAAAGACAAACCTACGTTTCTAGCATTTGTAGACTTAGAGAAAGCTTTTGACAATGTTGACTGGAATACTCTCTTTCAAATTCTGTAGGTGGCAGGGGTAAAATAGAAGGGGCGAAAGGCTATTTACAATTTGTACAGAAAGCAGATGGCAGTTATAAGAGTCGAGGGGTTAAAAAAAATGGCTCTGAGCACTATGGGACTCAACTGCTGTGGTCATTAGTCCCCTAGAACTTAGAACTACTTAAACCTAACTAACCTAAGGACATCACACACATCCATGCCCGAGGCAGGATTCGAACCTGCGACCGTAGCAGTCGCACGGTTCCTGACTGCGCGCCTAGAACCACGAGACCATCGCGAGAGTCGAGGGGCATGAAAGGGAAGCAGTGGTTGGGAAGGGAGTGAGACAGGGTTGTAGCCTCTCCCCGATGTTATTCAATCTGTATATTGAGCAAGCAATAAAGGAAACAAAAGAAAAATTCGCAGTAGGGATTAAAATCCATGGAGAAGAAATAAAAACTTTGAGGTTCGCCGATGACATTGTAATTCTGTCAGAGACAGCAAAGGACCTGGAAGAGCAGTTGAACGGAATGGACAGTGTCTTGAAAGGAGGACATAAGACGAACATCAACAAAAGCAAAACGAGGATAATGGAATGTAGTCGAATTAAGTCGGGTGATGCTGAGGGAATTAGATTAGGAAATGAGACACTTAAAGTAGTAAAGGAGTTTTGCTATTTGGGGAGCAAAATAACTGATGATGGTCGAAGTAGAGAGGATATAAAATGTAGACTGGCAATGGCAAGGAAAGCGTTTCTGAAGAAGATTTGTTAACATCGAATATTGATTTAAATGTTAGGATGTCGTTTCTGATAGTATTTGTATGGAGTGTAGCCATGTATGGAAGTGAAACGTGGACGATAAATAGTTTAGACAAGAAGAGAATAGAAGATTTCGAAATGTGGTGCTACAGAAGAATGCTGAAGATTAGATGGGTAGATCACATAACTAATGAGGGGGTAATAAATAGAATTGGGGAGAAAAGAAATTTGTGGCGCAACTTGACTAGAAGGAGGGATCGGTTGGCAGGACATATTCTGAGGCATCAAGGGATCACCAATTTAGTATTGGAGGTTAGCGTGGAGGGTAAAATTCATAGAGGGAGACCAAGAGATGAATACACTATGCAGATTCAGAAGGATATAGGTTGCAATAGGTAGTGGGAGATGAAGAAGCTTGCACAGGATAGAGTAGCATGGAGAGATGCATCTAACAAGTCTCTGGACTGAAGACCACAACAACAACAACCTCTCATCACGGATAACGCAGTGGCCGATGGCCTTTATTAACCACCGAGAGCAGCGGCGTTTGCCTAGAGTTGTCAGTGCTAACATACAAGCAACACTACTTGAAATAACTGCAGAAAGCAATGCGGGACGTACGGCGAACGTATCCGTTAGGGCACGGCTAGAAAATTTGGCGTTAATGGGCTGTGGCAGCAGATGAACTAAGCGAGTGCCTTTGCTAACAGCACGACATGGCCTGCTGCGCCTCTCCTGGACTCGTGACCATATCCGTTGGACCCTAGACGACTGGAAAACCGTGGCCTAGGCAGATGAACCTCAGTTTCAGTTGATAAAGCTGATGGAAGGGTTGGAGTGTGACGCAGACCCTACGAAGCCATCGACACCAGTTGTCAACAAGGCACTGTGCAAGCTGGTGGTGACTCCATAATGGTGTGGGCTGATTTGCATGGAATGGACTGGGTCCTCTGGTCCATCTGGGCCGATCATAAAGGGAAATGGTTGTGTTAGGCTACTCACAGACCATTCACGGACTTCATGTTCCCAACCCACGGCGTAGTGTTACTGTACCACAACTGTTCGCGTATTGCCAAACAACGATGCCATCTCCTCGTACCAAAATTGTTCGTAATTAGTTTGAGGAATATTACAGACAAATGGTTTAGCCACCCAGATGGCCCACATGAATTCCATCCAACATTTATCAGACATAATCCAGAGATCAGTTTGTGCACAGCAGTCCTGCACCGGCAACACTTTCGCAATTATTGACGGCTGTAGAGGCAGCATGGCTCAATATTTCTGCAGGGGGCTTCCAAAGACTTGTTGAGTTGATGCCATGTTGACTTGCTGTTCTACACCAGGGCAAAGGAAGTCGGTCACTATGTAAGGTGGCTATAATTTCGCACCTTACAAGCACTCATCTACATACTTTGCCGTGATTTACAACTGGGATTAGGTATTATTTGATAGGTTCTACATCGTACATATGAATATTTAAAGAAGACTGACATTGTTACGAAATTCTTGTAGATAGCTGTTAACACTTACTGCATGAAAGGTGATGGATTGTCTTTATTATCAAAATGGCGTAATGAATGATAGCCTACTCTAGCAGTGGGTGGAACACCAGTGGAAATGAAACGGCAGGCATAACTCAGGCCCTGGGTGGAAAAGCCCGCATAGGTGTGTCGGTCTGCTTTAACATAGGGAGTATCCCAAGACGGACGGTGGGGACACCTGAGTGCTAAAGCACAGTAGAGCGGTGGCTGGCTGGTACTGTAGCGAGGCCGGAAGTATAA
This sequence comes from Schistocerca nitens, assembly GCF_023898315.1. Classification (NCBI taxonomy): domain Eukaryota; kingdom Metazoa; phylum Arthropoda; class Insecta; order Orthoptera; family Acrididae; genus Schistocerca; species Schistocerca nitens. The sequence continues at coordinate 227,308,248 of NC_064620.1, read as the reverse complement.
CCGGATAATACTGCGGAAACTGAAAATCTTGGACGCGGCAGAGAGGAACGAGGAAGCGTTACCTCGGAAATCACGCAGGCTGGGTTATTTCCGAGGATTTTTACTCTGAGAAACGCACCATTGTATGTATTCCTAATTAACGGGGATAGGTATTTCCTCGCGAACTTTCCACGCTGTGCGACAAAAGACTAAACTATAGTTGGTCGGCGTTCGGAAGAATCTGTAGAGATCGAGAATATTTCGTGATTTCGAGAATATGATTCGCCTTGTGCAGTTACGAGGGAGGGGAGCCAAGCTTTGCTGGGAAGCCAGCGGTGGAGAAAAAGTGGTATTCCGTTTTGAGCACCCGTGTTTGACGGTCGCTCAGCTTTTGTTGGTACAGAGGGACTTGCTGTCTTTGCTCTCAGGAGCTTTTATGGTTAGAACGGTTAGGCACTGTACTGTTGCGAACTTACACGAATCTGGACTTCGCCTCCAGGTAGGGAGTTGTCGTTGAGTACGCAGCGTTCAGTGATTGAGAGCACTTCTTCTGTTTATACTCACATCAGACGTTATCTGAATTCCGTCCTTGTGGCTGGGAGTTCGCTCTTCTTCTCTGTAGAACACAGAGAGGGGAGCACAGTATTAGAGTGTACTAGTCAGAGGACCGCCTTCTGCCGTCCTAGTGTTTGAATGAGTTGTTTTTATATTTTGTGGCTGGAGTTTTTCCGTCGTCGCAGAATTGTACGAGTACCATCACTCCGACGCTCCGGACGCAGTACATACGTTGATATTGCTAATTGCTTTGTCTTATTAGGACTATAAAGCTAAACAGCTGTCATCACATAACTTTGGTTTCCACTGAGGTTGCACACCACTGTAGATCATCTTTGAAAGTAGTGTCCTCTTGTGTTTGGTACATAGTTGATGTCAGTCATCTCGCGTCGTTTATATTAGTTCACGTAGCCATAAAAAGGGGCAGATTTGGGCAATTGATCACTAATATTAATTAGAAAATTCATTTGTGACTATTTATGTCCATTGGATATTAAGATATAAACATTTGTAATATATAAAGGGGTTTTAATCTACAATAAATGTATAAGCACGAGCAGCATTTATCATCTTGTAGTTACTAGTTCCCTTAATCATTCAGTTATGTTTATCCTGTAAAGCACTCCGCCATCAGGCCATAAGTGGCCCATTGGGACCATCCGACCGCCGTGTCATCCTCAGTTGAGGATGCGGATAGGAGGGGCGTGTGGTCAGCACACCGCTCTCCCGGTCGTTACGATGGTTTTCTTTGACCGGAGCCGCTACTATTCGGTCGAGTAGCTCCTCAGTTAGCATCACGAGGCTGAGTGCACCCCGAAAAATGGTCACCCATCCAAGCGCCGGCCACGCCCGACAGCGCTTAACTTTGGTGATCTGACGGGAACCGGTGTATCCACTGCGGCAAAGCCGTTGCCATTGTTCATGTTGTAATTTATATGTTAAAGAGCAAGATGGAGGAGATAATATCACCATTAAGAGATCCTAAGATCTCCTTCAGGGGGTAGTCAGACAGGGACAGATCTTCATTTTCAAATGGTTCAAATGGCTCGGAGCACTATGGGCACTGGAACTTAGAACTACTTAAACCTAACTAACCTAAGGACATCACACACATCCATGCCCGAGGCAGGGTTCGAATCTGCGACCGTAGCGGTCTCGCGGTTCCAGACTGTAGCGCCTAGAACCGCACGGCCACACCGACCGGCTTCTTCATTTTCGCATTCAGTATTTTCTGTTGTGCACATTCATTTTACACCCGTCTGGAGTAGCATCTTGGAACATCATGATGTATTCCATGACTTTTCTCACCTCAGTATATGAAATTTGGAAACTTTTACACGTGTAGTGCGAAAAGATACCCCACCCTCTAGGTGTATTCAGGGCAAACCCAAGCTTCGCGTCCGTCTCTAAAGGTCTCGACGTCGACGGGATGTTAAACCCAATCTTCCATTCTTCTCAGCTCCACAGAATTTCAGGGGATTTTCAGGAATATTTTGTGAGTATTTTGGCAAACTTACCCGACAAAAAACAATTATTCACAGCTTTGCGCACGCACTGATGAACCGTTAAGCCCTCACAGGCGGAGCAGCGATCGTGTCACGTGCTCAACGGCGGGCGTACTGCTCCTACGAGAGCAAAATTAGGCGCCTGTCCACTAGCAAGTAAATTTCCTCAAGTCGCTCGTAGAAGCTGCAGCTACAAGTTATTTGACGTGGTGATCCCCACAGCAGGTCGACTTCCGCAAGTTCTGCGATGAGAAGTAGTTTCTGCAAGTCAGTGGAAACAATAATTTCTCGTATCTTGCTACAAGTACTTGTTGGCCTTTCAGCTGTTTGAAGTTTTTCTCGAACTTGTGGAAATTTTCTGTGTTCAATACCGGTACGCCAATGTCGGTGTGGAAAAGGAGAATAGCGCAAAGACATATGAAGTGAGACAAATGTTCCGTAGGAACCCGTAAACATATGTACTTGGTCATGGTCAGCCAAAGAATACCGAAAAAATTAACCGATTGCTTTCTTTCACCAGAAACGAAAGTAGAATGGCAGTAGAGACGTCTTTAAATTTTTTCTAATTTTTAATGTTAGCGTAATCATAGATGCATTACGTTTGTAATAAATAATGTTTGCAAAAATCGAAGAGTAATTAAAAGCCGATCTTTTGGTGATATAGCTTGCAGCTTTTTGTATCCTGTTTTCGAATGCATTAAAGTTGTAATAAAGGTAAAAAATACTATTTGCAAAAATCGAGGAATAATGAAAAGGTTATCCCTTGGTGTTACAGCTTGCACCATTTTTGTATCCTGGTTTACAGTTCTTTATTGTACAATAGACAAGAGATTTTTGAAAACTGCATACGACATTCTTTTAAAATTTTTAATCTGAGCGAAGTCCACAGATTTTTAATTCATTCTATAGCGTTTCTTGATAAACATGTAAATCTTTGTATCCATTTCTTCACCCAAACATTTCTTCCTTTTTCTCTTAACATTTTGATTTTGGTCACGATTTTGAAATCCAGCAATGATGGCGGCTGCCCTGGTTTTTGGCACAACACTGTAAACATTCATTTGCCGATGTCACGACGCGTCCCTAGTGGGAAAACTTCTGCAAGTACTTGCAGCAAGTTGCTGAAATTAACTTGTCCAATCGACTTGAAGAAGTAAACTTCTACAAGTTTTTGCTTCAATGTAAACACTTCAGCAAGTGTTTGCAAAAATTACTTGCTCAAGTTACAGGCTGACAATTACTAAACTGTATGAAATAAAATCGTCATAACTTCTGAACGGTTTGCGTTAAGACGTTCAAACTGCACGGTTGGCCGCGGGGCATGATGGGAATTAGTATACGCTGTGTGGTTTGGTTTAGCGAAGAAGCCAACTTTCATTTGGATGGGTTCGTCAGTAAGCAAAATTGTCGCATTTGGGTGACTGAGAATTCGCATTTCGCGGTCGACACCTCCACGGGTTACTGTGTGGTGTGCAGTGTCCAGTTACGGAATAATCGGTGCGATATTCCTCGATGGCACGGTGACTAGCGAACGGTACGCGAAGGATTTGGTTCAAATGGTTCAAATGGCTCTGAGCACTATGGGACTCAACATCTTAGGTCATAAGTCCCCTAGAACTTAGAACTACTTAAACCTAACTAACCTAAGGACATCACACACACCCATGCCCGAGGCAGGATTCGAACCTGCGACCGTAGCAGTCCAGCGGTTCCGGACTGCAGCGCCAGAACCGCTAGACCACCGCGGCCGGCGAAGGATTTGGAAAATCATCCCCATTATCCAAAGAGACCCTGATTTCGAAAGATGTGGTTCATGCAAGACGGAGCTCGACGCCATCGAAGCAGAACAGCATTTGATGTCTTGGAGGAGCACTCTGAGGACCGCATTCTGGCTCTGGGGTACCCAGCGACCATTGGCATGGGCCTCGATTGGCCGTCGTATTCTCCAGATCTGAACACATGCGCCTCTTTTTTAGTGGGGCTAAATTAAAGACAAGATGTACAGCAACAACCCCAAAACCATTGCTGAGCTGAAAACTACGATTCAGGAGGTCATTGACAGCATCGATGTTCCGACACTTCAGCGGGTCATGCTGACTTCCGCTATTTGCGCCACATCATCGCCAATGATGGCAGGCATATCGAACATGTCATAAACCAAATCGTAATACCTGCACTGACGTATACATGTTGAATAAAGTGTGTACTTGCCGTAGTTTGTAACTAATTTATGTTTTTTCTTTCATATAGTACAATAATTGTCTCCCTGTACTTACTAGTGCGCGTGCGCCTTAAGGCAGCAGCGATAGGTGAGATATTTATGTTTCAAGAGGACATTGTACGTAAACATGGGTAAATGTAAGGACTTGACAGTGTATCCCATGGCCAATACGGTGTGTGAAGTTGCTGGATTCGTACGCCTCGGTACCTGCAGGTTCACCGCGGCAGATTGCTAACTGGGTTCGATTCCCGGCCTGGATTACAGGCGTATCTTTACTACTGACACGAAAGTGACCTGATACTCACTTTCGTATTGTCTTCCCACTATTGAGATGGCTCCATGGGCACAAACCAAAAGCCAAGAAACTGGAATTTAAAAAAAAGTAAAAAAGCTGCTGTGTTTGTTGGTGTCTCTACAAGCAGTGGTGTAACACACGTGGCCTCGAATCATGACGTCATAAATACTGTCGGAAAAACCTCGTGACTGAGACGGCTGGAGACGCGTTTCACGGCTTGTGGCTCAAAATCGCTTCCAAACCAGACAATAATTGCTGTACCTTCAGTGAATGAGAGAACACTGCGACGGGAACTGCAAGCGGTGAACATTTGGAGTCGGTCAGCCGGCCGGGGTGGCCGAGCGGTTCTAGGTGCTACAGTCAGAAACCGCGCGACCACTACGGTCGCAGGTTCGAATCCTGCCTCGGGCATGGATGTGTGTGACGTCCTTAGGTTAGTTAGGTTTAAGTAGTTCTAAGTTCTAGGGGACTGATGACTTCAGAAGTTAAGTCCCATAGTGCTCAGAGCCATTTGAACCATTTGCAGTCGGTCACCTCGCAAGAGGGCATCGCTCACACAGACACATAAGGAAGACAACAGCAAGTTCATCGGGCTGGAAAATATGTGACTGGTTTTCTTAACAGTCCTCCACCCTATTACATCTGGACTGGCCTCTAGAATCACCTGAATTGAACCCGATAGTGAACCTATGGGACTTGTTGGAACCGCCGACACTAAAAACGGAATTACACACTATTAAGAGGGAACGAAAGGATAACGGACGAAAATATCGTTAAAATTCAGTACTTTTTTACTTTTTTCTCCGTACTGGAATGTAGTAGACAAATGGGGTTTGCTACAATGAATAAAGCACACATTGAAGTTTATATTGGTATTTTTTATTGACAAATATTAATATCTTCACTGTGTAACTGGACTTTCCCGAGGCAGTTCTGAATGGAGGTAAATCGAGGGTTGTCGCGATAACTCCGGTTGTAATTATCTGAAACATGAAATTAACATATCACTCTGATCCTTACAGATGTAATTTTAGTTCATCGTAGGGATTTGAAAAAAAAAAGTCGGAATTACAGATATTTGAAAAGAATTTTTGGACCCCTCTTTTAAGGCCGAAAAAAATACTAAATGTCAAAATAAAAAATCGGCTACGATGAAATGAAGAGAATTCAGTTTGCAAAAATCATTAAAATTGGGTGAAAATTGTAGCGTGGATGACGACAATAATGGCGAAAAACATTGTTTTGAGAAAAATGAGTTGAAAGCTTGACAAGTATTTATCATACAAAAAAATGGGATATCATCGATGTCTGGTCGATAGCAACTATCGCTCTGGACAGCCGGTTTTTGCTACTCTGACCTGAGAAGCCCTCATTTTCGTCCTCAAAGCCCTTTTCGTCGCTGATCGCATCGCCGCTGGCGTCTCTGTCTTCACAGAATCGTCGCACTTCATCGCCGATTTTGATTTGAAGGGCATTTGCCACGTGCATTAATGCGCTATGGCATACACTGAATAGAAATATGGCCAAATTTGAAGCAATGTTGACAATTTCGCTTCGGCTGCATGTAACCTTTGGAGCGTGCCTTCAAAAGAAACTTCCGTTCACATTTTGAGTAAAACCGTCCAAACATTGCTAAAGCAAATCGGGTTTACTCAGATCAGTATAAATAGGGAGATTGAGTGCGGAACCGGTTCTCTAACGCCGGGGCGTGCCGTGCACACTCGGCTTCAAATGGTCACATAATTGTTACTTTTTGGAGTTCGCGCATAATATTTTGCGGAATAATTCTTCAGTGTATATACATTGGAATTCCGTAATAAAAAATTTCGAGTTTTTTCGAAGTCGCCTCGTCGTTCCCCCTTAAGTGATCCTTTGATGATTTTTCTAGGGGTGACTAATTTTTTGCCCGGTCAGCTTAAAGGGGACTTGTCTCCAGTGGCTTACTATAAATTCATTTCGTGTTAATTTTAACTCTTTTCACTATTTTATCTGTATTACACTGGAAATATCTGGAAAAAAGTGCAAATGAGACGGTACACGGCGTGTGTTTAGTTTGCAAACGAACTTGTCCCTTTAGCTCATGAAACTTGCTGTTTACGGCAGTAATGACCACTTGACTTTTCGCTCTCCGTCACGTATTCAGTACTGCTCGGTTCCGTCTCGCGTCTGTTCCTCGCGTCAGCGTCAGTTGTACGTTAAGTGCAGCATTGTGAACGGGTTTCCTGATGACATGTACCTCGAGTACGGGTTCAGTGAACGCAATGGAACAGTGGCACAGGGATCTCAAACTGAGGTGTTCCCGCAACTGTAACAGGTCGTGAAAGCTGGGTTTACTATTTTGACCCCGAAGGCGACCGAGCACCAACGGGGTTCCACCACAAAGGATCACCGATGCCCAAAAAGTTCAAGACAATACCATCGGCAGACAAACTCATGCTCACGGTGTTCTGGGAAGTTTAAGATGTGGTGCATTTGGAATTCGTGCCTAAAGGCACCACTATGAACTCTGCGAGGTACTACGAGACCCTCAAAAAACTGAAAGCACGAATTCTAGGAGTTCGTCCACACTTGGAGCACCCTCTCCTGAAGGATATCATTGCCAAACCACAGCCGAGCGCTACGACATCAACAATCCGACGCTTTGGGTTCACTGTTATCGATAACCATACAGTCCTGACCTGGCACCATCCAATTTTCATCTGTTTCCAAAACTCAAAGAACACTTGCGAGGTCTTCACTTTCAATCTGAGGAGGTGGTGCAAGCAGGGATCAGGTTAAAACTCCATCAACAGAGTCAAATATTCTATAGTGACGGTATCAACAAATTGGTCTCCCACGTGGGGTTATGTGTTCGATACCAGGGTAACTATGTCGAGGAATACATACGTAGACATGAAGAATAAAGATGTAGAATATTAATAACGTTTGTTTTACTTAAAAAACTTTAAGAATTTTCACATAAAAGATTCGGCGGCTTTACGTTTCAGCAAGCCTTCGAAATTCGTTATGAGCCCCAAATAGACTAGCTACAGTAATGGTGCAGCGTGTTGGATTTTGGCCCCCAAGCACTGGCCTTTCAAAGGTGGCACCATTCGAAACGCCACGTGTCGACTGTACTCTGTTTTAGACTGCTGCCACTCTCAGCGACCCCAATACTGTCTCGCTGTAATTGCCTGACGAAGTGTTGTGTTGTGTGCGTGAGCCGGAAGAGTATTGAGTAATAACAGTAACTGTATTTATATGTAAATGCATTATACAGTAGACAGCCAACGGCCTCGCCGCAGTGGTAACACCGGTTCCCGTCGGATCACCGAAGTTAAGCGTTGTCGGGCTGGGCTAGCACTTGGATGGGTGACCATCAGGTCTGCCGAGCGCTGTTGGCAAGAGGGGTGCACTCAGCCCTTGTGAGGCAAACAGCTACTTGATTGAGAAGTAGCGGCTCCGGTCTCGGAAACTGACATACGGCTGGGAGAGCGGTGTGCTGACCACATGCCCCTCCGCATCCGCATCCAGTGACGCCTGTGGGCTGAGTGAGGATGACATGGCGGCCGGTCGGTGCTATTGGGCCTTCATGGCCCGTTCGGTAGGAGAGAGAGAGAGAGAGAGAGAGAGAGCGAGAGAGAGATACAATAAAAGACACGATCAGTGGCGTTTACTAAATTTTTCGAATGTCATTTTTCTTCTGTTCATTGTGTTGTGTTCCAACAGCTTTAATTCAATTTCATGTTGTTTGATACAAATAAGCATCGCATTTGAAGAAGACCATCTCTGTAACGCACATTCATCAGTCCATGATACTCCCGCGTCAAAATTTATATTGTAACAGTTTATCGGTACGAGAAGCATACACCCGTGAATTCTCGGTACTGGAAGACAAACAATTGAACAGTTTTTCTCCCCACACATCCACCAATCCCGCTCGGGCGCTACTTATCCATACGCCCCTGAGGTATCCATCCGCCCCTGAACTTTTTACGTAGCTTACAGCCGAATTCACCAACGTCAGTTGAATTGAAGAACATCTTAAAATATCATTGCCTCAGCAAGTATTTTTGTGTCTTACCGAGCAGGAAAACTACACTATTGAGTAGGTCTTAACGTTAGTGTTGGGATTCGGCTGTTAGTTGCTAGATGCACAGTATTTGTCAGTACACGACAGTGCGCGGTACCAATATGTTCCAAAAAGTCGCAAGCAAAAATGTGGTGTTTCAGGGGGTCGTATCTCTGGTTCTGTTGATCACAGACATAAGAGGTCAAGTGTTTTGGATATCCCTTGCCCTAGCGAACATTTTTATACATTCCGGAAGAACAGTCATACTGCATCTGTCCTGTAGTACAGGCTCAACATTTAAACATTACCCGCCTCCTACAGCCCAGGAAACTGAGCAAACCGGTTGGTTGCGTTGCCTAGAGTGAACCTCAGGCGGCTCATAAAAGCACCGTTTGTCCATGGCAGGTACCTGAGAAAATCTCGAATAATGATGATTTTTGGGTACAAAAAGTACCAGTTCTATAATTTCTTTTCATGGCAAATCGCCGCAATTTTTACGATATGTTCTTCAGGTGATGTGCTCGGCGAACCTTGAAACTTTTTACGATATCATTATCCGTTGCTGAGATCTAGAGGCTCAATATTGTCGTACTTATGCGCGTAAAATATGCACGTAATATCCTGTCTGAGGCGAAAATGCTAGTTTTAACTGACGTAATGAACGCATGGCAAGCGTTCTAAGGTAACTGCAGGGGTTCTGAGGTCACCAAACTATGTTTTTAGTCATCATTTTTTTGTGAAAATTTATGACGCTCTCTCTCTGTATAAAGGGTACTTCACGCCTACATAAATTATCTGAAGTGGTACTGTGTGACGGTACCATCACATATATCGCTTTTAGATAATGAGTATAATTGGCAGCTTAAAGTTCTTAACTGCGCTGGTGGGAATTGCATCATTACTGGCTTCTGGTGTAAGAGTCGTGAATTTCCCTTCGCTGAGGTTGGCCTGTGAAGACACAGTGACAGACCTTGGTGGTCGCAGCGCTATGCAGACGGGACGGCTTAAGCCCTCCCAGTCTGAGCAGAAATGTTTGTGACGCACACTGGGCGCATTGCGTTGTCCTTGGGGCGGCAAGGTCTTGGAAGATATAGCAGGGCGAGCACTGGTCCCCTGAGCATTTCTGGTGTGACGAATCTGCATTTCCCGTCGGCAGTTGCAAATGCGTGACAATGACACTGTGTCGTGTTCGGCGTGGGAACATGCCAGAATCTAAGTGTGCGGATGATGTCAGCCAGTCAGAAGGCTCATGGGCATAGAGGCAGTAGCGTAAATGTCTGAACAAATGAGAGCCGATACAGCACGTACAGTGTACCAATCTCTGGGCCGTTAATAGGCTTATCCGTTGCCGAGATCTAGAGGCTCAATATTGTCGTACTTATGCGCGTAAAATATGCCGTCGGCGCACGGACCGTGCTTCCGAACGTTGAGCGTTGAGCGTGCCTAGTTTCTGACGTCATAGTGTGGAATAGTACGTTCGGGAGTCTTTCCGAACATGCAGAGCAATATCTGGCATGTCAGATATTGTGAGCGTGCGTCTGAGCGTTGACCAATGAGATGGGACAACGCCACCTACGTCACACGCACGCCGTCTCCCTTCAGTACAGCGTCGTGAGGCGCCATGTTGGCATTCATTTCAAGCCTATATGAATATATACCTTTTCTGAGAACCAGCAAACTGAGAATCACTGGAAAACCCGTTGTGAACTGTGTGATTCGTTCCAATAAAATAATGAGAAACATCATATTCGTGGCAAAAGAATCATTGTAACTTGCCTATTATGAGTGTAGGCTATTTGAAGGCAGCGACACACTGAAGATCCACCCAAAACGCATTGTTCTTGGTACAATTTGTTATAATTAAATTTCAATTAGTGACATATCTACGATTAAGGTTTTCAGAAGGGGCTAACATAATATGATTAGTTAGAAGGAGCTTGTTGTTAGTTTAGCGTAAATCGCCGGCACGGTAGCTCAGCGCCGGCACGGTAGCTCAGCGTGTTCCGTCAGAGAGCCGGTTGGCCTCTGTAACAAAAAACTGAGTGGAAGGATCAACCACCGAACTTGGACAGGATGTCTTGCGACGTCGGCAACGACCAAACACAACGATCAATAACGAACAAAATGGAAAAAAAGCGTGTACGGTCAGAGGGCTAGCTGCCCTCTGTAATAAAAATGAACTGAATTAATGGATCAACAACGAACTGAAACGGGTGTCTTTCGACGTCCGCCCAGAGCAGATACAACGAACGAAAACGAACAAAATGAGATTTAAAAAAAAAAGCGTAATGAGAAGCGGCACTGTAAAGTTGTTTGTGGGTTGGTGGTTCGCGTCTTGACAACCCCGAATATTTTTTCCTAACATTCGCGTTTTTATTAGGTTCTGATACTTTATTATTAGTTTAATATAAGCATATACTATAATATTTTATGCTTTAATCGAGAGGTGAGTTTGTTCGATTGGCTTAATCTACAGGACAGCTTGCGCTACTTGTATAAAGATATTTTGCTCCTTTTTCTTTTACACTTCGTAATTCACATGTTGCAAAGATTCTGCTACTGGGTAGGAACAGTGATCAAGTAAGACTGACCTTGGGGTTTTACTAAAATGTGGGAATGATGAAATAATGTTTATCTTATGCGGAGAAGTAGTCCAAATTTGTACCGCACTGTTTGTAATGGAACTTATATGTTATGTTATGGGGGAAATGTGCGTTTTAATAGAGCTAACGTGGAATTTAACGCGTGCCCGTTGAGTAAACAGTGTGATTTACGAACTAGAAACATCCCTCAACTGCCGCTGGAGTGCGTTTCGATCGCGTATACCACTTTGGGGCCCACGTACCGTATGCACAAATCGCACCGTTCCTGAGCGTCCAGCAGCACGTTGAACTTGGCACGTTCAATGTTAACGTTCGACAGCACGGTCCGTGTACCGACGGCTTAAGCGATAGCGGAGAAATTTTGGCAGGCTTCTTCAGCGTTTCAGCGGGCTAAAAGGAATTCTTGGTCGTCGCGGCAGCGGGAGTTGTAAATCCTCCCCTCCAGGCGCTTTCTGGGAGCGGAGTGGAACGTTAGTCAGACATGGAGGCGGTGGAAAGTCGCGTCACATCGAGAGAGGGAGGGGCCTATTCACAGCCTAGCAGATTACGAGTAAGTGTCACCTTTTTAGCTCTGGCGCGGCTTTTCCTTTGAGCAGGCCATAATTTTCGAAGTAAATTCCGCAACTTGCGTTGCTTTTTCAGTGTATTTACCTGTTTGGATCTTGGATCCGGTTTTAACTTGCACAAGCTGCACAGAGCTTGTAAAGCCAATCGCGGTTCCATAGCAATCTTCTGTTTGATTCGAGGTATCCACCGCTTGTTAGCAGAACAGCCTTTACTGTAATTTTGGGCACATAAACTTACATTCAATTGCGGAAATTGTTTATGCTAGACTTTTGCAGAGACAATTTGTCTCTTATCTGACCATTAAATAAGAAACTGTTCATACATTCATTTTCGAGAAAATACTCACTTTACTTGTGAACCAATTTAAAGTGAATAAATCTAGTATTTAAAAGAATAGATTTGTTTTCCTCCTTTTCTTTATTCCTACAACAAATTAAGTCAGGCGACTCACAACAAAGAAATATGACCGATTTATTCTGCGTAACTGAATGGTGCTCCTGCTTTGATGGCTACATTTCAACTGCAGTGACGAAAAAGAATATAACATGCCTGAAAAGAACTTAAAATGCGTGCCAAAAATTGTGCAAAACGGGAAAAACTGCAAATTCAGTAAAATGTTTCTAATGACATTGTTACTCCTTTAAGGTACAAATCATATTTCGGCATTTTTGATGAACTGCGATCGATGAGCAAAGCATCCAAAAAAATGTAAAGCAAACAATTTTGTGTCAGCCTCATATTATGTTATTTATATGTCTCTAAGTATATAAATGCGGCAAAGTATATAAACAACAGTCAATACTTTACTCTCCTATAGAATTCGTTTTATATAAGCTGTACACCTTGCTGTAGCAGGGGAGAGAAGGGAACCAACGGAAAAATGCTCCTGTCGGAGCACAAAAAAGGCGAATATGATCTTCTTTGACAGGCACAGGCATAAAAATGAGGCACTTAAGAGTCTCAATCGTTATTCCGCCTACATCACCAAAACTTTTGGCATGCGAACATATTCGTGTTTTTCTTTTGTACTGAAAGGGAATAGTAGAGAAACAGTGGCGGTGAGACAGAGAGGAGACAGTGATGTTGGGTGAGAGAAAGTGGCAGTGAAGGAGAGAGAGAGAGAGAGAGACAGACGGATGAAGACAATAGCAGCGCGAGCCAAAGAGAGAGGAGATAGTGAGAGACAGTGGCAGTAAGAGAAACAGAGATGGCTGGAGACAGGAGCGGTAAGAGGGAAAGAGAGAGGAGATAGTGGAAATGAAAAATACGGACGAGCGGATACTGTGTAAGGTGGCAGAATAAATGGTCTGATTTGCACCTTACATGAGACCTTTACAAATCGCGAGGAGAAGGTGAAGATGACAACGTAAATCAACAGTTATGAGAACATTTGCCTATCAATATGTAATGTAAAAAGGGATGACTGTCAATCGATGGTAATTAACACACCATTCCTATACAATGCATGTCTTTGAGCAGAAGGCAGAACAAGGAATGCGAGTCGAGTCGCTTTTAGTTTTGAAAAGCCAGCTCCACAGGTGTAGCGAAGCCGCACTGCGGGAGATACGCCGGCAACCACTTAAAGGGGTGGCAGAAAGGAGGACAGTGACCCCGGGCCAGGTGATTCAAGCTGGAGGGCCGCCTGTGGCGAGGGCATCGGTACAAGGGCAGAGAAGAAGCTTTAGAAAACAGCGTTTCGAAATTCCAACGGGATATGAACAAAAGCAAATGACGCATTTTTGTTCAGCAAGTGCGACACATGGAAAGGTCAATGTACTTTAGGCATCTGGAACAGGCACAAAACCTCTGATTGGCGGAAAGTCACTAGGAAGGAGAAAATTACAGAAGTTTCGACGCAGTTTGATAGAAGAGACTTTGCGATTGGTAGAGGGTGTTTCTACAAAATAAGAGGAACGCTCCTATTGGTTGATAAAATCCGTGACATGAAAAAGGATCCCAAGTAGAGGGAGGCAGTTCTGCCATGAGTAGGACAGGAAAGGAATTTGATGTGTAGGACACTTCTCTGAAAAGCCGTCAAGTGCAGAACGGAGCACTTAATGCTCCATACGATGCAGAGAAGAAGTTGGTGTGGACACTGCGTTCACAGCTGCTGCACTCCAGCTAAAATTAGCTGTAGCAACGTTTAACTCCAACTGTGGAGAAACGAACCAGCCAAATTAGGAAATTGTTCTTGCGAGAACTGAGAGGGCATTATAATATGCACACTGCTCCAACCATACACGTGTATTTCGCCACATAATAAGACTAGGGCTGAGTACTTGTTTTCTCGCATAACGAGAAACATAGGGAAAGTTTCTCCTGGAAACTTCAGCAAAGGCCAGATTATTTTTGTAGGAATTTCAGTGGGAGAGAGCGGCCTTGCAGACAGCAGCATGTCGCAGCTTAAGGTAAATACCGGTGCAGAGGCGTAAACTTTGTTGGTTCGCCAGCTTGCATCCACAGAAAACTCGAGCGGCCTTGGGTAATCTCGCACTCAAATTTGTCACTTGACTAACCATCCACCATAGACTTGATTGTCATCCTAAATAGTACTGAACTTTGAACCAGAATCGGACGATTTTCGTAGTACTGACCAACATCATAACGTATGTGTAGGAGCAATTTTATAAAGAAACGTTCAATTAAACTTTCATATTATTGTGCTTAGGATTAATGTAAAGAAACTTCCTTAAGATTAACGTTCTTTCAGAGAGTTAATATTTAACATTTTTGTGTATAAACTTATTTAACTTTTTTATGTTGGCAAGATGCATTATCCAATGCGCTGTTTTTATGTTGGCGAGTTGAAAACTGTGTGGAAAGCTGCACTGTGGTTAGAAATATTGCAACATTAAACATTTCATTTCACTTCACACAGTTGTTCTCAAGAATAAACAAGCAAAAACAAACCCCCACAATCTTACAACTGTACATAGGCTTGGGAGGCTGGACCCTCTCAGACAGGCGTACTTCAACATGTAGGTATAGGTGATTGCACACCTTGGAGTGAAATTTTAAACATATGAGTAAAGAGGAAAAATACATTGAACCCCCCCCCCCCCCCTCCTTGAATTTTTGAGCTGCCCGAGATATGGTGGAGACAGCGACAAGGGGAAAGTAAGATAAATGGAGACAGTGTAAGTGAGAGATAGGAAAGAGTGCAAATGGGATATATTACAAAGGAATGGAAGAAAAAGGAGACAGTTGGGGAGAGACATAGACTACATAGACAGTGGTAGTGAGAGAGAGATGCCGAGTATGAAGGCGTAACTACAAAGAGTGACTGGGTACAAGGATTTAGAATGTTCTCTGTTAAAACAGAATATGTTCGCATGCCAAAATTTTTGGAGAGGAAGGCGAACGAGAATTGAGCTAGCTGATTCCCTACAATTCTGACAGAGTCTTTTAAAGAGGAACATATTCGCCTTTTTTGCGCTCCGACAGGATCATTTTTCCGCTGGTTCTAAAACGTGGCCGAAAACCGCATGCTACTGTCTGACGACCACTGGGCTAGACTGAATTAGGGAGCGCTGCCTGAGGTGTGGGCAGAGGCAGCCAATCCCATATCAGCGCCCTGCACTACCCGACTGCGTTCAGCACTGGGGCAGACCGCTCAATCACCGTTAGGTCGCCAGATAATCTTCTAGCGGACAGAGCCGCTACTCAGCTCCTCGCTGGTGTGTGAACGACCGTTCAAACTTGTCACAGAGGACTCCATTACAGAGGAAACGTAATCTCCTTAAAAGTTACTAGCTTCTGAATTAACTGCAAGTGCGACCAGGGAAACTTACCGACAATACCTCTATCCGGGGCATCATTACTATTTGTTTGGTATTTCTTGGTTCAAATGGCTCTGAGCACTATGGGACTTAACTTCTCAGGTCATCAGTCCCCTAGAACTTAGAACTACTTAAACCTAACTAACCTAAGGACATCACACACATCCATGCCCGAGGCAGGATTTGAACCTGCGACCGTGGCGGTCGGGCGGTTCCAGACTGTAGCGCCTAGAACCGCTCGGCCACCCCGGCAGCCTGGTATTTTTTGTCCGCCCTCTCAAAACATATAAAATCACGAATCAGATTCAAGCCAAAATTGTTTACTTCATATAGGGGCATCTTTAGTAGCCTCAAAGGCATGTTACTCTCCAATTAATGCAATCCTCATATGACAATAGTGCCGGCCGCGGTGGCCATGCGGTTCTAGGCGCTCAGTCCGGAACCGCGCGACTGCTACGGTCGCAGGTTCGAATCCTGCCTCGGGCATGGATGTGTGTGATGTCCTTAGGTTAGTTAGGTTTAAGTAGTTCTAAGTTCTAGGGGACTGATGACCTCAGATGTAAAGTCCCATAGTGCTCAGAGCCATTTATGACAATAGTAGTGTGCCACCTCTGGAGAACGTCGCATCAAAAGTTCGTTTAAAGCAGAAGCCTGAAATTTTAATTCTACATTAACTTCTAAATCATTACTCAAATTACCACCCTAGCTTTCGGGCACCTATAGAGATGTACAAGAGAAAGAGGCCGTGCGCTCGTGTAATTTACTTCGATACTGACTGAATTTACGCCCACATTGTTTTCTAAGTCATCGTGTTTACTGAGGAGTTAACGACGTCTCGGACCACGCCTCCTTCAAGTAAAAAAGAAGTACATAAAAATGGCATACTGCTCGAATGTTTTTTTTTTCTTTTCTTTTTTTTTTCCACTGCGATGCAGGCGACAAACATTCTGTTGTTGGAAGCAGCTGATAAACAGAAGGAGAGGTAGAATAAAATGTCCTCGGATTTCCAACGGCCTCAATTGCTTAAAACCACACAAGCTTTCGGCCAAGCACTCCTTGACCTTTGTCAAGTGGTATGACTGCCAGTGGACTGTTGGTGCGCCCTTATATACGCTAGCTGCCGGCTGTGACGTCACTGGTGCCCGTGACATTGCCATATACGGGCATGTTTTGAGTCGGCGTTCGATGTGCCCTCTTCAATCTTGCGATCCCTGGATTCCACGCAGCACTGAGCTGCAAGCCACCGTCTCTATTCAGGGTGTTTGCGGCAATTTTTATTTCAATAGCTTCCCTTATTAAACTGTCCCAGAAGCCGTTAGTGCGAGCCACGACAGAGGTATCGTCAATGTGGTGACCGTTTTCTAACGCATGATTAGCTAACGCAGATTTCTCTGGATAGCGTAGGCGATAACCTCTCATGTTCTTTCATGCGTTGCTCCACAGTGCGCACTGTTTGTCAGATGAACTTCTGGCCACACTCACAAGGTATTTCGTAGACTCCAGGTGTTCTGAGACCTACTGCGTCTTTAACTGGTCTCAGTAATTGACGGATTTTCGTTGGAGGCCTGAAGATTGATTTGATCTTGTGCTTTTTCAACAGGCGGCTTATCTTGCCCGACACAGAGCCATAGAATGGCAGCAAAGAAAGTTTCTTTTCCTGTTCTTCATCGGTGGTCTTATTCTGATATTTCCCAGAAATCACTTCTTTCACTTGCCGGCCGCGGTGGTCTAGCGGTTCTGGCGCTGCAGTCCGGAACCGCGGGACTGCTACGGTCGCAGGTTCGAATCCTGCCTCGGGCATGGGTGGGTGTGATGTCCTTAGGTTAGTTAGGTTTAAGTAGTTCTAAGTTCTAGGGGACTTATGACCTAAGATGTTGAGTCCCATAGTGCTCAGAGCCATGTGAACCATTTTTGAACTTCTTTCACTTGATGGGCGCTGTAGCCGTTATTCCTGAAAACCTTGCGTAGGTGGCTCAGTTCATGGGGCAGGTTATCGTCGTCTGATATTACTCTTGCACGATGCACCAATGTTTGTAATATTGTGCGCATCTGTGCTGGATGATGATGGCTGGTGGCGTGCAGGTACAGGTCTGTGTGGGTGGGTTTTCTGGAGACGCTGTGGCCGAGGCACCCATTTCGTTTACGGTGCACAAGGACGTTGAGGAAGTGCAATGCATTATCTTTTTCCACCTCCATGGTGAACTGGATATTACTGTTGATGCCATTGAGGTGTACCAAAAACTCGTCTAGTTTCTCGCGTCCGTGTGGACAAATGACGAACGTGTCGTCAACGACTCTGCATACATACAGAAGGAGAGGTAGCTTTCAAAAGTATCACCCACTCATTAAAAAATGATTAATGGCTCTGGAAAACGTTGAAACCAGCTAGTAAAATACATTATTGCCACTCGAGGTGAAATATTATTAACGTATTAGCTGCCGCATGAACCATAGGTATTACCGAGATGGCGCGACTTGCGTGCCTCAGCGATACTAATAGTCGTGGCGTAGGTGCAACCCCAATGGAGAGATATCTGTGGAAGCACCAGACAACCGTGTGGTACCTAAAGAGTGGCAGCAGCCTTTACAGTCGTTGTAGCCCCAGCAGTAAGCATGACTGACAGATATGGCCTTGTAATATCGGCAATATGGCCTTGCTGTTCTGGAACTGCGAAAGGCTGAAACCAAGGGCAAGCTTCAGCCTTTTTTATTATCCTATGGGCATGCACCTCACTGCACGGCTAAAATATGATAGCATCCTCTTGCGTAAAATATTTCGGTGGTAAAACGATCCCCCATATAAATCTCCACAGGATACAGTCATCGGGAAAAACAAAACTCACATTCTACAGATCAGAGCGTGGAATGTTAGATCTCTTAATCGGGTATGTAGATTAGAAAATTAGAAAAAAAGAAATGCATTGACCGAAGTTAGATACAGTGAGAATTGGTGAATTTAGGTGTCAGGATGAATAAGACCTCTGCACAGAGGAATACGGTGTTATAAATACAAAATAAAATAGAGGTGATGCAGGAGTAGGTCTAATAATGAAAAAGAAAATAGGAATGCGCATAAACTACTATGAGCAGCATGTTGTTGTTGTTGTTGTTGTTGTGGTCTTCAGTCCAGAGAATGGTATGATGCAGCTCTCCAAGCTACTCTATCCTGTGCAAGCCTCTTCATCTCCGAATAACTACTGCAACCTACATCCTTCTAAATCTGATTACTGTATACATCTCTTGGTCTCCCGCTACGAGTTTTACCCTCCACGCCTTCGTCCAGCGCTAAATTGGTGATCCCTTGAGGCCTCAGAACATGTCCTATCAACCGATCCTCTAGCTGTGCCACAAATTCCTCTTCTCCCCAATTCTATTCAGTATCTCCTCATTAGTTACATGATTTACCCATCTAATCTTCAGTATTCTTCTGTAGCGCCACATTTCGAAAGCTTCTATTCTCTTCTTGTTTAAACTGTTTATTGTCCATGTTTCACTTCCATACATGGCTACACTCCATACAAACACTTTAAGAAAAGACTTCCTGACACTTAAATCTACACTCGATGTTAACAAATTTCTCATCTTCAGAAACGCTTTCTTTGCCAAATAACGTTGTGGTATGGACTCCACGAATGTCTGAAGTAGTGCTGGTGTGTGGAGGGGGGGGGGGGGGCGGAGGACGTGGGGAGGGGGGGGGTGTCAGACACAATGAATCCTGCAGGGCATCTCAGATATGCTCAATAATGTTCCTGTCTGGGGTGTTTGGTGGCCAGCGGAAGTGTTTAAACTCAGAAGAGTGTTCCTGGAGCCGCTCTGCGGCAATACTGGACGTGTGGGATGCCGCATTGTCCTGCCGGAATGGCCCAAGTCAGTCGGAATGCACAATGGACATGAACAGATGCAAGTGATCAGTCGGGATGCTTACGTAAGAGTCAGCCGTCAGAATCGTATGTAGACCTATTAGGGGTCCCATAGCACTCCAACTGCACACGCCCCACACCATTACAGAGCCTCCACCAGCTTGAACAGTCCCCTGCTGACTTTCAGTGTCCGGGGATTCATTAGGTTATCCCCCACACCAGTTGACGTCCATCCGCTCAATACAATTTGAAACGAGACTCGTCCGACCAGCCAACAAGCTTCGAGTCATCAACTGTCCACTGTCGGTGTTGGCGGGCCCAGGCGAGGCCTAAAGCTTTGTGTCGTGCAGTCACCAAGGATATGCAGGTGAGCCTCCGGCTTCGAAAGTCCATATCGATGATGTTTCGTTGAATGGGTCGCACGCTGACACTTGTTAATGGCCCAGCGTTGTAATCTGTAGCAATTTGCGGTTGCACTTCTATCACGTTGAACGATTCCCTTCAGTCGTCGTTGGTCCTGTTCTTGCAGGATCTTTTTCCAGCCGCAGCGATGTGGAAGATTTGATATTTTTCCGGATTCGTGATATTCACGGTGCAATCTTGAAATGGTCGTACAGGAAAACCCCACTTCATTGCCACACCGGAGATGCTGTGTCCCATGGCTCGTGCGCCGACTATAACACCACGTTCAGACTAACTTAAATTTGATAACCTGGCTTTGTAGCAGCAGTAACCGATCTAACAACTTATTGTCTTATATAGGCGTTGGCGAGCACAGCGTCGTATTCTGCCTACTTACGTACTGCTGTATTTGAATACGCATGCCTGTACCAGTTTCTTTGGTGCTTCAGTGCCGGCCGCTGTGGCCGAGCGGCTCTAGGCGCTTCAGTCCGGAACCGCGCGACTGCTACGACCGCAGGTTCGAATCCTGCCTCGGGCATGGATGTGTGTGATGTCCTTAGGTTAGTTAGGTTTAAGTAGTTCTAAGTCCCATAGTGCTCAGAGTTATTTGAACCATTTGGCGCTTCAGTGTATATTCATCTTAGTGGTGACTGACAAAGCTTTACTTTTGAAGGGGCTGCTTGGAACTTACAAACATCTTGATCCTCAGGCGATTCTGTCGTTTATGTCCAGAGCTACGATATTTTTACTGCTGAAGCGCTATCCAAGGTATTTAAACTGATTAACTTTTCTGAACCAAGATTGCTGGTCAGTTTCAAACTGTGGCTCTGGGTTTATAACTCGACGTATTTCCATATATTCTGTTCTTTCTTGGCTTATCATAAGCCCCATTTTGCTGGCACTGTGCCTGAGAGATCTATACATGTCCTTCAGCTTTTCTTCTGTTTCACTGAGTAACACGGTATACGTCATTTACGTAGTGTGCTACCATAGAGTAAATATCTCTGGAGTGAGCATTGCGTTCTGCGCATGTTGTCAACATTAAACCAGGATTGTCACGTGTTTTCGGGACTTCGCTGTGCGTGTGTGCTTTCCGCAGAGTTTGAAGTTCATAATATCAAGAGTTTTTGTTGTGGTTCAAATGGCTCTGAGCACTATGCGACTTAACTTCTCAGGTCATCAGTCGCCTAGAACTTAGAACTAATTAAACCTAACTAACCTAAGGACATCACACACATCCATGCCCGAGGCAGGATTCGAACCTGCGACCGTAACGGTCGCTCGGTTCCAAACTGTAGCGCCTAGAACCGCACGGCCACTCCGGCCGGCTTTTTATTGTGTTTTCACCGTTTCTTGATAGTGTAATAGCTATGGTGAATTACTGTTGTTGCTACGGATGCAAAGAAAAATACGTCATAGGAGGGATAGTAACTTTTCATGGGTACGTACCATGTAGCTCTAATTATAGTTATCATATTAGTAAGAGACACTGTATATTTTTAAAAATTTCGAGACGCATTATAATTAAGGCTTGATTCTGTAGACCTATTTTTCTACGATTTTATGACTATATAATAGATATTATGGCTCGTACAAAAGCTTACAAACAAACGCTGCCTCTCGTAAATTTGCTAGTGGAACAGGAAAGGGAATGGTTAGTTGTTTCAACAAATAGTATCCTCCATGCATTTATCAGTGACTTGTCGATTATGTATATAGATTTGAAAGAGGGGAGACAGATAAATTCAATAGAGTGGGAGTCTGTATTTGTCTTCGTATAATATGTGTGCCCAAACCTTTTTGTTTACCATAAAGTTGCAGTAGGAGACCATGTTAAGTGTGTCTAGGACACGGAGAATGATTATGTGTGATTTATATTTTAGTTTCCCGAAGGATGAAGAACGAGTAAAGATGTGGCTCCAGAAAATAACGAGGAGTAATTTTGTCCCCACAAAATATTCCAAAGTATGTTCAAAACACTTTGAAGAGGAATGTTGACAGAGAAAAATTTGGACGTGTGTGGCTGAAGGTAGCTAATCACACAGTCATCTTCTTTGGTATATTTTACCTTCAATTTATTTTCTTCACCATTTGATTAAGAAGCGTAAAATATTAGTAAACATGTCCCCAAACTCTTTCATTTGTGTCACTTTCCACTTCCGTTAATGTTGTTACATGGGTTGACTGTTATATGACCAACTGTACTTGCTTTACAGTACATTTACTCTCCGATCGCTTTTTTCCCCCCTTCTTACTCAGTCTACTATTTATTTAATAAACTGGGAGCAAGTACGTAAAATGCGTTAAATAAACACTTCAAAGTGTCACCAGTAAGAAAAATTGTGCTTTAGGTCGCAAAAACGAGAAAATAAATACGCAGAAATAGCAGAAAAAAGGACGAATTAGCAGGGATATAATCGCTAATGTGTGGCAAATTCGGTGTTTTTCGGACACTTGCAAAAGTACTAGCGCACTGTCGTTTTGCAAGACTATCACTGCAAAAATGTACGTCAGGCTCTGTGATACTATAAAGTGCCGTATCATACCGAAAACTACCAAAAATCGAGTGCATCTGAACTGTGACACCTTCGCAAAGAAGCAGAATGCAATATCACTTGTCCTCAAAAGTTACGTAGCTGGTTTATTCCCGGTATCAAACGGATACTGTTACAATGTCTGCACAACATATATAAATAATAGATGACACGTACGAAAAGAATCCGTCTGTACTAGGGATGTAGTGATATTCTAAATATACAGGGCGCTATACGGACAAACACACGACGTCCCGAGAACACGTGACCAGGCCGGCAATGTATGTTGGCAACACAAAATCTGTTCTGCGCATGTGAATGCTCACTCCAGAGATATTTACTCTATGTGTGCTACAGCTACTAAACCGGAGGTTTGGTAGAGCGCAACTCTAGCTGTGAGTCGTCTTGCGTGCGGAACATAAAACATCTCGCTGTGCGCCGTGGTGTTTGACACAACACGTTTGTAGAACGCCATTGTCATCACTCTCGGAGCACATGGTGGGCGTTAGTGTGACGAGCAGAAATTCGAAGTTATCTGTGTACTACGAACGGCCGCATCGGCACGGCAGCTGTCTCCTCATTCCTTGCACAGTGTTGTCGTCTACTCGTCTCCCTGCCTGGCACAAAGTGTTTATCAACAGCGGCCGACCTTGGCGCATCTCGCTCTGCTGACGCCACGCGCACGTGGCCAGCTGCCTTGCTGTGAAGCAGTCGCTATCTGCTAGCGAGCCGGAAACCGAGAGTGGCTGTTTATTCCTGGTGGAACACAGCGCCTGCTTTATCGCCAACAGGCAGCTCAGTGTCCAAGGCGCTGCTCGTTCTGTTGACAATTCTCATATCTTGCGATGGGCGTTGAAAGAACCTTTCTGACTCACGGGTACCTGACGGCTTTCTTTCTTGATTTTTCGACGGCCTATGACAAGGTTATGATACCTGAGCTTATTTATAAATTGAAACTGCTGCATCTCCCGGTATCGCTTTTGCGAATTATCTATGGTTTGTTCGGCTGTCGTGCCATCTCTATCCGTGACCAGGACGTGTTATACGGGCCTCGCTTAGTGTCCCATGGCCTTCCACAGGGAGCTTCATTGAGTCCCTTACTGTACACTCCTTATGTCGCCCACCAGGAGATTTAGTCCCACACTCAAAGTTCTTCAGCACGCGAACAATGTTTGTACTCGTACATCCATTCGCAGTGGTTTTGGGTGACAAGATTATGGCTTCACGATGTATGTCGCAAGCTGGCCACATGGGAGTTAGGAAATTTACTCATTTGGAGGCCCGAATTATCTGCGGTGTAACATTCAAGAGAAAACGACGCTATTACTTCTTAGGTTTGGCCCATACGACCTTCCTGTTCAATCACATCCTGCTGCTAGGCGCCTACTTTGACTGCAAACTGACGTAGACAAAGTGGAGCAAACTCCGAATGTACACTGAGGTGACATAAGTCATGGGATACCTCCTATTATTCTTTTGAACGGCGTAGTGTAACGACTCGACGTGGCATGGACTCAACAACTCGTTCGAAGTCCCCTGCAGAAATACTGAACCATGCTGCCTCTACAGCCGTTCATAATTGCGAAGGTGTTACGTTGCATGGCTTTGTGCGCGAATTGATCTCTCGATTATGTCTCATAAATATTTTATCGGATTCACACTGGACGATCTGGGTGGCCAAATTCAGAATATTCTTGAAACCAGTCGCGAACAATTGTCGCACAGTGATATACCGCATTGTCATCCGTAAGAAATCTATCGTTGTTTGGGAACATTAAGTCCACGTAAGGCTGCAAATGGTCTCCAGGTAGCCGAACATAACCATTTCTACTGTTGGACCAGAGGACCCAGTCCGTTCCATGTAAACACAGCCTACTTCATTATGGAGTCACCACCAGCTTCCATACTGCCTCCTTCACATCTCGGGTCCACGGCCTCGCAGTGTCTGCGCTACACTCAAACCCTACTATTAGCTCTTACCAACTGAAATTAGGACTTACCTGACCAGGTCACGGTTTTCCAGTCGTCTATTGTACAATCGATAGGGTCACGAGGCCAGGAGAGGCGCTACAGGTGATGCCGTGCTGTTAGCAAAAGACACTCGCGTCGGTCGTCTGCTGCTGTAGCCAGTTAACACCAAATTTCGCCGCACTGTCCGAATGGATACGTTCGTCGTACATCCCGCATTGATTTCTGCTATTATTTCACGCAGTGTTGTTGTCTTACTACGGAAACACCGCTGCTCACGGTTGTTAAGTGAAGACCGTCGGCCACTGCGTTGTCCCTGGTGAGAGTAGTGGCTGATATCTGGTATTCTCGGAACTCTCTTGGCACTGTTGATCTCGGAATACTGAATTCCCTAACGATGTCAGACTTCAAGAAGAATATAATAATATAATAATATAATAAAATAATATAATAATATAATAATTCCAATCCCAAAGAAATCAGATGTTGACAGATGTGAAAATTGCCGAACTATCAGTTTAGTAAGTCACAGCTGCAAAGTGCTAACGCGAATTCTTTACAGACGAATGGAAACACTTGTAGAAGCCGACCTCGGGGAAGATCAGTTTGGATTCCGTAGAAATGTTGGAAAACGTGAGGCAATACTGACCCTACGACTTATCTTAGAGAAAGATTAAGGAAAGGCAAACCTACGTTTCTAGCATTTGTAGACTTAGAGAAAGCTTTTGACAATGTTGACTGGAATACTCTCTTTCAAATTCTAAAGGTGGCAGGGGTAAAATACAGGGAGCGAAAGACTATTTACAATTTGTACAGAAACCAGATGGCAGTTATAAGAGTCGAGGAACATGAAAGGGAAGCAGTGGTTGGGAAGGGAGTGAGACAGGGTTGTAGCCTCTCCACGATGTTATTCAATCTGTATATTGAGCAAGCGGCAAAGGAAACAAAAGAAACGTTCGGAGTAGGTATTAAAATCCAGGGAGAAGAAATAAAAACTTTGAGGTTCGCCGATGACATTGTAATTCTGTCAGAGGACTTGGCAAAGGACTTGGAAGAGCAGTTGAACGGAATGGACAGTGTCTTGAAAGGAGGATATAAGACGAACATCAACAAAAGCAAAACGAGGATAATGGTATGTAGTCGAATTAAGTCGGGTGATGCTGAGGGAATTAGATAAGGAAATGAGACACTTACAGTAGTAAAGGAGTTTTGCTATTTGGGGAGCAAAATAACTGATGATGGTCGAAGTAGAGAGGATATAAAATGTAGACTGGCAATGGCAAGGAAAGCGTTTCTGAAGAAGAGAAATTTGTTAACATCGAGTATAGATTTAAGTGTCAGGAAGTCGTTTCTGAACGTATTTGCATGGAGTGTAGCCATGTATGGAAGTGAAACATGGACGATAAATAGTTTGGACAAGAAGAGAATAGAAGCTTTCGAAATGTGGTGCTACAGAAGAATGCTGAAGATTAGATCGGTAGATCATATAACTAATTAGGAGGTATTGAATAGATTTGGGGAGAAGAGGAGTTTGTGACACAACTTGACCAGAAGAAGGGATCGGTTGGTAGGACATGTTCTGAGGCATCAAGGGATCACAAATTTAGCATTGGAGGGCAGCGAGGAGGGTAAAAATCGTAGAGGGAGACCAAGAGATGAATACACTAAGCAGATTCAGAAGGATGTAGGTTGCAGTAAGTACTGGGAGATGAAGAAGCTTGCACAGGATAGAGTAGCATGGAGAGCTGCATCAAACCAGTCTCAGGACTGAAGACAACAACAACAACGATGTCAGAAGTGAAATGTCCCTTGCATGTAGCTCCAACTACCATTCGGCGTTCAAAGTCTGTTAATACCCGTCGTGCGGCCATAATCTACATCTTCATCTACGTGATTACTCTGCTATTCACAATAAAGTGCCTGGCAGAGGGTTCAATGAACCACCTTCAAGCTGTCTCTCTACCGTTCCACTCTCGAAAGGCACGCGGGAAAAACGAGCACTTAAATTTTTCTGTGCGAGCCCTGATTTCTCTTATTTTATCGTGATGATCATTTCTCCCTACGTAGGTGGGTGCCAACAGAATGTTTTCGCAATCTGAGGAGAAAATTGGTGATCGAAATGTCAAGAGAAGATCCCGTCGCAACGAAAAACGCCTTTGTTTTAATGATTGCCACTCCAATTCACGTATCATGTCTGTGACACTATCTCCCCTATTTCGCGATAAGACAAAACGAGCTGCCCTTCTTTGTACTTTTTCGATGGCGTCCGTCAGTCCCACCTGATGCGGTTCCCACACCGCACAGCAATACTCCAGAATAGGGCGGACAAGCGTGATGTAAGCAGTCTCTTTAGTAGACCTGTTGCACCTTCTAAGTGTTCTGCCAATCGCAGCCTTAGGTTCTCTCTACCCACAATATTGTCTATGTAATCGTTCCAGTTTAGGTTATTTGTAATTGTAAACCCTAAGTATTTATCTGAATTTACAGCCTTCAGATTTGTGGGACTTATCGCGTAATAGAAATTCAGCTGATTTCTTTGAGAGGCACCCACATGCCTTACTCATACTGTGGCATCAAGCAGTCAGGCCTGCAAGATGAGTGGTCTGCCAAGCGAGTGGATTCATTCTTATTTATCGAGTAACATGAACTCTCGTACTTACAATTAAGTTACAAATTATCCTCCTGTATGAATAATACACAACGGAAACGCACATCTGACTATCAGTGATTTACAGAACTCTGAGTGTTCACTACGCATTGGCAATACCACATTTTCTTTTTTTGTCTTTTATTTAACGGCTTTTATAAACACGTGGCCACCGCACTGAATATGAATGGCGCACACATTATAAATTCGGGACATCATGACAACATGCAATTCGAAGGAAAAGTCCACCAATCTTTTTCTTTTCACTATCTTATTTATTCCGATAAATTCTATAACCTAAACACACAAATTCTATAACCTACAACAATAACACATGAGAAATTCCGCCCAGTGAGCATGGCTATACATTGGTGAATCTCTATATTATGGTCTCGTAATTATTTAACGCTACAGTGCACTTTCTGGATAGGATGGTGGATCTTTTATTATTTCTCACACTTCGACTCTCACAATCATCATCACGAAACTATCCTCCAGACCGAGCAGTACAAAAGGAACACGCATAACCCACTAATCTTTTGAAACTACCTCGCTACTCTCCCATGCAAACCACACATACCCAAATTACATGACATACACCGCACTACAATATGAAATACTACACAGAGAATAGTCACAACATTATCACTTTCAGCTTTCCCACTTCAATTAATATTTATCTCAGTTTCACACGACACTGCCCCACTTCGTAATTCTACTTTCCTACTATGAACTCTGGAGATATATGCACGTCTTCCTGTGCAATGCAAGCCAAGTGGCGTTGCTGGATAGACGGCCGACTCACCTTGCTTCTCTCTCAGAGTTTGAATCTAGCGTCACACGGAATCATATCACGCAAAGTAATATTAAGAACGTATTCATCACACACGCGAGTCCTCAACTGATACCATGGACGAGTACTTCTCTTTATCTTTTGTCTCATACACCGTTTGAGACTCACACAGTACTCACCACGTGGAAGTACTCGTCTCTAATTTCAAGTCCTGCACACGCCATTTCTTAAATATTTCAACTTATGGTACACACGCTATTTCGTAAATATTTCAACTTATTGTACACACGCTAGTAATTCAGCTTAACTTAAGCACACGGAAGTATTTCAACTTATTGCTACACGTGGTTTCATTGTGACCGTTGGTCACTTCCGAAGATTACTACAATCCCATTAATATTACCTGCCTGACATTTAATTCTCCCCACAAAAGTTCCTGAAATAGAGAAATTATTATTTCAAACTACTCTTAAATATTCCACTTGCATGCCATGTCTCCACTCTTTTGTCTTTACGGAGCACAACTAAAACAGGTCTTAACAGCACAAGATCCAGCGGCAGAGTGCTGAAACATGGCCGTTCTCCAGGTCCTCTCGCACCTCTGCTGAAGTGGGGGAGCACCTTGCTATCGTATTGGTCAGCCACATTTCAGGCGCTCAAAGCTCAGGTAAAATTTCATCTCTTTGGTCCCACCAAAGGTGGCCAAAGGATCGTCTCAAAGATGATCATATATTCACATTCACTATCTGCGGTTAGCAGATGACCATACATTCATTCATTTCACAGACCTCACCAAACTGGATGTAGGGATTTATTTTGTGGGAGTGCACATGTGATCAATTAAATAAATAAATTGTCATTCTTTCCCACACTGGTATCCGGCATCGCTGTATTAATTGAAATTGAGTTATTTTACAAAAAAAATGTGTTGTTCTGACGAAAATAATGAAGTATGTTGTACCTTTTTTCAACGTCGGGCAGTACTGTACCCTTTCATCTTGTGGCACTCATGTGAATAACTTCACACTTTTCTTTATTCAGGGTCAATTGCCACTTTTCGCACCATACAGCTATCTTATCTAAATCATTTTGCAAGTCGTTTTGATCATCTGATGACTTTACAAGATGGTAAATGACAGCGTCATCTGCAAACAATCTAAGATGGCTACTCAGATTGTCTCCTATGTCGTTAATATAGATCAGGAACAATAGACGGCCTATAACACCTCCTTGGGGAACGCCGGATATTACTTCTGTTTTACTCGATGACTTTCCGTCTTTTACTACGAACTGTGAAATCACGAATCCAGTCGCACAACTGAGGCGATACTCCGTAGGCACGCAGTTTGGTTAGAAGACGCTGGTGAGGAACAGTGTCGAAAGCCTTCTGGAAATCTAAAAATATGGAATCAATTTGACATCCCATGTCGATAGCACTTATTACTTCATGAATATAAAGAGCTACTTGTGTTTCACAAAAACGATATTTTCTGAATCTGTGCTGACTATCTGTCAATAAATCGTTTTCTTCGAGGTACTTCATAATGTTCGAATACAGTATATGTTCCAAAACCCTAGTGCAAATCGACTTAAGTGATATAGGCCTGTAGCCGGCAGAAGTTGCCGAGCGGTTCTAGGCGCTGCAGTCTGGAACCGTGCAACCGCTACGATCGCAGGTTCGAATCCTGCCTCGGGCATGGATGTGTGTGATGTCCTTAGGTTAGTTAGGTTTAAGTAGTTCTGTTCTACGGGACTGATGACCTCAGAAGTTAAGTCCCATACTGCTCAGAGCCATTTGAACCATTTTTATAGGCCTGTAATACAGCGGATTTCTCCTATTTCCCTTTTTGGCTATTGGTGTGACTTGAGCAATTTTCCAGTCTTTAGGTTCAAATGGTTCAAATGGCTCTGAGCACTATGGGACTTAACATATGTGGTCATCAGTCCCCTAGAACTTAGAACTACTTAAACCTAATTAAGGACATCACACACATCCATGCCCGAGGCAGGATTCGAACCTGCGACCGTAGCAGTCTTTAGGTGCGGATCTTTCTGTGAGCGAGTGGTTGTATATAATTGCTAAATATTGAGCTATTTTATCAGTATATTCTGAGAGGAACCTGACTGGTATACAATCTGGACCGGAGGCCTTGCCTTTATTAAGTGGTTTAAGCTGCTTTGTTACACCGAGGATATCTACCTCTATGTTTCTCATCTTGGCAGTTGTTCTTGATTGGAGTTCAAGAACATTTACTTCGTCTTCTTTGGTGAAGGAGTTTCGGCAAACCGTGTTTAATAACTCTACTTTAGTAGCACTGTCATCAGTGACTTCACCGTTGTTATCGCGCAGTGAAGGTATTAATTGCGTCTTGCCACTGGTGTGCTTTATGTATGACCACAATCTCTTTGGATTTTCTGCCAGATTTCGAGGAAACCTTTACACATGAATCACCTGAGTACAAATGATAGCTCTGACAACGCTCTGCTCTTTCAAACCTTGTCTACGCGATATTACCTCCATCTTTATGTGTGTATTTTGGTTTTTCCATGACTTTTGCCACCTCAGGGTATTGCGAATGCTTGCTAGATTTTGGCAGGGAGTGGAACCTATAGGCCTCAACTCTGTATAAGGCCTTGATACGCTCTGCCTTCAACTATGGCAGCATCGTCTATGGCAACGCTACGAAATCGAATTTCGGTACACTCGTTGTTCTCTACTATAGTGTGCTCCAGCTTGTGCTTGGAGCTATGAAATCAACTCCCACCAATTCACCGTTAGTGGAAGCGTCTGCAGTTCCGCTCGCTATACGTCGGCAGATATTGTCCGATGATTTTTCTCTTTAGCGGGTTTTCCATATTTGATTGTGCCTCTCTGAGGTTCGTGGATGACATTGTAATTCTGTCAGAGACGGCAAAGGACTTGGAAGAGCACTTGAACGGAATGGACAGTGTCTTGAAAGGAGGGTATAAGATGAAGATCAACAAAAGCAAAACGAGGATAATGGAACGTAGTCGAATTAAGTCGGGTGATGCTGAGGGAATTAGATTATGAAATGAGACACTTAAAGTAGTAAAGGAGTTTTGCTATTTGGGGAGCAAAATAACTGATGATGGTCGAAGTACAGAGGATATAAAATGTAGACTGGCAATGGCAAGGAAAACGTTTCTGAAGAAGAGAAATTTGTTAACATCGAGTATAGATTTAAATGTCAGGAAGTCGTTTCTGAAAGTATTTGTATGGAGTGTAGCCATGTATGGAAGTGAAACATGGACGATAAATAGCTTAGACAAGATGAGAATAGAAGCTTTCGAAATGTGGTGCTACAGAAGAATGCTGAAGATTAGATGGGGAGATCACATAACTAATGAGGAGGTATTGAATAGAATTGGGGAGAAGAGGAGTTTGTGCCACAACTTGACTAGAAGAAGTGATCGGTTGGTAGGACATGTTCTGAGACATCAAGGGATCACCAATTTAGTATTGGAGGGCAGTGTGGAGGGTAAAAATCGAAGAGGGAGACCAAGAGATGAATACACTAAGCAGATTCAGAAGGATGTAGGCTGCAATAGGTACTGGGAGATGAAGAAGCTTGCACAGTATAGAGTAGCATGGAGAGCTGCATGAAACCAGGCTAAGGACTGAAGACCACAACAACAACAACCTCAAAGCGGTGGTTCAATTCTGTGGGCTCACGCAGCCGCCTCACAGACGAAGGACGAACAGAACTGCCTCACTAATTCGCAGTTATGAAAAATGGCGACATCTTTTACCTCTTGTCCTACAAGACTCGAAGCTCCTTTGCTTTAGCTATCTGTTTCGTACTTTTTCACTCCAGCCCAATTGTCGTATTTGCCATCCGATTTCAGAACGGGGACGAACGTTAGTCACGACCTGGAGCACTTCCGTACCCGACATTAGCCACAGCATTCTTGCATCTATACGAATGGCTATAAGACTGGGGCGAGTGTGGGATATACCTTCTAAAGCCCCTCTAGCGACTACTACCAAATGTTTGCACTGCCTTCTGAGAAGCAGGGAAGCTACGTATTTATTGTGGCATGCAGACTTTCCGGCTCGTATTGATCCTCACGGACTCCCAAAGTCTGTTACAGAAACTACAACATCCGTCGATTGAAGAGACTAACAGGTATGTTTTGGGCGTTGACGTCCGCTTACTTTGGATGAAAGGGCATCAAGGTATTTTCCATAATGAAACTGTTCACGGCTTCATTAAGAAGAGCATTACGGAAGGACAGTTGCGCCAATCTTCGATCCCCTATACGAATTCAACTCAACGATCAAGAAATCTGCTTATCACAAATGTAATTGTGAATGGCATGTATCCCAGCACTATAAGGGCGGCCATCTCTTCTCGGCCATAGTTCTTCTCGGTGAAGCTTAGCAGACGTCATCTGACCTCTCTCATCCACATGAGTCTGGGACACGGATATTACCCTGCCCACCTATAAAGGTTGAAAGTTATCGCTTCTGTAACTGTGATCAAGATACAGCGGCAGTGACAGATCTGAACCACATCATATTGGCGGTTTTATACCAGAAGTTGGCAGCGAGGGGCTACCGCCTCTTTACAGGTATAACTGCTTCACTTCAAAATGGTTCAAATGGCTCCAAGCACTATGGGACTTAACATCAGAGGTCATCAGTCCCCTACACTTAGAACTACTTAAACCTAACTAACCTAAGGACATCACACACATCCATGCCCGAGGCAGGATTCGAACCGGCGACCGTAGCAGCCGCGTGGTTCCGGACTGAAGCGCCTACAACCGCTCGGCCACAGCGGCCGCCTGCTTCACTTCACTGGTTCGATATCTAAAAGTTTTATTTCCTCGCGAATTGCTTAAAAGAGCTGGTATCCAACTTTGACCTATTAGTTGTGTGGATATTGTCCTCCCATGGATCAGACCGTGTCGAATACTGGGATGACTGTTTGTGTTTTTACTTTGTATTATGAACTTATCTTTGTAGCCGACGCAGTTGTCCAGCTTGCAGTTATACGGTAAGTTGCTGTGGATGTCATTCTCCTACGGAACCGGCCCGGTTCGCAACATGGGTCTTAATTTTGGGTTTTAATTTGTCTTACGAACTTATCTTCGTATTTCACACTCTTATCATCTTTCTACTATGAAAATTGCTCTAGTGTTAACTCGGCATTTGTAACTACTACTGGCTCTACGGTGTTCGACTTTAGTATTTTTATTTTACATTAAGAACTTACGTTTGTACGTTGAACTCTTTACATTGTTCTACTAAGGAAATTTCATTTATGTTAACATGGCGCTTTTGTAACCACTGTTGGCTGTATGGTCTTTGCTGTCCAAAGCCAAAAATAAATTTTAAACGCGCTGCACGCTCTCTCTATATGACTCTCCAGTTAGTGGCAGAGAGCGCTTAATACCAATGTCATTCTCTCGAATTAGTGCTCCGTCTAGAAAGTAATGTGTGATTACGTTTCGCACTTTGTTGCGTCACACCTTTTCAATGAATTTCTGGTATGGAATGCAGGATAAGAGCGAGAGGATCGTTGCGCAAGCTTATCTCGACCATTGCCTCTCGGGACCTTATCAGTACGCCTTCACAGAGCACAAATGCCTTTGTCTTCCAGCGCTTCACGTTTCTGATGACAGTGGTCAAGAACGCAGCTCGAAGTTCCTTTCACATGGTCTTCACATTTTCTCCCTCGTTTATACACACTTAGGGCGAAGGGCCGTTTATTGCATGTAGGGAATCTCTGCTCAAATTTATTCCCGATTTCATTTCATATTATCAGTCAACAAGGTTTCGAAATGTGGTGCTACAGAAGAATGCTGAAGATTAGATGGTTAGATCAAATAACTAATGAGGAGGTACTGAATAGGATTGGGGAGAGGAGGAGTTTGTGGCACAACTTGACTGGAAGAAGGGACCGGTTAGTACGACATGTTCTGAGTTAACAAGGGATCACCAATTTAGTACTGGAGGGCAGCGTGGAGGGTAAAAATCGTAGAGGGAGACCAAGAGATGAATACACTAAGCAGATTCAGAAGGATGTAGGTTGCAGTAGGTACTGGGAGATGAAGAAGCTTGCACAGGATAGAGTAGCATGGAGAGCTGCATCAAACCAGTCTCAGGACTGAAGACCACAACAACAACAACAACAGTCAACAAAGCATCTGCTATCTCTTGTTGACAGATTGTTTAACACTTCTTCCCAACAGGGCAGTCATCAAAGCAGGTCCCGTCCAAGCCCTTCGGTCCAAGGCCTTCGGCCAGTCACTCACTACGCTCCCGTTGTGAAGCTGTCGTCAAAGTTCGTCGGCAAGACATCTCTCTTTCGCAATAAAATTTATTATTATGTAACCTGAAGGTGGAGAGGGGGGGGGGAGAAAAAGGAAAGGAATACGCGGGATCTCCCGCTTACTAGGCAGTTGCGTAAGGGGGTAGATACTGTAATCGTGGCCAAAAAATCACATTTTTCAAAAATAGACCGATAATATTCGTCATTTCTTTACCTTTACATATGTGAAAATTTCACGAAAATATCTTGATTGCCTGAAGAGTTATTCATTAATATGTACGGTATAGAGATGTGCAGGCGACATTTGGTAATTCGATGCCAACCTGAGTTGTTTGTTGGTAATTGACTTTTGTGACTTCTAATTTTATCTTCGACACAACTTTCTCGTACTTCTGTGACATAGAATGGCACTCTAAATTTCTGACACTTGTTAAGTGATATTTTATCTTTGGTTTTGGCCAAAGGAATGATAGTCGACTGTTTTTGTTTTGTGTTATTCTATGTGTGGATCGATTTCAAGTATTTTCTACAGAGTGATTTCTGACGTAATTCTTTTTCACTGCCAAATGGGAAAGCGCAAGGCATCTTATAAAACAAAACGTGTCTATTTTTATGGAAATAGATATAGTAACCGTGGTAATTGCAGTAACACAGCAAGTGCTTCTAAGAAGAAAGTGAAAAGCACCTATAGGCTTTCGAAATCTCCAGAGAAGATTGGAAATGCAGTTTCTAATATTGACCTAATGTTTAAAGAAATAGAGAGATGCCTACATTGTGTGTGTGGTGAACAAGTGAAACAAAATACCGCTTTCTTTAGGTTTAGGCTGCAAAGTCTCAATAATGTGCAGTAAATGTGGAAACATTGGTGCATTCCGAAACAGTGCCATGATTGGACAGAAGAAAAGAGTGTATGCAATCAACAGACAAATTGTTTACACTTTGAGATGCTTGGGACAAGGTTTCTCAGGAATCAGCTTGTTTTGTGGAATGATGGACTTTCCTACTCCAATAAAACAAACAACATACAACCTGATTGTTGACAGACTTGGGCTGTCTTGTGTCTGTAGCAGAAGACTCAATGTCACAAGCTGCTGATGAAGAAAAAACTTTGGAGAAGAGTAAGGAAATTGCTGTTAGTTGTGATGGTTCATGGCTAACAAGAGGACACACATCACAACATGGAGTGTCAACAGTCATCGGGCAAAAATGTGGTAAAGTTCTTGACACAGAGGTACTGTCTTTGGGTTGTAAATCTTGTCACTTTTGGAAAAATAAAAAGAACACTGTAGAATACGCTAAATGGATGGAGAAACATGAAGGTAAATGCAGCGTTATACATACAGGAACATCTGGCAGTATGGAAGCAGAATGGATTAAATCAATTTTCATGCGATCTGAAAAAAAGCATAGTGTAAAATATTGTAAATTCATTGGAGATGGTGATGCGAAAACTTTTAAATCAATTTTAAAAATGCAGCCATATGGTCCAGATACTCCTGTGGTGAAGTATGAATGTGTTGGTTACCTACAGAAGAGAATGGGTACAAGATTAAGAAAAATGAAGGCAGACTATAAAGCAACAAAACTGTCAGATGGAAAAAGTATTGCGGGCAAAGGCCGCTTGACTGATAGTGCCATAGCAACATTAACCAGTTATTATGGCCATGCAATCAGAGCTAATAGCTCATCTGTTGAAAATAATGGTTCAAATGGCTCTGAGCACTATGGGACTCAACTGCTGTGGTTATCAGTCCCCTAGAACTTAGAACTACTTAAACCTAACTAACCTAAGGACATCACACACATCCATGCCCGAGGCAGGATTCGAACCTGCGACCGTAGCAGTCGCACGGCTCCGGACTGCGCGCCTAGAACCGCGAGACCACCGCGGCCGGCTGTTGAAAATATGAAACAGGCTGTCTGGGCTGTTTGGTTTCACAAATCTTCTACAGATGACAATCCAATGCACTCACTTTGCCAAAAGGAGCTGATAGCTGGTGCGCGTACCAGATTACTTTACATGAAAATAATTTGAAAATGTATAAGCATAGAAACAACCCAGTTGCAGTAATGGAAGCAATTAAGCCCATCATTCAGGATCTTTGTGACCAAAAATTGTTAAAAAGGTGTGTGGGTGGATTCACTCAAAATCGAAATGAATCATTCCACTCAAAAATTTGGAAAGTTTGCCCAAAGACTGGCTTTTATGGAAGGAGAATAGTACAAATTGGGACTTATGATGCTATGGTTACTTTCAATGATAGTATGGATGGGAGATTAAATGTTTTTGAGAGATTGGAAGTACCTGTGGACCGCAACATGATAATATATTTTAGGAATGAAGACATGCGGAGAATAAGCAGTTCCCAAAAAAAGGCAAAATGGTCCACAAAGGAATCAAGAAAAGCAAAGAAGAGGCTCGAGTTACAAAATGAAGCTAGGAAAGAAGAGGAGCAAGAAGTGTTTTATTCATCTGGGCAGTTTTAGTTCAAAAACTTATATTAAGGTACAGTAAAAGATTTTAAACTTCAAAGTTGATTTTCTCGGTTCATATATTTCTAAAATGGTTTCCCTCGTAACTCTTTGTGTAATGCTCATATTATCTTCTAATTTTCAATGAACACTCACCATACCATGATCTACAGCATGGACTAGAAGATCTGAAGAAAAATGAAAATTGAATGATTTAGGATTGTTTTGTTGTTGTATACTTTGAACGAAAAGCTCTGTATATATTACTTCTTTAATAAAACATTTACACAAATAGAACCTTGATGATTATAGAGAATGTTATAACTGTGTATTATACCTATACTTCTAAACTAAAATAAATGCAAAATATTGAATACTTATTGTTCTATAACGAAAACCGTGATAATATGCACATTTGCATTGTTAAATTTTCGTAGACAATTGGGACTTTATCAACCTACAATTTAACTAAAATGTCTGTTTAATTTGTTGCCAGAGCATCTATATCACTGCATGAAAATTTTCATAGTATTCTCTTGTGTTCTTTAGGGAAGGAGGGAAATAACAAAACACTCAATATTTGCAATGCAGTAACTGTATCTACCCCCTTTCAATGCGACAGTCAGACACAGTATTTACCGCACTTGCGCTGACAACACGGCTGACCTACATTCCCACCAAGAGCCATCTCTCTGCAGTCCACGCCCATGTCCTCCTTCCTACTTTGGGATTCCCACAGGATGTCGAACATGACTCTGCCTTCACGCTGAAGGTAGTGGATTCATAGCCTATCGAGGCGAATCAATTATATGAATGTGTGATGTCTGTTC
This sequence comes from Schistocerca nitens, assembly GCF_023898315.1. Taxonomy (NCBI): domain Eukaryota; kingdom Metazoa; phylum Arthropoda; class Insecta; order Orthoptera; family Acrididae; genus Schistocerca; species Schistocerca nitens. The sequence continues at coordinate 227,270,888 of NC_064620.1, read as the reverse complement.
CTTCGGACATGTTCGAGAGGACAGGTTCCACGCGGATTCCGCAGCTGTGATATACACTGAAGAGCCTAAGAAACTGGTACACCTGCCTAATATCGTGTAGGGCCCCCGCGAGCACGCAGAAGTGCCGCAACATGAAGTGACATGGACCCGATTAATATCTGAATTGACACCATGAATCCTGCAGGCCTGTCCATAAATCCGTTAGAGTACGAGGGAGTGGAGATCTCTTCTGACAGCACCTTGCAAGGCATTTGAGGTATGCTCAATAATGTTCATGTCTGGGGAGTTTGGTGGCCAGCAGAAGTGTTTAAACTCAGAAGGGTGTTCCTGGAGCCACTCTGTAGTGATTATGGACGTGTGGGTTGTCGCATTGTCCTCCTGGAATTGCCCAAGTCCGGCAGAATGCACTATGGACATGAATTGATGCAGGTGATCAGACAAGATGCTTACTTACCTCTCATTAAAAAAAAAATTTTAAAAAGTTCAAATGTGTGTGAAATCTTACGGGACTTAACTGCTAAGGTCATCAGTCCTTAAGCTTACACGCTACTTAACCTAAATTATCCTAAGGACAAACACACACACCAATGCCCGAGGGATGTCTCGACCCTCCGCTGGGACCAGCCGCACAGTCCATGACTGCAGCGCCTGAGACCGCTCGGCTAATCCCACGCGGCTACGTCTCACCTGCCAGAGTCTTACCAAGATGTACCAGGAGTCCCATATCACTCCAACTGCACACACCGCAAACCATTACAGAGCCTCCGCCAGCTTGAATAGTCGCGTCCTGACATGCAAGGTCCATGGCTTCATGAGGTTGTCTCCAAACGCGCACACGTCCATCCGCTCGATACAATTTGAAACGAGACTCGTCCGACCAGCCAACAAGTTTCCAGTCATCAAGAGTCCAATGTCGGTGTTGACGGACCCAGACGAGGCGTATATTTTTGTGTCGTGCAGTCATCAAGGGTACACGAGTGAGCCTTTGGTCCCTGAAGCCCACATCGGTGATGATTCGTTGAATGGTTCGCACGCTGACACTTGTTGATGCCCCAGCATTGAAAACTGCACCAATTTGTGAAAGGCTTGCACTTCTGTCACGTTGAACGATTCTCTTCAGTCGTTGTTGGTCCCGTTCTTGCAGGATCTTTTTCCGGTTGCAGCGATGTCGGAGATTTGATGTTTTGACGGATTCCTGATATTCACGATACACTAGTGAAATGGTCGTACGGGAAAATCCCCACTTCATCGCTACCTCGGAGATACTGTGTCCCATCGCTCGTGCGCTGACTATAACACCACGTGCAAGCTCACTTAAATCTTGATAAACTGCTATTGTAGCAGCAGTAACCGATATAATAACTGCGCCAGACGCTTGTTGTCTTATATAGGCGTTGCCGACGGCAGTTCCGTATTCTCCCTGTTTACATGTCTCTATATTTAAATACGCTTGCCGATACCAGTTTCTTTGGCGCTTCAGTGTCCCTTTCATTTCTTTCAACTGCTCTTCTAAATGCTTCGCTGCCTCTGGCAATTAACTGTGTCATCGGCAAACCTCAAAGTTTTTATTTCTTCTTGGGGCGGCCTCCTCCGCCGGAGGTTCGAGTCCTCCCTCAGGCATGGGTGTGTGTGTTGTCTTTAGCTTAAGTTAGTTTAAGTAGTGTGTAAGTCTAGGGACCAATGACCTCAGCAGTTTGGTCCCATAGGAATTCACACACATTTGAACAACATTTCTTCTCGCTGAACTATGATTCCTTATCCAAATTTTTCTTTGGTTTTCTTTACTGCCTTTTTAATGCACAGATTGAGTAACTTCGGCCATAGGTTACAACCCTACCTCACTCCCTTGTATATCACTGCTTACCTTTTATGCCCTTAGATTCTTATAACTGACATCTGGTTTCTGTACAAGTTGTATAAACCTGTCACTCCCTTTATTTTACACTTGTTAAATTCAGAGATTTAATGCGTGTACTCCAGTCAACATTGTCAAAAGCTTTCTCTAGAGCCGGCCGCGGTGGCCGTGCGGCTCTAGGCGCTGCAGTACGGAACCGCGGGACTGCTACGGTCGCAGGTTCGAATCCTGCCTCAGGCATGGATGTGTGTGATGTCCTTAGGTTAGTTAGGTTTAAGTAGTTCTAAGTTCTAAGGGACTGATGACCTAAGACGTTAAGTCCCATAGCGCTCAGAGACATTTGAACCATTTTGAACTTTCTCTAGACGTACAAGTGTTATAAACGTAGGTTTGCCTTTCTTAACCAGTTTTGTAAGTGAAGTCGCAGGGTCAATATTGCCTCATGTGTTGGAACATTTTTCCGGAGCCGAAACTAATTTTTTCCGACGTCGACTTGTACCAGTTTTTTCCCATTCTTTTGTAAATAATTCGTTTTAGTTTTTGCAGCCTTGACTGAAAGTTCGTAAATACTTATGCCTCTCAGCGCCGGATTTCTTTGGAATTGTAATGATTACATTCTTGCTAAAGTCTGAGGATATTTCGCCTGTCTCATAGATTAAGGTGACGAAAGTCATGGGATACCTCCTGGAGACTAGAAATCTACTCTGTAGGAATCAGCATGGGTTTCGAAAAAGACGATCGTGTGAAACTCAGCTCACGCTATTCGTCCAAGAGACTCAGAAGGCCATAGACACGGGTTCCCAGGTAGATGCCGTGTTTCTTGACTTCCGCACGGCGTTCGATACAGTTCCCCACAGTCGTTTAATGAACAAAGTAAGAGCATATGGACTATGAGACCAATTGTGTGATTGGATTGAAGAGTTCCTAGATAACAGAACGCAGCATGTCATTCTCAATGGAGAGAAGTCTTCCGAAGTAAGAGTGATTTCAGGTGTGCCGCAGGGGAGTGTCGTAGGACCGTTGCTATTCACAATATACATAAATGACCTTGTGGATAACATCGGAAGTTCACTGAGGCTTTTTGCGGATGATGCTGTGGTATATCGAGAGGTTGTAACAATGGAAAATTGTACGGAAATGCAGGAGGATCTGCAACGAATTGACGCATGGTGCAGGGAATGGCAACTGAATATCAATGTAGACAAGTGTAATGTGCTGCGAATACACAGAAAGAAAGAAAGAAAGATCCTTTATCATTTAGCTACAATATAGCAGGTCAGAAAACTGGAAGCAGTTAATTCCATAAATTATCTGGGAGTAGGCATTAGGAGTGATTTAAAATGGAATGATCATATAAAGTTGATCGTCGGTAAAGCAGATGCGAGACTGAGATTCATTGGAAAAATCCTAAGGAAATGCAAACCGTAAACAAAGGAAGTAGGTTACAGTACACTTGTTCGCCCAGTGCTTGAAAATTGCTCACCAGTGTGGGATCGGTACCAGATAGGGTTGATAGAAGAGATAGAGAAGATCCAATGGAGAGCAGAGCGCTTCGTTACAGGATCATTTAGTAATCGCGAAAGCGTTACGGAAATGATAGATAAACTCCAGTGGAAGACTTTACAGGAGAGACGCTCAGTAGCTCGGTATGGGCTTTTCTTGAAGTTTCGAGAACATACCTTCACCGAGGAGTCAAGCAGTGTATTGCTCCCTCTTACGTATATCTCGCGAAGAGACCATGAGGATAAAATCAGAGAGCGCCCACACAGAGGCATACCGACAATCTTTCTTTCCACGAACAATACGAGACTGGAATAGAAGGGAGAACCGATAGAGGTACTCAAAGTACCCCCCACCACACACCGTCAGGAGGCTTGCGGAGTATGGATGTAGATGTAGACGTTGTGACGGATCTCCTTTTGCCCGGCTTAGTGTAGTCGCTCGACGTAGCATGGACTCATAAGTCGTTAGAAGACCCCTGCAGGAATACTGAGCCACGCTGCCTCTACAGCCGTCCATAATTGCGAAAGGGTTGCCGGTGCAGGATGTCGTGCGCGAATTGACCTCTCGACTATGTCCCTGAAATATTGGACGGAATCCATGTCGGCCGATGTGGGTGGCTAAATCATTCGCTCGAATTGTCCAGAATATTCTTCAAGTCAATAGAGAATAATCGTGGCCCGGTGATACGACGTCATTGTTTGGGAACATGGAGTCCATGAATGACTGCAAATGGTTTCCAAGTAAACGAACATAACAATTTCCAGTCAATGATCGGTTCAGTTCGACCAGACGACGCGGTACATTTCATGTAAACACAGCCCACACCATTATGGAGCCACCACCACCAGCTTGCACAGTGCATTGTTGACAACTTGGGTCCATGGTTTCGTGGGATCTGCGCCACACTCGCACCCTACCATCAGTTTTTACCAATTGAAATCGGGACTGATCTGACCGGGCCACGGTTTTCCAGTCGTCTGGTGTCCAACTGATATGGTCACGAGCCCAGGAAATGCGCTGCAGGCGATGTCGTGTTGTTAACAAAGGCACCTGCGTCGACCGTCTGCTGCCGTAGCCAGTTAACACCAAATTTCGCCGTATCTAACGGATACGTCCGTCGTACATCCGACATTGCTCTCTGCTGTTATGTCAGGCAGTATTGCTTGTCTGTTAGCTTTGACACACTAGACAAACGCCGCTGTTCTAGGGCGTTAAGTGTAGGCTGTCCGTCATTGACTGTGTTGTTCGTGGTGAGAAGTAATGCCTGAAATTTGTTACTCTCGGCACACTCTTGACACTTTGCATCTCGGGATATTGAATTCCCTAACGATTCCAACCCCAAAGAAAGCAGGTGTTGACAGATGTGAAAATTACCGAACTATCAGTTTAGTAAGTCACGGCTGCAAAATACTAACGCAAATTCTATACAGACGAATGGAAAAATTGGTAGAAGCCAACCTCGGGGAAGATCAGTTTGGATTCCGTAGAAATGTTGGAACACTTGAGGCAATACTGACCCTACGACTTATCTTAGAAGAAAGATTAAGGAAAGGCAAACCTACGTTTCTAGCATTTGTAGACTTAGAGAAAGCTTTTGACAATGTTGACTGGAATACTCTCTTTCAAATTCTGAAGGTGGCAGGGGTAAAATACAGGGAGCGAAAGGCTATTTACAGTTGGTACAGAAAGCAGATGGCAGTTATAAGAGTCAAGGAACATGAAAGGGAAGCAGTGGTTAGGAAGGGAGTGAGACAGGGTTTTAGCCTATCCCCGATGTTATTCAATCTGTATATTGAGCAAGCAATAAAGGAAACAAAAGAAACGTTCGGAGTAGGTATTAAAATCTATGGAGAAGTTTTAAAACTTCGAGGTTCGCCGATGACATTGTAATTCTGTCGGAGACAACAAGGGACTTGGAAGAGCAGTTCAACGGAATGGACAGTGTCTTGAAAGGAGGGTATAAGATGAACATCAACAAAAGCAAAGCGAGGATAATGGAATGTAGTCGAATTAAATCGGGTGATGCTGAGGGAATTAGATTATGAAATGAGACATTTAAAGTAGTAAAGGAGTTTTGCTATTTGGGGAGCAAAATAACTGATGATGGTCGAAGTAGAGAGGATATAAAATGTAGACTGGCAATGGCAAGGAAAGCGTTTCTGAAGAAGATTTGTTAACATCGAATATTGATTTAAGTGTTAGGATGTCGTTTCTGATAGTATTTGTATGGAGTGTAGCCATGTATGGAAGTGAAACGTGGACGATAAATAGTTTAGACAAGAAGAGAATAGAAGCTTTCGAAATGTGGTGCTACACAAGAATGCTGAAGATTAGATGGGTAGATCACATAACTAATGAGGAGGTATTGAACAAAATTGGGGAGAAGAGGAGTTTGTGGCACAACTTGACTAGAAGGAGGGATCGGTTGGTAGGACATCTTCTGAGACATCGAGGGATCACCAATTTAGTATTGGAGGGCAGCGTGGGGGGTAAAAATCGTTGAGGGACACCAAGAGGTGAATACACTAAGCAGATTCAGAAGGATGTAGGCTGCAGTAGGTACTGGGAGATGAAGAAACTTGCACAGGATAGAGTAGTTTGGAGAGCTGCATCAAACCAGTCTCAGGACTGAAGACCACAACAACAACAACGATTTCCGAAATGGAATGTCCCATGCGTCTAGCGCCAACTACCATTCAGCGTTCAATGTCTGTTAATTCCCCTCGTGCGGCCATAATCACGTCGGAAACCTTTTCAGGTGATTCATCTGAGTACAAATGACAGCTCCGGCAATGCACCGGCCTTTTATAATTTGTGTACGCGATACTACCGCCATCTGTATATGTGCATGATTTCTGTCGCACAGCAGGTGGAACAGTTAATTTTTGGGCGGCTCACCCGAGGATATCAGTAGTTCTGAGAGAAGTCATCTGCTCGAGGGGTCTTGTGTCAGCTTAGATCTTACAGTGCTCTGTCAAAGTCTTCTCGCAGCACCATATCTCCATATCTTCCAGTTCACCTTCATTTGCATCCTCTTCCCTTTCTATAATATTACCTTTAAGTTCATCTCCTATGTATAGCCCCTCTATATACCACTTCCACCTTACCGCCGGGGGACATAGCAGGAGCCTCCACGAAGACTGCGTTCACCACACGAACAACAAGCAATCGGGCGTCCCCTGGAAACGATCTAGTCGGCCAATCCTACAAACACCGGAGCACCAAAACCAAAGATGCCAAAACAGCTCTCCGAAGAGGCCCAAAAAAGGCCTTTATCAAGACCATCACTAGTGACAACTTCCTGCAATATTGAAGACTTATCTGTAAATAAAAAAAATTTATTATCTGACATGTGCAAACGAAACAACTGTGATGTTTTAGTGTTACAAGAAACACACAGAGCACCAACTAGCCATAGACCAAACATACAGGGCATGAAATTAGTTCTTGAGAGACCACACGAAAGGTACGGAAGTGCTATATTTGGGAAACCGAACTTAGACGTATGCTCCTGTGCTTTGACCTGCGAAGAAAACATAGAAATTTTAATTATTGAGCTACATTTATGTACTGTAACATCCGTGTACAAACCACCCAGTGCGAGTTTCAAAATTACTGAGCCTGGAAATTTCCATTCAAAAAACATTAAAGTTGTACTAGGAGATTTTAACTGTCGCGGTCTCGCATGGGGCTGTAAGGAGACAAATGACGATGGCGAAATGCTGGAGATCTGGGCAGACCAGGCTAAACTGAAACTGATACATGACCCAAAGTTGCCTGCATCATTTAACAGCGGAAGATGGAAACGAGGATATAATCCACATAACATTTTTGTCTCCGAGAAGGTATCCCTGCAAACTGTAAAGCAAATCGAGGACCCAATTCCAAGATCGCAACACAGAGCAATAACTTGCTGCATTACGGCTGTAATCAAATCAGATGCAATGCCCTTCAAGAGACGCTTCAACTTCAAAACAGCTCATTGGGAACTCTTCACAGATGACCTTGATAAGGAGATCTTGGAAATTAAACCAGAAGTACAATCATATGAAACTTTTATAGATCTCGTCAAGAAAATCTCTCGACAGCGCATACCTAGAGAGTGCCGCACTCAAGTATATTGCTGGACTCATTGGTAGCAGCAAGGAAGCTCTGAAAAAGTATGAAGAACTTAACAATAAGGACCCCTTCTCAGAGGAAACGATCCAGGCAGGTGAGGTACTGATGTCTGGTATCTCCAAAGCGAGAAAGGAAAAGTGGTGCAACGTCCTGCAAGAGACCTCACCGCTTTCTCTTCGTAGCTTGGTTCAGGTTTTTCTGCCATAACATCGGTAATGAGTGACTTTATCAGCCCACTGAATTTGTTCTATAAAAAATATTCTACGTGATATAATAAAATGTTTGGCAGAGTTCCCGCAAGTCAACTTCTCGTGGCCAACCCATTCTTTTGCTTGTATATCTCTCAATGGAAGATGAAATAATTGTGTGATGGCAATATTTCTAGAGGACTGGTCGGCTGATATATTTCTGGTAAATATTCCATCAGCATGGTCATTTGCAGAGACACAGTGGGGAAGTCAGTAGTCGCCGTGTAGCAGACAATGAGTCGGGTTGGTTGTCTGGTTGCGTGACTGGCTACATGCAACCCATCTGGGCATAACACAAGCTGCAAGGTCGCAGTGACGGCCCGGGAAACCCCGCCGCCAATTAGAGGCCGCGGCCAAATGTCGGTACACCAGCCTCGCTGTGAACGTCGCACCACTCTTCCTTTCCCGGTTCCCTCGTTATTGTTATCTTCCGTCACAAGCCCTCGCCTTCACCTCCCTCTACAATTACCCCTGCCTCACCCCTCCCCTCTCCACACTCGTACCTTCACATACTTCTCTTCATTACAAAACAGACAATTTCTTGACGCCTTATGATGTGTGCTGTCAATTGATGCATTCTTTTAGTCAAATTGTGCTATTAATTTCACTACGATTCGATTCAATACCTCTTCACCAGTTACTCGACCTATCCACCGAGTCTTCCATTATTATCATTGTGGTGTCACCGCCAGACACCACACTTGCTAGGTGGTAGCCTTTAAATCGGCCGCGGTCCGTTAATATACGTCGGACCCGCGTGTCTCCACTGTCAGTGATTGCAGACCGAGCGCCACCACACGGCAGGTCTAGAGAGACTTCCTAGCACTCGCCCCAGTTGTACAGCCGACTTTGCTAGCGATGCTACACTGACAAATACGCTCTCATTTGCCGAGACGATAGTTAGCATAGCCTTCAGCTACGTCATTTGCTACGACCTAGCAAGGCGCCATTACCAGTTTATATTGAGATTATACTTTTGTATCATCAAGAGCGATGTTCACCAATTGTGGATTAAAGTTAAGTATTCTACCAATTACCTCCTGTTTTGCTAGTCTTATTTCTCTGACCTGTTCCAGACCTCACGCCAGTCTGCGTGTAATTAAACGCGTGCATTTCGGCCTCCTCTGGCATCACGGTGTTGGCTCTTCTGCCAACACAGCAATCATCATCATCATCATTTAAGACTGATTATGCCTTTCAGCGTTCAGTCTGGAGCATAGCCCCCCTTATAAAATTCCTCCATGATCCCCTATTCAGTGCTAACATTGGTGCCTCTTATGATGTTAAGCCTATTACTTCAAAATCATTCTTAACCGAATCCAGGTACCTTCTCCTTGGTCTACCCCGACTCCTCCTACCCCCTACTGCTGAACCCATGAGTCTCTTGGGTAACCTTGCTTCTCCCATGCGTGTAATATGACCCCACCATCTAAGCCTGTTCGCCCTGACTGCTACATCTATAGAGTTCATTCCCAGTTTTTCTTTGATTTCCTCATTGTGGACACCCACCTGACATTGTTCCCATCTACTAGTACCTGCAATCATCCTAGCTACTTTCATATCCGTAACCTCAACCTTATTGATAAGGTAACCTGAACCCACCCAGCTTTCGCTCCCATACAACAAAGTTGGTCGAAAGATTGAACGGTGCAGAGATAACTTAGTCTTGGTACTGACTTCCTTCTTGCAGAAGAGAGTAGATCGTAGCTGAGCGCTCACTGCATTAGCTTTGCTACACCTCGATTCCAGTTCTTTCACTATGTTGCCATCCTGTGAGAATATGCATCCTAAGTACTTGAAACCGTCCACCTGTTCTAACTTTGTTCCTCCTATTTGGCACTCATTTCGTTTATATCTCTTTCCCACTGGCATTACTTTCGTTTTGGAGATGCTAATCTATTCTCACCTTCTCTTAAATGCTTATCGTCCGTATCAGACTTCATACTAGACGGTTACATTTAAATTTATATTCCATGTTAACAAATTCCTCTTTTTCTGAAACGTTTTTCTTGCTATTGCCTTTCTGTGTTTCATACAAGCTCTACTTTCACCATCGTCATTTATTTTGCCCTCTAAATAGCAAAACTCATCTACTACTTTTAGTATCGCATGATTTAATTCGTCTGACTTCCATTATCCTCTTTTTGTTGATCATCGTCCCATAACCTCTTTTCACTACACTATCCATTCTGTTCAACTGCTCTTGGAAGTCCTATCTGAAATAATTATGTCATCGGCAACCCTCTAAGTTCATACATAAGGGGCAGTCAAATGAAAACGAGAGGGATGGAAAAAAAACAAGTAAATCGTTTACTATTTCAAAAGAAATCGAAATAACGTAATACATTTATCCACTGTCGGACAAGACAGTCAATGTCTTCATTGAAAAATGTCTGTTATTATCTACCGAACCGCGACTGTACCAAGGCCCAAAACTCTTCTTCAAAAGTAAATCTTCGGGCACGAATGTCTTCCTTCAGGGCTCCAAAAATATGGATATCGCATGGAGAGAGAGCGGGACTGTAAGCAGTATGATGATGATGTTTGGATTGTTGGGCGCCCAACTGCGTGGTCATCAGCGCCTGTACAGAATCCCAATTTTTACACAGTCTAATTTTTACACAATCCAATCTAGCCACTGTCACGAATGATGATGATGAAATTATGAGGACAACACGAACACCCGGTCCCAGGGCAGAGAAAATTCGCAGCCCGGCCGGGAATCGAAGCTGGAACCCCGTGATCCCGAGGCAGCAACGCTAGCCCTACAGCACAAGCTACAGACTGTAAGGAGTATGTCTAAGGGCTTCCCAGTGAAGGTTCTGCAGCATAGGGAGCCCACATTTTGCCAAGGTTGTTTCGAGTGTGCTGTTGGAGTTTCGCTGGGTAACCCTTACACATCTTTCATACAGACCCGATCTCTTACCATGCGTTTTCCTTTTTTCTGGAGCCCCGAAGAAGGACATTCGTAGCCGTCGATTTGCGTCGGAAGAAGAGGTGCGCGCCTCGATACGACCGCAAACATTTTTCCACGAAGGCGTTGACCGTCTTGTCTCTAGTGATGTACTATCAGTTCTGTGTATTACTTTTGAAATAGTAAAGAGATTACTTGATTTTTTCTGTCTGTCTTGTTTTCATTTGACTGTCTCTTATGTCTTTCCCCTGAAATTTAATTTTCTTTGCAATTCCTTTTCTGTTCCAGTTGTAGACAATCTTTTGCTCCCTGCATTTTGACCCTGCTACCTTCAGAATTTAAAAGACCGTGTTCCCGTCAACAATGTCAAAAACTTTTGCCAAACCTACACTTGCTACGAAAATTACTTTTCTTTTTTCAACCTACTTTCTAAGATAATTCGTAAAGTAAGCATTGCCTGGCGTGTTCCTACATCTCTCCAGGACCCAAACTCATCTTCCCCGAGGTCCATATAATCACTCGTTGCATTCTTGTGTCGATAATTCGAACCAGTAGACCGCTACCATGTCATAGTAAATTGATGGTTCAGTTTTAGTCCTGACCACACCTTACCTTCTTTCGAAATGGCATTATTAGCCCACATTCCTTTTCAAGCTTGACAGTATATCGTCTCTCTCATGTATCTTGCATGTCACTGTATGTTCTCAGGAAATGTATATCCCATTTGAGCTCTTAATATACTTACAGCACCTTCTCTTTTCTCCAAAGGTTTCTTTTGTTTTCCTATACCCAGCCGTTCCTGCTTTGTTCTTTTGTAGACAATTTCATACCAAGGTACAGTGGTTAGTACACAATTCGGATCTTGGGTGTTCGAAAATCATCGATGCTGATTTAATATTGGTTTCAAACCAGCAACGGACTATAAATAATATTGGTTTCCAACCAGCAACGCACTGTAACGTCGAGTTTAAATAAACCATTTTTAGTATATCATATGTATTAGCCAGCAAGTATAGCAGTAATCGTACCACGGAATAATTCATCTGACTGTATGTTTGAAACCTAAGAACTATACAGGGAAACACTGTCAAACAGCCCACAGGAGGACGCAGCGAAAAAAAAAAAGCTAAATGTAAATGACGGGTGATAGTATCGATTAAAAATGATAAACCGACGTTGCATTTTATTCGGTACATTATTAAGACAAAGGCCATTTCACAAGAAAATGAGAGACCTAAAATCACTGCTTCAAACAAGAGGGAAGAATAGACAGTAACAAAAAACTGATAGCGTTCTCCGCACAAAATTTTGCTCCCTTTGATGCTTGTCAATAACTGTCGCTGACCTTATTCATGACGAAAATGGGAGAAGGATTTTAACCAATATACGCGTATTATCTAAATTCTCTCCGAACTAAAATAGTGAAAATCCTCTAGTATTGACGGAATAAATAACCTCGTTAAAAAACTTACATCAAAGTGCCCTAAAACTGTTAGTCGCCGTAGTTTTAGCTATGAGGCCGGATAGACTGGATACCGAGCAGTTGTCGGATAACAGTTTCATCTGTACTTTCAACTCAGCTGCGCTCTTCACGGTTTGAAAAGTAGTAGAGATATACTGGCAGAATATTTTTGTTTCATTGCTACTTCGTAGTCTTTGCAAATATACAATATTTTAATGTGGTAAGTCTTTGTTAGTTCTTTGGCATTAAAAGTTAATAATGATACACTGACGCAACACCAAAAAATAATTAATGTAGAGTAATGAAATTTCTGGAATACACTTGTCTAGGTAGCTTACGTAAGATTAACATTGCAAGATCATAGGTTAGTATAAGCGCGAGATAAGCCATTGCAAATGTGAAATGCTGGTACGTTAATAACCGGTGTAACTGCCAGAATGTTGAATGCAAGCATGCAGACGTGCATGCATTGTGTTTTACAGGTTGTAATGGAACATCCTCCTCTAGCATTACTTTTCCTCATCAGTAGTTATCGATACCAGTATTATTTTTCGAATTTTGAACAAGTCACTATTATTTTTATAGCTTTTATGAAAATTTTCACATAATTTTATACACAGGGGGTTATTTTCCAAGCTAAAATTTATGAAAATAAATTATTTTACAAAATGTTTTAGTCTCGATGTTGCAATCGATAAGTACTAGTTTGAATGTACAGTTAACTGGTTACTTTTTTTTATTTCTGGATTCATTTATGAAATAATAATCGAAAGTAATAATGTAACATGATCTAGTAAAAATTCATTTGTTAAGAAAAATTGTAAACCTTTTGGAATATGTTTATTTCCGCAGAGTGAGAGAGTCGCAAGCATGCCTCTCATGTGACCTGACGTAGTCTGTAATTTCGGCTTTGTTAATGTGAAAAATCAAAAGACTGTGAAATGTACTAAAATGTGAAAAAATATATTTTCGTAAAAACAAAAATTCTACAACAACAATCTTCAAATTTATTTACATCAATTCAATCATGAGGACCTACAATGTGAAATTTTCAGCTTCAGGAATCAGACCCCTGGACAGGAAGGACTGGAGCCAACTCAACATGACAAGTTAAGTAAACTAGAAAGTTTATTGTAATCTTCGCTGCTCTGAAATTTTTCATGAAAGAGTTTGCTTATCGTGGACAATAGCAGCAAGTAGGAAAGAGGGGGTAGATTAGAAGGTGCCGAGTGTCACTTCGTTGGATTGAGTTCCACGCCTGTTTCACTTGATCTATCAATACAGGGGCGGTTAATACAGGCTGTATATTAGACTGGAGTTGTCCGATGACGCCCAATATGTGCTCTGTTGGAGATAGATTTGGTGATCGAGCAGGCGAAGGCAACATGTCGACACTCTGTAAAGCATATTGGCTTACAACAGCGGTATGTGGGCGACTGTTGCGCTGTTGGAAAACATCACATGGAATGCTGTCCCTGACCAGCAACAAAACATGTCGAATCACCAGAGTGACAAACAAATTTGCAGTCAAGGTGCACAGGATAACAAGGAGAGTGCTCCTGTGTCATACGAAATCGCACCCCATACCTTAGGCCGGTATTACACTATCAAATTTCTTTGTCAAAGATTTGATCAAAGATGTGATCCAATATTCCGTCCAATATATTTGACAAAGATCTTTGACGTAGCGCTACAAGGGGTATTACACTGTCATCAAATTTTTCGTCAAAGTTCAAGATGGCTGACAACAACTTGTTATTAACCGCAGCAGTTCTACGTACTCCGATTGCATTGTGTGCACATGCGGAAAAGAAGTGGGGGGAAAAAATGGAACCATACATACGAGGTTGACAGTCTTAAAAGTCCTGGGATTACAACTTGATAATAAATTCAGTTGGGAGGAGCACACCACAGAACTGCAGAAACGCCTTAACAAATCTGTATTTGCAATTCGAGTGTTAGCAGACATAGGCAACATAAAAATGAAAAAGCTTGCATACTTTCATTCCATAGTGTCATATGGGATAATATTTTGGGGTAAATCTTGAAGTCAAACAAAAGTTTTCAAGGTCCAAAAGCGTGTAATACGTATTATTTGTGGAGTAAATTCACGGACCTCCTGCAGAAACCTCTTCAAAGAACTGGGTATACTAACTACTGCCTCTCAGTATATTTACTTGTTAATAAAATTTGTCGTAAATAATATATCTCTTTTTCCAACAACTCAGTTCATACATACAATACCAGGAACAAAAATGATCTGCACAAGGACTTAAAAGCACTTACTTTAGTTCAAAAAGGGGTCCACTACTCAGGAACACTCATCTTCAATAATTTGCCAGGAAACATAAAAAATTTAGTTAGAAATAAAGATCAGTTTAAAAGGAGCCTGAAAGACTTACTACTGGCCAACTCCTTCTACTCCATTGGCGAAATTTTTAATAGAAACAAATGTATTTATTCATACTATTAGTATTTTTATTTCAGCTTTAAAAAAAATCGACATGTTCCACATCCACGAGGATCTCCTCAGCACGGATCTATGGAACGAAAAATTAATCTAATCTGGGTGAAGCCGTGGGTTTTACGACGACACGATAAAAGCATTCAACAAAACTTGTTACGTGAGCTTACAGTGGAAGACGTCAAGTCGTACATCAATTACTTAAGAATGGATGAGCATACATTTCTGTATGTGCTCAATGAAGTGTATCCTCATATCACAAAGCACAATTTTCACTTAAGAACTGCTACATCTTCAGAAGACAGGCTCACTATAACACTCCGATTCCTTGCTACAGGAGAGGGTTATGTTATGTTAGGTTAGGTCAGTTTAGGTCTCCAATCTTCTTAATCTATTTTTGTATTCAGGGTGCCTCACGTTGTAAAGCGCCTCATCAGCTTCAGACATCTCTATTGATTCTGTAGTTGTCGGCACACACCAATTATATTTACCGGCAATGGTTATAAAAACACTACAGACGACAGAACGCTGCAGCGATGCTAGCGCTCCGCGTGGTAACATTTCGCATTGCAGTGAACAGAAGACAAGCGATTTCTTTGATCAAATATACGGCCTCGGCCTAGATTTGATCAAATATTGGACGACATTTGTCAAAGATCCCTATTACACTATCAAATATCTTTGACAAAGATATTGGACAAAGAAATTTGATAGTGTAATACCGGCCTTAGCACCAGGGGTACGTCCAGTGTGTCTAGCACGCAGATAGGTTTGTTGCAGGCCCTCAATTGGTTTCCTTCTAACCAAGACAAAGCCATCACTGGCACCGAGGCAGAACCAGTTTTCATCAGGAAACACAACAGACTCAATCCTCCCTCCAATAAGCTCTCGCTTGAAACCACTGAAGTCGCAAATGGTAGTTTGGAGTCAATGGAAAGCACGCAATGTTGCGTCTGCCTTGCAGCTGTCCTAGCCCTAACCGATTTGTAACAGTTTGTTGTATCACTGTGGTACCAATTGGTGCTCAAATTGCTGCAGCAGATGCAGTACGATGCGCCAGAACCATACGCTAAACACGATGGTCTTCCTTCTCGATAGTTCCAGGTGGCACTTAGCCAGGTCTTCTTGCGACCGTACATTCTCGTGATCACCGTTGCCAGGGTGTCCGAAAAGTGTTTCCCTGATTACATAAATTGATAACTCAGGCTAGAAGTAAGATACAAATATGAAACTGGTGCCTAATTGTTTACAAACTATCAGAGTTTTTTTCACACATCAGTAAACTTCCACATGAGCACCCTTGGTGGCACGTAGCACATCTAGGCGATATTCAATTTCCGTCCACACATTAGACAACATCACTGGAGGGATCGATTCAACGACAGTGGGTATCCGTTGCCGCAGGGTAGCAAGATCTGGTACACGTGTTCGGTAGACTTCGTCCTTGACATAACCCTGTAAAAAGAAGTCTAATGGGGTTATGTCAGGAGAGCGTGGAGGCCAAACCGTTGGCCCATCACGACCAGTCCATCGCCTAGGAACGGTCATATCGAGATAGGCACGGACGTCCAAACCCCAATGAGGCGGTGCACCGTCTTGCTGAAACATGACATCGGGGTGATACTGAAGCAGCTGAGGAACAGCATACAGTTGCAACATGTCCAGATACACTGCAGATGTGATGGTAGCCTCAGCGAAGAAGAATGGCCCGATAATTCGATCGTGCAATAGCGCACACCAAACATTCACCTTTGGACTGCCTCTGGTGCACTCCATGACCTCGCCAGGGGGTTGTGAACCCAAAATGCGCACATTATGGCTATTCACTACTCCACTGATAAAAAAGGTCGCTTCGTCGCAAAAGGCAATTCGTCTGAGACAACCATCATCGTTCTCAATACGTGATAGCATTTCGACCGCAAAGTCATATCGACGTGTACTGTCATTGGGCAACAAGGCCTGAACGATTTGCACTTTGTATGCACGAAACAATAAACGTTTGTGTAAAATGTCATGGAGAGAGCTTTTTGGCGTCTATAATTCACGTGAGGCCCTGCGCACCTATTTCTTCGGACTTCGCAGAAAAGATTGCCTTACAGCTTCCACCCTGTCTGCTGAGGTTCTTGGTCGACCAGACCTCGGAAGGTCAGCAACCGATCCTGTGTTCTTGAACCTCTCATACCAGGCTTTAATGCTCTTGACATCAGGTGGATTCCTTCCAAATGTTGTCTGGAAGTGTCTCTGCACTGTGGTTGGTAATCGTGTCTCATGGTACCACAGGACACACTGTGCCATCTCCTGATTGGTTAACATGGCTTCTTGGGCACTGCACCTCATCCACTACTTACGTACTGCGAACCTAAAACAGAAAAAAATCTTTGATAGTTGTAAACAATTCGTCACAAGTTTCATATTTGTATCTTACTTCTAGCCTGAGTTATCAATTTATGTAATCAGGGAAAAACTTTTTCGGACACCCTGTATTTTTTGATATATTGAATTAATGAGACTAATTTTTCGGCTCTCGGGCAGGCACAATAAGCTGGGCTATGCCTGTAAACGGGTAAAGAATCCTTTCATATTAGTTCCACATAAATGAAGTAGTCTATCTCTTGTGGTATATTTATGCTTACCAATTAATAATATTATGTCTGCTCGCCGTATCCACCTACAAAACTTGACCGTGTCCATGTTGCGTTAATCGGATCTTCGTAAATTTTCCGAAGTACACAGGTGGGCTTCAGTTCTTCTTATTACATTACATACAATCTTTCAGTTAATAAAATAATACAATGTTCTTCTGTTCGATGCACATAGAAAATACATACTCTTCCCTTAGTCACATGGCCCGAAATGGCTACCTCCGTTCACTAGAAGAGAGCAATCCTTTCCCTTACCGAGGATCAGGAAAACAATCTTACGTTTTTTAACATCTGAAAATCAAAAATACACGACGGTGGGCGCAGGCTCTACGCTGGGTTACCACTTCACCTTTTCTCTTTACCTATAGAAAATGGTTCCAATGGTTCTAAGCACTATGGGACTTAACATCTGAGGTCATCAGTCCCCTAGACTTAGAACTACTTAAACCTAACTAACCTAAGGACATCACACACATCCATGCCCGAGGCAGGATTCGAACCTGCGACCGTAGCAGCAGCGCGGTTCCGGACTGAAGCGCCTAGAACCGCTCGGCCACAGAGGCCGGCGTCTTTGCCTTTAGAGAAAACAAAAACATCAAAGTAAGAAATGCAAAAGGTTCATCACACCAGCAATCATGTACTGTGGCTACATTCCTGTCAAGTCTTTCTGCAGTATCGCAGAAGGGACATTCAGCTGGTAGCCCTATTACACGTCCTCGTTCAAACTCAATGAGGTAATGATAATGGCGTCTTTGTCGTCTTAAAGACGCTATTGACCAACATCAACTCACGACGTTCAATGCAAGTAACTAACGCTCACGATCGTTAAAGCTGGTATTTAAAGCAAACCTGATTGGCATAGTTATAGTGGTGCTAGCAGCGCCACTCTTACTCAATTCACACCAAATTTTAATACTCACCGTCTTTCAGATGCAGAAACACGCCTACGACTTTCGTTTATGTAGCACAACTGCTTGATGTCGCGATTTTTTTTCCGTCAGTGTAAAATTTTCCCTTGTCTGCTTTTTCCCCCGTTTCTTGTTTATATCCGTTCTACCAATTGGAGATACTAATGGCTTATATATATGATTATATTATATTACGATGTGCTCGCTTATGTAGGATTGGTGTAATTTAAAATTGTGTTTATGCACTCTAAAGAAATCCAAACGTATATTTTGCAGTTATGTAGTTTTGCAACAGTCAACTGATTTCTCCTCTGTATCTTAATTGCAATGGTCGAGATCGCCGGCTCTCATTTACAGAAGCGGAGAGGATTTCGCACCCCTTCCCATGCCGTCCCTTGTCTTCATTCCTTACGCATGACACGCATATCAGGGGTATACTTGCCTTTGGGCGCGATGTGCACACTTGCAGTTTCAAATAACATTATTTCTTAAAAAGAAACTCACTTTAGTATGATTATTTTATAACATTGCGCTTGTTTTAATAGTCGATCGTTTTATTATTTTGTCTCTCGACTTGTAATGCGCATCACCCCTCAATGAGTTACCACGCGACGCGCCACTTTGTATCGTGTTTGTTTCTGGTGTGTTGTATGTGAATCTGAGTAGATTTGCACTTAATGTGACATGTAGAGTTGAAAACTACCGTAGATTGACATAAGTAAGTGTAGACTACGGTAGTTGAACTAGTAGCTTTGGTCAGCTGAGGTCGTACCCGCGTTACCTGTACATTGGGTGTGCTGCATACCGATCGGGCATTACCTCATAAGACTGCTTTCTGCACATATGCCATCAGTGCCTTACTATTTTCCTCTAAAGACAGGAAGCTGTGAAACGTTTAGAAACTGAGTGAAGATATATAAATGGCCAGGTAAACTATGGAACATCTTTGTTCTACGTAGTTACCCTCGTGTCTGTTACCTGAGAATAAACAGTATTTATAGCAAAACTGAAATTGTCACTGTTTAATTCAGTTTTTATTCGAATATTGTTGACTTACAACGTAAGAGGGATGTTGTAAAAATAAAGAAAACAATAGAGATTTATCATACAGCACTAGAAGACGCAATTTCCTCAACAAAAGGGTAAAATTAAAAGGAAAGCATAACAAAAATATATCAAACACCGCTTCAATATTTCGTCAAACTTAAACAAATGATGTTTTGTCAAGTCATAAACAACAGGAAACTCATCACCATGATGATATATATATATATTTGCATCAGAAGTAATTGCTTTGATTACGTAAAGGCACAGAAGTTACGATCAACAAATTTTTATTACTTATGAAATGAAATTTTTATTTTATAAGTATATAAAATACGCAGTGGACGAACATTGAATGATGCGCTATTCTAATTATGCACAAAACAAACAACCAAACAAACAAAATACAAAGAGAAGTCGTCAGCTGCTATTTCCTCTCTTACACATTCATTTACGTTTATTTTCCTACCAATAATATGGGTAACTTTACTATTTACTACGTCATTAACGTGGGGTGCCAAAACACGTTGCCGCTGTGCGGTCTCGGGCGTCTTGTCACGGTTCACGCGGTTCCCCCAGTCGGAGGTTCGAGTCCTCCCTCGGGCACGGGTGTGTGTGTTGTTCTTAGCGTAAGTTAGTTTAAGTTAGATTAAGTAGTGCGTAAGCCTAGGGACTGATGACCTCAGCAGTTTGGTCCCATAGTCCTTACCACAAATTTCAAATTTTCAAAACACGTTTCCGTAGTTTCCAAAAACCATGGAAACGTAATTTTGGTAGAGCACAGCTCTAGTCACCTGTAATTTGTGCTTGTGTGACATTTGTAATGTTATTTAACCGATATTTCAATTGTGCGCTATGCCCGAAACGCGCCAATAAATAACTTATACCAAGTGGATTCTGAGTAGTCTGCCACGTGAAGCAAAGTGTTAAGGACGTAGCGCCACCTCAAGTTTAACTACGGTTGATAGACGACCTGTAAAAGAGTTTTTACGGAATCGAAAACAGCTGAAAGTATACTGACTACTGACTCAGACATTCACTGCGAACAAAGCAGATATCGGAGCAGAGTAGAGCTTATCACGCCATTGTATCGGCTAATGTCGCAGAGTTATCAGGCGCGTGGCTGACGTAGCACACACGGCTTTGTCACGACCGGATTCTTGTTTACCTGCGCTCTTGTGAGACGTTAACACAACAACAGGGGTTCCCAACCTTTCTTAGACCATTACTCCTGAGTGCAATCTGACATTGGCTAGTACCACCACTTCATCCCCCCCTCCCCCTGCCGCTCAGCCGACAGTTGCAGCTCCCCCGCCCTCCACCATAGTATAACCAAATTAGCACCTAACTAAACTGTGCAATGAAAGACTCAAAGAGGGGGGGGGGGGTAGAGGGGAGGGTGTTAGAATGAATGGCGAAGGAATTCGTGGCGCATTGCAAATGCGACCCACAAGTCCTTCTCAGCTATCCACAGTATG
Organism: Schistocerca nitens; assembly: GCF_023898315.1. Lineage (NCBI taxonomy): Eukaryota > Metazoa > Arthropoda > Insecta > Orthoptera > Acrididae > Schistocerca > Schistocerca nitens. The sequence goes on along the minus strand of NC_064620.1, from coordinate 227,250,251 downwards.
GGTCGACGCGCGCTATAAAACATTCTCCCCCTGAGTTACTCTTCGCCGTTGCGGCACTTGCTTGACCTGCAAACAGCGCTATAGTAGCCCTTATGTAGTTATTGTCGTGTCGTGCTGTCAGTTAATTCATTTATCTGTTTCGAAGCGAGAAATGAAATAATTTCTGCGTTACTGCTGATACTATCTACAACTTGGAGGAGACATTTCCTTGAGATATTTAACATTTGTTAAGTATATATCTCACTTTTATCCTCATCAATCTACGGGGCATAGCACAACATATGTGTCTAGTGGTTGGACTATGCGAGGAAGCTATAACATCCAGCGCATTAATGCTGCTAATTGAGAAAAAATAATTATTGATAACTTATGTAATCAGTATTAGAGTCTTACAAAATTGTGATAATAGTAATGATATTTTGAAATTAATTTAGTTTCGTGAGTGAAACAAATTCGAATCGTTTAGTTTTAACCCCTCAGAAAATTTCGTTTTACCCTTCTGGCTCCCCAGGTTGGGAACCACTGTTTTAATGGCTGCGTGAAGTGGCCTTAAACATATAGAAGCGACCGGCCTATATTCTACACAGGCGCGGATCTGGGGGGGGGGGGGGGATGGGGAAGAGGGGCAGGGTTGGGGGGGGGGGGGGTTCACCAGGGTCATGAGGCTCACAGACCGCTTCCCCCCTCTAGAAAGAATACTTTACTGTAAGTGTTTATAGTGTTACGTACACCAGTTTCCAGCTGACTTTCGGAAAATATACACTACTGGCCATTAAAATTGCTACACCACGAAATGACGTGCTACAAACGCGAAATTTAACCGACAGGAAGAAGATGCTGTGATATGCAAATGATTAGCTTTTCAGAGCATTCACACAAGGTTGGCGCCGGTGGTGACACCTACAACGTGCTGACATGCGGAAAGTTTCCGACCGATTTCTCATACACAAACAGCAGTTGACAGGCGTTGCCTGGTGAAACGTTGTTGTGATGCCTCGTGTAAGGAGGAGAAATGCGTACCATCACGCTTCCGACTTTGATAAAGATCGGATTGTAGCCTATCGCGATTGCACTTTATCGTATCGCGACATTGCTGCTCGCGTTGGTCGAGATCCAATGACTGTTATCAGAATATGGAATCGGTGGGTTCAGGAGGGTAATACGGGACGCCGTGCTGGATCCCAATGGCCTCGTATCACTAGCAGTCGAGATGACAGGCATCTTATCCGTATGGCTGAAACGGTTCGTGCAGCCACGTCTCGATCCCTGAGTCAACAGATGGGGACGTTTGCAAGACAACAACCATCTGCATGAACAGTTCGACGACGTCTGCAGCAGCATGGACTATCAGCTCGGAGACCATGGCTGCGGCTACACTTTACGCTGCATCACAGACAGGAGCGCCTGCGATGGTGTACTCAACGACGAACCAGGTTGCACGAACGGCAAAACGTCATTTTTTCGGATGAGTCCAGGTTCTGTTTACAGCATCATGATGGTGGCATCCGTGTTTGGTGACATCGCGATGAACGCACATTGGAGGCAAGTATTCGTCATCGCCATACTGGCGTATCAGCCGGCGTGATGGTATGGGAAGCCATTGGTTACAGTCTCGGTTACCTCTTGTCCGCATTAACGGCACTTTGATCAGTGGACGTTACATTTCAGATGTGTTACGACCCGTGGCTCCACCCTTCATTCGATCCCTGCGAAACCCTACATTTCAGCAGGATAATGCATGACCGCATGTTGCAGGTCCTGTACAGGCCTTCCTGGATACAGAAAATGTTTGACTGCTGCCCTGGCCGGCACATTCTCCAGATCTCTGACCAATTGAAAACGTCTGGTCAATGGTGGCCGAGCAACTGGCTCGTCACAATACGCCTGTCACTACTCTTGATGAGCTGTTGTATCGTGTTGAAGCTGCATGGGCATTTGTATCTGTACTCGCCATCCACGCTTTGTTTGACTCAATGCCCAGGCGTATCAAGGCCGTTATTACGGCCGGAGGTGGTTGTTCTGGGTACTGATTTCTCAGGATCTATGCACCCAAATTGCGGGAAAATGTAATTTATTTATTTATTTATTTATTTATTGATCCGTGGGACCACATTTAGGAGAAGTCTCCATGGTCATGGAACGAGTCAATACATGAAATTATAACACGATTGTAGAAACAGAATGAAATGAAATATAAGAAACATATTCAGGCGACAAGTCGTTAGTTTAAATAAAGAAAATCAAGAATGTAACACTGGAATTTGCTTAATTTTTTAGCTCTTCCAGGAGCTCCTCGACAGAATGGAAGGAGTGAGCCATGAGGAAACTCTTCAGTTTAGACTTAAAAGTGTTTGGGCTACTGCTTAGGTTTTTGAGTTCTTGTGGTAGCTTATTGAAAATGGATGCAGCAGAATACTGCACTCCTTTCTGCACAAGAGTCAAGGAAGTGCATTCCACATGCAGATTTGATTTCTGCCTAGTATTAACTGAGTGAAAGCTGCTAACTCTTGGGAATAAGCTAATATTGCTAACAACAAACGACATTAAAGAAAATACATACTGTGAGGGCAATGTCAAAATTCCCAGACTATTGAATAGGGGTCGACAAGAGGTTTTCGAACTTACACCATACATAGCTCGAACAGCCCGTTTTTGAGCCAAAAATACCCTTTTTGAATCAGAAGAATTGCCCCAAAAAATAATACCATATGACATAAGCGTATGAAAATATGCGAAGTATACTACTTTTCGTGTTGAAATGTCACTTATTTCAGATACTGTTCTAATGGTAAATAAAGCGGCATTTAGTTTCTGAACAAGATCCTGAACATGGGCTTTCCACAACAACTTACTATCTATCCATACGCCTAGGAACTTGAACTGTTCCGTCTCGCTTATAACATGCCCATTCTGTCTGATTAAAATGTCAGTTCTTGTTGAATTGTGAGTTAGAAACTGTAAAAACTGAGTCTTACTGTGATTTAGCATCAAATTATTTTCCACAAGCCACGAACTTATATCATGAACTATATTATTTGATAATGTTTCAATATTACACACAAGATCCTTCACTACCAAGGTGGTGTCATCAGCAAACAGAAATATTTTTGAATCACCTGTGATACTAGAAGGCATATCATTTATATAAATAAGAAACAGCAGTGGCCCCAGCACCGACCATTGGGGAACGCCCCATTTAACAGTGCCCCATTGGGACTGAACATCATTACCACTCTCAATATTGCGGAGGATTACCTTCTGCTTTCTGTTCTTAAAGTAGGAGGCGAACCAATTGTAAGCTACTCCCCTTACTCCATAATGTTCCAACTTCTGCAGTAATATTTTGTGGTCAACACAGTCAAAAGCCTTCGTTAAATCAAACCTAACGTTCGCAACCTTTTATTTAATCCGTCCAAAACCTCACAGAGAAAAGAGACTATAGCATTTTCAGTTGTTAAGCCATTTCTAAAACCAAACTGTACGTTTGACAGCAAATTATGTGAATTTAAATGCTGCAGTAATCTTGTATATACACTCTTGGAAATGGAAAAAAGAACACATTGACACCGGTGTGTCAGACCCACCATACTTGCTCCGGACACTGCGAGAGGGCTGTACAAGCAATGATCACGCGCACGGCACAGCGGACACACCAGGAACCGCGGTGTTGGCCGTCGAATGGCGCTAGCTGCGCAGCATTTGTGCACCGCCGCCGTCAGTGTCAGCCAGTTTGCCGTGGCATACGGAGCTCCATCGCAGTCTTTAACACTGGTAGCATGCCGCGACAGCGTGGACGTGAACCGTATGTGCAGTTGACGGACTTTGAGCGAGGGCGTATAGTGGGCATGCGGGAGGCCGGGTGGACGTACCGCCGAATTGCTCAACACGTGGGGCGTGAGGTCTCCACAGTACATCGATGTTGTCGCCAGTGGTCGGCGGAAGGTGCACGTGCCCGTCGACCTGGGACCGGACCGCAGCGACGCACGGATGCACGCCAAGACCGTAGGATCCTACGCAGTGCCGTAGGGGACCGCACCGCCACTTCCCAGCAAATTAGGGACACTGTTGCTCCTGGGGTATCGGCGAGGACCATTCGCAACCGTCTCCATGAAGCTGGGCTACGGTCCCGCACACCGTTAGGCCGTCTTCCGCTCACGCCCCAATATCGTGCAGCCCGCCTCCAGTGGTGTCGCGACAGGCGTGAATGGACGAATGGAGACGTGTCGTCTTCAGCGATGCGAGTCGCTTCTGCCTTGGTGCCAATGATGGTCGTATGCGTGTTTGGCGCCGTGCAGGTGAGCGCCACAATCAGGACTGCATACGACCGAGGCACACAGAGCCAACACCCGGCATCATGGTGTGGGGAGCGATCTCCTACACTGGCCGTACACCACTGGTGATCGTCGAGGGGACACTGAATAGTGCACGGTACATCCAAACCGTCATCGAACCCATCGTTCTACCATTCCTAGACCGGCAAGGGAACTTGCTGTTCCAACAGGACAATGCACGTCCGCATGTATCCCGTGCCACCCAACGTGCTCTAAAAGGTGTAAGTCAACTACCCTGGCCAGCAAGATCTCCGGATCTGTCCCCCATTGAGCATGTTTGGGACTGGATGAAGCGTCGTCTCACGCGGTCTGCACGTCCGGCATGAACGCTGGTCCAACTGAGGCGCCAGGTGGAAATGGCATGGCAAGCCGTTCCACAGGACTACATCCAGCATCTCTACGATCGTCTCCATGGGAGAATAGCAGCCTGCATTGCTGCGAAAGGTGGATATACACTGTACTAGTGCTGACATTTTGCATGCTCTGTTGCCTGTGTCTATGTGCCTGTGGTTCTGTCAGTGTGATCATGTGATGTATCTGACCCCAGGAATGTGTCAATAAAGTTTCCCCTTCCTGGGACAATGAATTCACGGTGTTCTTATTTCAATTTCCAGGAGTGTACAACCTTCTCGATAACTTTAGCAAATACCGATGGCATAGAAATAGGTCTATAATTGTCAACATTATCCCTGTCTCCCTTTTTATAAAGTGGCTTCACTACCGAGTACTTTAATCGGTCAGGAAACCGACCACTCCTAAAGGAAAAGTTACAGATATGGCTAAGTACTAAGCTAACATACGTGGAACAACACTTCAGTATTCTGCTAGATACCCCGTCATATCCATGAGAGTTCTTGGTCTTTAGTGATTTAATTATTAACTCAATCTCCCTCTTGTCAGTATCATGGAGGAGCATTTCAGGTAACAGTCTCGGAACACTTTTTTCTAAGAGCGCTATATGATTCCCTGTTGGGACTAGGTTTCTATTTAGTTCACCTGCTATATTCAGAAAGTGATTATTAAGTACTGTACATAAATGCGACTTATCAGTAACACGGACATCCCCACTACGCACTGATTCTATATTCTCGACCTGTCTCTGCAGACCAGCCACTTCCTTTACGACTGACCATATGGTTTTAATTTTATCCTGAGACTTAGCTATTCTATCTGCATACCACATACTTTTTGCCTTCCTAATAACTTTTTTAAGCACCTTACAATACTGTTTGTAATGGGCTGCTGCATTTAGATCGTGACTGTTTCTAACGTTTTGATATAATTGCCACTTTGTTCTACAAGATATTCTTATCCCTTTAGTCAGCCACCCAGGCTGCCTGTTTGTGCTAGTACCCTGTTTTGAACGTTCTAACGGAAAGCAACTTTCAAAGAGCACGAGAAAAGTCTTGAGGAAAGCATTATATTTATCGTCTACTGTATCAGCACTATAAACATCTTGCCACTCTTGTTCCTTGATAAGGTTTACAAAAGTCTCTACAGCAACTGGATCAGCTTTCCTAAAAAGTTGGTAACTATATTTAACATGTGTTGCAGCACAAAAATCTTTTAGACTTAAAATTTGTGCATCATGATCTGAAAGGCCATTCACCTTTTTGCTAACAGAATGCCCTTCTAATAATGACGAATGAACAAAAATATTGTCTATGGTTGTTCTACTGTTCCCTTGCACTCTCGTTGGAAAGAATACGGTTTGCATAAGATTATATGAATTAAGGAGGTCTACCAGCATCCTTTTCCTTGCACAGTCACTTATACAATTAATATTGAAGTCACCACATATAACTAACTTTTTGTATTTCCTATAAAGTGAACCAAGAACCTCCTCTAGCTTTAGCAAAAATGTTGTGAAATCTGAGTCTGGGGATCTATAAATAACAACAGTAAGAAGTTTAGCTCCACTAAATTGAACCACACCTGCACAACATTCAAACACCTTTTCAGTGCAGTACTTTGAAACATCAATTGACTCAAATGGGATACCGTTCTTCACATACATGGCTACTCCCCGACACCGCAAAGAGCTCCTAGAAAAGCTGCCAGCCAACCTGTATCCTGGTAAAGGAAGCCTCTGAATTATCTCCTTATTTAAGAAGTGTTCAGATATACCAATAATTTCAGAGTCAACATCTATAAGCAGTTCACTAACTTTATCTCTAATACCTTGTATATTTTGATGAAATATACTAATTCCCTCATTAACGGATACCCAAGCTTTGTAGAAAGTGGTTTCTTTGTTAGAGAGACTTCCCTTAAGCAGGAATACCTATCAGCTGACTTCAATCTAAAAAAGGTACAGCTCTAACACCCACAACTACCGGAATTTTCCCATGAGTGATCCCACCACCCCCACCTATGCTGTCACCTATAAGTTTTGCCAACCTCCCCTTCCCATACCTGTTGAGGTGTAGGCCATGTCTAGTGAAGCCCGTCCTGCCGATAGACTCCACCAACACCACTGAAATGTGACTCATGCCTTCTGTCATCAGCGCACCCTCAAGTCTCATGTTATTACGCCTGACGGTTGTATTAAGATGAGGCCGATCGTGACGCTGAAACAGTTCCACGAAATGCACATTCGTGTTGCCAGTCTGAGTGGCTATCTTTTCCAGGTCACCATCTATGTCATACTGCCCATCCCTATCAATACTATTACAAGCCCCACCCACAATCACTACCTGATCCTCTTTAGTAAAATCCCTACATAACCCCCCTATGTTAAAAGTCACCTGAGCCAATCCTGCATTAGGCTTCACAATGCTGGTGACCTGGTACTCACTCCCCAAAACTTCCTGCAACTGCTGGCCTACACCTCTACCATGAGAACTACCTAACAGCAGAACCTTCTTCTTTCTCTTAGACTTTGCAACTGTCCTAGCCATTGTAACTGCTGAGGTCTGCTGCATACTTCCTACATCTACAGCTACTAGAGATTCCTCTCCACTAGACTCTGACAGTTGGTCATATGTCAGTTTTAGTATAATATATTTGTCCAATGAATACCCATTTATCATCTGCATTTCTTCTTGGTGTAGCAATTTTAATGGCCAGTAGTGTAGTAGCAGCCTGAAAATTATGATGTTCGAAAAGGTGAGACCAGCAGCAAAGTTCCTTAGTTCACTGACAGAAAGCTAACGACAACTTAAGGTTTCATTGACATTAATAAATGGATTCAAGCCAATACACAGTCACTACACTTTGGGGAAAAAACCTAACTATTTGCAGCTCAGACCTAGAAGAGAATTTCACACAACAGGTGGACAATATGTGACATACCGTTAGAAGTGGTTGACAGTGTTAAATTAGTGGCACTAAAATTTGAAAATTAAATTCATTTGGGAGGAGCATGTAACAAAACGGCTGAAATGCCTAAAAATATCTTTGACACGAGGATATTGACAGACATTATACTCCGATTAAAACTGTTTCAACTAGTCGAGTGGTAAGGGCCAGTCAACGTCCAGTAGTAGTTCTCTCTCGAATTTCACGTGCTCGCTTTGTGGCCTGTTTTCTAGGTTAAGGTGCTTTTATATGTGCCGTATGTCACCGCGATAGCGTTCCCTTCAGCATTGTGGCAATGTGACTGCAATTTAAGGATATGGCAGGGCAATATTGCTAATGAAGGTAATTGGCGACGAAATGTTGCAGGTTTGTCGGTGTTGTCCAAAGAGGGTGGACAATATTTCGCGTTGCAGGGCAATATCTATCTCTGTCTACTGCATAATAAGTGTAAAACAAAGGATAGCGCTACAGACAGAGAGATGCTGAATGAAACGTGTTTGGCTGTCAAGAGGGCAATGTATGAAGCTTTCAGTGACTACCGCTGCAAAAAACTGTCGAATGATCTTTCACAAAACCCAAAGAAGTACTGGGCAGAAAGGGGGCCGCAAAGAGAGTAGTGCATTATCGCCCGGCTTAAGTTTTTTGGTTCTTTGTGTAACAGTGGCGGTTAATCGGAACATTAACACACTAATCTCTTACCTCAAGGCATGTCCTGTGAATAGCACAGTGTAATTATTTTTATTTGTTACTTATAGTATTTAATTCTCCATAAAAATCAATATGGATACCGCAAACAGAAATCCTGCGAAACTCAGCTCGCTCTTTCCTCCATGAGATCCACAGCGCAGTGGACAACGCCACTGAGGTTGATGCCGCGTTCCTTGATTTCAGTAAGACATTTGACACCGTCCCGTATTGCCGTTCAATGACAAAAAATACAAGGTTACGGTGTTTCGGAGCAGACCTGCGATTGGATTCAAGACTTTCTTGCAAATAGAACTCAATACGTCGCTCTTAACGGAACTAAATCGACAGATGTAAAGGTAATATCCGGAGTACCACAGGGAAGTGTGATAAGACCGTTGCTGTTTACAATATACACTCCTGGAAATTGAAATAAGAACACCGTGAATTCATTGTCCCAGGAAGGGGAAACTTTATTGACACATTCCTGGGGTCAGATACATCACATGATCACACTGACAGAACCACAGGCACATAGACACAGGCAACAGAGCATGCACAATGTCGGCACTAGTACAGTGTATATCCACCTTTCGCAGCAATGCAGGCTGCTATTCTCCCATGGAGACGATCGTAGAGATGCTGGATGTAGTCCTGTGGAACGGCTTGCCATGCCATTTTCACCTAGCGCTTCAGTGGGACCAGCGTTCGTGCTGGACGTGCAGACCGCGTGAGACGACGCTTCATCCAGTCCCAAACATGCTCAATGGGGGACAGATCCGGAGATCTTGCTGGCCAGGGTAGTTGACTTACACCTTCTAGAGCACGTTGGGTGGCACGGGATAAATGCGGACGTGCATTGTCCTGTTGGAACAGCAAGTTCCCTTGCCGGTCTAGGAATGGTAGAACGATGGGTTCGATGACGGTTTGGATGTACCGTGCACTATTCAGTGTCCCCTCGACGATCACCAGTGGTGTACGGCCAGTGTAGGAGATCGCTCCCCACACCATGATGCCGGGTGTTGGCCCTGTGTGCCTCGGTCGTATGCAGTCCTGATTGTGGCGCTCACCTGCACGGCGCCAAACACGCATACGACCATCATTGGCACCAAGGCAGAAGCGACTCTCATCGCTGAAGACGACACGTCTCCATTCGTCCCTCCATTCACGCCTGTCGCGACACCACTGGAGGCTGGCTGCACGATGTTGGGGCGTGAGCGGAAGACGGCCTAACGGTGTGCGGGACCGTAGCCCAGCTTCATGGAGACGGTTGCGAATGGTCCTCGCCGATACCCCAGGAGCAACAGCGTCCCTAATTTGCTGGGAAGTGGCGGTGCGGTCCCCTACGGCACTGCGTAGGATCCTACGGTCTTGGCGTGCTTCCGTGCGTCGCTGCGGTCCGGTCCCAGGTCGACGGGCACGTGCACCTTCCGCCGACCACTGGCGACAACATCGATGTACTGTGGAGACCTCACGCCCCACGTGTTGAGCAATTCGGCGGTACGTCCACCCGGCCTCCCGCATGCCCACTATACGCCCTCGCTCAAAGTCCGTCAACCGCACATACGGTTCACGTCCACGCTGTCGCGGCATGCTACCAGTGTTAAAGACTGCGATGGAGCTCCGTATGCCACGGCAAACTGGCTGACACTGACGGCGGCGGTGCACAAATGCTGCGCAGCTAGCGCCATTCGACGGCCAACACCGCGGTTCCTGGTGTGTCCGCTGTGCCGTGCGTGTGATCATTGCTTGTACAGCCCTCTCGCAGTGTCCGGAGCAAGTATGGTGGGTCTGACACACCGGTGTCAATGTGTTCTTTTTTCCATTTCCAGGAGTGTATATAAATGATCCAGTAGAAAGCGTCGGATGCTCTTTAAGGCTATTCGCAGATGATGCAGTTCTCTATGCCAGGTAGCTACGCCAGAATATAGTAAGAATTTGCAGAACGACCTGCAGAGAAGTGATGAATGGTGCAGACTCTGGCAGTTGACCCCGAACGCAAATAAATGTAACATATTGCGCATACATAGAAAAAGAAATCCACTACTGTGCAACTACACTACTGATGACAAACAGCTGGAGACAGCGTCTGCCGTAAAATATCTAGGCGTAACTATCCAGAGCGACCTTAAGTGGAATGACCATATAAAACAGATAGTGGGAAAAGCGGACACCACACTCAGGTTCATCGGAAGAATCTTAAGGAAATATAACTCATCCACTAAAGAAGTGGATTATAAGGCACTTTTTCGCCAGATTTTTGAGCATTGTTCATCTGTCTGGGATCCCTATCAGATAGGACTGATATAAGAGATAGAGAAATCCAACGAAGAGCGGCGCGTTTCGTCGTGAGATCGTTTAGCTGGCGAGAGAGGGTTACAGAGATGCTAAACAAACTCCACTGTCAGACGTTACAAGAGAGGCGTTGTGCATCACAGAGAGATTTTCTATTGAAATTTCGGGACAACACTTTTCAGGAGGAGTCAGACAACATATTACTTCCCCCCACGTACATCTCGCGTATTGACCACGAGGAGAAAACGAGAAATTAGAGCCAATACAGAGGCTTACCGACAATCATTCTTCCCACGCACTATTCGTGAGTGGAACAGAGTTGGAGGGATCAGATAGTGGTAACGAAAGTACTCTCCGACACACACCATTAGGTGGCTTGCGGAGTATGATGTAGGTGTAGATGTAATTACATCGAATGTACAAGGCTTGTAGAAAGTGCCTAGCAGTATCGGCCATTGTATTTTCTGTGATAATATCGGGTGTTAACGATACACTGCACTGGTATTTATTGATTAATAATAGAACACAAGAATGGGAACTTATTGTTATTATTTCAACCCAATTCATCAATGTTCAGCTCATTGTTTTACAGAGATCGCAAATAAAATACAAAATATTCTCCTAATCCACACAAGCAACATGAGCCCAGCCTCTACACTTGCTACACAACGCCCAGTGTTCTTCAAATTACTCCAAAGACGTAATTCACTTCTCAGTCTCATCTGTTGATCCACTACTTCCAGTGAATTCCAGTTTTCATCGCTTTGAAATTGGCTTTCCATGCTCTCTTTGTGTGATCATTGTATTTTGGAACACCCTACTTCGGCTTTCTTCGGCTCTCTTTCAGACTTCATTTTTTTCTGATTTTATTCTCTTCTCTTCGATGGCGATCTTTTTTATTGTTGAAAACGCCTCAGCTGCCTCCCTCGCGGTCGTTTTGTTAGACATAAACCTTCCTCACAGCCATTTTCAACCACTCTTCACTCCACTTTCCTCTTACTTTTCCCTCATTTCCCGTCAATTCAATCTGAAAAGAAGTAAGAATAAGAAAATATAATTTAGAAATTGAAATTACCTCTGGCCGATACTGAAACACAACCGAGTGGCCGGTACTGCCCGACAAACACGCAGTAGTATCTACTCATGTTGTAAGTTCCTTCATAGAAATTACCATAAAAAGTTTGTTAAATGTCATTCCTTACATAACGTAGATAACCGAAATATAGTAAAGAAATTAATTACTTACCTGAAGAAAGGGTAGCACAGACCTCAAAATATCCGCCATGCCCTGAGAGCTACAACCACACCATCTAGCACTCAGAGCAAACAAAGCACTGAAGAGAGAAATAAGATATTCGACTCCAGCGCACATGGATACACGAGCTTGCTTCTCCTTACTGTACAGTTCTATTGATTGGAGGCGGAAAAGGAAATCACAGTACCGCTCGAAACTGTAAGCCAGCCGATATTGATGACTCTCCCGCATATAAAGGCTGTTAGGGGCATCAAAATATTCACTCACAAGCCAATGACACAGCGACTGAAACTGAGGATAGCACAACGAAAGCAGAAATGCTTAACTCCGTTTTCAAATGTTCCTTTGCAAAGGAAGTCCCAAGAGAATTGTCCCAATTTAGTCCTCGTATCACTGAAAAGATGATCAAAATAAGTGTTAGTCCTGTCGAGAAACAACTGAAATCGTTAAAATTGAACAAAGCTCCAGGCCCCGATGGAATCCCTTTCGGATTCTATACTGAGTTTGCGGCTGAGTTAGCCCCTCTTTTAACTACAATCCATCGTAGATTACTCGAACAAAAAACAGTGCTCAGTGTTTCTAAGATAGCACATGTCATACCTGTTTACAAAAAGTGTAGCAAAAGAGATCATAAAACTACCGTCTCGTATCCTTGCCATAGATTTGTTGCAAAATCCTAGAACGTATTCTGAGCTCATACGTAATGAGATATCTGGAACAAAATGACCTCCTCCATGCCAATCAGCGCGGATTCTGAAAATATCGATCATGCGACACCCAACTCACACTTTTGTCACATGCCATACTGAAAGCTTTGGGTCAAGGTAGATGCAGTATTTCTTGATTTCTGAAAGGCATTTGATTCAGTACAGATCTACGTTTATTATCAAAAGAACTTTGGGCCGATAACAAAAGCATGGCTGAGACACCTAATGAACAACTGTGTCCAATCCTGCGAGATTCCTAAACTCTGGAGGAAAGCCGAAGTTATAGCTATCCGCAAACCAGGCAAGGACCAAAATGATCCTAAAAGCTACCGCCCTATATCTCTCCTATGTCATCTGTATAAACTTCTTGAAACACTCGTCCTACACCGACTAACGGAGAAGCTAGAGACAATATACATTCCACAGCAGGCTAGATTCAGACAGGGAAAGAGCTGCACATCTCAAGTGTTGAAACTAACACAGCACATCGAAGATGGTTTTGAAAGGGAAGGGTTTACAGAAGCTGTATTGATAGATCTAACAGCAGCTTATGACACAATTAATCATAGAGGACTTCTTATGAAGCTGTACAAAGCCACTAGAGACTACCAGCTCATATGTTTCATAAGGAATCTCCTTGAAAATAGAAGATTTTTTGTTGAATTCCAGGGCAAGAGAAGCAGTTGGAGATCACAGAAAAACGGATTACCCCAGGGAAGTGTGCTTGTCCCAGCTTTGTTTAGCATCTACACAAATGATCAACCACTACCTGAAGGAACACAGAGCTTCATCTATGCAGATGATTGTGCTATCACCGCCCAAGCCCGCTGCTTTGAAACTGTTGAAGAGAATCTGTCCAAAGCATTCAGAGAACTGTCAGCTTACCACAGGGAAACCCAGTTGAGACCAAATCCTGGAAGAATACAGACTTGCGCTTTCCATATCAAAAATTGGCAGGCAGCTATAGCCCTCAAAATCACCCGTGAAGAAACATCACTAGAACACTGTACATATCCGAAATACCTAGGGGCCACCCTTCACCGTGCATTAACATATAAGAGGCACTGCCTAAATACCAAGCAAAAAGTGGCAGCCAGGAACAATACCATCAGAAAGGTAACAGGCACAACGTGGGGGGCACACGCCAACACTGTGAGAACCTCTTCCCTTGCATTGTGTTACTCTGCCGGAGAATACGCAAGCCCAATGTGCTTCGATTCTTGCCACGCGAAAACAGTAGATGTCTCTCTTAATGGTACTTGCCGTTTCATCACCGGGTGCCTGAAGCCTACTCCTCTGGATAAACTGTACAGCCTCGCGGGTATTGCACCCCCCGACATCCGCCGTGAGGTAGCACCAAAAAGTGAGAAGAAAAAATCAGAAAGTTTTGAAGCTCACCCCCTATATGGCTATCAACCGGCAAACCCACGACTAAAATCCAGAAAGAGCTTCCTCAGATCTACCGAGGCTCTAGTTGGGGCACCACAGCAATGCCGAATCGAACTATGGCGTGCAAGGCTTACCAGTACTGTGGGATGGATTACACCAAGCGCAAGACTGCCACCCGGCTACGTAGAGAATTGGAGTACATAGAGATCCCTCAACAGACTACGCTCGGGTGTCACGAAATGTAAGAGCAGTTTGACTAAATGGGGTTTCCCAGAGGAGCCGCCACTCTGTGAGTGTGCAGACGACCTTCCACCTGCTCTAGTGTACCCAGTGTCCAGCAACATGCACAGCAGAAGACCTGCTACGTGCAACGCCAAATGCAATAGAGGTCGCTAACTTCTGGGCGGCAAAAGTGTAAATAATTGTCTTGTAAATATATATAAACACGACATATATACATATTGTACATTATTTTATACATCGTAAATGCTTTTGACAAGAATAAATAAATAATCAAAAGTATTATCGTATGGGGTATCAAGTGAAATTTGTGACGGGATCGAGGATTCTTTGGTAGGCGGGACACAGCATGTTATCTTGGATGGAGTCATCGTGAGATGTAGAAGTAAGTTCGGGTGTGCCCCAGGGAAATGTGTTGGGACCCTTGCTCAATTTAATAGTAACTCCTGACTTTTTGCAGATGATGCAGCTACGTGTAATGAAGTACTGTCTGAAAGTAGCTGCATAAATATTCAGTCCGATCTTGATAAGGTATCAACGTGGTGCAGAGATTGGCTACTTGCTCTAAATGTTCAGAAATTCACTTCACAAGCCATAAAAAAGTAGTATCCTATGACTATAATATCAGGGAGCCACTGTTTGAATCGGCCAACTCATACAAATACCTGGATATAACACTTTGTAGGGATATGAAATGGGATGATCACGTAGGCTCAGTTGTGGGGAACGCAGGTAGCAGATTTCGATTTACACTGGGGAAGTTGTAACACCCTAATAAACAACCCCTTGTATAAAAGAAGTAGGAAAATTAGTCATCCTGACAGTGACGGCAGCTAATGACGACATATTTTACGCTTGTGATAATTTGATCAACAGGAAAGTCATGTGAATAATAACATTTATCATGAAATAGAGATTGAATGAAAGAATACGATAGGATACGCCACAAAAACATCAAAGAAAGAATTGCAAAATAATTAGTAACGAAGGTTAAAGCCCAGATGGTAAATAGGCCAAAAATAACCTTTACAATAGAAGAGAGTTGTAGCCGCAACGAAAAGGAAGTTCTATGTGACTACAATGTAACTCGGGAATGGAAATGTTAGCTTCAGTTGCTATCTAGTCGCTCTCTAGTACTATTGCGATTGTAGTACGCATGTAAGCGCTACTAGATTGTTTTAAGCTAATCAGGAGTTTGAAGTTTTGCGATATAGACTGAGGCATTATTCAGAAGTCATATTAAAGCAAAGTCATCTTTACCGTTAGCAAGATAACGGGGTACGGAGATTCGCGACGAAGTTAAATCGTGTGGGATGTGTGATGGGACTTAGCCTTCGTGATACTGAATAAGCACGAACATTCAAGGACATTGAAAAAGAAAGATCGCCGACAGAAAAACAATTATTAGTCTCGAGTAAGTAACATACAAACGCCAACACGAAGAAGTTGTCAAGGACAGGATTATTGATGCAAACGGAAGCACTTCCCTGAGTGAGAAATCGGTGTGCGTGCTCAGCGTAGGGACAATTAATTACAAGGAACAATAAAATTGGATTCAATATTTAATTCTTCGTGTCGCCTACATAATTGAATAGACAATATCATGGGTATTAGCGAAAATTAATAGACTATTAGAATATTATGAAGTGAAAAATGAATTCATGATTATTTAACAATGAACAATCATCGATTTGTCCCAAGATTGCGACGCATTCTGAACATTGCTTGAGTATATGTTATCTCTGGAATTACGTTGTGTAGTTATTGAACACGCGACGTAGCGACGTCTTGACGACAGAATAACAATTTATCAACTTAACGTCCTTGCAATTCCATAATGTGGCCACGACTTGGATGATGGATTGAAGATTCAAGACTTTATAGTATTAATATTCAACAACCATTGTCTAATCGGCCATAATAAAAAGAAGAACTACAGTTAGCCAGTTCGCACAAGCTGAAAAGTCTGTCGCGGACTCACAACAAAAGAAAACTACGCGAAGAGTTTGTGTTTTTTTACTAGTTACAGGGTGGCGTTGTCGTGAGCGACGGATGCCGTTACGTCATACCGACTGGGATAACCATCATCGCCGAGTCGTGTCAACTCTAGGGAGACCCTGACGCCGCAAAGTGCATTCAGTCTACGAAGGAGATTGCTCACCAATCACTCGTGCGACCAATCCTAGAAAACTGCACAGGTGTGTGGGACCTGTACCAAATAGGACTAGCAAGGGATATTGAACGTATACAAAGGACAGCACGAATAGTCACAGGTTTGTTTGACCCGCGAGAGTGTCACAGAGATGTTGAAAGAACTGAACTGGCAGACTCCTTAAGATAGACGGAAACTAGAACGAGAAAGTCTACTTACAGAGTTTCAAGGATCGGCTTTAAATCATGACTCTAGCAATGTACTACAATAACCTGTGAGGACAAGATTGTATTAATTAGAGCACACACAAAGCCGTTTAAACAATCATTGTTCCCGCGCTCCATACGTGGGAGAAACTCTGTAACTGGTTCAATGGAACAAACCCTCTCCATGCCCTACACAGTGGTTTGCAGAGTATAGCTGTAGCGGCAGACGTAGAGAACTAAACGGATTATGATGCTGCAGTTAGTATCCCTGATTTCTCAAAGGATCCTCTACTGCAGTCTGGAACATACATTCCACATTTTATTATCCTTCTTGCACATTATGTTCTACCAATACCTTCAATAACTTGCCAGCAGCCATAAAAAGCTTAACAACCAATGAAATTCAGTTTAAGAGAAGCCTAAAGGATTTATTGGTATTGGTGGCCAACTCCTTCTACTCCATTGATGAATTTCTCAGTAAAACCAACTGATATATATATATATATATATATATATATATATATATATATATATATATATATATATATAGTGTGTGTGTGTGTGTAAGTACAATCTAACTTCTGCACCATTTCAGTGCAGTAATGTGTTCATTGTAAATAAGTGTTATAGTAGTTGTATTACATGTTTATTACCTTATAAATAAATAAAAAACTTTTTAATTTTAAATTCAGTGCATTAGTATTTGTAAAATAACTCTTTCATATAGTGTTCATTAAAAAATGACGATCATTCCACTTGAGACCTGTGGAATGGTATATTAGCTTATTTGTTTTAGTTGTAAATATTTGTCATGTATTGTTGTTTTTCTGACATGTTCCACACCCTGGAGGACCTCCTCACTACGGATCAATTGGAATGAAAGTAAATCTAATCTAATCTAATCTTCAGTGTAAGTGAAGATTTATCTCACGATACTATTCAATACGGCCATACACAATGAATATATGCAAAGGAAGCCAATTATGTAAAACATAATCAAAATCTGGAATCACCTACAGAGGAATAGTGACTGTAAATCGTCGTGTTGGAAAAATCACAATATACAATTTCCATTTCATGTTCTTTTTGTTGTGCATACACAGAAATTTTGATGGTTCTGTTCATCACATCGTCTTTTCTCGTTTAGCATTATTTTCCGGGAACATGGATATGGTACCTAGGTTGGATGTTACAGAGACTGTGTCGTTAGTGAGGCGAGGGTAGGTCTTCACCGCTGGCTCACAGTGTAATCTTGACCAGGCAGACGGTCCTGAGTTCTAAAACACTGCTCTTACATTGCTGGTTCTTTCAGTAAATTTACAAGCTGAACAACTGTGTCTTTGAAATTCCACACACATGTGCCCTTCATATTCAGTGAACTTGTGCATAGTTCCCATTTAAATAACGACTAGCGAACCCGAGAATGCTTCGAAAATGCTAAATATGTACAGGAATTGAATATCCATCCAAAATTCCTTGCCCCCATCTCATCTTCCCCCCCCCCCTCCCCATCTCTATTTCCATCTCCTCCTCCGCCCTCTTTACGTTTCATTTTTGTCTGTAGGTTCAGTAGAATATCGTGTAAAAATCAGAAGTAATTCCGTCAAGATATTTTCGAGATTTTGGGTAACAACGTTTCCCCTTTATATATACACATCAAAAAAAGTTTTGCATCCCCTCAGTTCCGAGAGTTCCGGAACCTGTACAGAAAATTGGAATAGAGATCAACATACACATCATTTCCGCCCATTTTGTAGCTCATGAAAATCACGCTTTGCATGTTGTACCACCATACACAAAAACCTTCAGAGGTGATGGTTCAGTTTCTGTACACACCAGTACGTCTAATACGCAGCAGCACGCACTCTTGCATTGATGCATACCTGTAATCGACGTGGCATACTATCCACAAGTTCATCAAGGCACTGTTGGTCCAGACTGTCCCACTCGTCAATGGCGATTCGGCGTATATCCCTCAGAGTGCTTGGTGGGTCATGTCGTCCACAAATAGTCTTTTTCAATCTATCCCAGGCATGTCGTTAGGGTTCATGTCTGGAGAATATGCTGGCCACTCTAGTCGAGCGATGTCGTTATCCTGAAGGAAGTCATTCACAAGATGTGCACGATGGGGGCGCGAATTGTCGTCCATGAAGACGAATGCCTCGCCAATATGCTGCTGATATGGTTGCACTATCAGTAGGAGGATGGCATTCACGTATCGTACAGCCGTCACGGCGCCTTCCATGATCACAGCGGTGTACGGTGGCCCCACATAATGCCACACCAAAACAGCAGGGAACCTCCACCTTGCTGCACTCGCTGGACAGTGTGCCTAAGGCTTTCAACTTGACCGGGATGCCTCCAAATACGTCTCCGACGATTGTCTGGTTGAAGGCATATGCGGCACCGGTGAAGACAACGTGATGCCAATCCTGAGCGGTCCATTCGACATGTTGTTGGGGCCATCTGTACCGCGATGCATGTTTTCGTTTTTGAAAAGATGGCAAAAAAATGTGCGAATGTGTGTGAAATCTTATGGGACTTAACTGCTAAGGTTATCAGTCCCTAAGCTTACACACTACTTAACCTAAATTATCCTAAGGACAAACATACACACCCATGCCCGAGGGAGGACTCGAACCTTCGCCGAGGCCAGCCGCATAGTCCATGACTGCAGCGCCTGAGACCGCTCGGCTAATCACGCGCGGCTGCAAAGATGGACTTCACCATGGAGGTCGGGAGTGAAGTTGCGCATCATGCAGCCTATTGCGCACGTTCTGTGACTGTACGAAAGTATTATTTAACATGGTGGCGTTGCTGTCAGGGTTCTTCCGAGCCATAATCCGTAGGTAGCGGTCATTCACTGCAGTAGTTGCCCTTGGACGGCCTGAGCAACGCATGTCATCGACAGTTCCTGCCTCTCTGTATCTCCTCCATGTCCGAACAACATCGCTTTTGGTTCACTCCGAGACGCCTGGACACTTTCCTTGTTGAGAGCCCTTCCTGGCACAAAGTAACAATGCCGACGCAATAGAACCGCGATATTGGCCGTCTAGGCAAGGTTGAACTACAGATAACACAAGCCGTGTACGTCCTTCCTGGGGGAATGTCTGAACTGATCTGCTGTCGGACCCTCTCCGTCTAATAGGCGCTGCTCGTGAATGGTTGTTTACATTTTTGGGTGGGATTAGTGACGTTTATGAACAGTCAAAGGGACTGTGTCTGTGATACAATATCCACAGTCTACGTCCATCTTCAGGAGTTCTGGGATCTGGGGTGATGCAAAGCTTTTTTTTATGTGTATATTACGTATATATGTAGTAGTCCGAACGATACTTAGAGTATCGTATAAGAATATGGGGTAAATCGGTCAAGAACTTATCGATGTTTGTGGTAACTACCCTTCCCCTTTATGTATTACAAAAATATTCAGCCTATGCCCGTCCGAACGTTCGTTAGAGTGCCGTGTAAAAATTTGTAGTAAATCAGTCAACAACTTTTCGAGAATTTTGGTAACAACCTTTCCCCTTAACATACTAAATATGTATTTGTACGTTATCTGCATAACTGCCAAATTGATGTTTTTTGTTATGAAATCATGTGACAGTTCTACCGTCAAATTAAACGCAATATTTGTTATTTCCTTTTCGTACCATAAATACAATTATTATCCACAAATACGTACATACAAAAAAAATCAACCAGTTCGGTCGAGACATTCTCAAGTGATGATCTTTTGCAATTGATCTTAATTTCCGACTTTTCTGTTGGATTTTCCGAGAGAATTCTTTCATACAGACCTTGTCCTGATAATGACGAACACAAGAACAACAACAAAAATGATCCAAATCGGTCAAGCCTTCTCTGGTGATGATCTTCATAAATGCAACAAATGATTTTTATTTATATAGTTATATTACAAATATAGCATATGTTCGTCCGAATGTTCATCAGAGTATCGTGTAGAAATTGGAAGTAAATCGGTCACGATCTTTTCGAGATTTGTGGTAACAACGCTTTCCCTTTTAAAAATATACAGCCTATCTGCCCGTATCCCCTCGAGTAAAAACTTGAAGTAAATCGGTCAAGAACTTTTCTGAATTTGTGGTAACTGCCCTTCTTCTTTACGTATTAGTGATATATGAATATCTTGCATACATTTCAAAAATATATGGCCTATATCCGTCTGAAGGTTCGTTAGAGTGTCGTGTAAAACTTTGTAGTAAATTGGTCAAGTACTTTTCGAGATTTTCGGTAGCAGCGTTTCCCCTTTATGTATAAAACTGTCAAACTGATTTTTTGTTATGAAAACGTGTGACAGCAGAACTGTCAAACTGAACACAATTTTTTCTATTTTGTTTCTAATAGCAAAAAATGCCATTACCATCCACAACTACCAACACACACACACACACACACACACAAATCAACGTAATCGGTCGAGCCGTTCTCAATTGATGATCTTTCACAACTGATTATAATTTCCGACTTTTCCGGTGGATTTTCCAAAAGTTTTCTTTCAAGCAAACGTTGTCCTGACCGTTATGAACAGAACAAAGACAAAAATTAACCAAATCTGTCGAGCCATTCGTAACTGATGATATTTCATACATGCGCCAATTGATGTTAATTTCAGTCTTTCCCGTTGGATTTTCCAAAAACTTTCTTTCATATAAACCTTGTTCTAACAATGACGAACACAACAATAAAAGATCAACCAAATAGGTCAAGGCGTTCTCAGGTGATTATCTTTTATACGTGCGGCAATTGGTTTTTATTTATATAGATTTTAACCGCGGTACCATACCGTTAAACTGCATTATTATAGCGTAGCAATGCGCTGCGTAAGCTAATAAATCTTGTGTGACGTTAATACGAATCTTTTATAATTCATTTTTAAAGATCTGCTGTCTGATATTTTTAAAAAAGCAGATGGTATAGTATACAATTTTACATGTAGTAGGACATTGTTCCACATTGCCAGCAAAATTTGTTTTGAGCATTAAAACAAGGGTAATATTACATAGAAAAGTAAATTAACTGTAGGAAACGTAATGTTAAAATAATAAATGTTAGTAATTTAGAAGAAAAGATGGAAAGATAGGAAAGAGACGGTCTACAATTTTTTTACTGTTAAAATATAACATATAAATTATGGTTCTTGTTGTTACTATTCCAGATGGGAGGGCCTCGGCAGAAACATCGAGCATGTCCGACCTGAAATAGCATGCAAAATGAAGTCTCTGTGCGTATATTTTTCTACTGTTTAAGAACTAATACTAATTATCATATTAGGGCATACCACTTGCAGTGTTTGTTTGTACTGCTATATCTTGACGCATTGCTGCATGTTAGGTGTGTGCTTTTGGTGTTGTGTGTTTTTGGGCATGATGCTGTTTCCTTAACCACTACCATAGGCTGAAGGGGAGCCTCGCCTTCTCGTATGGTGTATTCCTTAGATTTAATGATTGTTTCGTTGTTTATATTAGTTATTTTACTTTATCTTATTTAGTTATTAAATTTAAAGTGCTGTTTAGATACATGAACCAATCACATGCTAGTCTGCTCTTCTTATAATTATCTTATTTATCTATTTTAGGTTTTATACTCGTTATGTCACAAGTCTGTGGCTGATGTTGCGTTTGTGTGTTTTTCTATGTCTGCATCTATATGTGTGTCTATGGCTGTGTCTGAGTTTGTATCTTCCCGAGGACCCTGTTGTCATGTTTGTTGTGTGTCTGTTCGAGATCTGCCGTATTATTTTCTTGTCTATAGACGTCATGCAGTGTTCTTGAAGCCGTATCAAAGATGTTACTTCGAGCACATTATTTGCGTGGGTCTGGTAACATTTCTTTGGTGTCATTACATTCTGTTGCAGGTCTTACGTGTGTGAGGGTATTGCTATGTAATGGCATGTTTTCAGGAGACCAACTTGCCCCATATATGCACGTAGCGCTCTGGCTGAGCCCCACGCGGTTCGGATGCGCTGCATACGGACCGTGACCGGTCAAAAAACGAACCATACCGCGTCTTGGATCCACATGCTTCAGTCGTTTCCGCATATCGGGAAGAAGGCGAAAACGTGAAGGCCTTTGTCGGTCTTCTCCCACTCCCGTTGCCGTCTGTCAAGGCGGCAGATGTTTAATTGACGCATGTCCACAATGTTCTCCCTTGTCATTTCTCGAACCCTCCCGTGTCTGCCGCTCTTCGGACAAACGCTGCTCTGTGTCGGATAGTGAATTCAACGGGGCAAGTCCCCAGAACCACACACAAGGCTCATGCCGGAGTGGTGCCAAAAGTGCCCGACATTCTGAGTAGTATACAACTCTGTCCTCGCCTCATTGTGTTTCTATAGTTCACTAGAGGAGGAGGAGGAAATTAGTGTTTAACGTCCCGTCGACAACGAGGTCATTAGAGACGGAGCAGAAGCTCGGATTAGGGAAGGATGGGGAAGGAAATCGGCCGTGCCCTTTCAAAGGAACCATCCCGGCATTTGCCTGAAGCGATGTAGGGAAATCACGGAAAACCTAAATCAGGATGGCCGGACGTGGGATTGAACCGTCGTCCTCCCGAGTCCAGTGTGCTAACCACTGCGCCACCTCGCTCGGTATAGTTCACTATACACAGGGCTTCCAAGAGAGCTGTTTGATACTTACCTGGCGACTTCAGTGGTAGTCTGTATTGAGTGGTATTTAGCCTAGCAAGTTTGCGCATCAGTTTCGTCGCTTTGTCAATTGCCGGTCTGGTGTGCGCCTTAAAAGTAAGTCGTTCGTCAATATGTATTCCTAAATATGGTGTTACGATACTTGTCTCCTCTTTTTGTTACCCAGTTTAATACACTACTGGCCATTAAAATTGCTACACCAAGAAGAAATGCAGATGATAAACGGGTAGTCATTGGAAAAATATATTATACTAGAACTGACATGTGATTACATTTTCACGCAGTTTGGGTGCATAGATGCTGAGAAATCAGTACCCTGAACAACCACCTCTGGCCGTAATAACGGCCTTGATACGCCTGGGCATTGAGTTAAACAGAGCTTGGATGGCGTATACAGGTACAGCTGCCCATGCAGCTTCATCAAGAGCAGTGAGTGGCGTATTGTGACGAGCCAGTTGCTCGGCCACCATTGACAAGACGTTTTCAATTGGTCAGAGATCTGGAGAATGTGCTGGCCAGGGCAGCAGTCGAACATTTTCTGTATCCAGAAAGGCCCGTACAAGACCTGCAACATGCGGTCGTGCATTATCTTGCTGAAATGTAGGGTTTCGCAGGGTTCGAATAAAGGGTAGAGCCACGGGTCGTAACACATGTGAAATGTAACGTCCACTGTTCAAAGTGCCGTCAATGCGAACAAGAGGTGACCGAGACGAGTACCCAGTGGCACCCCATACCATCACGCCGGGTGATACGCCAGTGTGGCGATGACGAACACACACTTCCAATGTGCGTTCACCGCATTGTCACCAAACACGGATGCCACCATCATGATGCTGTAAACAGAACCTGGATTCACCGAAAAAATCACGTTTTGCCATTCGTGCAACCAGGTTCGTCGTTGAGTACACCATAGCAGGCGCTCCTGTCTGTGATGCAGCGTCAAGGGTAACCGCAGCCATGGTCTCCGAGCTGATAGTCCATGCTGCTGCAGACGTCGTCGAACTGTTCATGCAGATGGTTGTTGTCTTGCAAACGTCCCCATCTGTTGACTCAGGGATCGAGAAGTGGCTGCACGATCCGTTACAGCCATGCGGCTAAGATGCCTGTCATCTCGACTGCTAGTGATACGAGGCCATTGTGATCCAGCAGGGCGTTCCATATTACCCTCCTGAACCCACCGATTCCATGTTCTGCTAACAGTCATTGGCTCTCGACCAACGCGAGCAGTAATGTCGCGATACGATAAACCGCAATCGCGATAGGCTACAATCCGATCTTTATCAAAGTCGGAAACGTGATGGTACGCATTTCTCCTCCTTCCACGAGGCATCACAACAACGTTTCACCAGGCAACGCCGGTCAACTGCTGTTTGTGCATGAGAAATCGGTTGGAAACTTTCCTCATGTCAGCACGTTGTAGGTGTCGCCACCGGCGCCAACCTTGTGTGAATGCTTTGAAAAGCTAATCATTTGCATATCACAGCATCTACTTCCTGTCGGTTAAATTTCGCGTCTGTAGCACGTTATCTTCGTGGTGTAGCAATTTTAATGGCCTGTAGTGTAGTTGGTTTCCGTTTCAGTGCCCCTTTTAGTAGTAGATATACTGTTTTGTTTGCAGGTAATTTAAGTTTGTTTAGGCTATACCAATTACTTATGCATATGAGAAGTTGTGTAGTTTCGTTTCTTAGGTTTTAGGGAAACGTAGATTTAGCAGAAATTGCTGGATGGGGGCCTCAGGGAACAGCCTCGCTCCTGGTGCTCTCTTGACCACTAGATCGCGTGTCACATGTCGACCAGCGAATCGATGACGTTGCTCGGATACGGCAGAACGCAACGTTGCTGCCCACTAATGTGTAATTTGCGTGTAAGGGAATGCGATGTAGCAGGTCTCGGAATCGAAACCCCAGCTAGAGCTTCGAAATAAATATTAGAGCAGTGCAGACAGGTTCCACCGGTGTGATGCGCAGGCTGAAGTAAACGAGGTGAACTTGTGTAGCGAACAGACGTGAGCACAAACAGGCAGAGGAAACGAGAGACGGCAGTACAACATTAGTTCCTACAGATAGTGGAGAATGCTGATCCATATGTGTTCTAAGTATTTCAGTCTCGCTTGACAAAGTTGACATTAAGGGGCTCGTGTTGTCGGCGAAACGTCTTGGGAGGCTGTAAGGATACAGATATCGATACTATCCCGGACATATCGATATTACCGTTACGCATCGTTGATCCAGCGAGTTAACGTCGCTGACGGGGAAAAAACATTGTACTAGATTGGTATGGCTAGGCGCCCACGGTTCGCTTTGCGGCGATGGGTCGAGCATGAGCAAGCCTGCAGATACTGGCATTTACAAAAAGCGAGTAACCACTTTAGTCATGCAGATCACCTGATGGTAATATAGATAACTTTTTTTGTAAAATATCTGATGGCCTGGACGAGGTTATATATAAAAAAAGTTTTGCATCACCTCGTTTCCGAAAGCTCCAGAACCTGTACAGAAAACTGGAATAGAGACCAACATAAGCATCATTTCACCCGAGACCTTCAGAGGTGGTGGTCCAGATTGCTGTACACACCAGTACCTCTAATACCCAGCAGCACGTCTTCTTGCATTGATGCATGCCTGCATTCGTCGTGGCATACTATCCAGAAGTTCATCAAGGCACTGTTGGTGCAGATTGTCCCGCCCCTCAGCGGCGATTCGCGTACATCCCTCAGAGTGGGTAGTGGGTCACGTCGTCCATAAACGGCCTTTTCAATCTGTCCCAGGCATGTGCGATAGGGTTCACGTCTGGAGAATATGCTGGCCACTCTAGTCGAGCGATGTCGTTTTCCTGAAGGAAGTCATTCACAAGATGTGCGCGGTGGGGGCGCGAAATGTCGTCCATGAAGACAAATGCCTCACCAATATGCTGCCAATATGGTTGCACTATCGGTCGGAGGATGGCATTCACATATCGTACAGCCGTCACGGCGCCTTCCATGACCACCAGCGGCGTACGTCGGATCCACATAATGCCACCCAAAAATAGCAGGGAATCTCCACGTTGCTGCACTTGCCGGACAGTGTGTCTAAGGCGTTTAGTCTTGCTGGGTGCCTCCAAAGACATCTACGACGATTGTCTGGTTGAAGGCGTATGCGAGACTCGTCGGTGAAGAGAACGTCATGCCAATCCTGAGCGGTCCATTGGGAATGTTGGTGGGCCCATGTGTACCACGATGCATGGTGACGTGGTTGGAAAAATGGGCCTCGCCATGGACTTCGGAAGTGAAGTTGCGCATCATGCAGCATATTGCGTACAGTTTGAGTCGTAACACGACGTCCTGTGGCTGCACGAAAAGCATTATTCAACATGGTGGCGTTACTGTCATGGTTCCTCCGAGCCATACTCCGTAGGTAGCGGTCATCCACTGCAGTAGCAGCCCTTGGTCGGCCTGAGCGAGGCATGTCGTCGACAGTTCCTGCCTCTCTGTAGCTCCTCCATGTCCGAACAACATCGCTTTGGTTCACTCCAAGACGTCTGGACACTTCCCGTGTTGAGGGCCCTTCCTGGCACAAAGTAACAATGCGGACGCGATCGAACCGCGGTATTGACGGTCTAGGCATGGTTGAACTACAGATAACACGAGCCGAGTATCTCCGTCCTGATCGAATGACTAGAATTGATCGGCTGTCGTACCCCCTCCGTCTAATAGGCGCTACTCATGCTTGGTTGTTTACATCTTTGGGCGGATTTAGTGAAAAGGGACTGTGTCTGTGATCAAATATACACAGTCATCGTCTATCTTCAGGAGTTCTGGGAACCAGGGAGATTCAAAATGATCATTTCTGTAAATTAGTAAAAGTAGTGCTGGATGAGTCCAACAGACTCACAAGAAAGGCAGTAGGAGTAATCCACTAAACTACAGGCCCATATTATTAACGTCGATATGCAGGACGATTTTGGGACGTATATTGTGTTCGAACATTTTGAATTGCCTCGACGAGAAGGGTCTATTGACACATAGTCGTGCCGGCAGGGGTGGCTGAGCGGTTCTAGGCGCTACAGTCTGGAACCGCGCGACCGCTACGGTCGCAGGTTCGAATCCTGCCTCGGGCATGGATGTCTGTGATGTCCTTAGGTTAGTTAGGTTTAAGTAGTTCTAAGTTCTAGGGGACTGATGACCTCAGAAATTAAGTCCCATAGTGCTCAGAGCCATTTGAACCATTTTGACACATAGTCAGAATTTATTTTGAAAACATAGTTCTTGTGAAACACAACTATCTCTTCACTCACACGAAGTGTTGAGTGCTGTCGACATGGAATTTTAAATTGATTCCGTATTTCTAGATTTCCAGAAGGCTTTTGACACCGTACCTCACAAGCGGATTGTAATCAAATTGCATGATTATAGAATTTCGTCACAGTTATGCGACTTGATTCGTGATTTTCTGTCAGAGACGTCACAGTTCGTAGTCACTGACAGAAAGTCATCGAGTAAAACACAAGTAATTTCTGGCGTTCCCCAAGGTAGTGTTGTAGGTCCTCTGCTGTTCCTTTTATTTATAAACGATTTAGGAGACAATTTGATCAGTCGGCTTACGATGTTGCAGATGGTGCTGTCGATTATCGACTAGTAAAATCATCAGAAAATAAAAACCAATTAAAAAACGATTCGGATGAGATAACTGTATGGTGCGAAAATTAGCAATTGATCCTAAATATGAAAAGTGTGTGTTCATCCGCATAAGTGCTAATAGGAATCCGGTAAACTTCGGTTACACGATAAATCAGTGAAATCTAAATGCCATAAATTCAAATAAATACCTATGAATTACACTTAATAATAACTTAAATTGAAAAAAGCGCATAGAAAATCTTGTGGAGAAGCCGAACCAAAGACTGCGTTTTATTGGTAGAAACTTACAAGGGGAGGCCACGACGTTTGGAACGCGGATTTAGTTCAAACTTCGTACACTGGTAGTACTCCATGAGGACAACAAAATGTGTAAGCAGTAGCGCGTTCGTCTCAAGCGTTACTGAGAAAATCACAAGATAATTTCGGTCGTCGAATATATATCTGTGCGTGGCCATTATAACCATGAAGCGGCAAGAGGCGAGTGGTGCCGGCACGGTAGCTCAGCGTGTTCGGTCAGAGCGTTAATTTCCCTTTCTAATAAAAGAACTGAGCGAACGGATGAACGAACGAACGAACTCAAAGGCGTTATCGGACGTCCGCCCTGAACAAATTCAGGGAACAATAGAACAAAATGTTTTTATAAAAGAAAAAAGGTGGTTGGTGTTCAAGTCGCTGGATCGCTGGATCGAGTTCCGTTCGTCAGTTTTTTTTACTTTCAACACAGTCATTTTCTTTATTATTTATATTACAATTGATATAATGGGGAAAATACGTGTAATCGGATGAACTTTTATTAAATTTACAATGTTATTTAGCAGTCTACTAATTTTTATTATCACAAATAATGTAATATTCGTAACTATCGACTAGTAAACGATCAAACGCATAAAGTGATACTGCAATTGTCTGCTTCCCCACAAGATTTTCTATGCGCTTTTTTCAATTTAAGTTGTTCTTAATTGTAATTCATAGGTATTTATTTGAATTTATGGCATTTAGATTTGACTGATTTATCGTGTAACCGAAGTTTACCGGATTCCTATTAGCACTTATACGGATGACCTTACACTTTTCATATTTAGGATCAATTGCTAATTTGCGCACCATACAGATATCTCATCCGAATCGTTTTTTAATTGGTTTTTATTTTCTGATGATTTTACTAGTCGATAATCGACAGCACCATCTGCAACATCGTAAGCCGACTGATCAAATTGTCTCCTAAATCGTTTATAAATAAAAGGAACAGCAGAGGACCTACAACACTACCTTGGGGAACGCCAGAAATTACTTGTGTTTTACTCGATGACTTTCTGTCAGTGACTACGAACTGTGACGTCTCTGACAGAAAATCACGAATCAAGTCGCATAACTGTGACGAAATTCTATAATCATGCAATTTGATTACAATCCGCTTGTGAGGTACGGTGTCAAAAGCCTTCTGGAAATCTAGAAATACGGAATCAATTTGAAATTCCATGTCGACAGCACTCAATACTTCGTGTGAGTGAAGAGCTAGTTGTGTTTCACAAGAACTATATTTTCAAAATAAATTCTAACTATGTGTCAAAATGGTTCAAATGGCTCTGAGCACTATGGGACTTAATTTCTGAGGTCATCAGTCCCCTAGAACCTAGAACTACTTAAACCTAACTAACCTAAGGACATCACAGACATCCATGCCCGAGGCAGGATTCGAACCTGCGGCCGTAGCGGTCGCGCGGTTCCAGACTGTAGCGCCTAGAACCGCTCAGCCACCCCTGCCGGAACGACTATGTGTCAATAGACCATTCACTTCGGGGCAATTCAAAATGTTCGAACACAATATACGTCCCAAAATCGTCCTGCATATCGACGTTAATAATATGGGCCTGTAGTTTAGTGGATTACTCCTACTGCCTTTCTTGTGAGTCTGTTGGACTCATCCAGCACTACTTTTACTAATTTACAGAAATGATCATTTTGCATCTCCCTGGTTCCCAGAACTCCTGAAGATAGACAATGACTGTGTATATTTGATCACAGACACAGTCCCTTTTCACTAAATCCGCCCAAAGATGTAAACAACCAAGCATGAGTAGCGCCTATTAGACGGAGGGGGTACGACAGCCGATCAATTCCAGTCATTCGATCAGGACGGAGATACTCGGCTCGTGTTATCTGTAGTTCAACCATGCCTAGACCGTCAATACCGCGGTTCGATCGCGTCCGCATTGTTACTTTGTGCCAGGAAGGGCTCTCAACACGGGAAGTGTCCAGACGTCTTGGAGTGAACCAAAGCGATGTTGTTCGGACATGGAGGAGCTACAGAGAGGCAGGAACTGTCGACGACATGCCTCGCTCAGGCCGACCAAGGGCTGCTACTGCAGTGGATGACCGCTACCTACGGAGTATGGCTCGGAGGAACCATGACAGTAACGCCACCATGTTGAATAATGCTTTTCGTGCAGCCACAGGACGTCGTGTTACGACTCAAACTGTACGCAATATGCTGCATGATGCGCAACTTCACTTCCGAAGTCCATGGCGAGGCCCATTTTTCCAACCACGTCACCATGCATCGTGGTACACATGGGCCCACCAAGGATACGTACAGCTCAGAAGCGCACAGGCCGACCTTGTCTGTTGACTGACAGAGGCTGCCGACAATTGAAGAGGGTCGTAATGTGTAATCTATCCAGACCAATACACAGGAATTCCAAACTGCATCAGGATCCACTGAATGTACTATGACAGCTAGGCGGAAGGGAATAAAACTTGGATTTCATGGTCGAGCGGCTGCTCATAAGCCACTCATCACGCCGGTAAATGCTAAATGACGCCTCGCTTGGTGTAAGAAGCGTAAACATTGGACGAATGGCTCTGAGCACTATGGGACTTAACATCTATGGTCATCAGTCCCCTAGAACTTAGAATCACTTAAACCTAACTAACCTAAGGACATCACACAATACCCAGTCATCACGAGGCAGAGAAAATTTCTGACCCCGCCGGGAATCGAACCCGGGAACCCGGGCGCGGGAAGCGAGAACGCTACCGCACGACTACGAGCTGCGGACTAAACATTGGACGATTGAACAGTGGAAAAACGTTGTGTGGAGTGATGAATCACGGTACACACTGTGGCGATCCGATGGTAGGGTGTGGTTATGACGAATGTCCGGTGAACGTCATCTGCCAGCGTATATAGTGCGAACAGTAAAATTCGGAGGCGGTGCTGTTATGGCGTGGTCGTGTTTTGCATGGAGGGGGCTTTCACCCCTTCTTGTTTTACGTGGCACTATCACGGCACAGGCCTACATTGATGTTTTAAGCGCCTTCTTGCTTCCCACTGTTGAAGAGCAATTCGGGAATGGGGACTGCATCTTTCAACACGATCGAGCACCTGTTCATAATACACGGCCTGTGTGGAGTGGTTACACGACACTAACATCTCTGTAATGGACTGGCCTGCACAGAGTCCTGACCTGAGTCCTACAGAACACCTTTGGGACGTTTTGGAACGCCGACTTCGTGCCAGGCCTCACAGACCGACATCGATACGTCTCCTCAGTGCAGCACTCTGTGAAGAATGGGCTGCCATTCCCCAAGAAACCTTCCAGCATCTGATTGGACGTATGCCTGCGAGAGTGGAACCTATCATGAAGGCTAAGGATGGACCAACACCATATTGAATTCCAGCGTTACCGATGGAGGGCGCCACGAGCTTTAAAGTAATTTTCAGCCATGTGTCTTTGTGCTTTTGATCACATAGTGTACCACACATCTGCAGTAGCCGTGCCACTGTGAAGCGTGAGATTGCGTGTCTGCAGTCCTGTTACAGAGGAACGACAGGGTGACGGCCGAAAAAAATTCTTTTATTGCAAAATTCAAATGTATATACATTGAAGAATTATTTCTCAAAATATTATGTGCGAACTCCAAAAAGTGACGATTCTTTTGGGCGTTTGAAATCCAGCGTGCACACCTTGGCGTTAGCGAACCTGTTCCGCTTTCACGCTCCCTATTTATACCGATTTGGGTAAACCTGATTTGCGGGAGCGTTTTTTGGGCGGTTTTACTCAAAATGTGAACGGAAGTTTCAATAGATGCAGTTCGAAAATAACATCCAGCCGATGCGCTCAGCGACGAAAAGGTCTTTGAGGACTAAAATGAGGTGAAAGTAGCAGAAAGCGGTCATCCACCAGCTGGGGCGATAATTACTATCGACCAGGCATCGACGATATCCCGTGAGTTTCAAGCTTCGTCCCTTTTTTATACGGTAAATGCTTGTTAGATTTTAACCGCGTTTTTCTCAAAACCACGTTTTTAGGCATGGTTGTCGTCGTCCACACTACGATTTTCACCAGATTTTAGTAATTTTTGGTCTTCCTTGAAGCGAATTGAATTCTCTTCAGTTCATCGTAGCCGATTTTTTTATGTTGATATTAATTTTTTTGGCCAAAAAGAGGGGTCCAAAAATGGCCATTTTGTTTGAATATCTATAATTTCGCAATTATTTTTTTTCGCAAATTCCTACGGTGAACTAAAATTACATCTGTTGCATGGGGGCTTAATTAAAAAGAAATGACTAATATTAATGAATAAATGCAATAATTTTACTAGCTGTGTGACCGGTTACGAAGTCTCGTAACAGGTTGGCCCTGACTATTATTAGCACGCAATCTGACTTCATAAAATAAAAATAATGAATGACAAGGATTACCATTAACGCAACTGTTTAATTAAGTCCCCTGCAACTATAAAAACTACGAAACAAGCACAAGTGTAACTGTCCTGTGTGTGGTAGTGTGACTCAACGTACATGTATCTGGCTCGGTTCTTTCTCAATACAAAATATTTTAAACACCATTTACAATGAACTAATTGAAAAAGCAGAAATACTATAATTGCACATAGAAACCAGAATTACAAGTCTCATAAATGACCACGAGCCAGATGCTTTGTTGACTGTACCTGTGAGCAAGAGGAATTGTTATTAAAGAAAACTGTAATACCTTTTTACCTCATTATATATTGACGAAAATATTCCATTACACCAGCATCATAAATCAAAAGGCCATCTCCTTCAAATATATTCTGACAGTTGCATCTTCTTCCATCTATACATTACACCAAACGAACAGTACATCATTTTAGTCAACACTCAGATCGTCTACTCTCTCGCCCAACAGAACAACGACTGCTCTCGACATCCTCTGAACTACTACTGCTAGTGGAGGCGGCGGAATAATAATCTTTGGCGCAATCTCTGGCGCTGTGACTCAGTGTAGCCACCTTTCACTGTAAGAATCAGGGAGGTTTGTTAATTTCATGTTTCAGATAACCACAATCGGTGCTACAGCGACAACCGTCGATCTACCTCCTTTCAAAGCTGCCTCGGGAAAATTCCAATTACACAGTGAAGATATTAATATTTTTCAATAAAAAATATCAGTGAAAACTTCAATGTATGCGTTGTTCATTGCAGCAAACCCCATTTGTTTACTAGTTCCAGTACGGAGAAAAAAATCCTGAATTTGAGCAATATTTTCGTCTGTCATCCTGTCGTTTCCACTTAAACGCGATTGGAATTGCACCTGCTGCTTGACGTGTGTCCTTTCTTGCCTACTGCACAATGTAGCGGTCATTGGGGTGCTGCCGTTGACCGTGGTTGAACACCTCTTCAGCCTCCGGCAGCAGTGCCTGAGGTTCGGAACACTACCCAGCCAAGTGGAACAATGCTGCAGTCGCCGCTACACTTGTCACATCAGTTTCCCGATCATTCTCGCCCGTGGGAAATCATCCATACGTTGTCTCCAGGTCATGTAGTTAAAGACGAACATCAGCATATTGTACCATAATTACTTAGGACTGACACGCTGTTTTTTCCGTTCACTCAGCTGCCTCGTTTTGCGGGGCCAGCCTCATTTGGCGCTACGGTCGTGCTAAAGGCACGCCATTAGACGTCCAGCTTTGAGTGCACGACTGGGAGACCTTTGGAAGCATGATTCCGCACTTTCATTGTCGACTTGTTAATATATTACGTTATTTTATCTATCTCAGTTATCTTCGTGGATTATTATAGGCAAAGTATATATTTAGTTGTTTTGCATGCAGCTTACTTGTACGCATGTTATGATCTTACTACACATAATTAGTTCGTAATTCCCAACACACTACTGCATTTTAAAGGTTAATACGATTTATTGGGCTAGTAAAAAATACAGTGTGTTAAATTTAAGTTCGCTGGTCGGCTACTTAGCCCGAAATCAGAAAGATGTCTTTCTCTTCTGAACAGCTCGTTGCAAGGCATCCCAGATCTGCTCAATAACGTTCATGTCTGTGGAGTCTGGTGGCCAGCGGAAGTGTTTAAACTCGGAAGAGTGTTCCTGGAGCAATTCTGCACGCGTAGGGTGTCGGATTGTCCTCCTGAAATTGCCCAAGTCGGTCGGAATGCACAATGGACATGAATAGATGCAGGTGATAGGATACTTACATATATGTCACCTGACAGAATCGTATCTAGACGTATCAGGGGTCCCATATCACTCGAACAGCACACGCTCCACACTATTACAGAGCCTCTGCCAGCTTGAACAGTCCCCTGATGACTTGCAGGGTCCATGGATTCATGAGATTGTCTCCATACCCGTGCACGTCCATCCTCTCGACACAATTTCAAACGAGACCCGAGCAGGCAACATGTTTTTAGTCATCAACAGTCCAATGTCAGTGTTGGCGGGCACAGGCGAGGCTTAAAACGTTGTGTCGTGCAGTCATCAAGGGTACACGAGTGGGAATTCGGCTCCGAAAGCCCATATCGATGATGTTTTGTTGAATGTTTCGCACGCAGACACTTGCTGATGGCCCAGCATTGAAATCTGCAGCAATTTGCGGAAGGGTTGCACTTCTGTCACGTTGTACGATTCTCTTCAGTCTTCGTTGGTCCCTTTCTTGCAGGATTTTTTTCCGGCTGCAGCGATTTCGGAGATTTGATGTTTTACCAGATCCTGATATTCACGGTACACTAGTGAAATGATCGTACGGGAAAATTCCCACTTCGTCGCTACCTCAGAGATACTGTGTCTCATCGCTCGCACCCCGACTATAATACCACGTTCAAACTCCCTTAAATCTTGATAACCTGACATAGTAGCAGCAGTAACCAACACTGCTCCAGACGCTTGTTGTGTTATTTTATAGGCGTCGCCGACCGCAACGCCGTACTCTGCCTGTTTACATATCTCTGTATTGAATACGCGTGCCTATACCAGCTTCTTTGGCGCTTCAGTGTATGAGTGTGTGTGCGTTCATGTGTGTGTATAACTTATCTCTGTATATGTTTCTGTCTTCAACGTCTATTGGAAGGATTTGTGCTTCTTCTAGATCAAGTTTGACTTGTGTAGTTCATGGTATTGTTGACTTAACCCCTTGCATGTATGTCAGAAATCTGTTGGTGGTAGCCTACTGATGTGCCCATGGAACTTTTTCTGACGTCAGCTGGTATGTTTGACATCTTCTCTGTAGTCCTAGAATGTACGAGGGTGGTTTGAAAAGCTCTCGGCACGGAACAGAAAAAAAGTACTTACATCACTGAAACTTTTTTTTAATTTTTCACTGTAGTGTCCTTGTACATTAATGCACTTGGTCCAACGATGTTCCAGTGCCTTGATCCCATCTTGAAAATGAGTTTCCTCCAGGCCTGCAAAATAGTTGTCAATTCCAGCTATTAGTTCTTCGTTTGAAGTGAATCTTCGTCCACGAAAAAAATTTTCAGTTTTGGGAAGAGACGGAAGTCTGACGGAGCCTTATCAGGTGAATAAGGCGGGTGTGGCAACAATTGATGCCTTAGTTCGTATAATATTGCCATGGCGACGGCACATGTGTGCAGGCGCTCATTGTCTTGATGGAAAATGATGTTCTTCCTTGCTAAACCTGGCCTTTTTTCGCCTATCTTTTGTTGCAGTTTTTCCAGGAGGTTAGCATAGTATTCTCCAGTAATCGTTTGCCCAGTGGGGAGATAATCTACAAACAGAATCCGCATCGCACCCAAGAACACTGACGTCAGATCTTCCCTACTGAATTAATCGTCTTTCCTGTCTTCTGGAGAATCGGCATGTTTCCACTGCTTTGACTGTCGTTTTGTCTCTGGGGTATAGTAGTGCACCTGTTTCATCTGTGGTCACAAACCAGAGTGAAAATCTTGTTCGTTTCTCCTAAAACGGGCCAAATGTTGTTCCAGTATGTTAATTCTCATGCGTTTTTGATCCAGCGTCAAGAGTCACGGCGCCCATCTTGCAGATAATTTTTTCAGTTCTAATTCTTCAGTTAAAATATGATATACCCTTTCAGATGATATCTGGCAAGCGTGAACAATTTCACGCACTTTCAATCGACGATGGTTTTGCAGTGATTACTGGAGTAGTGACATATCTTGGCCGACCACTACGAGGATCATCATCTAAGCTCTCTTGACCAAGTTTAAATTCATTTGTCCACTTGGCAACAGTTGAATATGAAGGAGCAGAGTCCCTCAGTGTATTCCGTAAATCGGCATGAATGTCCTTTGCTTTAATACATTTCTTTATTTAGTACTTAATCACAGCTCGAATCTCCATTCTTTCCATCTTCGAAAATCACTATGCGGGAACAACAACAGAGCCACGTCACCGCTATAGCTCTCTTCGAAGAGCACTGACGTGGCACGTGTTTACAAGCAACAGTCCAATGAATATCACGTAAAAAAACTCGTTGCGCTAGCGCTGACCTCTCGTGGTGATTCCGAGAACTTTTCGAACCACCCTCGAAATCTGTATCCTTCTTCTGTTAGCTATAGGCTGAGACTTTTCTCATGATTTTTCGTTCTTCCTTAAGCATGCTTTCCATGTCACTTTTGGAACAGAGTGTTAGCGTCACACTTGCTTACAATATTTCAGGCTTGATTGTTGTGTTGAAGTGTCCAATCTTTGTTTGAGTGGAGACGCATTTCTTATTGTATCTGTATTGTCTTTGCCATAAGGTCTCTTCATTTCTTGTAGTCGAGTCTCCTGCGAGATCTTTTCTCCTCCTGTAGATTCGGGGATTCCACGTAGATATTTGAAATTTGTAACTCTGTTTATCTTGCCTTAGTTTGTGTCTAGTTTTTGTATGTTTAATTTTGAGCAGAAGAATACACACTGCTGGAAAGAGAGGCTATCTTTAACTACACATTCTTTTATTATTTCTATTTATTTGGTTGCTGTTGCGTCATGTTCAAGAACATGGTCAGGTCGTTTGCGATAGCTAGCTTTGAGATTTCTGTCTTCTCCCGGGACAGTCCTAGTCGTGTTGGTTGGCAGTGTCTTGGTTCTACAGGTGCTGAAGAGTATCCATGTTAAAAG
Source organism: Schistocerca nitens (assembly GCF_023898315.1). Taxonomy (NCBI): domain Eukaryota; kingdom Metazoa; phylum Arthropoda; class Insecta; order Orthoptera; family Acrididae; genus Schistocerca; species Schistocerca nitens. The sequence continues at coordinate 227,213,048 of NC_064620.1, read as the reverse complement.
GTATACTGGCTTTATAAATCGAAGTATAGCATTATCTCTGAACGAAGTAGTTTTTCCAGACAAATACCGGACACAGAATATAGACGGTGACCACTGGGTGTATATTATCAGACCAACAGTGCGGTTACACGTTGCTGACACTGCAACTTCATAATAAAATCACTGGATTTAGAAAGTGACAGTGTGAGGGGGTCTACCAGTCTCTAACTTTATCTTAAGAATGCGAGAATGTCCTGTGACTCCTATCCACATAGAGTAAGATCGTAAATTATGCACTATGCCTGAGGTGTTAGAAATAAGTAGATCGCTGTCTGGAATACTTTAATGTTGTATCTGTTCGAGAATTAACAATGAATGGATGTACTGCACAGTCATCTATCTATGCGCAATGGTACTCACAATGTATAGGAGAGTCGGTTTAGATATGATACTGAAATTGGGAAGCAAGCTGTCACATCATTGGTCAGTGTTGAAATTACTGTTAAATTTCTCAAATTGTTCACACTATCAACTGTGAAGAGCAGTTGAACGGAAAGGACAGTGTCTTGAAAGGAGGATATAAGATGAACATCAACAAAAGCAAAACAAGGATAATGGAATGAAGTCGAATTAAATTGGATGATGCTGAGGGAATTAGATTAGGAAATGAGACACTTAAAGTAGTAAAGGAGTTTTGCTATTTGGGGAGCAAAATAACTGACGATGGTCGAAGTAGAGAGGATATAAAATGTAGACTGGCAATGGCAAGGAAAGCATTTCTGAAGAAGAGAAATTTGTTAACATCGAGTATTGATTTAAGTGTTAGGAAGTCGTTTCTGAAAGTATTTGTATGGAGTGTAGCCATGTATGGAAGTGAAACGTGGACGATAAATAGTTTAGACAAGAAGAGAATAGAAGCTTTCGAAATGTGGTGCTACAGACGAATGCTGAAGATTAGATGGGTAGATCACATAACTAATGAGGAGGTATTGAATAGAATTGGAGAGAAGTGGAGTTTGTGCACAACTTGACTAGAAGAAGGGATCGGTTTTTAGGACATGTTCTGAGGCATGAAGGGATCACCGATTTAGTACTGGAGGGCAGCGTGGAGGGTAAAAATCGTAGAGGGAGACCAATGGATGAATACACTAAGCAGATTCAGAAGGATGTAGGCTGCAGTAGGTACTGGGAGATGAAGAAGCTTGCACAGGATAGAGTAGCATGGAGAGCTGCATCAAACCAGTCTCAGGACTGAAGAACACAACAACAACATCAACTGTGATGCTCATTAATACAGTCATCGACAGTGTCTTTCCCATCCCAGCCGTCCACTGGTACACTGTTGGTTACCACACAACGATTGACTGACATCGCTTGTTTGAGATGGAGAAAGAGTTTTGGTGGAGGGGCAACACCTTTTGGGGATGGCTAGCACCGAAACAGTGATCGTGAACACGACTGCAATGTGAGGAATCAATCGATACGAAACACAGAGTCATCAGCTATCTCGTCACTGTGACAGATGAGTTTAAATGTGGAGGTTGTCAGTCACATTCAGACAGCAGTTTGGAAACTCTCCACAACACTGCAAAAATCTTCCAGTTTCCTTGTGTTGTGACTGCCTTTTATTTAAAATCATCCAGTGTGTATGTGTGTCATCGTAGCAGCAGCAACATGATTTACACTGTGCGACGTATGATTTTCTGTGAGAGGCAAAGGATCAAAATGTGTTAATGTCAGTTTAGAGCCTGACACAGACCTCGAGGTTGTGGTGGAAAAAACAAAAGGTATAGCAGTGTACAAACTGTGTTACAGCAGAAAACAAACAATGTTTAAAACAACAACACAGGAAACCTCACTTGCAACTGACAGTGTAGTCTGGTGTATGCAATGGGTCAACACCTGTTTATTTAATAGGATCGCCACATGTATGCTCAATACCATCATGCAGACAGTATTTGTTTTCGATATATGGGAGGACAGAGATGCGGTAAAAATATTATCGAGTTCTCTATCGGATGAAGTAAGTGGAGCTTTTATAGTTCGTAATTTTTCTCTGTTGTATGGTACAGAATAACGATGATAGCATGTTGGGGTGATGGACGTGAATGGGCCTTGAGGGATACGCATCTGCTTCAGAAAACAGTACTGGTATGTAGTTTAGAGAAGCATCACGGTGCAGTAGCAACATCTACGCCCTTCCCCCAGTTCCCGTACTATCTTTTTTACTACCTCGTGTTGCAGGAGCGGGTTTCCTCTGGCGCTGACCTTACACATCGTACACTGTTAGCAGAGCTATGACAACATGTTCCCAATTCTATCGAATGGTCAAAACTTGGTCCTTTCGTACTGACTAACCTTAGCCTCTTTCTACACGGGCTGTAGAATGTGGCAGATATGGCTCTCTCTGACGTCTGCTCAGTTCTGACTTAATTTGGAACGATCACATGCGCAAAGCTGCAGGGTGGGAGCACTGAGTCTGAGGGGTAGTTGCAAGATGCATAGGGACTAACTAAAATTTTACTGTAACTGATAGGTATGAAAAAGGTGACTCTTTCGAGATATGAGAGTGCCAAAAGTATGATTCACTAGTGGCTGTAATCATTACAAGAATTCTCCATAGGATACAATGCAGTTATGTGGTTGAATGGAAAGACTTCGAGGTCTGTGTCAGGCTCTAAACTGACATTAACACATTTTGATCCTTTGCCTCTCACAGAAAACCATACGTCGCACAGTGTAAATAATATTGTTGCTGCTGCTACTATAACACACGAACACACACACACACACACACACACACACACACACACACACACACACACACACACACACACACGCACACACACACACCAAATCGCAGACAGCATTTCTACTGGACAGCGTAACACTAGAGATCTGAAAAGCCTCAGTACAATTCTTACGACCTCAATCAGCACAGCATCTACTGTATGTGATCTTTCTCAATCAACCATTGCCTATAACCTACTGGATATATCGAAGAACCTCTCACATGACATCGAGACAGAATGCGTTACAAATACTGGAGAAATATATAGTGGCAGCATCAGGGAGTTGCAAATACCGACTTCATACCGCATTCCTTAGCCGAATCACTTTCTAAAGCCCGTGATTTTATTACAAGGTTGCAGTGTCAGCAACGTGTAACCGCACTGTTGTTCTGATAATATACACTCCAGGGATCACCATCTATATTCAGTGTCTCAGCATTTGGAAAAACTACTTCATTCGGAGATAATGCTATACCTCGATTTATAAAGCCAGTATAGCTTTTAACATGGATACTCGTGATCACCTGTAGGACCAAGACCGCTTGTGACTGTAACATGGTCGTTGGAACCGTGTTTTTTGTAACATCTGGCGGCTTGTAAAATGATTATGCCTCTCTTTCTAAGATACAGTGGTACCACTCGCAGGAAAAACTTATGATACATGTTCACCCATCACTGTTTTCGTTTCGCCAGCAATCAGTTATTTGCAAGTATCATATTTAGTAGTAGGGGATGAGTGATAGGTTCACCTTGAGCATCAGGCTAATAAAGTATGTTGTGTGTTCTGACATGTGCAAAGAAAATGACTGTGTCCAGTCGTAGGGAAGGTATACATCTGACGTAGAATATTTTGATAGCAAAGGGAAAAGTGTTTCACCTCATAGGAATGGTACAGATATTTCTATTTCCAGAGCCACAGCCATCAACAGGGGGTATTCCCGATTCTTCACTTATTGTCGAATGTTGTTCAATTTAGACCGTAATGGTAACATTTAATTGTAAGTACTGTGATAAAGTATGTATGTAGCAGGTTTCCTAGGACGATTCTGTGTGGGATGTGTGGCGCACGGTGGTGGCGGCCTGTGGTGGGAATGATAGACATTTCCAGCTAACAGAAGGAACTAGCCAAATGGAAACGCCTGTTGGGGTGTGGGAATGTAGCTGACCTAACGGTGCCGTCCTTTAGAAGCCTGAATAGTGCACTAATACTCAGTTGGCCAGCTTTCGTGACCGCGTAATGTTCCGCGTGGAAATTTGAGAAGATTCAATCTGGACGTGTGTTTGCACTGGACCATTATTCCCTCCCATGTAAATTGTCCAGTTAACTGCTTCTGCACGTTTCCCGCCTTTATTTAGTTGAGAGAACATCGATTGTCATGTGTGCATCTAGCAGATGAAAGATGGGAGAACCGAGCGAGGTGGCGCAGTGGTAGCACACTGGACTCGCATTCGGGAGCGACGGTTCAATCCCGCGTCCGGCCATCCTGATTTAGGTTTTCCGTGATTTCCCTAAATTGCTCCAGGCAAATGCTGGAATGGTTCCTTTGAAAGGGCACGGCCGACTTCCTTCCCCATCCTTCCCTAATCCGATGAGACCGATGACCTCGCTGTTTGGTCTCTTCCCCTAAAACAACCCCAAAGATGGGAGAAGACACGTTTGCTGGTTCTCTACACTTGAGAAACACCTTAGTTGACTTCGTAAATTATTAGGATGATTTGGAATCTGTTACATCACAGACATCGGTATTCGTGAGTGAAAATATCAGTCTCCTCTATTTTTTTCGAGTTTTCACGTAAAGGTCTTCACAGACGGGATAACGTTTTAGTTACTCAGTAGTTTACAGCACGCTGCACCTCGCTAAAGTTTCAGGTTTCTAGAGAAATAAACAGTATTACACTATGAAAGCGATACTGCTATGCAAGCGATATTGCTATGTGCTTGATATCGAGAAGTATTGCGTAAATGGTATAATATTATGGCAGACCATGTGAAAAAACATTATCCTAGTAATCCAAGGGCCTAGAGATGTGTGCAGAAAGCAAGCAATCTAGCAAGCTGGTCGGGGCCAGAAACAGTGACGCCTTTGTGCCGAGGGGAACTGACCCAGTCTTTGTACAGCAGTCTTAGTGGTATATGGACGAGTGTCTGATGGTCGCTACTATGCGTCCAATCATGAGGGAGGTATAGATTCAGCACATTAATAGCCATAACTGGAATGAAAGATATTTTACGTGGAAAATTATGTGCGTTATAGATATGAGATTCGTTCCAGAACCACTGCTGTCAAGAGGAGACATTTCCAGGACATTTCTCGGTATCAGACTGCGGCAGTAGTCCTAATATTTAATTGTACTTACACTGATAAATATGTGTCTGGTTCCCAATATTCTTGTGAGTCTGGAGATGGAAGCACAGCAGCAAGCAAGCAGGACGGGGCCAGAAACAGCATCTCAGAGGAAGGATTTTTTCCGAGCTGGAGCTTGTCCATCCTTTGTAAACGAGTTCAGAGAGTCCGAGAAAGCTTGTGGCTTATGATGACTTGACTCGCGGCTCCCCCGGACGCGTGAATAGGGAACTAATACCAAGTTTGTGTTGAGTTGCCTTCAGAACTTCTTGTGTCGAGTCTATAATATATGGAAATTTGAGATGTTTTAATACGAGTGTTTGCACTGACAGTATTGATAGCATTAGAGCTCCTACTACTGAGATTCTCCTGGGGTGGGGAGTCGTCCACAGCCGGCTGACCACTCTCTGACTGACACGTGCATCTGCGGCTGCAGCCATGGGCCGTGTTTACAGCGGCGGTTTCCTCCGTCCGAGCTGCACTGCAACACGGTGAGTACGTGGTATGTATCTGACGATCTGTAGAGCACTTTTTCGGGGATTAATAGTCAGTGCAATATGGCGATATGTACAAAATAGTTTTGTCACTGACAATCTCAGCTGGAGAAATAAGTGGCAGACAGTGCTCCCTGCATCAGTAATTTGGTGGGTAAATTCAGTAAGAACCAACCAGAATACTCCATTCATTCACAAGACGTCTTTCGTGCTAGGGCAAAGGAGCCTCTACAAACTGGTTCGAACTAGATGGAGGCAGAGTATCTACAGAAACTACTGAGAAAGCAAGTGTTCAAAGACAAGTTGAAGCAGGCCATCCATCGCTGGCTGGGACTCTGTCACTCATCTGCCACTGTGGCATTAGCACATCTCCAGACCAGTAGCTGTAGGACACCGAAAATTCCCATCATTATTCTCTTCTGTAGGACAGTGCTTCGAATTCTGTTTGCATAATTGTTCTGATTTCCCCATGTGTGCTTAGACAGTGCTCTCTTTTCAAACAACAAGAATGCTTTTATGATTAATGGTGTTTTCGCAAATGTGTACAGACGTAATGAAGGCTTTTAGCAGTGAGAACGTTTAACATTTCTGATATGTATGTCGAGAGCAAGACTTCACGATTTACAGGAAGGGAATATGTGATGTCTCATTAGGACCATCAGGTAGAATGCCATCGATGTTATTCTGGGCTATTTTTGTACACAAGTCCTGTTAGGACAAGAATTTTCATGCAGACAAGCTGAGACATCACAAAAGCTCCTACAAAAGCGACCATTGACTATTTCTGCGACACTTTAAGATTTCCGAGAGGAAGACTTGGCTCTTATTTACATAGACATGTGACATCAGTACAACACTGACAACTTTTTAGCTGTGCCTGGGAGGGTGAGACACTATGCAAACATCTCGCTGACGGTGATCCGCTATGCAAACAGCTCTGGGCCCGCAGCTATGCATTATTGCGCCAGCAACAGTGCCTAGTTGAATCCATATTTCGACAGGTATTTCTCAGGTGTCATGTATGAAAGAGATGCCGCCACCTCAACCTTGCGGGACCCGAACTGACCCCTGTCCTTGGTTCGGCAGCTGACGGCTGTGTCGTCTCTTTGCGGGGGCAGCTGGAGCGTCCCAACTCCTGGGAGAGTGTGCGGTGGATTCCTGTGCGGTCCAGTGGACAGTGCTGGCGGTGCATGCTTTGCGATCGATTTTTAACTGTATAATTACATGTTACGTGTGTTTCATGACAGTATTCCTAGCGCGATTGGAATTAAAAAAATAAACGCGATCGATGTAATTACTTCTTATAAGACCTGTATCTTTTCAAACAGCAGAGAATGATGAGCAAGAGAAATCGAACCCCTGCGACTGATCTTTTTATATATAAAAATATACCCTTGAATTTCAATCTGTGAGATCATTCCTCTCCACTAAAGAGCAGCCAATTCCTGCAGAGGAGGGGTGGGGGAGAGGAGAGGGGGAGAGGAGAGGGGGGGACGAAGGGGCAATAGGGTGGCGGGGACAGGGCTGTATCGATTTTCTGAAAAATTCTTCAACTAAATAAATAAACTGTATTCTATACACTGCATTGAATCCCCGTAAGTTGTTTAGATAAACGTTATTCCACACCTTGTCTCAATTGTTTAAACAATAATCCATTCACTGCAATCAACTTCTGGCAACTTCTTTAACTAAATAACTAAACTATATTCCATGCACTGCCATAAATAATTAAACAATATTCTATACATTGTATAAATTGTTTAAGCAATATTCCATACACTGCAATCGAATTCCCTCCTAATGACCGATCAACTGAGTCTTTTTCCCGCCAATTTCCAGGAGGGATGGTGGGGTGGGAGGGTGTTCACCAGAGAGGTAGAGGTTAATTAATTGATCAATTTAATTAAATAGTTAATCAGATTGATAAGAGTGACAGGGGCTATTTCAGTGGGAGGGGAGGGTGTGACTTTGAGGTTTAGTGAGACTGGGGGGAAGGGGGCAGGGGAACAATAGGTTAAGGACCTGTCAATCAAATGAATGGGTCCTTTTAGCAGAACAACAGGTTAAGTACCTGTCGATCAAAGGAGACCGATAGGTTTACCCTTGAGTGCATACCTGCCCCTGATGTAGGCAACCTCCACTAACAAAACGTGCTCGCACACTCTTTGTTCCACTACCGTTCTTTTGCTTTTTGTGTGGTCTTTTATGGAATTCTTCTTATGTGTTTTCTTGTTGTCTTTCCCATTCCAGCTTTATATTGGATTCTATGATATTTTTCATGTCAATCTTCTCTACGTGTGTTATTTTCTGATGGATTTTCTTCGTTGTAAATTTGGTTTTGATTTGAGTTTGATGGTGGTCCGAATCGACGTTACACCTCCGCAAACTCGAATGTCGTGGAAGTCTTTCTGGAGTTGGTAGGAAAACGTTACATAGTCTGTTGGGAATTCTCCCATTTGTTGTATAGGTGATCTCCATATTTTCTGTTTTCGCAGGTATTTCCTGAAGGTGATTCACATAATCTTCAGGTTGTTCTCCTGGCATAATTCGGTGACTCTCGCGCCATTTTTGTTTGTATATTTGTGCGAGGGGTATTTTCCCGCAGTTCTCTGGTGACATTTTTCCTGCCGATTTGGTGCCGAAATCACCAAGTAAAATTTTTATGTCGTCTTTGGGATCTTGGTTATCATTCTCTCTCATGTGGCCCAGAATTTCTCTGTTGATTTGTGGCCTTTTTTGTTGTCTCCATTCATGGTGGCGTTTACTTTCATCAGTGTGTATTTCTTGTTTGCGCACAGTAGATGCGTTGTCATTAGTCTGTTGTTTATGGGGGTGACTTCTCTGATTGCATTGATTATGTTCTTGTGTACCATGAAGGCCATACCCAGAAGTGGGGCACTCCTGGTAACTCATTTTTCGCTCTTGCTCTTAAAAATAAGGTAGTTTCCGTAGTCTATTGCGCCTTCGTCTGTTATGCGTGTTTGCCGGCCGCAGTGGTCTCTCGGTTCTAGGCGCTCAGTCCGGAGCCGCGCGACCGCTACGGTCGCAGGTTCGAATCCTGCCTCGGGCATGGATGTGTGTGATGTCCTTAGGTTAGTTAGGTTTAAGTAGTTCTAAGTTCTAGGGGACTGATGACCACAGATGTTAAGTCCCATAGTGCTCAGAGCCATTTGAACCATTTTGTTATGCGTGTTTCCTGCAAGGAAACTATCATTATCTTTTTTTCCGATCTCCAATGTCCGCTGTGCAGTTTTCCTAGGTGGATCAGGGCGTTTATGTTGCAGGTTTCAAGAAATGTAAAAGTTTTGGGTAGAATTTTGACAGAGGACTCCTACTTTCTCTGTTGTCGTGTAAGTCCAGGTTACCTAGAATACGCATTGCTGGTTGTCGTCTGTAGACGTGTGGATTACTCACAAGCTGGGTTGTGGTTGTTATTCCTCCACGAGTCATGTGAGTGTTGCCACATGCAACGGTCTTGAGATCGGGAGATAGAAACTCAAAAAGCAGGAGATAGCAATAGATACTAGACAGTCTATTCTCCATGCTACTGATCCACTATTTTATGTCAATAAATACAACATATACGCAAAACTCACACTAAATTAGGAAATTACTGTTACAGTGGTTTCGCAAATAGTGTATCTATAATTATCGCCCTTTTTACTATGTTTTAGCTTCAATTTCCCACACACATTTGTAGTTTTAAGAATTATTTTCTTTTTCCAAGCTCCAGGTGCACTCATTTCAGCGTTTAACTATCCTGAAAACAAAATACGGGGTGTTCAAAAAGTCTTCTCCGCAGTGACGTATGATTGTTAGCCGCGCGTGCCGTAAGATTGTGGGTCCCATATTTTTCAACCAATCAGTTAACGCACAACGATACTGCAGTGATATTCTGTACCCACTCATAGGAGAACTTGTGTTAAGTGAAATACTGAACGGTTATTTTCAACAAGATGGTGCAACCGCGCATACAGCTCGCGTTTCAATGTCACTGCTTGCTGATGTTTTTGGTGATCGCATAATTTCACAGGGACTTTGGCCTCCACGATCACCTGACCTAACACCACCTGACTTTTTCTTCAGGGGTGCAGCGAAAGCAACTGTCCATAAAAACCGTCCAAAATCCATCGATGAATTGAAAACTGCAATATCCACTTTCACTGCTTCTGTTACAGAAGAAATGTTACAGCTTGTGTTTGGAAACACGATTAGACGAATTGAATTGTGTATTGAACGACAGGGGGGACACTTTCTACATTTAATGTGAAAATTTGTAAGTAAAATTCACTGCGGCATACGGCACGCGCAGGTAACAACCATACGACATTGCGGAGAGACTTTTTGAACACCCCGTATTTCAAACCTTTGCACATTAACTGAAGTGCTGGAAATATACACCGGGTACAAGTAACAGCGAACTGATGCATCTTATCTTTAGCAGCGAAATGCCCTAAACCAATAATTGTTGGCAGCAGGCACCGCTATATCGTATTACACTTCATTCATACCATTCCAGTATCTCAAGGCAGTTGACACCATGTGACACATCTTACCATCGCAACTACTCTGTAGTACTTTGACACCATAGTTTTGCAAGTACGTTGGTTATTATTACCCAAGTTTTTCACAAAATTTTAGCTACAAGAATACATATACCACGTGAAATGCATTACTGTGTTTGAATGAATAACGAAGCGGCTACTGCAGACGTATTTTGACAACATTATATGCAAATAAATGATAACTGTTCTATTTCTAGCTGAGACTGTTATGAGTCATAGCAGTGTACTATAAGAATCTTTCTAGCTTTTCGTAGTCAGGCGTCGGTGGGTTATCGTTTCACAGGCACATATTGTGAACACACAAACAGGGGTTGTAAATAACATCCATGCGAGGAATAAACTCAAAAGTACTTTGACTCAGGACTTGTAACTAATAAGAGAAAAGTCTCTGTGAGGAAGAGTTCAGAGAAGGGATGTCCAAAACTTAATTATATCCCAATAAATAAAGACATTTGCCAAAAAGAATGTTACTTTGAAGGAACAGACACAAATGTGATAAAAACAGAAGATTTCCCGTTTTATTTGCTTTTTAGCTGCAGTGCAGCGCATTTTTTAAAAAACAGGAAATCTCCTGCAAAAACAGTAGATCTGACGACACTGGCCATGGTCGCTTGTAATCTTGTTGGTCCAGTGTTTACACCAGTAAATTAGCAACAGGGATTATTAGTTCACAGACATATGAGGTGTAAGATGTAGGGGATATATGGTGTCCACACTCCACCTGAAACAGTGTTGTGAAGACTGTAGTTTCTAGCGACGATAATATTACTGGTAAATAAAATACTGGTGAGTTGCCATAAAGCCCATTTGCACGAGTGACATTCTTGTCTCAGTCGACTACTTGTGGCGAGTGAATCTACTGCTGTGCATCTACCGTTTTATTCTTGTAGGCCCTACTGAGTCTCGCCTATCACGAATTGTCTTTTTAGTTGACACGTCAGTGACAGAATTGTGTGCGTTGTGAGAGATGTCTGTTCGCAGTTTGGCGAAAGTGAGTTTATGAGGGACAATCATGTATACGAAAATATCGTAATATAGTAACAGCATGCAGGAACAAGCGGAAAGAAATAAAGTTTGAGCAAAATGGACGATAACTTACGTATTTAAAAAACGTCATTAAACATAAAGGTAATACGGAAAGGGTTGAAGGAAAGTGGTATTTGCCGTGCAGAGTCAATATTATACGTCTGTCACTAGGAAGCACAGCGACATAAAGAAAAAAAATAATGTTTTACGCATCTTTCAATCGCGTTGCTAAGCGAAAGATCGCGAAAAGCCAATAGTTTGGATGCGATTGTCACAAATATCTCTTATCTAGTCATACAGTGTCTGACTGTCCAAATAACGTGTTCAAGGTCAGTTGTTTTTTGTAATTGTGGTTTGTTACACAATGACTGTTTCTGTCATTGAACGACGAGAAAGCGAGGAGCGTAGGTAATTGAGTTAATAATCAAATAAAACGACACATTTTGTGATCTGCGCAGATTACAATAGTACGGTTCTGATGTTGTGGGCACCGAAACATGAGTAAAAATTCTCTGTCTCGCAGTTTTTTGGGAGATGTCACCAATGGAATCACGGAAAATACTGCACACAGGGTAACCAACGACAGCTAGCAACGTTTTCTATTTTCCTCCAAGTTTAAAAAATATGTTATTAAGAAGTATACCTAATACGCTAGAGAAAATTTACGAAATAGGTATTAAATACGCAAGGGTATTATATATTTGACAAATCAAGCAAACTTCGTCGTCGTTTATTGAAAACGCTTATGCAGTTCTCGTTGTATAGTTGGTATCTCTGTTCACAAGTTCGAGAGTAGCGTAATATCTTTGTTATCCGCGTGAACATCAACGGAGTCAGTTGCGACGTGAGAGCAGGTGGTGTACGTTTGTGGGTGATGGCATGTGTTGACAGTGTTTTGTGCTGGATCCACTTACTGAAATACAAAAGCACGGTATGTTATAACAATAGCTTTCTTTGACAAGTCAGCCTTTTTAGTACAGATTGTACGTAACGATCATGTGTAGTGAATAGAAAACATTAGTTACGTTTTGCGAATTTCAGCATTGGAATCATTTATGCGTAGTATATGGCTAAATAAGTAGGCATCCGTATAGCGTAGTTAGGTAAATCCACCGGAAAGTCAGAGTTGATAGTTTTATGTTATTTAAACTGTTGTCAAAACATTAAGAGTATCGTTTCCACAAAATAGTGTTGCTTAATGTGTCTGAAATGTTAAATAACACCTGCAGTTATGTGATTGAAGTTTACATTTTTTGTAAATTGAAATTTATTAGTCTCATGATGTACATAATTTGATTCACGTGCAGGAAGCACCCTAAAACTTTGTAGTGAAACTTCGCTGTAAACAGAACAACTGACTATAATACAAACACCCTAATAACTCATTTTAGTCATAGAAAAAAAATCTTGTGTTAAGTGTGATGTCACCCAAATTAAGTCCTGTCACTATGCGGGCCTGTTACCCGATGACGAGCTACTAACTGTCTCGATTTTATGTTTGTATGCGCTTACTGCTGAAGAAAGAATGATTTCGGTGTCAGTTGTACATAAATCTAAAATTACTAAAGTTCTGTCTGCGCGCATCCACACTATTAAAAATATCTTAATGCTTACGTTACTGATCTGGATTACGCATTCTACAAGGTTTGTAATTTAGAAAATAAAATTCAGCTACATAGTACACCCCGTCAATTCTGCAGGCTCGCATTTTTCCTCTCTTCACATATTTCTTGTTCGTAATTGTTTTTGCAATTTGCATATGACTCCAGTGTACATGTTTACAATAGGGAGTTATAGCAGTTTTAAGCATAATTGTGGGCCTTTTTTCCCCTGTAAAATGCCGATTCGCGTTTCATTGTTTAACGAATACCGCAAGTGCAGCATCTCACTGTGTGTAGTACATATGAATAATAGATAATAAAGACAAGGAATGAATTGGATAATTCTCTAAGTTTCTCAGCAAGATTATTCTGAAATGAAGTAAGAAGCACAGATAATATCGAGCGTTAAGAATATGTGAAATATGCTAAAAAATTGAGAAAACAACAGCTAAGATCTTGTCAAAACTCAGATGTACATTCCGTTTGCGTACCAGAAGTGCGTTTGAGAAAGGCCTGAATTTTCTTTCCCTGGACGTGTGAGTTGTTTGACACGGAGCATTGGCTTTGTAGAAGAGTGCAGGAGGAAACTGCCGCAGCATTCTTAAATTGTAGATAACGTGCATAAATCTGAATGGCCGGACGGGTGTTTGAATTGCGCTCTCCCCGAGTAAGCTCACACATCGACTATTTTAGACAATGCCCAATCTCGCTAATTCAATTGGCCACAAATCTGCTATTTAATAACGGGACTGGTAGACAGGAAGGCTCTGTAGCCTCATTAAAACCTCATAGGACGCACAGTATATTCGCATTTTATTTAAAAACTGTAATGGAGAACAATTATTTGGGTGGAGGTGGTCGTTGTCAAAAGGTTGCAGGTGATAGGAAGGAATAATTTCAAAAATTACTGCTGTGGTAAAATACACCACTACTTGAAAGTCCATGGATAATGAGAAAATCTGGCCAGAGATGATCTGAAATATATGGCTATTAGAAGTCAGATAGCTCTAGTTTTTCATCCAGAAAAATTTTATTCTATCATAAAAGTGCACCAGAAGGAGTAGAGAGAATATTTAATCTTTCGCTATTATTTTAATGTGATATTTCTTCGTTGCAGCTGATCTTCCATTCACACTGTTACAAGCAAAAGAAAGGACAATATACAATTCTTTATTTAGTTGTTCATCCATCCATCTGTTGACAAATTTGTGTGGATGTCATCACTATAATATATGTATTATACTACTCACAGCTGTAATAAAGAAGATAAGACAAGAAATTAATGATACAGACTTAGATGTATGTATCATTTATCGCTGAACTATAAAAGAGTAAAGGAACTAAAAGAACCTGATTCACACAACAGAAACAAAACACGAGACTGCTCAGTTAATATACCTTGGTTTTACATTACATGGTACGATTTACAAACTAGATATGTATCATGTTGCTTAAATATACAGCATGCTGTTTATCTACTTTGTTGCTGATCAATTTGATTATTTGTAATAAGTTTTTTATTGCATGTAATCTTTGAGTAAAGACTTTTTTTTCTTTTTTTTATGTTGGTGAATATTTTCAGACCATTTTAGTCACACATTTCCTTTGTGACTTTGATAACTTTTGGCAATTTGTTATACAGGTGACTCCTTAATGGTTTGCCTCTTAGCTTTCTTCATATCCATAAATAAGTACTGGAGACCACAATAACAGGTTTGATGGTTACGTTTTTCGGGATATGTTGCCAGTGGAATCCCAGAAAATACTACACACATGGTGACCAATTACAGCCAGTGGGAAAAAAAGAAACAAACTACATGTTGGTTTATTGAAATGCATGTAATGCTACATTTTTCCATTTTTCTGTACCTTGTGTGTGCAAAGTACATTGTTCTCAGGCATGAACTGTAATACACAGTCGTTAATACTTATATCACACAGCATGCTGTACTAATTCTCTTTCCATATACTCAAACTCATCCCATGTAAATATTATCTTGTTGTATTACTCTCTTCATTTAGAGTAGAAGTTAGTACTATTAGTCTTTATATTCAGAATTACCATGTTGTTTGTTGGCCAGTTGCAGACCACCAAAACCACCCTGTCAGCTTTCCCTTCCCATTATTTCTCGTGCTCTGTCTGTAATATTACACAGCTGTCATCAGTAAATAACACTGCTTCATTTTGCGGTCCACAGTAGGATGTCATTAATCTAAATAAGAAACAGTTTGGGACCAAATGCCTTCCCTTGAGGGACTCAAATGTTCATTTATTTATTTGTCTTTATTCATCAAACATAATTTCACAATGATACAGGATTTGTTAAGGTAATACAACACAAATCAATAAACTGGGAAATACAACACACAGCATACATAACATGCTTTATGAGGATATGTTGTAGGTAGTCTGTGCGGATAAGGCAGGTGGTCAGCTGTAGACTTGACAAAGCATTTGCCATAGTGATCTAGGAACACCCAAATCAGGATGAGTCTCCCCGAATATTAGGCCAGTGTTGTAACAGGTGCACAGCTTCATCCAGTCAGTCCATATTGTATAGTGTTCCTCGATTTACACACAATTTGTTTCAGGTAACTTGCAGTATGAAACACAGTTTCGGTCTTTATTGCCGCAGATACTGAAGGCACCCACTGATGACTCCTGGACTGTTTCTGGTTACTTAGAACGTAAAACATAGTTCCTGTATCTGCTGCTGCACAGACAAAGACACAAACTGCTGACTCTTGGACTGTGAAGGTGCTGCTGTGCACCTTGCATTGGCTCCATTCTCTCAGTGTTGAACTATGTGCTATTGTCTACCTGAAAAACTAAGCCAACACACATTACTATCCTGCATTCTACATCTTGACACGTGATTTCCATATGAAAGTAGTAAACCCTAATCAAATGTTGAAATGCAAAAAGGTGATGTAGTTATCCCCCTTCCTCTAAGTAATTTTAGTGTGTAATGTGCGTATCCTTATGGCTCTTTTCTGCAGTTTAAAAACTGAGTCCATGTTTTGTGCCTGTGATCCCCAGGAGACCCAAAGCTAGGACTTGTGTGCTTGAGGATAGTACATCACAACAAGACATTAGCTGTTACAGTCTGATAACATCCTAAGAGTGTAACATTCTGATGACATTCTTTTTGCCAGTAACTAAGGACATTGTATATTTTCTCAAAAATAAAAGCTTATGTGGATTTGATGGAGTTTTCAATGGAATACTAAAGATTTGTTCCCATATAATAAGCCCTGTGTTGTTTGAAATACATGATGCATTACCAACTCAAGGCATTTCTCCAGAGAGCATGAAATAAGCCATTGTCTCATGCTTGTTTAAGAAAGGTGATAGCAGAGATGTAAGTAACTTCCGACCTGTTTTTCAAAATTATTGAGAAGGTGATGCATTCGAGAGTAGCATCTCAGCTGAGCAACAGTAATGTTCACAGTAACTCAAAATTTGGAATGCCGAGAGTTGCTCCACTGAGAATGCTGTTTGCGTCTCCCTCATCAAATTTTACAAGCATTAAATAACAAAACAGTATTTCCCACATCTCATCGAAGGCATTTGACTGAGTGAATTATAATATTCTCATACATAAACTGAGGTCTTATGGGATTGATTGTATAACCAACCACTAGATAATGCCGTATCTGACCGTAAGACTGCAAAAAGTTTTACACAGTAATTCAACCAATATAGAATGAGGACACTGGGGAGAAATTGCATATGGGGTTTCCCAATGCTCGATCTTAGATCTGCTATTGTTGTTAAATATATAAATTGGTGTAGTACACACAGATGTGCGTAACTCAAAATTGTTGCTATATGTATTCTTGGATCTTCTTCAATATCATCTTCAAAAAGAACTAATGCTGCTCATTGTATATTAGCTGGATTATATATATAAAACAAAGATGATGTGAATTACCAAACAAAAGTGCTGGCAGGTCGATAGACACACAAAATTCAAGCTTTTGCAACCAACGGTTGCTTCATTAGAAAGAGGGAAGGAGAGGGAAAGATGAAAGGATGTGTGTTTTAAGGGAGAGGGTAAGGAGCCATTCCAATCCCGGGAGCGGAAAGACTTACCTTAGGGGGGATACCTGTCACACACACACACACACACACACACACACACACACACACACACACACACACACACATCTATCCGCACATACACAGACACAAGCAGACATTTGCCTTTACAAATGTCTGCTTGTGTCTCTGTGTGTCTCTCTGTGTGTGTGTGTGTGTGTGTGTATGTGTGTGTGGGCGCGCGCGAGTGTGCGAGTGTATACCTGTCCTTTTTTCCCCCTAAGGTAAGTCTTTGCTTCTAGCAAATAACCAGAGCCACTTCCTCATCCCCTCAAACCCAGAACCTTCCACAGAACCACTCCAAAAGTGCCCCACTTGTGACAGGATACTTTCCGGGACTGGATCAGACTCTGAATGTGGCTCTCCAGCAGGGATATGACTTCCTCAAATCCTGCCCTGAAATGAGATCCATCCTTCATGAAATCCTCCCCACTCCACCAAGAGTGTCTTTCCGCCGTCCACCTAACCTTCGTAACCTCTTAGTTCATCCCTATGAAATCCCCAAACCACCTTCCCTACTCTCTGGCTCCTACCCTTGTAACCACCCCCGGTGTAAAACCTGTCCCATGCACCCTCTCACCACCACCACCACCACCACCACCACCACCACCACCTACTCCAGTCCTGTAACCCGGAAGGTGTACACGATCAAAGGCAGAGCCACGCGTGAAAGCACCCACGTGATTTACCAACTGACCTGCCTACACTATGAAGCTTTCTATATGGGAATGACCAGCAACAAACTGTCCATTCGCATGAATGGACACAGGCAGACAGTGTTTGTTGGTAATGAGGATCACCCTGTGGCTAAACATGCTTTGGTGCACGGCCAGCACATCTTGGCACAGTGTTAAACCGTCCGGGTTATCTGGATACTTCCCACCAACACCAACCTGTCAGAACTCCGGAGATGGGAACTTGCCCTTCAGTATATCCTCTCTTCTCGTTATCTGCCAGGCCTCAACCTCCGCTAATTTTAAGTTGCCACCGCTCATACCTCACCTGTCTTTCAACAACATCTTTGCCTCTGTACTTCCGCCTCGTCTGACATCTCTGCCCGAACTCTTTGCCTTTACAAATGTCTGCTTGTGTCTGTGTATGTGCGGATGGATAGTGTGTGTGTGTGCGCGCGCGAGTGTATACCTGTCCTTTTTTCCCCCTAAGGTAAGTCTTTCCGCTCCCGGGATTGGAATGACTCCTTACCCTCTCCCTTAAACCCCACATCCTTTCGTCTTTCCCTCTCCTTCCCTCTTTCCTGATGAAGCAACAATTGGTTGTGAAAGCTTGAATTTTGTGTGTGTTTGTGTGTGTTTGTTTGTGTGTCTATCAACCTGCCAGCGCTTTCGTTTGGTAAGTTGCATCATCTTTGTTTGTGTGTGTGTGTGTGTGTGTGTGTGTGTGTGTGTGTGTGTGTGTGTGTGTGTGTATCAGTCATCCAGCTAATATACAATGAGCAGCATTAGTTCTTTATGAAGATGATATTGAAGATCCAAGAATACATATAGCAACAATAGTGAGTTACGCACATCTGTTTGTACTACACCAATTATAAGTGTAACACATAGTAAGGAAATAATAGCCTGGAAACTTTAAAATTCTTAGGTGTCCATATTGATAGGAATTTAAGCTGCTAAAAGCACATTTTGGAACTCTTAAAACAGCTTAGTTCAGCCACATTTTCAAATAGAATCATTTCAAATCTTGGAGAGGCGCAGATCAGTAAGTTGATGTATTTTGCATATTTTCATTCAGTAATTTTATGGGGTAACTCATCTTTAAGAAAGAAAGGTCTTTGTTGCTCAAAAAACATGGTGTAAGAATATTGTGGTGCTAACCTACGATCACTTGTTGACGTCTGAGTTACACACTTTGACTGCTGCTTCACAATACATTTATTCCCTCCTGAAGTTTATTGTGAACAAACCACTGCTGTTCAAAAGAAACAATGACATACATAATTATATCAAAAGGGAAAATGATGTTCATTACACCAAATTAATGTTTCTTGAACACAAAAGGTGTAAAACTGTTAAAGTTTCTCCTCAACAACCCCTTTGTTCTGTGAATTAATTCTATTATTGTAATCTGTAAAAATTGGTGGCTACTCACATCAGTATGCCTTTTTTTTAAAGTGACAGTGATTGTCATACAAGCATATTTACAAAGTAGTTTGTGATGTGAATATAAAATGATTTATTCCACGTAATTAAGATTTATCATGCAAATGGTTCATGGAACATGAAACTAACTTCATATATTTGTTCCATGCTACCTGACAGTGTTCATCTCTAAACACTTTGTGTGTGTGTCACGCGATCTATAGATTTATCATTAATGTGGCTGAGTTTTTTCCCTCTCTTTATGCTGAAGTACACATGGTTTTTCTTTATGTTTAATGTTAATTTGGTACATACTGACCATTTGTAAACTTGGTTGAGGGTTTCATTTGCTTTCTATAATAGTACTACTAATATTTCATCAGTGGCTATGATGATGCTGTCATCAGCAAAGGGAACTTTTCCTCCGTGTGGTATAGTATCTGGAAAGTAAATGACATTATTAAGAATGGTATTGGACGCAACACACCACATTGAGGAACATCAATGTTTATGTGGTTCTTGAGTGACAGTTGCTCTACCAAAAATTTAGTATCAGCAGAGGCGTGGATTATTCCATCTTTTATGCACTGTTTCCCAGGTAAGACTGGAAGCACTCTTCCGTTATTCCTCTTGTACTTAGCGCTTCCAACTTGTTCAGTAGTATTTCATGGTTAAGTGTCAAAAGCCTTAGACAACCTAAAACGCTTGCAATACAGCCCTCCCTAACAAAAGCTTCAAGTACCACTTTCGTGAACTCTCCAGTGGTATACATTGTACTTCTCCCACTTCGTTAAAGAGGTTTTATGTACTCATATAACTTAAGTATCTGTTTCACAATTGCTTCAGTTTTGAGAATGAAGACAGCAGTGATATTATCCTGTAGTTTTTGTTGCTTTCCGCATTACCTCCTTTTAATAAGGGCATCACTCATGCATGCTTTAGGTATTCTGGGAAAACACGTGAAATAACGGACTCATTTTATTTATTAATGGGGGTTTTATGCCATCTATGTATACCTTCAGAACAGACAGGAACCTTATCCACACCACTGACTACTTACTTTTTAATTTTTATACTGCCTTCCTAAATTCATGCTCTGTTGCAGGAATGATCATCATTGTGCTCACTTTGTAAGTCATTGTGGGTGCATCATATGTTGTAGGAAGATTTTTCTGCAGCTGCCCTGGAATACCAGAGAAATAAACATTTATATAATTTGCTAATTCCTGAGGACTTTCTATTATTCTATCCCTATCTTTGATTTGTATGATGCTATACTTGTTTGCCGTTTCCAGTTTTTTGTTTTATAACTTCCCACAAGGCTTCACTTTTTATTTTCTGTACTATTAATTTGTCATTGAATGAATCCTTTTACTGCATGCAATGCCCTCGTTTTTTTTTTTTTTTTTTTTTTTTTTTTTTTTTTTTTTTTTTTTTTTTTTTACCTGTGACGGTACTCGTGGAACAGTGGACTACTGTTCTGCTTTTGTAAAGAACTAAGACCTTTATAAAACCAACAGTTAATCCACCTATTTTCCGTAGTTGCAGTAGAAATGGCTATTTTTGAAAATATCTCCTCAAAAATTAATTTAAACACTGTGCAGAATTTAGAGTACTTAGCATCTACACTGCTTTCCGTATGCATATCACAGGTTTGATTTGCCAATGCTCAAGAACGAGTATTTATTTTATGATCTGAGAAAGTCCTTTTGTAGGCCTATGATTTAACTGTTTTCACCGAGCTTATCTTTAGCTCTGTTTTATAACAATATTGATCCAAAATCCTAAAATCTCTGACAAATACTTGACAGTTTTCTGTGTCAGTATCCATAAGTACATGATCTCAAATTGAAGCTGAATTTTTGAAACCTTTGAAGCAGTGTTCACCAATTTGGCCATGCCATAAGTATTCAAAATGTTTATGAAGTTGTTGCTAATTCCATCCTCAGCCTGTGTTAATGTTAATGTTTCCATTAGTTTTGTGCCCAAGGCTCTCTAAAGTGCTCCAGATAATTTGTTGAAGAAGGTGTCCACATTACCAATAGGTGAGCAGTAAACATACAGATTGAATAAATTATTATAGGCCTCTAGCTTTGTTACTTAAAAGGCTGCCAATTCAAAATGTTTATCTACGGTAGTTTTGGTCAGATTTTGTCTAGATTTAAAATGTTTTCCAATGATCTTATGGGTACATGATCCCCCACCCTCTAAGGTAGTTCCACAGTAGCAACTTGTACATTTGTATGATTGTAGCACTAAATGCTGCAATTTATTTTTTATACAGCAGCATTCTGTAATCACTCTGTAATGCGTGCTACCGAGCTGCTCCAAGACATCAATTTATGTTCAAGCTAGTATATTTTATTTTTGATGAATTAACAGATAATTCTGGGAAATTTTCTGTGGTGCTTGTGCTCCCCATTAAGGCACATTCTACTTCCCACATACACAGTGTAAAAGTCTTTAAGGTGGTTGAGATACTTTTTAAGAGAGGGTAGCCTGTTTAAAGACCTATTTCTCCTACCCATGACAACAGGTATTTGACCATGTGTGGTCCCACACCCACCCGCTATATTCTCACTAATAAACTCCACCAATCTCCCTTTCCAAAACCTGTTGAGGTGCACACCATGCCAGGGAAGGCCCATTTGCTGATACTCCTCACCAACACCAGCTTGTTGTGCACCCAGCCAGCAGTCATTGGCGCAACCTCCAGTATTGCATTGACAAGTGTTACAGCACTGCCAAGATGATGCTAGTCGTGTTGTCAGAACAGCTGTACCTTGTTCACATTGATGCCACCACTTAAAGCCAATTTCTCTGGTCACCACTTGTTGTATGCCTTGTCCCTGTCTGTTCTTACACCAGGGCCCTAAGCCCCAATCACTTGATCTAGACCAGCACTCGGCTTGAAAATGCTGGTGATCTGATACTCCTCCCCTAATTCCTCCAGTAACTTAGGTCCTCCATCTCCACCATGATTTCTACCTATCAGTAGTACTCTCTTCATCTTAACATTAGTATTATTCCTAATCTTCCTAATCACAGGCAGTCTGCCACACACATTGTATTCCTGAGGCATCTTGAGGCTCCTTTCCCCACAACCCTGTTGCTGGTAGACACAACAAAACTGAAAGACCATTTCCTCACCCTGCTGTCTCTCATATCAACTGCCATTTCCCCAACAACCCCCATTGCTCTTTTCTCATCCTTAGCAACTCCCTCCTAGCTTGACTCAACTGTGCCCGAAGGGCATAAATCTTCCATTCCTGCTCCTTTATTAACCTACTGCTGCTACATATTTTGCAGTTCAGGCAGAGGGCCTCAGTGATCTCCTCAGACCAGGTTTTCCGTGATTTCCCTAAATCATTTCAGGCAAATGCCAGGATGGCTCCTTTGAAAGGGCCCAGCCGATTTCCTTCCCTAACCCGAGCTTACGCTCAGTCTCTAATGATGTCGTTGTCTACGGGACGTTAAACACTAACCACCACCACCATCGAATGGTCCATTCTCTCTGACATGTACTCGAGCGACCATTTATTGCGTGCTATCCATATGCTGACTTCCTACTGCACCTATATGCACACCTAAATGGTAGCTTTGTAAAGCCAACTGGAGGCTTTACTCCTCCCTGGAATTTCCCCATTTGTGACGACCAGGTAGAATATCTTATAACAAACAGTATCCTTACCTCCGCAGAATGCTCAATTCCTTGCATTTCCTCGCAACTATGCCATATCCTGGTCCCTTGATGGACTGAGGTGTGTGTGCAACACAATTCGCATGCAGAGGCATGCTCTCTGCATTTTTCACCATCATCCTATGATGCCAACTGTATTCGGTATAAACACTTGCATGCAAATTGTTGTCGTGTTCTTTGAGATGGCAAAAAGTTAGCTGGATTTCATTTACAGCTTCTTTTAATAGTTCCTCTACTTACTGCGTTGTATGTCTCAAACTCCGAAAGCTCTCTGGGACCTAAGTCCGTTCCCCAATTTCCAGCCGCACTAGCAGATGGCGCCACAGTGGACCCAATTGCTATCTCCAACACCTTGGACTGGAATCAGATTTATCTGCAGCCAGAGACACTGCTCCAGGACCTGATGAGATCCATTATACCATGCTTCTTCATGTGTGCCCTGAAGCGAAAGGTCAGCTCCTCTCTTGTTTCAGTCAGATTTGGTTTGATGGACAGTACCCCACGACTTGGAAGGAGGCAATCTTAATTCCATTCTGGAAACCAGGTAAGGACCATAGCACCCTTAACAGTTATTGGAGTGTCACCCTTACTAGTTGTATGGGTAAGACTTGTGAACGCATGGTCAACAGCTGCCTCATCTCTCTGCTAGAGTCCTGAGGTTACCTGAGTCGCTCCCACTGTGGTTTCAGGCGCTACCATTCCACTCTTAACAACTTAATTCTACTGGAGACGGTGATACAGGAGTCCTTCTTATGCCGAAACCATTTAGTTTGTGTGTTTTTTGACCATGAAAAAGCATATGACATTACTTGATCCTTCACAAACTTCATGAATGAGAACTACGTGGACTCCTGCCACTTCTGATCCAATCATTTCTCGAGGACAGGCGTTTTCGTTATCGCATTGGCGATGCCATATCTGATTGCTATGTTCAGGGGAATGGTGTGCCCCGGAGCAGTGTCCTCAGTTGTCACATTGTTTGCCATTGCTATCAATGGCATTTCCTCTGCAGCCAGGAGCCCTGTCAAATGTTCTTTGTTTGTGGATGACTTTGTAATCTTCTACTCTTCCTCTGATCTTACGATGACAAGGAGGCAGCTACAACTGACCATTAGGAGGCTGGAAACCTGGCCCCAGACAACTGGTTTTAGTTTCTTACCTGAGAAGACTGTGTGTGTGTGTGTGTGTGTGTGTGTGTGTGTGTGTGTGTGTGTGTGTGTCAATTTTAATAGTGCTCAACAGAGTTTTAACCAACCAGAGCTTTCAATGGGGGACCGTATTTGTCTTTTTCAAGACACAGTGTGCCTTTTGGGTTCATTATTTGACCCGAAATGAACATGGCTCCCACACCTGAAAGACCTACGGACAAAGGGTTCCGATTGTTGAACATTTTGAAATGCTTTGGCAGAAAAACATGGGGAGCTGACAGGTCCTGCCTCCTACAGTTTTATAGGGCATTTGTTCGATCACGCTTAGACTATGGCAGCGTGATCTATGGATCGGCCCGTCCTTCCTACCTCCGGATGTTAGATGCTGTCCACCATATGGGCATTTGGTTATCGACTGGAGCCTTTCAGACCAGCCCAATTCAGAACCTGTGTGCAGAGGCTGGTGAACCACCTCTCTGGATTCGGCGACGTATCCTTTTGGCTCCACAGGCGCTGAAAATCTGTGTCACCCCAGTCATTGGCATTTAGTTCAGTGATCCAGCCCACCTTCGAACGACCGTTCAGCATTCGGCCCCAAGCGACCCAGCCATTTGGTATATGTGCTATGGATTGTCTCAAGGATCTGGATCTCTCGGGCATGAAAATACACACCCACTGCTGCTTTGGTGTCTTCAGAAACCCAAAGTGATTTTAAGCTTGACGCAGTACCCGAAAAATTGTACTCCAGATATGGTTTTTAGAATTTTGTTTTCGTCTATTTTAAGTATGTACCATAGTTTTATCGTTATTTATTCAGATTGATCCCAGCAGGGGAATGCTCTCGGTTGTTCTGTGGTTTTTCCCTGATAGGGGTTTTAAAGTACGTCTTCCAGAACACTTTACAAATTATGATGCGGAGTTATATGGCATTCTAATGGGACTGGAGAGGGTTCACAGACATCACCGTATGAGTTTTCTTGTCTGTTCCAACTCTATTAGTGCACTGCAAGCGCTTCACCAAATGTATCCGGTAGACCCGCTGATTCAGCTCATCCACGAGTGCTTACAGCGGCTCCAATGCCGTGGCAAGGTGGTGATCTTTTGCTGGGTACCTGGCCACGTTGGGTAGAGGCTAACAACATGGCTGATAAAGCTGCCAAGGAAGCATGTTGGGATGGCACTTTCCATCAGTGTTCCGTCCCGTTGCATGCCATTACCTCATTTTGTGACAGATGCATCATGCGTCAGTGGGAGACTGAATGGTTGCAGGTGTTGGACAACAAACTGCGGTCGCTCAAACCAACCACGAAAGCTTGGTGGACTGCGTGTCAGCCTCGCCGCTGGAAGGAGGTTTTGCTTACCAGACTGCGCATCGGGCATAGCCCTTTCACACATTGCTTCCTCCTCCGGTGGACTGCGTGTCAGCCTCGCCGCTGGAAGGAGGTTTTGCTTACCAGACTGCGCATCGGGCATAGCCCTTTCACACATTGCTTCCTCCTCCGGGGGGAGGATCTACCTTTCTGTGAAGTTTGTGGCGTGCCGCTTTAAGTTCAGCATGTTGTGGCTACGTGTGTCCTGTATACTGCTATTAGGGCAGCCCTCGGTCTCGCGGGAGATCTCCCCACCGTCCTCGCAGATACCAATACCAGTGTTAATAGAGTGGTGAAATTTTGTGAACTATCAGGCCTCATCCCTAAACTGGTGGGGAAGGGCGGTAAACTTCAGTATGTTATAAACTGCTCTGCATGCGGGGACAGCATTCATACCCACACATGAGATTTCATGTTGACTTTTCATCAGGGCGCTGATGACTGTGATGTCGAGCGCCCCCTCAACCCAACTCATCACCATCATCATCCAACACCTTGGGCCACTATTTTGTGGAGATTTCGAGCTCCACCAACTATCACCCTGCCTTCCTCCATCGGAAACGAGTGGAGGCAGCTCAGGCGATACACATCTCTTCTCAGAATCGTGAGTGCTATGTTCACACTCAGATGTTGCAGAACCTGTCTCTTGTGGGAGAGCACTTTCTCCTTCATACATAGTCGCATCTGGGCAGAGGGCACTTTTCCCAGATGCTGGCATGAAGCCACTGTCATACTCATACCCCATTTCTTTCACCAGCTGTGTTTGCAAGGTGATGGAACGTGTCCTCGGAGACTTTCACGACGGCATACATGAATGAAACATTCTCTAGGATTTTATTCGAATTGACGCGTCTTGAAAACCAAGAATGTTTTATTCAAGGTGATGGAACATTTGATTTATGTCTGGTTGGTATGGTGTCTTGAGTCGTGCAATTTGCTAACCACTGCACGGTGTGGATTTGGTGTGCGCCATTCTGCAGTTGACCATCTCGTCACTTTGTCCACCCATGTTCATGATCATGGATGATTTTCTGCAGAAATCCCAAACTGTGGCCATGTTTTTCAGTTTGGAGAAAGCCTGCAATGCCTGCCGGTGGATAGGTATCCTCAGTATTCCCTACATGTGGGGCTTCCGAGGCTGCATCGTCGGTTTCCTTCAGGAATTTTTAAAAGACTGAATTTTCAAAGTACATGTGGGTCCTGCCTTGTTGGACACCTTTATCCAGGAAAACGGTGTGCCTCGGGTTCCTCTTTGATATTGACACTAATCTTATTATGGCCTGTCTCCTGTCAGGCATCTCCGGTTCCCTTATCGCTGATGATTTTGCCATCTATTGCACTTCTCCACAGACCTGTCTCCTTGAGTGGCACCGTCAACATTGTCTGCATTGTCTTTACTCGTGGAGCATTGTCAATGGCTTTCACTTTTCCACTGACAAAACGATTCATTCGAATTTCTGATGGTGCAATTGGTTTCCTCCACTGTCCTTACATTGTAGGCCTGTTGCACTTCCGTTCATTGAAACTATGAAATTGCTGGGCCTCATGCTCAATCGGAAACTTGGCCGCCTGCTGTACGCAGTCCGACAATGTCCTATGTATCTTCAGCAGTACGCCCTGGGGAGTGGATTGGTCCACTGACCTCCATTTGTACTGCTCCCTTGTCAGTTTGAAACTAGACTATGGGTGTTTCGTTCGTGCACCTGCATGTCTGTCCGTCTTAACACCGTTTCAATACAGTCTGCCATCATGCATTCGTTCGGCCACTGGCACCTTTTGTACTTGCCTGGTTGAGATTCTCTATGCAGGAACTGCTGAACTACTGCTGTCATACCGCCGTAATTTTCTTCTTGACAGATATGCATGCTGTTTGTCTGCCATGTCTGGCCATCCATCATATGCTGCCTCCTTCGATGACTCCTCTGATCGCCAGTATTGGTCACATACCTCTTCTGTTACCTCCTGGAGTTCACTTTCTGCTATTGCTCCAGCAGCTTAATTTCACACTACCTGCCACTTTCCAAATGGTTGTGAAGCCGTCACCACCTTGGCTTCATGTGGCAGCCCATCTTCACCTTGGATTTTATTCACTTCCTAATGATACTACTCCAGCCTTGCTCTATTGCCGTTAAGATTCTCGACCTTCGCATGGAACTTTGCTGTAGTACCTTTGTGTACACTGATGACTCTCTGACTGACCGTGGTGTCAGGTGTGCCTTCATCATTGGCACCGACCATTTTCGGTATTAGCTTCCAGAACACTGCTCAGTATTTACAGTGGAGCTGTAGCCACACAGTACATTCGGCAACACAGGCTTTTCAATTGTGTCATCTGCTCTGACTCTCTCAGTGCCGTTCAGGAGCCTCTCTGTGCCGTGCGCCGTCCATCCCTTAGTGCAAAGTGCCCAGGAAAGGTTTCACTTGCTCACTCTTGATGGAGCCACTGTGATGTTTACGTGGGTTCTGGTCAGATTGGTCTGTCGGGAAATGAGACCACTGACACTGCTGCTAAGGCTGCAATCCTCGTACCTCAGCCTAACTAGTTCTTCCATTGCGTCTGATGATACCTTCGTTGCCGTCTGTCAGCAGGTGGCATCACTTTGGCACCACTGATCCTCCATTCATGGAAACAAGCTCCGGGTAAATAAACCTCTCTGTTGCTTGGACAGCCTCCTCTCGGCGCTCTTGCCACGACACTATAATATTAGCTAGTTTGCTTATTAGGTATTGTCCTTTTAGCCTTGGACATATGTTATGTTAAGTGGTGATCCCCCACCACTTTGTGCTCATAGCCCTCAACCTTTGACAGTTCACCATTTCGTGACAGAATGCCCTTTTTTAACCACTGACATTCTCATTTGTGTTTGCCGTCTGAGTTATCGGCTGTTTTAGCGAACAAGTGGGCTGTCGACCGCATTTTACTTTTTATCCATTGTAGCAATAAGGCGAAGGACATTTAATCTGTAGTTCAGGACCTCCATTGTATCTATGGCATATTTTATGGCCATTTCTCCAAGAGAAAGTCCCTGTTTTTAGCTGTCTTTCATTCCATTGATTGGGTTTAAAGTGAAGTTGCTTTTAATTCGTTTTTTGTCTTCGTGTTCTAAAGTTCTGAGATGGGAACGTATGATGCTAGTTGTTTTTGCGTCCCGAAAACAAACAAAACAAAACAGATTTGAAAACCAAACTTTTTTTTTCACAAAAGTCGGCATTTATTTAAATAATCCATACCTGGTTTTCGTAAGTCACAATTATTTTTTTAAAGAGAAGACAGTGGTGAAATTGGTCTGAAACACTCTACACTTTTTGTATTACCTTTTTGTGTGTGGGAGGAACAAAATTTTACATGCTTTAGATAATCTGGAAAGCAACTGGATATAATTCCCATTTGTAATGTCTGTAAGGAGTGTTTTTATGCTGCTAATCCAGTTTTCTAGCAGACACATTGGAATCTCATCTTGACTCACTCACTCATTCATTCATTTATTCATTCATTCATCCATCCATCCATCCATCCATCTTACGTGGATACTGGAGACACACACACACACACACACACACACACACACACACACACACACACACACATAGCGGTATTTGTGTGTGTAAGCTGCATTTCAGAAGAAGGCCTTCTGGTCAAAAGCTTGTGTGTTTAATAGACTTTGTTGTGCCCATCTGTGACTCAACATTTCTGCTATTTGGTGAGTAGCAAACATCCTTTTCATAATTTTGTCATTATTCCAGCCCATTTTTTTTACATTTTTTGAGTGTATAAGTATGCTTTATCTGGATAGAACACATGGCCAACCATGGCTTTCATGAAGGAATTATCCCAGTGCTTGCTTGAAATAAAATAGGAAAAACAACTGTAAACCTGAATCAGGATGGTTGTACATTGTAAACTCTGTCCTTGAGTATGAGGTCAGTATCTTAATGACTGCACTGCCTCCTTTGGTTGGTTTGTGTTATACAGTGTTGTTTAGTATGAACACAGGTTTGCTCTTCATTGCTGGAAACATCATGGATGCCCAGTGGTGACTATGAAGTCATGAACTTGTTGCTGTGCTCGTTCCACTCCAGCCCATTCAGAAAACTGACTCCTTCAGCATGCCACTACTCCCCATAAATGCCTTCACGTCCTGTCCTCAGTCCACGAGAAAAACAGTCACTGGCTGCCCATAATGAATGAGATGTTGAACCCAGGAGAATGAAAAGTGATTACCATCATGCACTCTGCATCTTGGCGCATGATTTTCTCGCAGAAGCAGTACAGTATTGTAATGTGACAAGGTGCTGTAACTATCCTCTTTTATTATTAACTCCTACTGAGAGTCCTCTAAGTAATCTGTTATTGTATAGTAATCCTTTTTTATCTACTTGGGAAATTTTACAATTTTATTCCCTGATAGAAAATGCTGTTTGGAATTTTTTGTTTATTATTCCTAGCAATTGCGGGTCCAGACTCACTGTTGATCCATCATTATGTACAGAACTATTAGCGAAAAACTTAGTAACGCACAAGAGATTGGTAGATGTATTTGTTGAGGTAAGGATATCCAGTTTTGTAAACAGTGTTCTTTGCAATGAGCTTGGTTACTATGTCTAGTTATTATTCTTATGGCTCTGTTTCATAATCAACAGCAGACATTGGCCGTTACAATCTGATGACACAATCCAAAGAGAAAACATGGTGATGACGTTCTTGTTACCAACATTTTTGTGTGTTCATTCCATGTTGCTTGACAGTCAATATTCCAGAGATGGCTGGTCATCAGTTGCTAATGCGCTACAGCACTCTGTAAATATCACACTACAATTAAGCCAATTCACTTTGAATATGGGTCAAAGTTGCACTAAAATTATGACATTTCTCTTTGAAAGCGTGCTAGTATGCAAATAAAACAGATGAAAATGTGTATCATTGATAACTAGAAACTAGTGTCGAATGCTGAAATAAAGGTCAGCTGCACCACAATCAACTCAGAGAAGGGACGGAGCTGTTTTCCTACTGTGCATCCTCAGGTGTGATGTCATCCCTACCGGCACTAAGAGTTCTACAGGGTGTTTCAAAAATGACCGGTATATTTGAAATGGCAATAAAAACGAAACGAGCAGCGATAGAAATACACCGTTTGTTGCATTATGCTTGGGACAACAGTACATTTTCAGGCAGACAAACTTTCGAAATTACAGTAGTTACAATTTTCAACAACAGATGGCGCTGCAAGTGATGTGAAAGATATAGAAGACAACGCAGTCTGTGGGTGCGCCATTCTGTACGTCGTCTTTCTGCTGTAAGCGTGTGCTGTTCACAACGTGCAAGTGTGCTGTAGACAACATGGTTTATTCCTTAGAACAGAGGATTTTTCTGGTGCTGGAATTCCACCGCCTAGAACACAGTGTTGTTGCAACAAGACGAAGTTTTCAACGGAGGTTTAATGTAACCAAAGGACCGAAAAGCGATACAATAAAGGATCTGTTTGAAAAATTTCAACGGACTGGGAACGTGACGGATGAACATGCTGGAAAGGTAGGGCGACCGCGTACGGCAACCACAGAGGGCAACGTGCAGCTAGTGCAGCAGGTGATCCAACAGCGGCCTCGGGTTTCCGTTCGCCGTGTTGCAGCTGCGGTCCAAATGACGCCAACGTCCACGTATCGTCTCATGCGCCAGAGTCTACACCTCTGTCCATACAAAATTCAAACACGGCAACCCCTCAGCGCCGCTACCATTGCTGCACGAGAGACATTCGCTAACGATATAGTGCACAGGATTGATGACGGCGATATGCATGTGGGCAGCATTTGGTTTACTGACGAAGCTTATTTTTACCTGGACGGCTTCGTCAATAAACAGAACTGGCGCATATGGGGAACCGAAAAGCCCCATGTTGCAGTCCCGTCGTCCCTGCATCCTCAAAAAGTACTGGTCTGGGCCGCCATTTCTTCCAAAGGAATCATTGGCCCATTTTTCAGATCCGAAACGATTACTGCATCACGCTATCTGGACATTCTTCGTGAATTTGTGGCGGTACAAACTGCCTTAGACGACAGTGCGAACACCTCGTGGTTTATGCAAGATGGTGCCCGGCCACATTGCACGGCCAACGTCTTTAATTTCCTGAATGAATATTTCGATGATCGTGTGATTGATTTGGGCTATCCGAAACATACAGGAGGCGGCGTGGATTGGCCTCCCTATTCGCCAGACATGAACCCCTGTGACTTCTTTCTGTGGGGACACTTGAAAGACCAGGTGTACCGCCAGAATCCAGAAACAATTGAACAGCTGAAGCAGTACATCTCATCTGCATGTGAAGCCATTCCGCCAGACACGTTGTCAAAGGTTTCGGGTAATTTCATTCAGAGACTACGCCATATTATTGCTGCACATGGTGGATATGTGGAATATATCGTACTATAGTGTTTCCCAGACCGCAGCGCAATCTGTTGTTGAAAATTGTAACTACTGTAATTTCGAAAGTTTGTCTGCCTGAAAATGTACTGTTGTCCCAAGCATATTGCAACAAACGGTGTATTTCTATCGCTGCTCGTTTAGTTTTTATTGCCGTTTCAAATATACCGGTCATTTTTGAAACACCCTGTATGTTGCTTACAGCGCCAGGTCAATATTTTTGTTTGAAACTGAATGTAGTTTGTTGTGTAACCATATCATATAAAGGGTTTGCGGAGTGGTTGAAGCAATGGAGCTGTGGGTGAGTGGTTAACAACAGTGACTGTTAATTCATTGCCTGGTTTCGACACCTGCTGCTGCCACCAGTATTTTTTTCCCTTTTCCATTTTGTTTTATTCCTTGCAGTGTTGAACGATTAATTACAAAATTTAAATACATTTAAACAGTTTTGCTTGTGTATGTAAAATTTATATGTTCAATTTAGTTAAATTTACTACCATTGTAAGTCAAAAGGCTGTAGATGGTAGTAAAACAAAAATAGTATACGAGCAAATTTAGTATGAAAGTTTTTTTCCATAGTGACTACCACAGAACTGAATTTATTAAAAGAAGTTGGTATTTTCCCCTTTTGCTATATTAATTTTATTTGTTTGTGACTAGTTACAACCTTCCGGGTCATTCTCAAAAGATTTTGTGGTTCTGCAGTAGAATATTACACCTTCAGTATTGAAATTTCAATGTCTTTAAATTTGTGTTTTCTATTTGTTTTGGTTCACAAATCCTGTTAAACCAACAAGACAGCATTTGTGAACCAAAACAAACAGGAAACACAGATTTAAAGATGCTGACATTTCAATATGTAAGGAGTAGTTTTCTCTGCAGAACCACAAAATCATGAGTAATAAATTACACAATTGACATTTTTGACAGTTCTCTTGGCTTCTTCTGTCCCATCATGAAAGTCATACTGCATTGTCATGGCACACTGCATACTCAGTAATGCACCACAAGGAACATCGATTTACAGATTTTACACAGGTACCGCAACACATGGAGGAACTGCGATTGCTCTCCCACCTTGAAGAAATGCTGTTCCATCTGTATGAGCATTACACACTATACCCACAGACAGCTTTCTATTATTAACTACTGAACTATGGTACATTTTTAACTGTCACAATCTTAATTTGTTTGCTAGGTAGATGTAGAGCTGCAGATCACGCTGCTGGAGAGCAGTTTGCTAGTAGAAAGTTCTTTAATTCATTCTGAACTCCCCTAGATTATCTACATGATTATATATGTACCCTTGTATCGGAATCCTTTCCTTACTAAGGATTACCTGTTGAGGTCTTTGTAGAGGCTGTGTCTTATCCTGGTGTCATACAGATGCTTTTTAGCGGTTTTTTGAAATGAGAAATATTGGTAATGACAAAGGACATCGAGTCTGTGTATTGTGAAGTAGTTGTCAAAGTAGTCAGTTTTCTGAAGAGGTCCCTGCAGAATGTTCTTGAAGCAACACCAGATATAATTCTTAAAACAGGTACAAAATTGTGAAGACTTTCATGGCCATTTGTTTATGTATTACCTGTTGGCTTTTGTCTATTATAACCTGCTTCTTTACTCTGAAAATGCTATTCTTGTAATTTGAATTTCCCCAGAAAATTATTCCATTACTGATTAGTGAATGAAAATCTCCAGAATAAACTAGTTTCTTCTTTTTAAATCATGCTAATTGGAACACATAGCTGAATCAAGGTGCTTCATAAATTCTAGGCAGTTGAATTTCCAATTGAGGCTGTGATGTATCTCTAGCCCTAAAAATTAACACTTTCTACTTATTTTGTTTCATTGTTTGAGAAACCTATTTTTATAGCTTGTGAAATCTGTGAGAAGACTAAATGCATGTGCTGAGTCCTGTCAAAATTCCTTTTGCCTTTAACTATCTTTTGATGTTCCAAATATTTCATTGGCTGCCTTTTCAGTAAGGGACTGGTACTATTTAAAATACTATTTATCCCTGCAGGTCTGGGGATAACAATAGGCCTGAGGTATTCACGCCTTTCGTAAGAGGCGACTAAAAGGAGTTTCACATGTTTTGGCCTTTATGTGATGGTCCACTGTAGGGTTCGACCTCCATTCTTCAAAATTTTCCCGAAGAGCGAGCCAATTGGCAAGGGTGCCTTTCATGGTGCATCGTGTCCGTCGTGCATTGAGATCTTTAGCCCACTTTCTCATCGTTGCATTTCAGTCCTGCTCATTCTACATCTCTTGGGTGAGGACACCTTCATGGGTGCATTTTCCACCCTGCACTATGCAGAGTTGCTTTCTGTGTTGATGATGACTGTGGACTTCTTTGCACCTGATATCCGGCACGTTAGCCAGTCTCTTGTGGTGGGGCCGCCATGTACCCTGTTGGTTGTAGTCCCATGACCATACAGGAATCGGTCTGCTGATGCCTGCACCATTAACTCCCCATGTATGCCAAGGTGTAGATGCCCATCCCGCTGGGGCATCAGGATTCCCGGCAATGGCCATCCTGCCAGGTCGCCTTTGCTATGGCTGGGTGGCGCCCTAAGGGAGGCCCATCGTCGGAGTGGGTGGCATCAGGGCAAATGACATGCGATGAAGTGTAGTCCATTATCTCATGCTGGTGGTGAAACACGAGCAGTCTAAGCATTCACGAGCTCTATTCAGTGCCAGAAGAAGACCCCAAATCATTCCCCTCCCTGGCCACACCATGGGAGGAACGTCAGGCTAAGGATGGCAGCGGATCGTATTCGCCCCGGTACATTGTATGTTCGAGAGCTGATGGTGCATCTTTCAGGACGATGAAGCCTCAGTTTTTTGTTGAGCATTTAGAGGACAAGTTTGGGGAGGTGGAAGGATTGTCCAAAATGAGATCTGGGTCAGTCTTGATCAAAACAGCATCCTCTGCTCAGTCACGGATGTTATTCGCTTGTGACAAGCTGGGGGACATTTCTGTAACCATCACGCCCCATAAGAGCTTAAATATGGTCCAGGGTATCATATGTCACTGGGATCTTCTTTTGCAGTCTGACGATTAGCTGCACACCAATTTAGAGCAGCGTTGTGTACATTTTGTCCCTCATGTCCACCGGGGTCTGAGGGGTAATCAGGTTGCCACCAGTGCCTTCATCTTGGCCTTTGAGGGTGGAACATTACCTGAGAAGGTCAAGGTGATGGTCTACTGCTGTGATGTAAAGCCCTATATCCCTCCCCCGATGCAGCGCTTTAACTGCTGGAAGTTCGGCCATATGTCTTCCTGCTGTACTTCCAGCATCACATGTCTAGATTGCAGACGCCCATGACATCCCAATACTCCATGTGCCCCGCCTCCTATCTGTGTCAACTGCGGAGAGCACCATTCGCCTTGCTTTCCAGACTGCAGGGTTTTCCAGAAAGAAAGGAAAATCATGGAGAACAAGACCCTGGGCGGACTGACCTACACTGAGGCTAAAGAAAATGTGAACGCTTGCATCCTTTACGTATGACATGGTCTTATGCCGCCGCTATAACAGTTCTGGCAACATCAGCTCCAGCAACCCCAGTCACCTATCGGAGCCGGAAGACTAGACCTACTCCCTTGATGGCGGGGGGCACTTCCCTGCCTGTTACTTCTGCACCACCTGCTTTGGGAGGCCCCCCCCCCCCCAACATTGGGGTCATCCGTCCCCACTTCTAAGCCGGAGAAGCATAAGTCTTCTTCGGCTTCTCTCGCTAGGAAGGGATCCCTTGGGTCACTTCTTTCCCAGGTTTCTGGTAGAGAGCAAGATGACACCCACCTGTGGCTGAAGAGCTCAAAAGCAGCTGGTTGTAGGGCTTCATGCTCATCCTCAGTCCCAGAGACTGAGCCAGTGAAGTCCTCCCAGCCAGGGAAACCCAAGGAGCAGTGAGAGGAATCCAAAAAGAAGACCCCCTAAGACCAAGGAAATTGCAGTGACACCCATACACCACTGCTACCTACAAGCTCTGTGTCTGAGGATGGGGTGGAGATTCTGGCATCCGCTGAGGTCCAAGATCTCACCAGACCCTCACACAATGGATATAGACTGCTCAGGCAAAAAGTCGGTGGCAGCAGGTGACCCTGATGCGTAAACTGCCTCATTGAATGTTCCATGCCGTTCCAGTCTCAAGATGTCATCCTCCAGTGAAATTGCGGCAGTTTTTTCCACTGCCTGGCTGAGCTACTGCAGCTGTTAAGCTTTACACCTGCTATCTGCATTGCCCTGCAGGAACCCTGGTTCCCAGCAATGAGGACCCCTGCCCTCCTCGGCTATAAGGGATATTACAGGAACCGTAGTGACTGTAACCGAGTGTCAGGTGGAGTTTGCGTTTATGTCCTAAACTCAATCTGTAGTCACATTGTGCCCCTTCAAACCCCCTTGAAGCTGTGGCTGTCAGAATGACGACACAGGAAGTAACTGTCTGCAATGTATATCTTCATCTAGATGGTGCAGTACCCCTGAATGTATTAGCTGCACTGATTGATCAACTCGCTAAACCTCTCCTACTTTTGGGAGATTTTAACGCCCATAACCCCTTCTGGGGTGGTACTGTGCTTACTGACCGAGGCATAGGTGTCGAAAATTTACTGTCTCTGTTCGACCTCTGTCTCTTAAATACTGTGGCTGCCACACATTTCAGTGTGGCTCATGGTAGTTACTTGTCATTGATTTATCAATTTGCAGCCCAGGACTTCTCCCATCTATCCACTGGAGACCACATGATGACCTGTGTGGTAGTGACCACATCCCCATCTCCCTGTCACTGCCCCGGCATCGGGCCCACTGATTAACATCGATGTGATGTTTGGGCAGGTGACTACAACAATTGTTTCTGCGCCAGAAAACGCAGTCCCTCACTCTTTAGGGTGCCCCGGCGTAGGGCAGTCCCTTGGTGGTCGCCGGAAGTTGCTGAAACAATTACGGAGCATTTGCGAGCTCTACAGCGGCATAAGCGGCACCCTTCCTGGATAACCGCATAGCCTTTAAACGGTACCATGCCCACGTTCACCAACTTATGAAACGATGGAAGCAGGAGTGTTAGGAGAGACACGTCTTGACCATTGGGTGCCACAAGTCACCTTCACAAGTCTGGGCAAAGATCAAACGTATTTTTGGGTACCATACCCCAACAGGTGTTCCCAGTGTTAACATAAATGGGGTGTTATCTGCTGACACAAACGCGATTGCCAGCCTTATTAGGAGCAAGGGACTGATGACCTCGTAGTTTGATCCCTTCTCCCCTCTTTTAAACCAACCAACTAACCAGCCAAAATCCTATACTTGCGTAATCTGCAAGAAGTAAAAAAGTTGTATCTTCTCTAACTGGAAGTTGGAAGACAAAGTATGCTATGTCAGAAACATTAGAATACCCAAAATGTAACCTTGTGGTATGCCATGTCTGATTGCTTCACATTCTGAGTGCCTATCATTATGTGATTGAGATGGAACTGATAGACATTACTTTCTCTCGTTCGTATAAGCTAAAACAATGAACATACTGTGCCTATTGTTCAACAGTATTTTAACTTTTGCATTAGGATAACATCATTAGATTGGGTTAAAGTTGTAGTAAACTCATAAAATGTTCCCAGTAGTAGTAATATCTCATTTATTGATTCTAGTATACCATCTCCCAAGGTAAATATAGCTTGTTCAGTGAACTATCCTTTTTGGAAACTGAATTGTTTCCTACTTAGTGTGTTTTCATGCTATAACTGTGTATAAAATCTGTGGAACATTATTTTCTCAAGAATGTTGGAAAATACTGCAATAATGAGATGAGTCAATAATTCTTTATGAATATTTTGTCTTCTACTACTTCTTCTAAATGGCTTGACAAAAACTTGTTTAAGTCCCTCTGGAAAGCACTGATGTGAAAATATTTTTGGTATGATTTACATAGGAAGCAAAACAAGCGTATTCTGTCACAGACACACAATTACTCACTAAGTTAACATTTGTTGATAGCACTGTTGGTACAAGAAACTAGTCACAGATATGCACAATATGATCATGGTATCACACAACATCCATCACAGGAATAACAACTGGAAACATTGGTATGACTACTGCACTCACTGATGTACGCCGTCTCACAAGTGACCACTAATGCACTGCTCAGACAACCACTAAAATTACAATACCATTACAGTACACGTAATGAAGCATCATGTTTTGTCTTCTTTCTGTGTTAGTATACATTATATGCAGGTTCAGTGAAACTGAAGCAGTGGGGACACATCTGAAACCTCTGGCCCATACAAAAAGTACTGCTGATATAAATTAGACATTCACTTGCAGCATCTATTGTGAGGGGTTCTGGATTATATTTAAAGTGAAGTGGCACGTCCGTGTACTGTCACTGTTGCACTATGGCCAATGCTGTAAGCTTGACTGACTGTGCTGACAGTGTCACTATTCGGACTGTGCTCAAAGTTCACCTCCCACAGCGAGGGAGTTGCAGAGCATGGAGGCACATTGGGCTGGCAAGTGCACTGGCACCCAGAGTGAGAGTGATGGTCTTGGATTGGTGGTGGTGGTGGTGGTGGTGGTGGTGGTGGTGAGTATGGAGGCTGGAGACAAGGCCTGACCCCCCCATCAGTCTGGACCAATTCATGAGTGGCATTGGCCAAATCTGTATGATCAAAGGAAGGTGGGGGTGCCATGCCAATGACAAGGTTGAGGACGGGTGTCTGCAATATGGAACTGTCAAATACCTGCACAGTGGTAGCCCCTGCTGACCATGCAGGGATTGCACTGCTGGTGACTGAGATGGAAACTCCCCACGTATGCCAAGAAGTAAGTGCCTGGCTGGGGCACATGGAGTCTGGGCAATTGATTAATGGCCAGGTAGTTGTTGCTGAGGCTGGGTGGCACCAGTGGGGAGCTCTCGTTCAGAGTGAGTGGTGCCATGGTGGATGACTTGCATATGAAGCAGATAAGCTCTCTTCCGCTGGTGGCTGCATGGCCCCAGTGGTCTCTTCTGTAGGAGAAGATTCTTACAATGCAGAAAGATATGACCCCAAAATGTTTCCTTCCCTGGCTGTGCCATGGGAGGAAAGTTGGACTGAGAGAGGGGGATGTGTGTATAGCTTGCACTAGGACTGATGAGGATTCGTTTCTGGCCACAAAGTCACTATTCCTTGTTGAACACTTTGAAGATTTGAGGAAGTAGCAGCAATCTTGAAAATGAAGTGTGGTTCAGTTGTGATTAAAATGGCATGTCCTGCACAAGCATGAGCACTGCTGCCTGTGACAAGCGGTAACATTCCTATAACTATCACCCTCCTACGCCCCCCCCCCCCTTCCACCACGCAATTCTTTTAAAGACCGATGATTAGTTATACTCCAGTCTGGAGTGATGGCGTGTGCATTTTGTCCATCATATTCAACCAGGACCAAAGGACAGTAGGGTTGCTACTGGGACATTCATCTTGACCTGAGAGGGTAACTTGTTGCTTGAAAATGTCAAGGTGATTGTGATCGATGTGATGTGAAATGGTATGCACCCCTTCCGTGTGATACTTCAGATGTATGAGATTCAGACACTGCCTTTGCATTGTAACGCTAGCCCTCTCTGGAATTTTAAATTTTGACATCTTCCTGAATTGTGTTGTCTACACTGACCCACAGCTGTCTCCAAACATTATACTCTGCATTATGCTTGAGCCTCTGCGTCTGAGAATTATCAGCCTGTACTTTGTGTCCTCAAACTGCAGGTGGAGCAAATCCACTCACCTTTCACTAAATGCTACCTGGAGCCATATAAAGCTCCGATCAATGAGTGGGAATTCGTCAGTGCCCTAGCTCTTTGCCCTGACCTGGCCCTAGGGGCAGACTGCATCCATAGTCAAATGATGAAATACATATCGGTGGATTGTTAATGTCACATCCCAGCTGTTTTTAAGCATATCTGGAGTGACGATAAGTTCCCATCTCGGTGGTGAGAAAGTGTAATTGTCTTGGTACTGAAACCAGTCAAACATCCCCTTGAGATGGATTGCTATTACTCAGTCTCACATGCGTTCTCTGTAGATTGTTCGAATGTATGGTAAGCTGGCAGCTGTGTTGGTACCTTGAGTCTCAGGGCATTTTGGCTCTGTCCCAGGGTGTTTTTAGTCAAGGCCATTCTACTGCTGATAATTTGCTCTGTGTGGATCTGCTATTTGGGTGGCTTGCACCTGCCAAATCACCTTATCGCTGTCAACTTAGAGAAGGCTTATGACACCACATACATCACCACAGCCTCATTACCCTACATGAGTGGAGTCTCTGCACTCACTCCAGATTTTTGTCTCAAACTACTTGTTGCACTATACTTTCAGATTTAAAGTTGGTGCCTCCCACAGTACCCCCCCCCCCCTCCCTCCCATACACATGTACAGGTTTATGTGCATGTACATGTACAAGAGAATGGAATCCCACAGGGCTCTTTATTGAGTGTGCCTCTTTATATTAGTGGTGTAGCTACAGCCGTGGGATCTACAGTTTCACCCTATTTTTATGCTGAAGATTTTTGCTTTTACTATTGCTATTCAACTGTGGATGTTACTGAATGCCAGTTGCACGGTGTCGTACAAAAGACACAATCCTGGGATCTCACTCATGGCTTTCAGTTCGTGGACACCGAGGCATGCATCATGCACTTCTGTTTCCATTGTACTGTCCATCCACAGCCAGAACTCCAGCTCAATGGCCAATTACTCAATCTTGTGAAGTCTTATCAGGTTTTGGCACTGGTCTTCAGTGCCCAGTTGACATGGTTTCCCCATCTTCACCATTTTAAGCAAAAATGCTGGTCACACCTTAATACTCTTTACTGCCTCAGTAACCCCGGTTGGGGCACAGATCACTCTACAATCCTGTCTTGACAGACTGACTCTGTCCCTTCTTGATTATGAGGATCTAACAGATGACTCGGCATCACCTCTGATGTTGCAGATGCTGGACCCAATACACCGTTGTGGGGTCTGACTTGCGACAAATGTGTTTTGGACTAGTCCTGTGAACAGCCCACTTGCTGAGGCTGGAGTCCCTCTGCTACAAATCAGGTGCCAAAAACTGCTGCTCAGTTATGTGACACACATTCGCTGTTCCCATGAGCATCTGAAATTCTTTTTCCTGGAAGGGAGTTCCACCTCTTGTGACAGAGGCCCATGAATGGAGGCAAGATCACAGTTCACTTACAGTGTCTGCTCCGAATTTCACCTTCCCCCATTGTCACCTGTTGTCAGAGAGCAGTGACATTCACCCCTTTGGCGTGTACTCTATCCTCAGATCTGCCTTGACCTATCCTCTGGGCTGAAAGACTCTGCTGACCTCCCCCCTGCGGGCCTGAGGGTTAGAGTAGGCCCGAGGTATTCCTGCCTGTCATAAGAAGCGACTAAAAGGGTTTGACCTCCATTTTTCAAAATTTTCCCAAAGAGTGAGCTAATTGGGGAATAGTGCCTTACATGGTGCATCGTGTCCATTGCGCATTGAGAACTTGAACTCACTTTCTCGTCGAGGCATTGCAGTCTCGCTCATCCTCAATCTCTTGGCCGAGGACACCGTCCTGGATGCGTTTTCCTCCACCCACTGTGCAGTGTCGTTTTCTGCACCGAAGATGACCATGGAATTCTTTGCACCTCATATCCAGCATGGTAGCCAGTCTGTTGTGGTGAGGCCACCATGTACCAGTTGATTATAGCCCCCTGACTACACAGTGATTGTTCTGCTGATGCCTGCACCGTTAACTTCCCAGGTGTGCCAAGGAGTAGATGCCTGTCAACTTGGGGCATCAGGACTCCTGGCTATGGCCATCCTGCCAGGTGGCACCCATGGGGAGGGCCCCTGGTCGGAGTGGGTAGCATCAGGGCGAATGACACGCGATGAAGTGTAGTCCACCATCTCTTGCTGGTGGTGAAACACCAGCAGTCTCTTAAGTGTTCACGACCTCAATTCAGTGCACAGAAGTAAGACTTCAAATCATTCCCCTCCCTGGCCACACCATGGCAGGAACGTCAGGCTAAGGTTGGCAGCGGATTGCATTCGCTCCGGTACCTTGTATGTTTGAGAGCTGATGGGGAATCTTTCATGATGATGAAGCCTCATTTTTTTGTAGAGCATTTAGAGGACAAGTTTGGGGTGGTGCAGGGCTTGTCCAAAATGCAGTCAGGGTCAGTCTTGATAAAAATGGCATCCTCTGCCCAGTCATGGGCATTACTCACTTTTGACAAGCTGGGGGATGTCTGTTACCATCATGCCTCATAAGAGCTTAAATATGGTCCAGGGTATTATATTCCACAGGGACCTTCTTTTGCAGTAAGACGAAGAGGTGCGCGCCAACTCAGAGCGACAAGGAGTTCATTTCGTCCGTGCGTCCATTGGGGCCTGAGGGATAATAAGGTTGCCACCAGTGCCTTCATCTTGGCCTTTGAGGGTGGAACATTACCTGAGAAGGTCAAGGTGATGGTCTACTGCTGTGATGTCAAGCCATATATCCCTCCCCCCAATTCAATGCTTTAAGTGCTAGAAGTTTGGCCATGTGTCTTCCCGCTGTACTTCCAGCATCACATGTCGAGATTGTGGATGTCCATCCCATCCCAATACTCAATGTGCCCCGCCTCCCATCTCTGTCAACTGCAGAGAGCATCGTTCCCCATGTTCACTAGTCTGCAGAATTTTACAGCGAGAAAGGAAAATCATGAAATACAAGACCGTGGACCTACTGACTTACACTGAGGCTAAGAAATT
The DNA here is from genome assembly GCF_023898315.1 of Schistocerca nitens. Taxonomy (NCBI): domain Eukaryota; kingdom Metazoa; phylum Arthropoda; class Insecta; order Orthoptera; family Acrididae; genus Schistocerca; species Schistocerca nitens. Next base: position 227,170,652 of record NC_064620.1, on the reverse strand, counting down.
TGAGCATCTTCATCCTGTGACTATGACCTCCTCTTATACACTGCTATGAGAACAGTTGTAGCCCCATCAGTTCCGCGAGTTCGTCAGCTCTCAGAGCCAGAAGACTACACTTGCCCCCTTGATGGCGGAGGGCACTTCCCTCCCTTTGCTCCTGCACCACCTACCTTGGGAACACTGTCCCGCCAACCATCGGGGACACCAGTCCCCACTTCTAAGCCGGAGAAGCACAAGTCTTCTTCTGCTCCTCTTGCTATGAAGGGGTCCCATGGGTCACTCCCTTGCCAAGTTTCTGGTAGTGGGAAAGATGACACCTGCCAGTGGCTGAAATACCCAAAAGCAGCTCGTCGTAGGGCTTCATGATCATCGTCTGTCCCGGAGATGGAATCAGTGACGCCCACCCAGCCAGAGAAACCCAAGGAGCAGCAAGAGAAACCCAGAAAGAAGACCCCCAAAACCAAGTGAATTGTGGTGGCACCCACACCACCACTGCCTCCAAGTTCTGCATCTGAGGATGAGGTGAAGATTCTGGCATCCGCTGAGGACCTAGATCTTGCCAGACCCTCAAACACAGTGGATATAGCCTGTTCAGGAAATAAGTTGGTGGCAGCAGGTGACCCTGAGGTGTAGACTGCCTTCCTAGTCTCACGATGACGTCATCCTCCAGTGGAATTGCGGCGGTATTTTCCACCACCTGGCTGAGCTATGGCAACTGTTAAGCTTGACACCTGGTTTTTGCATTGCCCTCCAGGAAACCTGCTTCCTGGCAATGCGGACCACTGCCTGTCATGGCTGCAGGGGATATTCCAAGAACCGTAATGACTATAATAGTGTGTCAGGTGGAGTTTGCTTCTGTGTCCTGAACTCGGTATATAGTGAACCTTTGCCTCTTCAAACTCATCTTGAAGGCGTGGCTGTCAGGATACAGACGATGCTTGAAATAACTGTCCGCAACGTGTATCTGCTTCCAGATGGTGTGGTACCACTGAACATATTGGCTGCACTGATTGATCAACTACCTAAACCTTTCCTACTTTTGGGATATTTTAACGCCCATAACCCCTTGTAGGGTAGCACCATGCTTACTGGCCGTGGCAGAAATCTCGAAAATTTACTGTCCCAACTTGACCTCTGCCTCTTAAATACTGGGACCGCCACACATTTTAGTGCGACTCATGGTAGTTACTCAGCCATTGATTTATCAATTTGCAGCCCAGGACTTCCCCCATCTATCCACTGGAGAGCACATGATGACCTGTCTGGTAGTAACTTCTTCATCTTCCTGTCATTCCTCCAGCGTCATGCCCGTGGACACCTACCCAGATGGGATTTAAACAAGGCAGACTTGGTAGCCTTCATCCCTGCTGTCACTGTTGAATCTCCCCCCACACGGTGCCATCAATGTTGTGATTTAGCAGGTCACTACAATGATCGCTGATGCAGTGGAAAATGCAGTTCCTCATTATCTAGGGTGCCCCCAGCAAAAGACAGTCCCTTGGTGGTTGCCGGAAGTCGCTGAGGCAATTAAAAAGTGTGTCGGTGAGCTCTACAGTAACTTAAGCAGCACCCTTCCCTAGAGCATCTAATACCCCCCAGGGGGTCCACAACTCTTTTGTGGATACGTGCGTAGCAAGCACGGGACCCCGAGCTAATGTGGCCCTCCTTCCTTTCCGGGCTGCATACCCTCCCTTTCCGCATCCTTCCCTGCCCCCATCTTCTCCCCCCTCCTCACCTCTGGCTCTTTCCTTCCCTTTCTCCCCCTCTGGGAGTATGGTTTGTGCCTACGTCCGGAGACGGACGCTCGAAAACTGTTACAAATTCCTTGCTTTCTATACTTGCAAGTCTTCGTCCTTCCTCTGTCCTTCTCTTTTCCTTCCCTCTTCTCTTTGCACTTTTCTCCGCTGCGGCGTTTGAGACCCCTCTTCTTTCCTTTCCCTTTCTCTTTTTTCCTCCCTGTGCGTGTCTGAAGGCCGACCCACGCACTTCCATGCGTAGCCGGTGACGGGGTAACGCGTAATTCCCCGCCCCGGGTAGACAGGTAGGACACGTACGTCCCACTTGTAACGGCCAGGCCCAGGGAGGGGTGATTACCCGAGCTGATACCTTCCGAAAGTGCCAATTGGTCCCTCTGTCCGTTTGTCGGGAGGTGTGACCTGAGGTGTGAACAATCACCTAAGGTGGGAGTGCCCTCAGAGAGGGCCCCCACAAGGGAGGAGCGCGCCATCGGAGATGCCGGTAATCATGGGGGATTCTTCCGCAATGGTTTCCTCACCTTCCACTATGTCTGCTCACAAGCGTAAGTTCACTGAGTCTCAGCCACAGATAGTTCTTCCATCGTTGCCACAGTTCCTTGTTGTTTCTCGGTCTGACGAAGGTCACGACTTCTCCATGGTCAACCCTTTCGTTATTCAGAAAGGTGTCGACGCAATTGCAGGTCCTGTAAAGTCTTGTTCCAGATTACGGAATGGCACCCTGTTGTTAGAAACAGTCAGTGCCCTCCAGGCACAAAAATTGCTGCGTACCTCACTACTACACACCTTCCCTGTCCGGGTGGAACCGCACCGTACTTTAAATTCCTCGCGTGGAGTCGTTTATACACGCTCCCTCGATGGATTGTCTGACGAAGAAATTCAGCACTACCTGTCTGACCAGGGCGTAACGGCTGTTCATAGGGTTATGAAAAGGGTTGACACGAACATCATTCCAACCCGCACTGTCTTCTTGACATTTGACAAAGTTCAACTCCCATCAAAAACCAAAGCAGGCTATGAGATAATTTCCGTTCGCCCTTACGTCCCAAACCCTACGCATTGCTATCGGTGTCAGCTGTTCAATCACACCAGCCAGTCCTGTTCCAATCCGGCCAAATGTGTTACGTGTGGCAAGGATGCCCATGAGGGTGCTTGTCCACCTCCATCCCCTCGATGCATCAACTGTATGGGTGACCACGCTGCTTCCTCTCGAGATTGCCCCGTTTTTAAGGATGAAAAGCTCATCCAGGAAATTAGAGTGAAGGAAAAGATGTCGACCTTTGCTGCTCAAAAATTATTCGCCAGTCGACAGCCCACCGTGCCTCAGACAGGAAAATACAGCACTGTCCTTGCTTCTCCTCGGCCAACAAAGGAGGCGGCCACGCAGACTTGTGACCTCACCTTTAGTACCACGGTCGTCAGATCGGCCAGCGCAAAGATCACCCGTTCAACCTCACCACTTCCGCCTGCCCACTCTCTGGCTCACCCTTCGTCGGGTTCTACTAAATCTCGAGCCCAAAAGTCAGACACCAAGACTTCCAAAAAAGAGCATACTCGTGAAGAGTTTTTACGTACCACAACTTCACAACAATCGGTTCCTCCTCCATCTAAACATCATATTTCCAAGAAGGCTAATAAGAAACCCAGTTCATCTCCTTCTCCGCCAAGGCGTGTCCCATCTACAGCACCACCTGGAGGAAATCGCCCTCGGCCGTCTTCTGTGTCGCCGAGGCGCACTGCTGACGGCCGATCAACCGGCCGATCGCTGGTGGCAGGAGCTGCTCCTGACCAACCTGTGGATCAGGATCTTCTGCCTTCGGCTGAATGCCATTCCATGCTGTCGGTCGCAAGCTCTGAGCAGTCGTTGAGTTGACAGCGACCTTGGTCACATTCCTCCATTTTCTGTTCACCCTATGTCCATTATCCACTGGAAAATCCGCGGCATTCGAGCCAATCGGGATGAATTGTCGATCCTCGTACGATCCTACTCGCCAGTCATCTTCTGTCTTCAGGAAACAAAGCTGCGTCCCCATGACCGCTTTGTTCTCCCTCATTTTCAGTCCGTCCGATATGATCTCCCCTCTGTTGAAGGCAATCCAGCACATGGAGGACTCATGATTCTTCTCCATGAAACTCTCCATTATCACCCAATCCATTTAAACACTTCCTTCCAAGCTGTCGCCGTCCGTCTTTCCCTTTCTGGATACACGTTCTCTCTTTGTACTGTATACATTCCATCGTCCACACCAATGGCACGAGCTGATCTCCTTCATCTTCTTGGTCAGCTTCCACCCCCCTATTTGCTGGTTGGGGACTTCAATGCCCACCACCCGCTTTGGGGATCTCCACATCCTTGTCCACGTGGCTCACTATTGCTAGACGTCTTCCACCAAGCGGATCTAGTTTGCCTCAACACTGGGGTCCCTACATTTTTGTCTGCCTCCACGACAAATTTATCTCATTAGGACCTTGCGGTCGGTACTGTTCCGCTAGCTTGGCGCTTCGAATGGTTCGCCCTTGATGATACACACTCGAGTGACCACTTTCCATGTGTTCTTGGACTGCAGCCTCAACTGCCATACATGTGTCCGCGACGTTGGCAGTTTGCCCAAGCTTATTGGACACTTTTTTCGTCTCTAGCGACATTAGATGACCGTCACTTTCCCAGCGTCGACGATGAGGTCACACATATTACCGACGTTATTCTTACAGCTGCAGAACATTCAATACCACGCACCTCCGAATTGCCCCGGCGCCCCCCAGTTCCTTGGTGGAACGAGGCATGCCGTGATGCAATACGTGAGTGGCGACGTGCTCTCCGCGTTTTCCGCCACCATCCTACTTTGGCCAACTGTATCCGCTATAAGCAGTTCCGAGCGCGATGCCGTCGTGTCATCCGCGATAGCAAGAAGGCAAGCTGGAAATTCTTTATTAGCTCATTTAACACCTTCACTCCCTCCTCGGAAGTTTGGAGTCGGATTCAACGGTTCTCAGGCGTGCCTAGTTTCTCCCCAGTCTCTGGGCTCACTGTCGCGCATGATATATTAGTGGACCCCGTCGCAATTTCTAACTCGTTGGGTCAGCACTTTGCTGAGATTTCGAGCTCTTCAAATTACCCGCCAGCGTTTCTCCCGAAGAAACGTGCAGCGGAAGTGCGACCTCTTGCTTTCTCCTCTCAAAATCGCGAAAGCTACAATATTGTTTTCTCCATGCGGGAACTCCAACATGCACTCTCTTCTTCTCGCTCCTCCGCCCCAGGACCGGATGGTATCCACGTCCAAATGTTGCTGCATTTATCAACCCATAGTCTGCGTTACCTCCTTCGCCTTTATAATCGAATTTGGACCGACAGTACTTTTCCCAGACGATGGCGGGAAGCTATCGTCGTTCCTGTTCCGAAACCTGGAAAGGACAAACATCTCCCCTCTAGCTATCGCCCCATTTCTCTCACGAGTAGTGTTTGTAAGGTTTTGGAGCGTATGGTGAATTACCGTTTAGCGTGGTGGCTGGAATCCCGCAGTCTTTTAACACCTGCCCAATGCGGATTCCAAAAGCGTCGTTCTGCAGTTGACCATCTTGTTGCTCTCTCCACTTATAATCATGAACAATTTTCTCCAGAAATGCCAAACAGTAGCAATATTTTTTGATCTGGAGAGAGCATACGATACCTGTTGGAGGACAGGCATCCTCCGCACACTGTTCTCTTGGGGCTTTCGAGGTCGGCTGCCCCTTTTTCTTCGCGAATTTATGGCAGAGCGCACATTTAGGGTGCGGGTGAACACTACTCTCTCCCGTACTTTCTCCCAAGAAAACGGGGTACCCCAGGGCTACGTGCTGAGTGTTGTACTGTTTGCTATTGCCATCAATCCAATTATGGATTGTCTCCTTCCTGATGTCTCGAGCTCCCTCTTCGTGGACGATTTTGCGATCTTCTACAGCTCTCAACGGACCAGCCTTCTTGAACGACGTCTTCAAGGCTCTCTCGATCGCCTCCACTCTTGGAGCATCGAAACCGGCTTCCGTTTTTCTCCCAGTTAGACCGTTTGTGTTAATTTTTGGCGACTAAAGGAGTTTCTTCCGCCCTCCTTACATCTAGGTCCTGTCAACCTTCCGTTTTCAAACGTCGCTAAATTCTTGGGTCTTATGTTTGACAGAAAACTGTGCTGGTCCTCCCACGTTTCCTATCTTTCGGCTCGCTGTCTGCGATCCCTTAACACCCTCCGTGTCCTGAATGGTACATCCTGGGGAGCGGACCGAGTGGTCCTTCTCCGCCTCTATCGCGCCTTAGTGCGCTCGAAATTGGACTGTGGAAGCATAGTCTACTCCTCTGCTCGGCCGTCTATTCTTCGGCGTCTCGACTCTATCCACCACCGTGGATTACGTTTAGTGTCTGGAGCTTTTTACACCAGCCCTGTGGAAAGCCTTTATGCTGAGACTGCTGAGCCTCCACTGTCCACTCGGCGAGCAGTCCTTCTGAGTCGTTATGCTAGCCATCTGTCTTCCATGCCTGCTAATCCAGCCCATGACCTTTTTTTCGACGCCTCCTTTGATGTAGGGTATGCAGGCCGCCCCTCCTCCCTACTACCACCGGGAGTCCGCTTCTGTCAACTGCTCCATTCTCTTTCCTTCCGCTTTCCTAAAACCTTCTTGACAACTTGGGGTACAGCACCGCCTTGGCTCCGTCCCCGGATTTGCCTGCTCCGTGACCTTTGTCGATTTCCCAAGGATGGTACCCCTTCACTTGTTTATCGTCGGGCATTTGCTGCTCTATGTGCACAAATGACAGACGCCACATTTATTTACACCGACGGCTCGAAAACATCGTTAGGTGTAGGGAGTGCCTATATTGTTGGCGACATCCCAAATCACTTTCGGCTTCCCGACCAGTGTTCGGTGTATACTGCGGAGCTTTACGCTGTTCTCCAGGCTGTCCACTACATCCGCCGCCATCAGCGGATACAGTACGTTATCTGCTCAGATTCTCTCAGCTCTCTCCTCAGTCTCCAAGCTCTTTATCCTGTGCACCCTCTGGTCCACCGGATTGAGGACTGTCTGCACTTGCGACACCTGGGGGCGTCTCGGTGACGTTCCTCTGGCTCCCAGGACACGTTGGTATCTTTGGAAATGAGGCGGCCGATATTGCAGCCAAGGCTGCAGTCTCTCTTCTTCGGCCAGCTATTCAATCGATTGCCTTCGCCGATCTACGGAGCGTTTTATGTCATCGAGTTGTTCTTTTATGGCACGCACATTGGTCGCCACTTCCCCATAATAAATTGCGGGACGTGGAAGCTCTTCCTTGTGCTTGGACCTCTTCCTCCCGAACGTGTCGTCGGGAGGAGGTAATTTTAACTAGACTCCGGATAGGGCACTGTCTTTTTAGCCATCGACATCTTTTAAGCGGCGATCCTCCCCCACTCTGTCCCCACTGCTCTCAGCTGTGGACGGTAAGACACCTTTTAATTGAGTGCCCCTATTTTAATCCGTTACGCTCCCGTCTACAGCTATCGCCTGATATATCGTCGATTTTAGCAGATGACACGCGCTCAGCCGACCGCGTTCTCAAGTTTATTAGTGCCAGTGAAATGACGTCAGTCATTTGAAGCTTTTTTTGGGGACAACCAACCCCTTTCTGTAGTGAATTTTTAAGCCTTCCTTCTGTTTTTAGTTTCTCCAATTTTATGACTTTCGTTCCCATTGCTGCTGGTTTTCAATTTCGGTTTTTTACTGTTTCCCAATTCACGGACCGGGCGCCAATGACCGTAGCAGTTTTGCGCCCTAAAACCAAAACAAACAAACAAACAAATAGAGCATCTAATAGCCTTTAAGTGGCTCCGTGCTCGTGTTCACCTGCTTATAAAAAGACGGAAACAGAAGTGTTGGGAGAGGTACTTGTCGACTACTGTGTGCCACACATCACCTTCCCAAGTGTGGATGAAGGTCAGATGTCTTTTTGGTTACCAGACCCCAACAGTTGTCCCTGGCATTAACATCAATGGTGTGCTCTTTACAGATGCAGACACGATTGCTCAGCACTATGCTCGAGCCGCTGCGTCGGAAAACTATCCTCCAGCCTTTCGTGCCCTCAAACGGTGGATGGAAAGGAACATCCTCTTGTTCACTATATACCACAGTGAACCAAATAGCACCCCATTTACAGAGTAGGAGCTCCTCAGTGCCCGTGCACACTGCCCCGACATGGCTCCTGGGCGTGATCGGATCTACAGCCAGATGATTAAACATCTCTCGTCTGACTACAAGCAACATATCTTCATTGTCTTCAACCGGATCTGGTGCGATGGCGTCTTTCCATCACAATGGCGGGAGAGCACCATCATTCCAGAGCTCAAACCCGGTAAAAACCCACTTGATGTGGACAGCTATCAGCCCATCAGCCTCGCCAACATTTTTTGTAAGCTGCTGGAACGTATGGTGTGTTGGCGGTTGGGTTGGGTCGGGTCGGGTCCTGGAGTCACGTGGCCTGTTGGCTCCATGTCAGGACGGCTTCCACCAGGGTCGTTCTGCCACTGATAAACTTGTGTCCCTTGGGTCTTCCATCTGAACAGCCTTAACGTAAGTGTTGGCAGCACCTCAATGCCCCTTGCTGCCTGAGCAATACCAACTGGGGTGCAGATTGTTCCACACTGCTGCAGCTCTATAGAGCCCTTATTCAATCCCACCTTGACTATGGGAGTGTTGTTTATGGTTCGGCGGCACCCTCAGCGTGGCGTTTACTCGACCCAGTTCACCACTGTGGCGTTCGCCTAGGGACGGGAGCTTTTAGAACGAGTCCGCTGATCAGTGCCCTGGTGGAGGCTGGGGTTCCTGCATTAAAGGTCAGGCGTGCACAACTGCTTACCAGTTACATTGCACACATTTGTAAATCTTCTGCCCATTCTAATTACTCTCTCCTTTTTGCAACCATGGCAGTTCATCTCCTGCATCGATGGCCCAGGTCAGGGCTTAAGATTGCGGTTCGTGTGTGGTCCCTTCTGTCTGAACTGGAGGCCTTCCTGTTATCACCTCTTGTCAAGGTCCATTCACGTTCACCTCCACGGTGTACATCTAGGCTGCAGATTCTTCTGGACCTTCCACATGGCCCTAAGGACTTTGTTAACCCTATGACTCTCCGCTATCACTTCCTCTCAATTCTCGACATGTACCACAGACAAGAAGTGGTTTACACAGACGGCTCAATAGCTGGTCACATAGGCTTTGCCTATGTTCATGGAGGACATATTGAACAGCACTCCATCCCAGATGGCTGCAGTTTTTACACTGTAGAGCTGGTGGCCATATCTCGTGCTCTTGAGCACATCTGCTCATGCTCTGGCGAGTCATTTCTCCTGTGTACTCTCTCCTTGAGCAGCCTACAAGCTATCAACCAATGCTACCCTTGCCATCCTTTGGTAGCGTCCATTCGGGAGTCTATCTATGCGCTGGAACAGTCCCTTCGTTCAGTGATGTTTGTGTGGCCCCCAGGACATGTTAGAATACCAGGCAGTGATCTTGCCGACAGGCTGGCCAAACAGGCTACACGGAAACTGCTTCTGGAGATGGGCATCTCCGAACCTGACCTGCGATCTGTCTTATGCCACACGGTTTTTCGGCTTTAGTAGATGGAATGGCACAACAGTATGCAAAACAATCTGCGTATTATTAAGGAGACTATGAATGTGTGGGGGTCTTCCATGCGGGCCTCTCGCAGGGACTCTGTGGTTCTCTGCCAGCTCCGCATTGGCCACATCTGGGCAACCCACGGCTACCTCCTGCACTAGTGAAGACCCACCTCCAGTGTTGGTGCGGCGCCTGGTTGACAGTGGTCCTCTGGTGCACTGTCCCACTTTGATTGCCCTGTAACAAAATCTTGGGTCACCGGACTTGTTGCCACAAATTGTATCTGACAACACCTCTTCGGCTGATTTAGTTTTACATTTTATTCAGGAAGGTGGGTTTTATCATTTGATCTAAGTTTTAGCACATGTCCTTTGCCTTTCTGTGTCCTCCACCCTAGTGCTTTCAGGGTGGAGGTTTTAATGTGTTGCAGAGTGGCTGGCTTCCCCTTTTTATTCTCATGGTCAGCCAGCCATGGTAATCTGCTCTCTTGTTTCGATCTCTTCTACATGTTTCTTGCATGTCTCTGTGGTTTTCTTGTCCGATTTTGTCCATTTTAGTTTTTGTTGCCAGTCTGTCACTCTTGTGGTTTTCTCCTTTCTTCCAACTGTGTTTTGTATGTCTCAATTATTTTACTCCCACCATTGTGGAATTATTTTAATCAGAACGAGGGACCAATGACCTAGCAATTTGGTCCCTCTCCCCCTGTTTGAAACAAACTCTGTTGACCATATGGTTTTTTTGCCACTTATTCCTGGCCGTGAATAGTCCTCAGGGTATCAGCCAGTGCTGCTATCGACACCCACTGGTTGTGACTCTCCAGGATCACCTTTCTGGTATCCATCGAGCTGTATGGTAGGTAGTCTTCGTCTGGACCCATTGTCATGTTGGAATCCCATGGAATAAACATGCTGAGCGGTTGGCCAAGTTCGCTACCAAGATGTCAACTCTATGCTGGCGATTGTTGGTAGCTTGAGACAAGGACTGATTTTTCATAGTTTCTGCGAACAAACTTCAAACAATAAAGGCGACCACAAACATGTAGCAGTCTTCCCTTCTTGCTTCTCATAGCTTCTGTCAACTTCGCTCGGCTATAGTTGGCCGACAAACAGCCACATCCTACAACATGAGGCTCCAGACCACTGTTGGTGTGGTGCCCATACGGTGGTGGCCCTTGTCCTACTGTAATTGCTGTAATTTGCCTACATTATGGCGAAATCTTAAACTTGCAACAGGCTGCTTCTGGTGCTAGCAGATGACGCCAAAGCAGGTTATCTGATTTTGCATTTTACACATGAAGACTTTTTCTACTCTTTTCTGGGAGGTAGGCCACTTCGGCCTCGTGGACCACTCGAGGGGTCGGAGGGGCACCCCGTTGCCTGCTCTTACACTGGCGGCCCATGGCTGCCCTTGCTTGGTGGTCTGTTGTGGCTCCTACACTTCCCATCTTTTTATTCTTTTGTATTTGTCATTGTTTTAATGTCTCATCATTGTTTTTCTCATTCCTGAGATTTTATCAACTTCTCTGCATTGCTGGTTTTCTTATGGTGATGGAGGGTGAGGAAACGCCGGTCAGATGCAGAGGGTGCATTCCCACCTCATAACATGTACCAGGGACCACAAGCTGTTTTCTGGGCAGAGCAGCTCACCTGCTTTACTCCTTTTCACCCCTCTCGCACTTCCTTCTATTGGTTTTATTGATTTTCAATTGCAGTTGGGTTTATCTCAATTTGTCTTCTGTGTTCTTCCTCTCTATTCCCAGTGTGATGCATATAGGATGGAGGGACCATTGACTTTATAGTTTGGCCTCTTTCACCTCATTAATACAGCCCAGTAACATTCTCCAGTTGTCAAAAAAACCCTACCATTGGATTGCCACAGGGTATAGTGTGATTCATCTGTCCAGGTCACTTATTTCCAATAACCTACTGTCCAGTGGCATTTCTCTCGACACAACCTCAAGTGTTGTTTAGCATTGAGTATAGAAATATGCGGTTTATGAGGAGCTGCTCAACCAGTGTATCCCCATTCTTTTCAACTCCCTGTTCACAGTCATTATGTTAGCTTGGCTGCTGGTAGTACTTCCAAATTCATGACGACTCCTTCCACTGATTTCATGCGTGTTTGTGTGCTTTTTTCTGACCTTTCTTGTGCTGCAGTTTTGCTGTCAGACTACGTTTTTTCTCAAACTTATTCTCTAGGACAGATTTGCTGACAACTCATCTCACTTGTAAGATGAAAATTGTGGTTTTCCCACTTTGTTCCCTTCATTGTACACCATAAATTTCAGTTAACTTACGTTCAGTCCCCCCATCTTGGTTTGACCTCCATCTTTCGAAAATTTTTTTTTACGGAATGTACAGGCTCTACGGGGAAATTCGTCGGGTGTCTGTATGGCGGGAGTGCCCGACCACTCGAGGATCACACTGTCGATGCTAAACTGTAATCTCCCAGCACTTGCCTGTCATTTTGGGGATTTGGGCACTGCCCTTCAAGCCAGGTGGCCTTTGTCCTAAGCGGGTGGCGCCCAAGGTGAGAGCTCTCGTTTGGAGTAGATGGCATTGTGGTGGATATTTGTCGTCATGAAATGACTGAAGTTATCAGCCAGTGGCTGCACGGCCCCAGCAATCTCTTCAAACAGATCATAATTCAGTTCAGGTTGATAAGGCGAAGAAACTTTTCCTCCTTGGCCACACTGTTGGAGGAAAACAAAACTGAGTGACTCGCAGACTCTCTCCTTGGTTCCTGTTTTGCGCTCCAACAGGAGGGGAGTCCTTTTCTCTGTACTAAGCCAATGTTATTTGTGGGAATATTGAAAATGTGTTTGGTGAACTCTCTTTCCTCAGTTAATTATGAAGTGCACCCTTCTTAATTAGATGGCAAATCCTACCCAGTCTCGAGCATTACTCTCTTGTAAACAACTTGGTGTTGTACCTGTTTTACTGTAACACAATATAAGAGCCTAAACATGCAGTAGGGTTTATTTATTCACTGGGCTGAATGATGCATACAAATGAAAAACTATGTAAACACTTGAATAATTTAGGGATCCAGTTTCTATATCAAGTACCTGTACATCAAGGTGTAGTAGGTGACAAGGTTGGCACAAGTGTGCTCATGCTCCCTTTTGGGAGCACCTTGCTTCCAGAGGTGGTCATACGCGTGGTTTAGTGTTGTGGTGTGAAGCTGTAAGTCCTGCCCCGATGCATTAGGCCATCCCAACCCACACACCTTGCTAGGTAGCCAAGCAGTGGCAAGCTATCAGATTTTTGTTCGAGAGTAAATTGCTTCAAATCCTGGTTTGGCTGTACAGACAGATATTCCATGATTTCCCGAAATCACTAAGGTAGATGTTTGGATGGTTCCTTCCAAGGAGCACAGTCAATTTCCTTCCCAATATAAGCTTGTGCTTCATCTCTTATGACCTCATCAGCGGTATGTTAAAACCTAATCTTCCTTCCATCTCTCTTACACCACACAACACTGCCTACCTCTCTGCCCCTCAAAGTTAGGCACAGTACTTATTCAGTTATCTGAATAGTGTTCTGAGAAGGGCTCTGATAACCTCACTGTAGAGAGCCCTCTCCTATTAGTCATTTCACACAGTTACATCATTAAGGCATCTCTCTCACCAGTTCTCTTTTTTGACAACCTGCTTTGTTTTGTCGATTTGATGTCAATCAGTTTGGAACCATTGTCAAATTTGTCTAAATTGAGGATTGTATTGCACACCAAATGCGAATTATATAAAATCCCAGGTATTGTTCTAACAATTTAGTTTTTATGAGAAAAGGCAATATTGAAAGAAAATCATTTGTCTGTTAGCACCTTATAAATTATCTTATTTCTGTTTCAGGTTTTTAATTGACCAGAATGTCTGCTGCCACGAGAAATAGAAATGTAAGTGTACATTATACTGCATGGCTTTAAATGTATTTTATTGTGTACATGGTATGTGCCATTTTTTTATTTAAAGTAGAAATTATAAATATCTCTGGTAAATTGGATATTGTTGAACTCGTTGGATTGTGAAAACACTATTCACCAGACAGCAATTTTTGCTGCTGCAGTACCAAAGGGAAATAAGAGAGTAGTAATTAATAGTGGAGCATTAAAATGTGGGACAGATCAAACCAACACACCATGTGTGAGGACAGATTTAAAGCAGAGGTGTCATTATAGTTAAGATTAATAATAATATTTACTATAACAGTGAAAATAATTACTGACAATATGAAGTAATTGGATAGATAAAAAAATCTACTCACTAAGCAGTGGCAGGAGAACATAACACAAAGATTTAACTTGTGCAAGCTTTCGGAACCAGTAGCTCCTCCTTCCAACAGGAGAGTTGAAGGGTAAGAAAGAGGGGTGAGCAAAAAGGGCTGGAGAGGTTTAGGAAAACAGGTACTGTTCGGAAAAGTCACCCAGAACCCTGAATCAGGGGGTCTTACCAGATGGGAAGCGAAGGAAACACTGATTGTTGGGGACTGCACCAGATGAGATTTGAAAACCTGAGAGCTTGAAGATGGAAGACTGTGTAATATGCAAGATGGAGTTTACTACTAAAACACTGTGCACAAGTTAAAAAACGTGAAAAGCTAAGTGCATTGTATGCAACAGAAGTGGGAGGGGGATGGCAAAAAATAGAAAGGTCAAAAAATGAAAGATTAGAAAACTAAAATGCAGTGAAGAAAGGAGTAGTTACTGTGAAAAAATGCTGAGACAGAAGGAATTAACATAAATTAAGGGCAGGTGGGTGGCGAGAACCGAGGACATGTTGCAGTGCTGGTTCCCACCTGCGTAGTTCCAAGAAACTTATACGTGGGGGAAAAATCCAGGTGGCGCGTGTGGTGAAACGAGCACCAAGGTCATGACTGTCCTGTTGTAAAGCATGGTCTGCACCAGACTATTGTGCTTTGCCAGTATACACTCTCAGCTTATGCCCATTTATCCCGACTGATAACTGCCAGTGTAAAAGGTCGAACAGTGTTTACATAACAGCTGGTATATGACATCTCGTTTTACGGGTAGCTCTCCCTTTGATAGTATTTGTTTTACCAGTTACAGGGCTGGTATAGGTGGTGGTAGGAGGGTGCATAGGGCAAGTCTTGTAGTGGAGTAGGTCACAGGGGTAGGAACCATGGGGTAGGGAGGAGTGATACAGAAGGAGCGTCAGGTCTGATAAGGATACTGTGGAGATTGGGAGGGTGATGAAAAGATACTCTAGGTGTGGTGGGCATATCTCAGGCAGAATAGATCTCATTTGAGGGCATGATTTTAGGAAGTAAGTCTTGCCAAAGTAGCTAATTAATACATTCAAGACCAGTATAACACCAAGTGACAAATAATGTGCTCCAAAGTTGTTTTTTGGAGGGATCAACAGTACCAGGATTGGATGTGATGGCCCAGGAAATCCGTTTTTGAACTAGACTGGTGGGGTGATTACGTTCAACTCTTCTGCTAGAGGAAGAAGCCACTAGCTCCAAAAGATTGCACGAGCTAAACCTTCTTGTATGTGTGTTCTCCTGGCACTGCTTCATGGGTAGATTTTTAAAAATATTTACTATGAATGTTGTTTGTATACAGTATTTTTATTACTTTCCAGGGTAGGGAGATCACTTATGTCGATTGATATAGAAATCGCATTATTACTAGGGAACGAGGGACTCTAAGATACATAAAAACCCACCTTCTTTTTATCAGTTTTTTGAAGAATAATGTCCACTCAAGGTTGGACAAAGATGATTGAAAGATGAACTGAAACTGTCTCTTAAAAAGTAACTGAATTAACTCGGAGCTCCCAGCACTTCTGAGCGGACTATCAATGTTCCAGTTAGTAGCACATTACCAAGAACCAAAGCCCACAGTGAATGGTTTGATATTTTATGTATATATGGCTGTGTTTAAGTGTAGCAAGCAACCAGTCAGTCATCACATTAACCTAAAATACTCAACTAAAAAGCCAACTTCCTATTAAATGTAGGCAAGAATTTGCATAAAGAGTTCACTGCATTCATTGGCTGAAGTTTATAAAAAAAATTGGATTTCTTGTTTTTTCTCACAGTAACAAGTTTATGAATGTTATTATGCCAATGTGAGAACTTAAACAAGCCCTATCTCATGCACTCCAAAATCTCACAACAGCTCTTTAAGTCCCATTCACTTAAAATTTAAGTTGAAATTCCTCAGTTGCAAACTGGCAGAATTACAAATATGAATTTGCATACAAATTTCCTCAGATTTTCAAGGTTGCCTTCAATTTTTCTTTACATTCACAAGTTTTCTCATAAATTCTAATTCTATTATGGAAAATGTTGTTTGTTGTTATATTGTTAGAATATAAATGGTTAACAGTAAGTGTTGTCAGGTTTCGCTAATTATGTTTATTTTACGATACTGCTACTACTTTCCATATATTAATTAATCATATGACTAAAATTTGCTGGTTTATCATGTGGAATACAGGTCCCTGCCTTTATTTCAAAACTGGTATTGTTTATAATAGGCTGTTTTAATTTTCTGGTAGATCTCGAAGAGACCTATTCGTAGACACTATGTTTATAAAAACTGATAAAGGTGTCATCAAGTTAATAATTCTTAAAGTTTATACTATTTACAAAGCATTTAACATAAAATAACTTGTAAACTCTACTTCTTATCAAGGGCACATCTAAACCCTCACACTTATAATTTTCTCCTTTTATTTGTGATACTGGCTTTCCATATCTTAATGAGTTCCCTTTTTATTGACACATCTTACATTCAGCATTTTAGCTGACCCCTGTGGCCAGTCATGGGAGCCTTTTCCTCTATTCGTTGTCCCCAACAGCCAGTGAGCACAGTAAATCCCTACCATGTGTTTTTAGAGCAACCTGGTCTTACACTAGTAACCAGAATTTCTCATACTTTCAGAATGACCCAATAGGAGAGGCTCAAAAAGTGACATCATCTAGTGGTGGTACTTCAAAGCTGGTGGTGTTGTGGGTTGCTCAGTGTGACCTTCTTGTGGCCCATTACCACCCCTCTCTTATTGTCAAACGCATGCTTGCATGGCTACCTCTGTTACTCAGCCCACAACAAATCGTGTGTGCAGAGCCACATCCATTCTGTTTGTGGATGCCTTTTTGGGTGCATATTGTCTCACTGAGCTCTGCATGCTAATCACCCAGTTTAATTTTTTTTTCATATAGTATGAATGCTGATCACTCTCTCTGTCCATTATCTCATCTTGCTTAGCCACATAAATTGGCTTGTTGCCCAAGCAGTAAAGGCCAAAGGGATGTCTACAGACTGCTTGCCATCCTCTGCCTTGTGGTGTTGTGTGGTATGGAGGGGCATGTCGTCAGCACACCACTCTCTAAGCTATTTTGCAAACTTTCCAGACCTTGGGACCACTACTGCACAGTACAGTAGCTCCTTAGTTCAGCATCACAAGCCTGATCGCACCCCACACCAGTCTTCCCACCAGGGAAAAATCCTTTGCTGTATGGGAATGGGACCCAGGTCCTCCACATGGTAGCCATCTATGCTGACCTCTCAGCTATGGAGGCAAACAGTTATTTAGTTACTTCACCTGAAATTGTTGAGAATTACATCCAATATCCAATTTTTGTACTCTTTTGAACTGGCAATTTTAAAGTAATTAGTTTGCCACATGCACATCATTCAACGATCTTAAAGCTGCTCATAACCCACGAACCTTCACAATTTGTGTCGCACAATTATTTCCTTTCAAAATTCATTTTCTCTGATATCACAAATAGTTATCATTTTTAGACTATCTGTGCTTCAGAATTATCCATTATCCATGCTTCTGGGCTGCTGACCTTCCTCTTTGACCACAAGCTTTCAACAGCCACACTCCAAAGTTTCAAAAGTGCATGCAGTCAACCTGTGTTTACCTGACACTTGGCACAAAAACAGTAATGTCCAAAATGTTCCTTCATATCAGTGATATTGCAACCACTGGAAATTGGCTGTTAATACTGAGTTTTAGTGAAGGTATCCATAATAGTATCCTTACAAAGTAAAATCAGTTAAAAAAGCATATGTACTGGGGAAATATAAGTGAATATTTGCTGTCATGCTCATGAATCGGAATGAACATATTACACACTAATCATACTTTGGTTGAGTACTGTAAGTAGTCATGAACATTGTAGTAAACATTCTGCTGTGCATGCAAATGACATCACCCATTGTATAGACTGTACCTGTGAAGTGAACACAAACTTCCCCACTTCTCAGCCCCCCTGGAGTCGGTAGAGTTCAAAGTATTTGCTGCTGGTGCAGGTATTCAAGACACACAGTTCTACCTCTGTTGCCTGTTGAACAGAGTTCCTAGCTACTAGTGGTGAGTGCAGTAATGGAACATGTTGGCAGCAAACTGGTGAAGTGAATCTGTGTTGAGGTGGAACAGCAGATATGGGGTTCCATAGCATCCCAGTTACTAGTTTTATGCTGGTGTGTGGGCCCCTCCGGGGTAGGCTGTTTATAATACTTGTAGTAGTCATATAGACTTCTGTGTTCATCTTCCAGTGGTTGGGGTCGGCTTTTGAGCAGTACAGACACTTGAAAAGCTACTGAACTGGTGATGCTGATTACCTGATTAGAGTTCTGTGATAACAGTTAGGGAATACAGATTGCTTGCCTTAATGTGGCACTCACCAGTTATGGGAGAAAAATGAAAAACCAGTTACAAGGCTGTCTCCCTTCTAAACACAGAAGGTGGTTCACAGGGTTGCAGGTACATTTTACAACAGTGAAGAAATAATATTTGCACCCGCATGGCCCCCTTCTATGCCAGCCAGTTTATGGGCCATCTAGAGGAGACCTTCCTTGCCTCCTGAAACACCAAACCCTTAATCTGGCTTAGGTTCATTGATGATATCTTCACACTCTGGACTCATGGCCAAGACACCCTGTTTTCATTCCTTCACAACCTCAACACCTTCTCTCCCATTTGCTTCATCTGGTTCTCCTCAGCACAGCGTGCCACCTTCCTGGACGTTCAACTCCTCTCTGATGGCTCTATTCACACCTCTCTCCACATTAAACCCAACCAACCACCAGCAGTACCTGCATTTCTACAGCTGTCATCCCTTTCACACTAACAAATAACACTCATACAGCCTGGCTACCTGGGGACAGCGTATCTGCAGTGACAAACTCCTTTGCTCGGTATGCTAAGGGTCTCACTGAGGCCTTCACAGACAGGCACTATCCCTCAGACCTAGTCTGCAAAGTCCAGTGCCATTTCCTCTCACACCCCCAAGAACCAGCCACAAAGGAATGCCTCCTTTCTCACCCAGTACTACCCCTGGCTGGAACAGTTGAACCACATCCTTTGCCAGTGCTTTGATTACCTATCATGATGTCCAGAAATGAAGGACGCCCTACCCAAGATCCTTCCCACTCCTCCTAAAATGTGTTCCGTCGCCCACCCAACCTCCACAACATCCTAGTCTGTACCTATTCTACTCCTTATCCCAGCCTCTTGTCACACGGGTTATATCGCTGAGGGAGATCCAGGTGCAAGACTGCAAGACCTGCCCAATCCGTCCACCCAGCACTTCATATTCCAGTCCTATCACAGGCTTATGCTACCCCAGTAAACGTTTTCACTCGTAACTGCTGATTCCGTGTAATGTCCCTATGCAGCTGACATCAGTATTCCTTTCCTTTCCTTTTCTCCCCTCCTCCTCCTCCACCACCACCACCTTCACCTTCAGTTTACATATTATGCTACCCCATCAGAGGCCGGCCACATGTGAAAGCAGCCATATCGTATACCAGCTCTACTGCAGTCACTAGTATGAGTGCCAGCCAGCTGTCCACCAGGGTGAACGGCCACCGCCACACTGGCCAAGAGCATGGTAGATCAAACCTGTGGCATAACATGCAGCTGAACATAACATGCATGATTTCAAAGGCTGCTTCACTACCTGATCCTCCCTTAACACCACCAGCTTTTCTAAACAGTGCAGATGGGAGTTATCCTTACAACACATTCCCCACTTCTGAAATTATCCCAGCCTCACCCTGTGGTAACATACTGTCCCCACAACCTCCGCGTAAGTTTCCACCCCCTCCGTGCTATAATCTCTTCCCTATTTTTGTCTCCCACCCTCTGTGTGTCCCACTCTTTCCTCGGTCTGCTCCTTTTTCGCACCACGCCCCTTCTCCTTCCCCATCTCCCTACTCCACAGCCTCCTAACATTGGGTCTGTTGGCAATCTAGTCCCTGCACACTCTGCCAGTGCTCTTTTCTCCCCCATCCATACACTGCTGTCCCTTTCCCTTCCCCACCCGCTCCAGGTGCTGCTTTCATTCTACATGACAGTTGCACTCTGGTCTGAGCTGCTGGAGATGGCAGTCATTTGTGCACAAGATGTGCTTGCTTATGTGAATGACGAAGGCAATGGCTGAGAGCAAATGTGTAAGTGTCTTTTAATTGTGCCTGTCTATAGTGTAACATGTCAACTTTATGGTAAGTAGCAATCTGTCTTTTCCTTCCAATTTTTGTAAACACATTCACTCAAGTACCATTATAATTAAACTCCTAAGATGTGTCTGATTACAACAGATGTACCCAGCATTCCCAAGTTTACTTTTCATATTGTTATGCAAAGATGTAATGAAAAAATTAAGAATTAGGAAAGGAATATCATGTAAGAGGAGACAAATGTATTATAAATGGCTTGGAGATGGTGAAACCAGCAAATACATTAAACTCAGCATATCACTATCCTAAGGCAAGTATTTACAAAAAACACTTGTGAATAAAATGTGTTAAGAACAGCTTATCTCAACATTTCTTGACGAGTGTTACTATCGTGCATTATGGGCCAGGAGGATGAGGGTGTAACATTACGTTCATGACAAGGTCGTTAAAATCGGAGCACAATCTCATATTGGTAAGGTAAGAAGCAGGAAATTAGATGTATCCTTTATAGCTGAACTGTCTTGGAATTTGACATAAGTGGTTGTGGAACACTGTGTGATGTGTAACACAGAGTGAACGGGCAGGAAGTGAAAGCCTGCTCCTCATGAGAGCATCTGGCACCTTGCCGTTTGTGCCAGCGCACCCCGTCAGGGAACAGCTTTGTTGACTAGTCAGTCACATGGTCTTACTAAATCAATATGAGATTTGACATCGTTCACAGTTGACCAGAATTACTCTTCCACATTGTTTTTATGTTTTTACTTACTTTAGGTGTATTTGTAGTGACTGATGTTTTTAGAGACTCTTAGAGTAGTTGTCATGTATCTGTATTTGAACATTTATTTTTAGCCCACTGGTAGGACGTGCTCTCTGACCTTGCTGATCATGGATTTAAATCTGATTTCAGATGGGTTTTCGAGGCTTGCATGCCTTAGCGATACAGATAGCCCTACTATAGGTGCAACCACTACGGAGTGGTATCTGTTGACAGGCCAAGCAAACATGTGGTTCCTTAAGAGGGGCAGCAGCCTTTTCAGTAATTTCAGGGGCAACAATCTGGATGATTAACTGGTCTGGCCTTGTAACATCAACAAAATGGTCTTGATGTGCTGGTACTGCAAACGGCTGAAAGCAAGGGGGAAACTACAGCCATAATTTTTCCTGAGGGCATGCAGCTCTACTGTATGATTAAATGATGACGACGACATCCTCTCCGGTAAAATATTCCGGAGGCAAAATAGTCCCCCATTCGGATCCCTCGGTGGGGACTACTCAGGAGGATGTTGTTATCAGGAGAAACAAAACTGGCATTTTATGGATCGGGGCGTGGCATGTCCGATCCCTTAATCGGACAGGTAAGTTAAAGGGAAATACATAGGTTAAAGTTAGGTATAGAGGGAATTAGTAAAGTTAGGTGGCAGGAGAAACAGGACTTCTGATCAGGTGAATACAGGGTTATAAACACAAAATCAAATAGGGGTAATGCAGGAGTAGGTTTAATAATGAATAACAAAATAGGAACACGGGTAAGCTACTATGAACAGCATAGTGAATGCATTATTGTAGCCAAGATAGACTCGAAGCCCACACCCACCACAGTAGTAAAAGTTTATATGCCAACGAGCTCCTCAGATGAGGAAGAGATTGAGGAAATGTATGGTGAGATAAAAGAAATTATTCAGATAGTGAAGGGAGATGAAAATTTAATAGTCATGGGGCACTAGAATTCAGTAGTAGGAAGAGAGGGAAAAGTAGTAAGTGAATATGGGCTGGGGGGAAAGGAACGAAAGAGGAAGCCATCTGGTAGAATTTTGCACAGAGCGTAATTTAATCACACTTAACACTTGGTTTAAGAAGATTGTATATGTGGAAGAGACCTGGAGACAATGGAATGTTTCAGTTTCATTATATAATGGCAAGACTGAGATTTGGGACCCAGGTTTCTAATTGTAAGACATTTCCAGGGGCAGATGTGTACTCCGACCACAATTTATTGTTTATGAATTCCAGATTAAAACTGAAGAAACTGCTGAAATGCAAACAATTAATGAGATGGGACCTGGATAAACTGAAAGAACCAGAGTTTGTAGAGAGTTTAAGGGGGACCATTAGATAATGACTGACAAGGACACTGGAAAAGAAAACATTAAAAGAAGAATGAATAGCTTTGAGAGACAAAATAGTAAAGGGAGCAGATGACCAAGCAGGTAAAAAGACTAGGGCTAGTAGAAATCCTTGTGTAGCACAAGAGATAAAATTCAATTGATGAAAGGAGAAAATATAAAAATGCAATAAATCAATCAGGTGAAAGGGAATACAAATGTCAAAAAAATGAGATTGACAGGAAGTGCAAAATGGCTAAGCAGGAATGGCTAGAGGACAAATGTAAGGATGAAGCAGCAATATCACTAGGGGTAAGATAGATACTGCCTACAGGAAAAGTAAAGACACCTTTAGAGAAAAGAGAACCACCTGCATGAGCAAAGAAGGGAAAACAGAAGTGAAAGGAATATATAGTGTGTCTATAGAAGGGAAGTGTACTGGAGGGCAACATTATAGAAATGGAAGAGGACATGGATGAAGATGAGAAGAGAGATATGATACTGCATGAAGAATTTGACAAAGTGCTGAAAGCCCTAAGTCGAAACTAGGTCCTGGGAGTACACATCATTCCATTGTAACTACTGATAACCTCGGGAGAGCCAGCCATGACAACTCTCTTCCATATGGTGAGCAGGATGAATGAGACAGGTGAAATACCCTCAGACTTCAAGAAGAATATAGTAATTCCAATTCCAAAGGTAGCAGGTGCTGACAGGTGTGAAAATTACCAAACTATCAATTTAATAGGTCATGGTTGCAAAATACTAGGGCAAATCCTTCACAGAGGGAGGAAAAGCTGGTAGACACCACCCTTGGGGAAGATCAGTTTGGATTCCAGAGAAATGTAGGAACACACAAGGCAGTACTGATCCTATGACTTCTCATAGAAAACAGGTTAAGGAAAGATAAACCTATATTTGTAGATTTAGTGAAAGCTTTTGACATGTGACTGGAGTACTCTTTCAAATTCTAAAAGTGGAAGGGGTAAAGTACAGGGAGCAAATGGATATGTACAATTTGTACAGAAATCAGCCAGCAGTTGTAAGAGTAGAGGGGCACGAAAGGAAAGTATTGGTTGAGAAGGGAGTGAGACAGGATTGTAGCTTCTTTCGGATGTTATTCAATCTGTATATTGAGCAAGAAGTAAAGGAAACAAAAGAAAAACATTCAGTATGAATTAAAAGTCCAGGAAGAAGAAATAAAAATTTTGAGATTTGTTGATGACACTAGTTCTGTCAGACACAACTAAGGACTTGGAAGAGCAGTTGCATGGAATAGACAGTGTCTTGAAAGGAGGGTATAAGATGATCATCATCAAAAGCAAATTGAGGATAATGGAATGTAGTTGAATTAAATCAGGTGATGCTAAGGGAATTAGATTATGAAATGACATACTTAAAGTAGTAAAGGAGCTTTGCTATTTGGGAAGCAAAGTAGCTGATGGTCAAAGTGGGGAGGATATAAAATGTAGACTGGCAGTGGCAAGAAAAGCATTCTGAAGAAGAGAAATTTGTTACTATTGAGTATAGATTGGTGTCAGGAAGTCGTTTCTGAAAGTATTTGTATGGAGTGTAGCCATGTATGGAAGTGAAACATGTATGATAAACAGTTCTGACAAAAAGCGAATAGAAGCTTTTGAGATGTTGTGCTACAGAAGACTGCTGAAGATTAGATGGATAGATCATGTAGCTAATGAGGAGGTAGTGAATAGAATTGGAGAGAAAAGAAATTTGTGGTACAACCTGACTAAAAGAAGGGACTCTTGGTAGGACACATTCTGAGGCATTAAGGGATCACCAAATTAGTACTGAAGGGAAGTGTGTGTGGGGGGGGGGGGGGGGTAAGAATCGTAGAGGAAGACCAAGAGAGGAATGCAGTAAGCACACACAGAAGGATGTAAGTTTCACTAGTTACTCAGAGATGAAGAGGCTTGCACAGGATAGAGTAGCCTGCATCAATCCATTCTTTGCACTGGGGGGAGGGGGGGGGGAGGAGGAGGAGACTACAATGACAAAAACAACAACAATAGAAGGGTGTCATTTTTGTTACAATGTACAACTCTTAATAACCATTTCCGGCTTCATCTTCTTCTGATTGTAATAATAATAATAATAATAATAATAATAATAACAACAGGAGTCATACCACACAATATCCACCAGTACATCAATGCAATACAGCTACATCCAAACTTATATATACAACTACAGAAATCCCTAATTATTGATACATGTTCAATTACCCGAAAGTTCCTAAATGCAATATAAAATATACCGTACGGTTAAAAGGAAGTCACGCTTGATCAAGGTCCGCGTCACTTTCCATTTTTGACCAGACATAATGTTTGAGAAAAAGAAATAATAATAATGATATTTATTATAATTATTATATCAGTGTGGCTCAACAGCAAACACACACACATGGTAGATAACCAACTTAATGCAACAATGCCTATTATATCAGGCACAATCAAGCCAACTCCTACAGTGTGGCTGCCCGTCCTCAGTAACATAGCCCCTCCTAACCTGCGCCATGAACACGCTCTGGTTAGAGAATTTCAAAAAATCATGACCAACCCTCAATTACAAATCCATGAGGATACTCACGACATCCAAGGAAACACTCTGGTCTAGGCATTCTCCACTAAAGACCGCACAGGCTCTGCACCAAACCAACTTTAAAATAAATGACCGATGGAAAGAGGAATGGGAGAGCAGAACAGCCGTAAACTGCCACAGTATGCCATGCATCTTTAGTAAACCAAAAGGATTTGATTGTCCTCGCAAAGTTTGGTCAACTCTTAATCGCATCAGAACCAACTGTGGGAGATGCGCCAACTCCTTACACAGATGGGGTAAACTTCCTTCGGCCGCTTGCGACTGTGGCGCTGAGAGACAGACGGTCAAACACATCGTGCAGGAATGCCCACTAAGGGCATACGACGGTGACCCACAGGATTTTCTAATGGCAACCCAAGAGGCAATCGACTATTTATTATCTAAGCTGGATGTCTGCTTGTGATTGCTCTTCTGTGAGTGTAAATTTACAATTGGCGGTGTCCTTATATACAAACTGTTATTTCTTGCCAGAATGAGATTTTCACTCTGCAGCGGAGTGTGCGCTGATATGAAACTTCCTGGCAGATTAAAACTGTGTGCCCGACCGAGACTCGAACTCGGGACCTTTGCCTTTCGCGGGCAAGTGCTCTACCATCTGAGCTACCGAAGCACGACTCACACCCGGCCTCACAGCTTTACTTCTGTTTATACATATGTGATTTTTTTTTAAGTCGTGTTGTTTCTGTAATTTTTACTGTGATGTTATGATCCATATGCTAAATAAAAATAAATAAATCCTTGATGGAATGGCTTTTGAGTGAGTGGAATGTTTCACTTATCTGGGTGTGAAGATAGAAGCAAATGGCAGCAACTTGACTGAAATTATATCCTACGTAAATGCTTCTAATCAGTGTTGTTTTGAAATGCTGCAACATTTGGAGTTCAAGATTCTTTCAGGAGAGACATAAGTGCCAACTCTAAAACGCCTCTGGGTCACGGGATCCTGGGTTCGATTCCTGATTGGATCGGGAATTTTCTTCGCTCGGGAACTGGGTGTTTGTGTTACCTGGGTTATTGCATCATCGTTCATGAAAGTGGCCAGTCTGGACTGTGTAAAGATTGGAACTTTGTATGGTCGCTGATAACCGCACACTTGAGTGCCCCACAACTAGATATCACCATCATTATAAAATGCTGATATGCGCAGTACTTAGATATGGCTGAGAAACATGAACAATTATAAAGTAGGATGAAAGCAGACTGAGATCACACAAAATAAGTACATTGAGGAGAATCTTTGGACCTGTGTATGAGAATAGGATATGAAGAAGGCAAAAGAATGACTGCTGTGAAGAAGAGGATGTGGTCAAGTTAATAAAGTTGCGTAGATTGAGATGGACTGGACATGTAATAGGAATAGGACTAGGACTAGATGAGACAGATGCTGCAAGGAAAGCCTGCTGCAGTGAATCTGTAGAAGAAGAAGAAGAAAAAGAAGAAGAAGAAGAGGAAGAGCACAAACAAGACTGAGATGGAGTGACGAAGTTGGAGAAGATGCTGCCTGAGTTGGTCACTGTAACTGGAGGTCTACAGCAAACTCTGGAGAGGAATGGCGGAAAATTATTGAGGAGGCAAGATCTCATCCTGGGCTGGAGAAGTAGGAACAAAATGAAGAATATGGACTGCGGCTATAATCTCATCAAGGCTTGGGAACCAGCACTGGGTCTAATTACGAAGATGCTTAGCAAACACAATAATCTGGTTATCACGCCAAGCAGAGCAACTACACCAACACAAGTATCTCGTGATGACAGAGTACACCATCAGGCGCGGACTGCATAGGGAAAGGCTTGCGTTGGGAGGGGTATAAGTCTGCTGCGTGTTCTCAGAAGGTGAGTCCATCGATGCCACTGATGACAGTGGCAAAAAGTCTGATCGCCGAAACATTGTGCTTGTTGGACACTGTGGACCGGCAGTACACCCACAGTCTGTTTGATTGTGTATTTGTTTGTTTCCTTCCACAGTCTGATTCCTGATTTGTCTTTCAGCACTATGGAGCCTCTATCTTTGTCCCTGTATCTTGCCCTCTCTTAGGCAGGGGATTACTTCTGTGAAGTAATCTTGGTACAACTGTCACTCTAGTGGGCTCACAGTTATTTCATGAGGTTGTTGATGATGCCCATTCTTCCTTCCTGGGCTACATTTCCTTCCCTGTTCCCGTCTTTCCTCCCCATCTTTGCTCCTTCCCCACTGCCCCCTCTTTCCCGTCTCTCGGTGTTCTTACTTATGTCGATCTGGCTATCCACCTGGTTTCCTGTCTTGTGTTTTTGTTGCTCTTGCCTTTTCTCTTTCATCCACCCTTCGTGGCATTTTTGGTCACCTTTGGGGTTTGACCTCCACTTCTAAATTTTCTTTCTGTAGTGTGAGCCATTTGGGGGAGAACTCCCTCCCTAGTGTCTACAGCATGACTTCGTCTCCCCCCTTCCTTCCCCACTTTTTTCCCCATCGCAGCCCTCCTCTGCCCCGCTAGGTCACTAGCATGTGTAGCAAGTCCGTGTGGTGGGACTGTTATGTACCCATTTCGCTGAGCTCCCATATAACACAGAAATCACTCACCCAATATCTGGAGTGCTGAAACTCCCAGCAATGGTTACTGTGCCAGATGGCCCTTGCTGTGGCTAGGTGGCGCCCAAGGGATAGCCCCTGACCAGAGTGTGTGGTATCAGGGTAGATGCTTTGCACAAGAAGCATATCAAGCTCCAAAAATCTGGCCATTCTCCTAGGGCTGTCTCTATGATTAGAAATGGATCATTGAATACTGCTTCTTATGACCCTGTGGCCTTTTTCCCTGGCTACACGCTGGGAGGATGGCCAGGCTAGCTGGCTTGGTGGGGAACACTTTTCCACTACCTGGTCTGTGCTAGGACGGGTGGGGACACATTCACCACCGCAAAGCCATATTTTTTTGTGGAAAATATCAAAGGCAAGTTTAGCGAAGTGGTGTCTCAGTAAGATGTGGTCGGCTTCCCTGTTGATCAAAACTTCTGCCACTCGATCTGTAGCTATATGTGCTTTTAATCAAATTGGCGATGTCCTGGTGTCCATTACATCTCAATAGTCTTTTAGTATGATCCAGGGAGTCATTTTCCATATAAACCTCATCCTTCAAACTGATGAGAAATTCCGGGCCAATCTGGAATGATGGTGGTGTTCATTTTGTTCGACTTGTGCAAAAGTATTGTAAGGACAACTGCATAGATACTGGCACCTTTAGTCTGGCTTTTGGGAGACATAATCTCCCAGAGAAGGCCAAATTTTTGTTTCATCATTGTGACGAGAAGTTTCATATTCCGCTACCCATGAGGTGCTTTTGGTGCTTGCATTTTGGGCATGTCTTCGCAATGTACTACGGACCCTCCCTGTGGTGGCTGTGGACACCCATTCCATGAGGGGAGCTCCTGTGTTCTGCTATCTGTGTGTGTGTGTGTGTTTTCTTGGCCATCATTCTCCATGCTCACCAGATTTCCTAGCTTGTAAGAAAGAAGAGAAGATATTAGAATGTAAGTCCCTGGATTGTTTATCTTACTCTGAGGTTCGTCAGATATTTGACTGACTTCATCCTGTGTCGATGACTTCTGCTTTAGCCTCTGTTATGCTCTTTCCCCCTCTGGCCTCTGACTTATGCCACTCCCATCCCCCTCTCCTCTCCCCCTCCCCTGCAGTTCCCACACCTACCCCTCTGGATGCCACCCCCCTTCTTGGGTGCTTACCAGTGATGGGGGCTCCCACCTGGGACCCCTCCCCATAGTGTCTTGCAGGCTGGAGGCCTAGTACCTCAACTCAGCTGCAGGACATACACTCCGTGCACCCCAAAGCTGCTCACTCTTGGTTCCAAATCTGGCAGAAGCCTGCTCTCCTTCTGTGTCCTGCCCTCCTCAACCTATGAAAGAGGAGGAGGAGGAGAAGAAACATAAGCCTCAGCCTCAGGACAAGGTCGCCTGGTGACCCTGGAGGTGCCATCTCCCCATCACAACCCGAGTCTGACATCTTATTTATGTATATCGTCCAGTCGGCATCGTTATGGATGGTGACCCGGTAGCATGATTGGCTACAGCCCATTTGCCTCCTCTGTGGATACCTATTCCGTGCTTATCCAGTGGAACTGTAATGGCCACTACCATTTCCACCCAGAGTTGCAATTCCTTATTACCTTTTACTTGGCAGCTTTTGTCATTCTCCAGGAATTTCAGTTTACTGATACTCACTCATTGACCCTGCTTTTTGTCTGAACTGGGTTGGCCTGCCAAGGGCTTCCGGTGGCATCTGCATGTTGGTCCGTTTGCAAATTGTTAGTACATAGTACCCCATTGGAAGCAGTTGCCTTTCATGTCCACTTGCTCTCTGCCTTCACAGTTTGCAACCTCTGTCTCCCTTCTGACAGGACACGTACATCTGCTGCTGTAACTGCCCTCCTTCAGCAACTCCTTCCTCCCTTCCTCCCTTCCTCCTCCTCCTCCTCCTCCTCCTCCTCCTCCTCCTCAGAGATTTTAATGCCCATAATCCTTTGTGGGACAGTGCTTCATATAGTCAGGGACTTGTCATTGACAAATTTTTTGCAGGCCACTACCTTTGCCTTCTAAATGATGGTTCCGCTACTCATTTTAGTGCCGCATATGGCACTTTTCCTGCCAATGATCTTCTGCTTTCTTCCCCTTCCCTTCTTCCTTCCTTACACTGCTCACTGCACGATGATCTCTGTGATAGTTATTACTTGCCATTGATTCTATTGTTCCCTTCCCGCCTCCTGCTGACCATGTTACCCAGCTGGGTTTTCCATCATGCTGATTGGTGTCTGTATACCTCGTAGGTTGTGTTTTCACCGTCTTTGTCAGGTTGTATTGGTGATGTCATGTGTGATATGTCTGATAAGATAATCCACACTGCCGGCATTGCTGTTCCCTACTTGGCAGGCTCCGTTTGCCGTCAGCTATTTCCATGGTGGAGTATGGCCATTGCCACCGCTATCCGTTATTGTCATTGCACCTTGCAACATTTTAAGTAGCACCTGTCCTCTGTCAGTCTTATTGCCTTTAAACATCTTCATGATGGAGCTAGTTACTTAATCAAACAGAGCAAATGGGTGTGTTTGGAATCCATTGTCTCCTCGCTAGGTTTTTCTGTCCCTTCATCACGGTTGTGGGTTACTCTTCGTGCCCTCCAAGGTTGTCAGTGGCAGTCTTCCATTCCCTGCCTTGCCCTTCCAGGTGGCTTTTGTACAGATCAATCAGTTCTCGCAGAACACCTCATGACACATTTTGGTACAGCATCGGTGTCAGCCTCTTATCCAACTGCCTTCCTCTTCCAGAAACAGCAGGCTGAAGCTTACAGCTTATTTTTAACCCCTTGTCAGAGAGAATACTACAGTGAACCTATTATGGACTGGAAGCTTCTTCTGGCCCTCTCTTCTTCCCACGAATCCGCCTCTGGTCCTGATTGCTTCAACACCTCAGTCCTCCACAATGCCAATATCTACTGCAGATGTTTAACCGAACTGACAAGAAGGCATTTTCCTCTTTCAATGGAGGGACAGTATTGTGATCCTTGTCCTTAAGCTTAGCAAGGCTCCATCGTTACTTGATAGTTCCTGGCTAATCAGCCTGACCAGTGTCCCCTACAAGTTATTAGGATGAATGGTGGCTCGTCGGCTCAAATGGTTCCATGAATCTTGGAACTTATCATCTCCATATGAGTGCGGCTTTCAGGAGGGACAGTCTACTATCGATCATCTGCTTTGATTGAAAACCGCAGTTTGGCAGGCCTTTCCTCAATGCCACTATCTTGTCGCAGTTTTGTTCAATCTTCGTAAGGTCTCGACACAGCTTGGTGCCATCACATCTTCTCTACGCTCGGTGAGTGGGGTCTTTGGGGCCACCTCCCACTTTTTATTTGCCAGCTTCTGTCCTACCAGTCATTCAGAGTCCAGGTTGACACTGTTCTGAGCTTTCCACTGACCCTGGAGAATGGCATTCTACAGGGCTCTGTATTGCCCTTTTCCAATCTCTATTAACGGACTTGTGGCTTCTGCCAGAGCGTTGGTCACATCTGCTCTGTATGTGGATGATTTCTGTATTTGGGCTACCTCCCACGCAGTGGCCTTTGCAGAATGACAGCTCCAGGGTGCCACCCGGCACACTTCTATGTGGACACTCTTGCATGACTTTCGGTTCTCTCTCATTAAGTCAAGGCTGGTGCATTTGTGTCACTGTACTATGGTCTATCCTGATCTGGAGCTGTACCTTGATGCCCAGTGCCTGACTGTTGTCCTCCAGTTCCATTTCTTGGGTTTTCGTTTTGAGAACAAGCTGACTTGGATGCCCCATATCTGTCATCTGAAGGTTGGCTGTTTGCATAAACTCAGTGTTCTTCATTTCCTTGCCCACACCCCTTGGGACGCAGATCGTTCAACCCTTCTCCACCTTTATTGGGCATTAGTTTTGTCTCGTCTGGACAAATTGTCAAGTTCATAGATCAGCTGCCCCTTCCATGCTGCTACTCTTGGACTTGTTTCACCATCGTGATATCCATTTAGACACTGGTGCCTTCTGCACTAGCACTGTTGATAGTCTTCTGGTGCACTGTTGATAGTCTTCTGGTTGACAATGGGATCCCTCCTCTTTAGATTGGGTGCTCCCAGTTCTTGGTTTCCCAAGCCATCTCTATCTGCTCTTCCCTATGCAGTCTTTCTATTCTAGTCTTTTTGTGGC
Source organism: Schistocerca nitens (assembly GCF_023898315.1). Classification (NCBI taxonomy): domain Eukaryota; kingdom Metazoa; phylum Arthropoda; class Insecta; order Orthoptera; family Acrididae; genus Schistocerca; species Schistocerca nitens. The sequence continues at coordinate 227,139,422 of NC_064620.1, read as the reverse complement.
TTCGAGCTGTAACCTGCCTGCTACCTGCCCTTGGGTGGGTTTACTAGTTGGGCTCCACCTTGCTTCTCTCTGCTGTGACTTCTATCTTCCTTCCTTATCCTCCCCCCCCCCCACCCCCCTCCCCCCATCTCCTCTCCTGACAACCCTCCAAACCTCCCTTGGTTAGTTCCTTGGCCATGGATTTGGGTGGGTCTCTTCAGGGACCAGTAGCCACCTTCACTCTAATAGTGTTCTGTTGTTTGTTACAAACGCTCTTACGGGAGTTTCCAGGATGCCATTGTTTTTTATACCAGTGCCTCTAAATCCACTGTTCATGTGGGATATGCCATCAATCTTCTGTTGGCTTGCAACACCGTATCTTGCCTGCCACATGTGGGGTTTTTATTGTGGAATTGATGGCCATCTATTGGGCCCTCTGCTTTATTAAGCCGTCCTTCCTCAACCAAGTTTTGTTATGTACGGACTCAACAAGTGCCCGTCAGGCTATCACTCAGTGCTTTTTCCGCAATCCCTTGGTCTCTGCCATCCACGAAATTCTCACTAACCATGATGATGCTGATTGTTTGGTAGTCATCCTTTGGGTTCCTAGTCATGTAGGGTGGCCATCTACATCCACTCCCCCCCCCCTCCCCCCATTTCCCCCTCCACTCCCTGTTCTTTGTGACCTCTCCAGAGGCGTATTTGCATCTTTAGGTCAAATCCCTTTATGCTCAATTATGGGTTGACCCCCTGTGTCATAAACTTAGCGCCATCGAGGAGACTCTCACCACGTGGTATTCTTCCCTCTGCCTCTCATGGCAGGAATCTACCCTCCTCTGCTGCCTTCGTATTGGCCATGTTAGGTTGACCCATGGGTCTTTAGTCTGCAGTGATCTTCCCCACCCCCTCCCCCTCTCCTACCCCCCCTTGCTTTCTAGTTGCAGAACTTCCCTCACGGTGATCCATATTTTGCTTCACTGTCCCCTGCCTTTTGGCCCTTTGCACTAAATATGCCCTCCTACCTTCCTTGCCTTGGTTTTTAACGGACACCCCTTGCATGGTTACACCTGTCCTTGGATTCTTTGCGAAAGTGGTTTGTACTCTCAGGTATAAGCCGTAGAATTTTTCTCTGGCATTTTAGTCCCTCAGTTAGCATAGGTGGTTATGGAGGCATTGATCTTGCCTTCACACTGACCAGGTTCCCCTCTCCTTTTCTGTACATCTTGTCTGGTGTGTTGCGCTGTTTCATTTCCCCTTTTCTTGTGTCTGCTTCCACTGGTGATGTCCCCATTGGATCAGGATCATGATTATGGTATGGTATGGTGTGCATAACAGGACGGTTTGGTGGCGGTTCTGGTGTCCCTCCACTCTTAGCATTTCTGGGGTTCTCCTGCTCTTCCCGTTTGCACCCAGCCCCCTCCTGTTTGTTCTTCTTCCTGCCACGCTGACATCTCTTTTCACTCTTTATTTGCACTTATCCCCTCCCCTTGACTCGACTGTGCTGTTTGTGTTGTTCCTCCCTTAATTTCTGCCATCCTAGATCGAGGGACTGATGATCTTCCTGTTTGGTCCCCTCCCCCAATTCAACCAACTGATTGACAAGATTGTGTGATCCAGTCTGTGAGCTAAAAAGAATGTATGTTGGGAATGGCTTGCATCCACCCAGTTACAGAATAGAGGTTGTTAGCTGTGGAAGTTGAATTTAGGCCTCTCCTGATGTGGGAAAACAGATACATTTTGTAGCCTCCCCTTACTTGAAGTACAGACATTATGTGGTATGTTTTGGTGGCTGTTCCACTCTCTGCCATTGGGAAACCTTTTACTCTTCTGCCGTTGAGACAATTGGTCGGGCCTCCCTTGTAACCATAGGCAGAGGCACTTACTGTGTGCTGCTGTCCTGGTCCAAGTGGACCAGGTCCACTAGGGGCCAAACCGCACAATAACCCTGAAAGAGTGGTTCGGTGTGGGGCGGTGGAGGGGTGAAGTGGACTGCAGTAGTCGTCGTGGGGTTGTGGACCACTGCGGCTGCGGCGGGGATAGAGCCTCTCCATTGTTTCTAGGCCCCTGGTTAATGTACAATACCTGGTCTTTGGCCTGCCCTACCGCTCCATCTGATGTATTGTTTTAGCAGTTGGTTGTATTGTTTTAGCGGTTGATTAACCACTCTTGACACTTTTCAAGGGTACATTATAACTGAGCTTGGAGCTCTGTTAAAATATCTGAAGCGGTATTCATCCACATTTTGTTTGCTGCATTGACATCATATCTACATCTATATAGTGCAAGCCAAAATGTGATGTAGAACTAGTAATTCCTCTTATCAGTGGGAATGTTGGCTTCACTGAATATATTTTTTAGATGGGCCATGTTCCTCTATTGGTCTCCACAAATAATCTTTTCTTTCTGTTCATGTAGGTCATATATTAAGATATATAAGCTGAGAATCTGTGTGTGTGTGTGTGTGTGTGTGTGTGTGTGTGTGTGTGTGTGTGTGTGTGTGTCCGGAAACTCCTCATAGGCTCCTGGATTGAAGTGGACCAAATCTGATACACAAACTCCTTGCTGCAAGAAGACCAACATATAACTCTTTAGCTCTAATATTTATGGAGATACAGATGTGGCGTTTTTTTAAGTGCTGGACATAAAGGTGGCCTGCACAGCACGTGTGTAGTGTGAGAATAATGTCAACCTATCTTACTGCACTTCTTTACAGGGCAGCCAAGAAGTGGTTTTCCAGCCCCTGATGTGTATGCTGACAGGTGCAACAGGCATGTTGTGTTGCAGTAGTGTCAGTCTGCTTTGCATCGCAGCCTACACATCAAGAGTTTCATGCTCTTGGCATATAGGCTGTGCTTTATAAGATCCCTGTTGTGGGAGTAGTGCCAACCTGCTTTATTGACCTCTTCTGCAGGGATAACACATGCAGTTGGGTTTGCCTGTGGGGAAGTTGAGGTGGATAGACCAGATAATGGAGAGGGAGGAGGGCAGAGAGAGGGAGGGGGCAAAGGGAGGGAGTAGTAGGTGGAGGTGGACAGAAAGATGGGAATGAAGAGGAATGGTCTGACAGGTTGGGTCTGTACATATAGGGAGCTGAGAAAGGGGTAGGCAGAGATGGGCAGGAGGAGATAGACCGAGATGTCCACATTAAATGTGACGTACATGTACGCAGGTGAAGCCACGGGGGAAAGGCTAGTATCGAGTTAAGTATCCTGCGTCAATTATGTTACAGGTTTGAATTATCAAAACCTAAAACAATGGCAGAGTGAGAAAACACCCAAATGAACAAAATCTCCAACAGTCCTCTCAATCTAGCTTCTCTTACATGTCCATTAGTACAGTGTGTTTGTAGCAGTAAAATGTGAAGAAGAATTGCTTGAAGTGTTATCGTCCTTTATAAGCAACAGTATATAGAGTTTGGCTAGTACTCTTAAATCCATTGACTAAGAAATGGCACTTCTTATCGAGACTACAGCTATCAAGTAGGCCTAACAAACTAATGAAACGAAAGGAACCTTAAAAATACCCCATTGATACCTAAATCGAATAAAGTCGTGCATGCTGATATATAATGGACATAGACAAAACAGAACTGCAGAGAAAATGTTAACCAAACAACACGAAGGACATACGCAGTGTGATGAAAGATTGATGGCATGCTAAAGAAAACTGTTGCCTTTGTGTTAGCTTCCAGTCTACAGTTGTTAACCAGACTTCATTCAACTGTAAGGAATGCACTTTATTCCAAATCCTCGAAGATGCTTTAAATGGTATGTGTTTGGCCCTACTGCCTTAGAAAATAAAGGGAATACAGCATGTAGATGATGTGGTTAAACAACCCACAAACCACAAAAGAAGCACCCAGCCCCACTCTTAACTGATAAACACTCTGTCTGGTGCTGGGAATGTTGAAAGTTCAATAGAAAGCAGATATACCAGCACTAAAGCTCAACTTTGGTGAGGTGGGGGTTGGATTGGGAGGGAGACAGGGCAGAGGAAGAGAGAGACTGCAGAGAAGAGTGTGAGTGAAGTTAATCTCATAGGGCGGAGCTAGAAGTGAGCGTGAGCCTTCACTAGTGGAGAGCGAGGCCAGGAAGATTTTGGAATGTGTGGTTAGGAAAAAATCCCACCTAAATAATTCAGAAAGGCTAGTGTGGGATTAAAGGATCCAGATGGCATGGGTAGTGAAGCAGACCCTGAAGTCGACCATGTACTACTCAGCAGAATGTTACAGCGCTGAGTGGTCAATGTAGCTCTTGGCTGCAGTGTGACAGTGGCCATTCATTTGGGTTGACAGATAATTGGTAGTCAAATTCACAGAAAAGACTGTACACAAGTTACAACATAGCTGATAATCTCAACCACCATCCCCTCTCCATTATCCCTTAGAACCTACTCACATCTTCTGGCACTCTCCCCCCATACATTGATGTCGCCCATGCCCACAGCTTTCCTGTTAACAAACACTACCTCTTCCATTGTCTTACAGACTCAAGATTCAATACCTAATTATGTCTGCTCCTGACTACTACATTCTTATCTACAACTACTTCTCTTTTTAAGTGAAGATATGGTAACAGGTTCAAGGCATCAGCACCCACATAATGCCCTCATATGTCCCCACAGGGGGCTCGCAAGTCTTTTGTGAGTATATGCTTGGCGTCCATGGGGCCCCAGCCTTTGCAGCACTACTTGCCTTTCTGTGCTGCAAGCCTGTTCTGACTGGTCCCTTTCCTCCTCTGCCTCTCCATCCGATGGTCTTTCTGGCACAAGACCCCAGTTGGACCTAGTACACGCTTTAGGACCCTTCTTTTCCATTTCACTTCTGGCCTACTCTACACCTTTTCGTTAATAAATACATGGTCCCCATTGTTGGGTCTGGCCTGCCACCACCTTTCCAAAGTTTTCAGAATTTCATATGGTACAGTGAAAGTCACCTAATGTGGTATGTTAAACCTTTGTGCCTGTTCTCCTTAGCACCCTTCCTTTCCAGTAAGGTAGTAGGTCCATAGCCCAGCACGGTAGCCATTCAGCGGTTGGGGGGGGGGGGGGGGGTTGTCATTTACCTGAATGGTAATAGCCTCCTGACCAAGCAGGGATTGCACTGTTTGTGCCTGAGCAGAAACCTCCCCATGTATGCTGAGGAATATGTGGCCATTGTGACTGGGGCACGGGGACTGAGCAACAGATTGCTGCTTCGGTAACTGTTGCTGAGGCTGGGTGGTGGTCATGGAGAGAGCCCCTGTTCAGAGTAGGTGACACTATGGCAGATGACTTGCATATGAAGCAGATGAAGTTTTCTCCTGCTGGTGGTCACCCAGCCCCAGCAATCTCTTCAGAATGGAAAAAACTTGGTCAACAGAGGGAGACATGACCCCAAAATGTTCCCTTCCCCCCAATATCTGCTTTATACCTTTATACAAGAACAAATGGAGATACTTTCTTGGCCACAAAGCATTTATTCTTTGTAGAGAATATAGAAAATACGTTTGTGGAGTTTGCAACCATCTCCAAAATGGAAAGTGCTTAAATTGGGTTAAAACTGCATCCCATGACAATTCAGACATTGCTTGCTTGTGACAAGCAGGGTAACATTCTGGTGAGTATCACTCCCCATAATAGTCTAAACATGGATCAAGTCATCATTTTCCATCATGACATTTTGCAGGCTGGCCATGAGCTACGTGCCTACTTGGGGAGTGATGGGGTGGACACTGTGTCCATCAAGTCCATAGGGGCCCAAAGGCTAATTGGGTTGCTACTGGGGCCTTCAGTTTGGTGTTTGAGGGCGAATTGTTGCCTGAAAAGGTCAAGATGATGCTATACCAATGTGACATGAGACCTTATGCCCCCCCTCCCCTCCTATTGTGGGGCTTCAAATGTATGAAATTCTTGCTCATGCCTTTGCATTGTGATGCCAGCCCAGTCTGTAGGGATTCTGGGATTCTGGAAGGCAGTTGCATGTGGACATTCATTGCGCACCCCCCCCCCCCCCCCCTCCCCGTCTGTGTCAGCTGTGGAGAGCACCATTCTCTCTGTTCACCAGACTGTGCCATCTTTTAGAGAGAGGAAAAAATGCATGAATATAAGACTAGAGAGACTAACATGCCAAGAGGCCAAAGAGCATCTATTTGCTGCACTCATAACATTGCTGTATGCTACAGCTATAATGATTTTACCCTCTCTGGCCACTGTATTCTTGCCCATTATGCCTCCTGCAGTGAGCTCTGAGGGCCACTTCACCATGCCTGCCCCCTTTTGGTTGGGGGCTCCTTCCCTGTTGCTTTCCCCACACCTCCTTCGGGAGCAGTTGCTTCCCACCAGCTGGGGATGTCAATCCTCATCCCCCAGCCAGAGACACACCATCCTCATCTGGCTTATCAAGCCAGGGATGGGTATTTTGGGACACTCCCCTCCATGGTTTCTGCCAGTCTGCAACTGTGTACCAACCAATAGGTGAAGGAGCCACAGGCTGCTGGTCATAGGGTTTCATGATCTTCCTTAGTTCCTGAAACTAATTCAGGCAAGCCCTCCCAGTCATCGGAACCATCTAATGAGAAGAAAGACAAAAATAAGTCTTCCAAGACAGAGATTCTGGTGGCCCACACACCACTGGATCCCACACACTCTGCTACTGTGGTTGAGGCAGTAATCCTGGTGGTCCCTGAGGCTCTAGTTCATACCACACATCATATCTCAAAACTTGTGTGTCTTGGTACTGTCACTTCTCAACCGGTGGCAGCAGGTGGCACTGGGACATAACCTGCCTCCTTGGTCCTTTCAGATGCTCATACGGTACTGACATCATGATTCTCCAGTGGAATTGTAGTGGTTTTTTCCACCACCTGGCTGAGCTCTACATCTCTTAAGCTCCTTCTTTGCTTTGTGCATTGCCCTTCAGGAAACTTGGTTTCCAGAAATGCTGACCCCTGCCCTTCGTGGCTATCAGGGATATTTTAAGGATCATGCTGATTTTGATAGGGTGTTTGATGGAATTTGTACATATATTCAGGGCTCTGTATGTAGCACTTGTGCCCCTCAATACAACATCGGAGGCTGTGGCTGTTCATGTGAGGGGATTTCATGAGTTTACCATCTGTAATGTTTATCTCCAGCTTGATGGTGGACTGCCTCAGAATGTAATGCCTGCATTGGTTTCTCAACTCTCCTTGCCTTTCCTAATCTTGAGCGACTTCAGTCCTCTTAACTCTCTGTGGAGTGGAACTTCAGTCACCGGTCGCAGTAAAGACATTAAAGGCAGATCATGATGCCCGTCTCTTGAATACGGTGTCTACACACACTTCATTGTGGCATGTGGAATTTAGTCAGCCATTGATCTTTCTATTTGCAGCCTTGATCTTCTCTCATCCATCCACTGGAGGGTCCACAATGACGTGTGTGGTAGTGACCAGTTCCCAATCTTCCTGGCCCTGCCTGTCACTCCCCTGAGCGTCCACAGTGCTGACTGGGATGCTTTCACCTCCACTGTCATTCTTAACTCCCCATTATGTGGAGGCATCGACTTGGTTGTCCAGAGTGCAGTATTAGCCATTCTATCAACAGCTGACTTGGTGACCCACCATCTCCTTACAATCTTAAACCATATTTGGAGTGAGGGAGAATTCCCATCTCAACAGCGAGAAAGTATCATTGTCCTGGTACTGAAACCGGATAAGTGTCCCCTAAAGATGGACAGCTATCACCCTATTGGTCTCAACAATATTCTCTGTAAGCTGCTTGAATGCGTGGTGAGATTGCAGCTGTATTGGCTTGTTAAGACTTGGGGACTTCATCTCTGTCCCAGTCCATTCTTCTGCTGATAATTTGGTTTGCCTGGAGTCCCATCAGCTACTGCAGTATGGTGCTCTTCCTCCCATGTCTCCCGCAAGGAGTCCACAGTCCTATGTCATACCTTGTTAACCCATAGTTCTCTTTTTGTAATGAACCACCTCCACATTGTGGTTGTGGAGCCTGATGGACAGTAGCACATATCTTGGTGGAATGCTCCCTTCTTCTGGCCTCCATGCTAAGTATGGACTTCAGGACTCATTGGCTGTAATTTTGGCAGATGATTCATGGATGGTTGAACTGGTTCTCAGTTTTCTCCATGCAAGTGGTTTTTATTGTCAGTTATAAGGTTTTAATCTACCTCTGTAGCAAGGGCAGGGTGGTTGGGGATAGGCCGTCTCCTGCTGTATCTGATTTGGGAGGATCCCAGGCACTAGCTCTTTGAACAGGCTACTCTTTCATCCCTCTTTTATTCTGTTTTAACCACTTTTAGGTTCAGTTTGCCAAATTTTCTATTCTGGGTGTTCCACTTTGTTGATTAGTGGGTGCTTTTGATTGCAATGGATGAGGGGTGGGACAACTGTGGGTGGTACATTTCCATCACATGCTAGACTCGGACACATCCACTTGCTGACTTTCGTATCTCCTTCATCTTACTTTTATTATTTATTGTACAAAAGGTGTTCATTACATTTTTAGCCATCTCACTTTCACAGTTATGAACCTACTGACTAGATTAGAAAAAATTTTCATTGACTGTCTCTACTTCCAGATGCACCACTCTTGGATTGACTGATTGATGACCTCATTGTCTCTCCACCTCCCACCTCCCAAATCAACCAACTTCCAAGACTAGCCCATACAAGGCTTTGACCGTGCTGGTGCAATGCTACATAAAATGCAGCTGATGCTGAGTCAGCAGTCACTGATGCCCTGCCATTCAGCTCATGTTGCGATCTGCAAATGGAGTACTGATGTGTGTCATCTGCAGCATTAGTCAGCTGCGTCGTCGCAGTGTGACTCTGGCTGCCTCGAACTGTGGACCTTGAAATGTTAGTGGAGGGCTGAGGGTGATGATGAGTATCAACATCGATGGCTTGAACACACTTGGTGGCTGGAGGTCGGGAGAAGTGGGAGGAAGAGCATCATGCTGCAGTAGTCTCCCTGATTGTGCAGAGTTTATTAGATGGGGCAGCAGCCTACCAGATGTCTTTCCATTTCTGAGCGAGCAGAGATCTTGTGTGTATCGGCAAATCCACACTTGGGGTCAACTATTCATTCCCCGGGATACCCATGTGACTTGGGATGCAGAGACAACTGAGTAGACAGTACGGCGAAGGTCAGTGAGGTCGTCATGAATAATGGTGACCAAAGAGTGGCACGAATAGCAGTGCCTAGAGACTGCTCATTCCCCCCAGGGGGTCCACAACTCTTTTGTGGATACGTGTGTAGCGAGCACGGGACCCCGAGCCAATGTGGCCTTCCTTCCTTTCCAGGCTGCATACCTTCCCTTTCCGCATCCTTCCCCATCCCCCATCTTCGCCCCCCCCCCGCCCCCCCCTCACCTCTGGCTCTTTCCTTCCCTTTCTCCCCCTCTGGGAGTATGGTTTGTGATTACGTCCGGAGACGGACGCTCGTAAATGTACCGCATTCTTCGCCTTCCTTGCTTGTATGTCTTCATCCTTCCTTTGTCCTTCTCTTTTCCTTACCTCTTCTCTTTACCCTTTTCTCCGCTATGGCGTTTGAGACCTCTCTTCTTTCCTTTCCCTTTCTCTTTCTTCCTCCCTGTGCGTGTCTGAAGGCCGACCCACGCATTTTTGTGCGTAGCCGGTGACGGGGTAACGCGTAATTCCCCGCCCCGGGTAGACAGGTAGGACACGTACGTACCCCCTGGTAACGGCCAGGCCCAGGGAGGGGTGATTACCCGAGCTGATACCTTCCAAAAGTGCCGATTGGTCCCTCCGTCCGTTTGTCGGGAGGTGTGACCTGAGGTGTGAACAATCACCGAAGGCGGGAGTGCCCTCAGAGAGGGCCCCCACAAGGGAGGAGCGTGCCATCGGAGACGCCAGTAATCATGGGGGATTCTTCCGCAATGGTTTCCTCACCTTCCACTATGTCTGCTCACAAGCGTAAGTTCACTGAGTCTCAGCCACAGTCAGTTCTTCCATTGCTGCCACAGTTCCTTGTTGTTTCTCGGTCTGATGCAGGTCACGACTTCTCCGCGGTCAGCCCTTTCATTATTCAGAAAGGTGTCGACGCAATTGCAGGTCCTGTAAAGTCTTGTTCCAGATTACGGAATGGCACCTTGTTGTTAGAAACTGTCAGTGCCCTCCAGGCACAAAAATTGCTGCGTGCTTCACTGTTCCACACCTTCCCTGTCCGGGTTGAACCGCACCGCACTTTAAATTCCTTGCGTGGAGTCATTTATACACGCTCCCTCGATGGATTGTCTGATGAAGAAATTCAGCACTACCTGCCTGACCAGGGCGGAATGGCTGTTCATAGGGTTATGAAAAGGGTTGACACGAACATCATTCCAACCCGCACTGTCTTCTTGACATTTGACAAAGTTCAACTCCCATAGAAAATCAAAGCAGGCTATGAGATAATTTCCGTTCGCCCTTACGTCCCAAACCCTACGCGCTGCTATCGGTGTCAGCGGTTCAATCACACCAGCCAGTCCTGTTCCAATCCGGGCAAATGTGTTACGTGTGGCAAGGATGCCCATGAGGGTGCTTGTCCACCTCCATCCCCTCGCTGCATCAACTGTATGTGTGACCACGCTGCTTCCTCTCGTGATTGCCCCGTTTTTAAGGACGAAAAGCTCATCCAGGAAATCTGAGTGAAGGAAAAGGTGTCGACCTTTGCTGCTCGAAAATTATTCGCCAGTCGACAGCCAACTGTGCCTCAGACAGGAAAATACAGCACTGTCCTTGCTTCTCCTCGGCCAACAAAGGAGGCGGCCACGCAGACTTGCGACCTCACCTTTAGTACCATGGTCGTCAGATCGGCCAGCGCAAAGATCGCCCGTTCAACCTCACCACTTTCGCCTGCCCACTTTATGGCTCACCCTTCATTGGGTTCTGCTAAATCTCGAGCCCAAAAGTCAGACACCAAGACTTCAAAAAAAGAGCATACTCGTGAAGATTTTTTACGTACCCCAACTTCACAACCATCGGTTCCTCCTTCTTCTAAACATCATACTTCCAAGAAGGCTACAAAGAAACTCAGTTCATCTCCTTCTCTGCCAAGGCGTGTCCCATCTACAGCACCACCTGGTGGAAATCGCCCTCGGCCGTCTTCTGTGTCTGTGTGGCCAATCAACCGGCCGATCGCTGGTGGCAGGAGCTGCTCCTGAACAACCTATGGATCAGGATCTTCTGCCTTCGGCTGAATGCCATTCCATGCTGTCGGTCGCAAGCTCTGAGCAGTCATTGAGTTGACAGCAACTTTGGTCACATTCCTCCATTTTCTGTTCACCCTATGTCCATTATCCACTGGAATATCCGCGGCATTCGAGCCAATCGGGATGAATTGTCGATCCTCTTACGATCCTACTCGCCAGTCATCTTCTGTCTTCAGGAAACAAAGCTGCGTCCCCATGACCGCTTTGTTCTTCCTCATTTTCAGTCCGTCCGATATGATCTCCCCTCTGTTGAAGGCACTCCAGCCCATGGAGGACTCATGATTCTTCTCGATGATACTCTCCATTATCACCCAATCCATTTAAACACTTCCTTCCAAGCTGTCGCCATCCGTCTTTCCCTTTCCGGATACACGTTCTCTCTTTGTACTGTATACATTCCATCGTCCACACCAATGGCACGAGCTGATCTCCTTCATCTTCTTGGTCAGCTTCCACCCCCCTATTTGCTGGTTGGGGACTACAATGCCCACCACCTGCTTTGGGGATCTCCACATCCTTGTCCACGTGGCTCACTATTGCTAGACGTCTTCCACCAAGCGGATCTAGTTTGCCTCAACACTGGGGTCCCCACATTTTTGTCTGCCTCCACAACAAATTTATCTCATTTAGACCTTGCGGTCGGTACTCTTCCGCTAGCTTGGCGCTTCGAATGGTTTGCCCTTGATGATACACACTCGAGTGACCACTTTCCCTGTGTCCTTGGACTGCAGCCTCAACTGCCTGCGCCTGCGACGCTGGAAGTTTGCCCAAGCCGATTGGACACTTTTTTCGTCTCTAGCGACATTCGATGATCGTCGCTTTCCCAGCGTCGACGATGAGGTGACACATATTACCGACGTTATTCTTACAGCTGCGGAACGTTCAATACCACGCACATCCGAATTGCCCCGGCGCCCCCCAGTTCCTTGGTGGAACGAGGCATGCCGTGACGCAATATGTGAGCGGCGACGTGCTCTTCGCATTTTCTGCCACCATCCTACTTCGGCCAACTGTCTCCGCTATAAGCAGATCCGTGCGCGATGGCGTCGCGTCATCCGTGATAGCAAGAAGGCAAGCTGGAAATTCTTTACTAGCTCATTTAACAACTTCACTCCCTCCTCGGAAGTTTGGAGTCGGCTTCGACGGTTCTCAGGCGCGCCTAGTTCTGCCCGGTCTCTGGGCTCACTGTCGCGCATGATACATTAGTGGACCCCGTCGCAATTTCTAACTCGTTGGGTCAGCACTTTGCTGAGATTTCGAGCTCTTCAAATTACCCGCCAGCATTTCTCCCGAAGAAACGTGCAGCGGAAGTGCGACATCTTGCTTTCTCCTCCAAAATCGCGAAAGCTACAATATTGTTTTCTCCATGTGGGAACTCCAACATGCACTCTCTTCTTCTCGCTCCTCCGCCCCAGGACCTGATGGTATCCATGTCCAAATGTTGCTGCATTTATCAACCCATAGGCTGTGTTACCTCCTTCGCCTTTACAATCGTATTTGGACCGACAGTACTTTTCCCAGACAATGGCGGGAAGCTATCGTCGTTCCTGTTCCGAAACCTGGAAAGGACAAACATCTCCCCTCTAGCTATCGCCCCATTTCTCTCAAGAGTAGTGTTTGTAAGGTTTTGGAGCGTATGGTGAATTACCGTTTAGCGTGGTGGCTGGAATCCCGCAGTCTTTTAACACCTGCCCAATGCGGATTCTGAAACCATCGTTCTGCAGTTGACCATCTTGTTGCTCTCTCCACTTATATCATGAACAATTTTCTCCGGAAATGCCAAACAGTAGCAATATTTTTTTGATCTGGAGAGAGCATACGATACCTGTTGGAGGACAGGCATCCTCCGCACACTGTTCTCTTGGGGCTTTCGAGGTCGGCTGCCCCTTTTTCTTCGCGAATTTATGGCAGAGCTCACATTTAGGGTGCGGGTGAACACTACTCTCTCCCGTACTTTCTCCCAAGAAAACGGGGTACCTCAGGGCTCCGTGCTGAGTGTTGTACTGTTTGCCATTGCCATCAATCCAATTATGGATTGTCTCCTTCCTGATGTCTCGGGCTCCCTCTTTGTGGACGATTTTGCGATCTACTACAGCTCTCAACGGACCAACCTTCTTGAACGACGTCTTCAAGGCTCTCTCGATCGCCTCCACTCTTGGAGCATCGAAACCGGCTTCCGTTTTTCTCCCAGTAAGACCGTTTGTGTTAATTTTTGGCGACGTAAGGAGTTTCTTCCACCATCCTTACATCTAGGTCCTGTCAACCTTCCATTTTCAAACGTCGCTAAATTCTTGGGTCTTATGTTTGACAGAAAACTGTGCTGGTCCTCCCTCGTTTCCTATCGTTCGGCTCGCTGTCTGCGATCCCTTAACACCCTCCGTGTCCTGAATGATACCTCCTGGGGAGCGGACCGAGTGGTCCTTCTCCGCCTCTATCGCGCCTTAGTGCGCTCGATATTGGACTACGGAAGCATAGTCTACTCCTCTGCTCGGCCGTCTATTCTTCGGCGTCTCGACTCTATCCACCACCGTGGATTACGTTTAGTGTCTGGAGCTTTTTACACCAGCCCTGTGGAAAGCCTTTATGCTGAGACTACTGAGCCTCCGCTGTCCACTCGGCGAGCAGTCCTTCTGAGTCGTTATGCTAGCCATCTGTCTTCCATGCCTGCTAATCCAGCCCATGACCTTTTTTTCGACGCCTCCTTTGATGTAGGGTATGCAGGCCGCCCCTCCTCCCCACTACCACCGGGAGTCCGCTTCCGTCAACTGCTCCATTCTCTTTCCTTCCGCTTTCCTAAAACCTTCTTGACAACTTGGGGCACAGCACCGCCTTGGCTCCGTCCCCGGATTTGCCTGCTCCGTGAACTTCGTCGATTTCCCAAGGATGGTACCCCTTCACTTGTTTATCGTCGGGCATTTGCTGCTCTATGTGCACAAATGACAGACGCCACATTTATTTACACTGATGGCTCGAAAACATCGTTAGGTGTAGGTGGTGCCTATATTGTTGGCGACACCCCAAATCACTTTCGGCTTCCCGACCAGTGTTCGGTGTATACTGCGGAGCTTTACGCTGTTCTCCAGGCTGTCCACTACATCCGCCGCCATCAGCGGATACAGTACGTTATCTGCTCAGATTCTCTCAGCTCTCTCCTCAGTCTCCAAGCTCTTTATCCTGTGCACCCTCTGGTCCACCGGATTCAGGACTGTCTGCACTTGCGACACCTGGGGGGTGTCTCGGTGGCGTTCCTCTGGCTCCCGGGACACGTTGGTATCTGTGGAAATGAGGCGGCCGATATTGCAGCCAAGGCTGCAGTCTCTCTTCTTCGGCCAGCTATTCAATCGATTCCCTTCGCCGATCTACGGAGCGTTTTATGTCGTCGAGTTGTTCTTTTATGGCACGCACATTGGTTGCCACTTCCCCATAATAAATTGCGGGATGTGAAAGCTCTTCCTTGTGCTTGGACCTCTTCCTCCCGAACGTGTCGTCGGGAGGAGGTAATTTTAACTAGACTCCGGATAGGGCACTGTCTTTTTAGCCATCGACATCTTTTAAGCGGTGATCCTCGCCCACTCTGTCCCCACTGCTCTCAGCTGTGGACGGTAAGACACCTTTTAATTGAGTGCCCCTATTTTAATCCGTTACGCTCCCGTCTACAGCTATCGCCTGATATATCGTTGATTTTAGCAGATGACACGCGCTCAGCCGATCGCGTTCTCGAGTTTATTAGTGCCAGTGACATGACGTCAGTCATTTGAAGCTTTTTTTTTTGGGGACAACCAACCCCTTTCAGTAGTGGATTTTTAAGCCTTCCTTCTGCTTTTAGTTTCTCCAATTTTATGACTTTCGTTCCCATTGCTGCTGGTTTCCATTTTCGGTTTTTTACTGTTTCCTAAGTCACGGACCGGGTGCTAATGACCATAGCAGTTTTGTGCCCAAAAAAAAAATGACTGCTCATTGAGTCAATACATATTAAAATGGGGTCAACAGAGGCCAGTTTAAGAAACTTATGGGCTCTGCTAACAGCTATCAGCTCTTCCATAATCACTCTGCACATTCCCTATAGTGAGTGGCATTCCATACCAGCAGATCCCACTTGGCCTAGGGGCAGCATCTTTGATAGTAATCAAAATGTCCTAAGTCCCAGGTTCGAACCGTGACACCAGTTAAATATTGAATAAAATCATCAGCAATGGCACTGAAGACTTGCAACATAAGAAGTCATCCTCATTCTCACAACGGCGTTGTCAAAGAGTACGGAGAAGCATACGGAGGTTCAGGGCACTCTCTTGCCCTTGGGGTGGGAAACTGTCCCTTAAGGGAGAAGAATCATCAGTGATCAATGGAATGAGGATGCAGGCGGCAATGGGAACCAGTGCATTAAAGACACATAATGTGTATCCACAGAATGTGGCATATAATTGAGAAAGTTTCATGATGGTCTCTCCACTGGCAGAAGATTCCAGATTAGTCCCCCATTCCGATCTCTGGGATGGGACTGCCGAGGGGGAGGTGACCATGAGAAAGATTGAATAAAAACAAAAGGATAATGTTCTATGAGTTGGGGCATGGAATGTCAGGATTGTTTTTCCCCACTTGTCTTCATTACCTTACATTTTTCTACATTTAGAAGTAGCTGCCATTCATCTCACCAAATAGAAATTCTAAGTCGTCCTGTAGCCTTTTACAGTAACCCAACAATGACACTTTCTCATATACTACAGTGTCTTCAGCAAACAGCTAAGATTTCTCCTCATCCTATCACTTTCTGGGAATGTAGGAATATAGAATCTGCCTGTTGCCCTTCATCCATAGCTCACAGGATTTCATGTGAGAAAAGGGGAAGCAGAGTTTCTCATGAGTGATGCTTTTTAAATCCATGCTGATTTTTGGAGAGAAGATTTTCTGTTTCAGGGAAATTTATTATATTAAAGAGTAGAATATCTTAAAGAATTCTGCAACATACCAATATTAAGGGTGTTTGTCTCTAGTTTTACAGAGCTGTTCTTTTGCCCTTCTTTTATATGGGCATCACCTGTGCTGTTTCCCAGTCATTTGCTCCTTTGCAGTGGGTGAGAGATGTGCTCAATAAATGCAAGCTAGATAAGGGCGAGTACTGTAGAGTAATCTCTGTAAACCAAATTCGAATTCCATCCAGACCTGGAGACTGAGACTTGTTTGTCCTCACTTCTTTCTGTTGCTTTGTAATGCCAGAGTTGCCTACTTCTATGTCCTCCATAGGGAGTCTGTATGCTGGTCAAACAGTGGTGTGTCTGGCAGACCACCTCTGTGAATGGTTTTTGTAAATGCAAAACTTAAGACTTCAGCTATCGGTTTGCTGTCTTCTATTGGTGCACCAGACTGGTCAATGAGTGACTGGACAGGAGTCTTCAACCCACTTAGTGATTTTACATAGAACCAGAATTCATGAGGATATGACTGGAAGTTGTATGCTTTGTGCTTCAGTCTTTGTATAGATACACTTATTTCTATTAACCCTTGCCCATTGACATTTCTGAATTTTATTTTGAACCTAGAGTGCTACAGTCTTTGCTCCTCAGCATTTCCCAGATTTTGTTATTGAACCACGGTGCATCTTTCTGATCTTAATCTCTTCTCTCGGCGTGTACCTCTCCGGAGTGTAACTTACAGTCAGTTTAGTTTTGTGCAAAATTCCTCTGTCTCTCACATTGGAACTAAAATGGTGCCTGAGTAAGATAACTGCTTGCCACTTGTTGTTTTCTTAATGGATTTATTAACTTTAGTAATCGTCTTCATTATGAATCGTGATCACTAATCTCGCTCTCTGTACTGACACTGTTGATACGGTCATTCATCATGAACAACTTTTTGCGAAGGCGCCAAACGGTAGCCGTGTTCTTCGATTTGGAGAAGGCTTATGATACCTGTTGGAGAGGAGGTATCCTCCGCACTATGCACAGGTGGGGCCTAAGTGGTCGCCTGCCCCTTTTTATTGATTCCTTTTTAACGGATCGAAAGTTTAGGGTACATGTGGGTTCCGTATTGTCAGACGTCTTCCTCCAGGAGAACGGAGTGCCTCAGGGCTCCGTCTTGAGCGTAGCCCTTTTTGCCATCGCGATCAATCCAATTATGGATTGCATTCCACCTAATGTCTCAGGCTCTCTCTTTGTCGATGACTTCGCGATCTACTGCAGTGCCCAGAGAACATGCCTCCTGGAGCGCTGCCTTCAGCGTTGTCTAGACAGCCTCTACTCATGGAGCGTGGCAAATGGCTTCTGGTTGTCTGAAGAGAAGACGGTTTGTATCAACTTTTGGTGATATAAAGCGTTCCTTCCGCCATCCTTACATCTCGGTCCCGTTGTTCTCCCATTCGTGGAAACAACTAAGTTTCTAGGGCTCACGTTGGACAGGAAACTGTGTTGGTCTCCGCATGTCTCTTATTTGGCGGCCCGTTGTACACGTTCCCTTAATGTCCTCAGAGTTCTTAGCGGTTCATCTTGGGGAGCGGATCGCACTGTCCTGCATCGCTTGCATCGGTCCATAGTCCGATCGAAGCTAGATTATGGGAGCTTTGTCTACTCATCCGCTCGGCCATCCCTCTTACACCGTCTCAACTCCATCCACCATCGGGGGTTACGTCTTGCGACCGGAGCCTTCTACACTAGTCCTGTCGAGAGTCTTTATGCTGAAGCTGCCGAATTACCATTGACCTACCGGCACGACGTACTGCTGTGTCGGTATGCCTGCCGGCTGTTGTCTATGCCCGACCACCCCTCTTACCAGTCCTTCTTCGCCGATTCTCTCGACCGTCAGTACGGGTTGTATGTGTCTGCCCTGCTGCACCCCGGAGTCCGCTTCCATCACCTGCTTCGACAATTGGATTTTGCCCTCCCTACCACCTTCAGAGAGGGTGAGAGCCCGACACCACCTTGGCTCCAGGCTCCGGTTCATATTTATCTCGACCTCAGCTCACTCCCGAAGGAGGGTACTCTGGCTGCAGTGTATTGCTCACGGTTTGTCGAACTTCGTGCTCGACTTGCCGGTCACACCTTTATTTACACCGATGGTTCCAAAACTGACGATGGTGTCGGCTGTGCCTTTGTCGTCGGGGCCGCCACCTTTAAATACCGGCTCCTCGACCAATGTTCGAGCTTTACGGCCGAGCTTTTTGCTGTCCATCAGGCCGTTCAGTATGCCCGCCGCCACCGCCATTCATTGTATGTACTCTGCTCTGACTCACTCAGTGCTCTTCAGAGCCTTGGAGCTCCCTATCCGGTCCATCCCTTGATTCAACGGATACAGCAGTCCCTCCATTCTTTCGCTGATAATGGTTCTCCTGTCAGCTTTTTGTGGGTTCCCGGACATGTAGGAGTGCCTGGGAATGAGGCTGTGGATGCTGCAGCCAAGGCTGCAGTCCTCCTGCCTCGGCCAGCCTCCCATTGTGTCCCGTCATCTGACGTTCGTGGGGTTGTTTGTAAGAGGCTTGTGTCGTTGTGGTGGGATGCTTGGTCATCCCTCCAAGGAAACAAGCTCCGGGCAGTAAAACCGCTCCCAACTGCTTGGACAACCTCCTCCCGACCATCTCGGCGAGAAGAGATCCTTCTGACCAGGTTGCGGATTGGGCATTGCCGGTTTAGCCACCGCTACCTGCTCTCCGGTGACCCAGCCCCGCAGTGCCCTTGTGGTCAGGCATTAACAGTGCGCCATGTTTTATTGTCATGTCCCCGTTTTAGTCAATTTCGTGTTGTCCTGTCCCTGCCATCTACTTTACCAGATATTTTAGCTGATGACGCTCGACCAGCTGCTCGTATTCTGCGTTTTATAACTTTGACTGGCTTGTCCAAAGACATCTAACCTTTTTACTTATTTTATCTGCATCTTTGTCAGGTCTTTCTGGTGTCCCCCCATCCCCTTGAGTTTTACTAGATTCCATGTGCTCTAACAACAGTGACTGGGCGCTAATGACCTCAGTAGTTGAGCGCCCTTAAACCCCACCAAAAAAAAAAAAAAAAAAAAAAGATACGGTCATGTCTGTTTGTAGGTACAAGGTCTAAAATATTTGCATTGTTCGTAGATTGTCGAACTAGCTGTTCAAGACAGTTTAGAAAAAACTCTGTTCAAAAGTACTTCACAAGACAAGACTCTCTCTCTGTACCACCTGCAGTGAATCCCTCCACCTCTGTCTCTGCTTGGTAAATTAAAATTGCCTCCACTTCATTGGATGATTGGGATATTTCCATGCTGTTGAGTCTAGACTTTCTATGAGTGATTCTGAAACTGGTACAGCGAAATAAGGTGGTTGCTGGAAACATCCAGTGATTAGTTTATATAAGTGCTTACTTGTGTCCAGATGACTTCACAGTTAGACTAGATTTCACCGTTGATAGACAGTGAGCAAGAAAGTGCGACTGGCCAGACTCGGAGGAGGGTATTGCCTCATGATCTCTACCTACCTTGTTGACACTCTATATGTAGCGTAAGCCAAAAAAGAAAAGAAAAACGACACACCATGAAGCAATTATCCAAATGTGACATAAGGTGGTAGATGTGGTGTACGTATACAGATAAACAAATTATCACCATTTCAGGAAAATTGGACGATTTGCCGGCCTCTGTGTCTGAGAGGTTCTAGGCGCTTCAGTCTGGAACCGTACTGCTGCTGTGATCATAGGCTCGAATCCTGCCTTGGGCATGGCTGTGTTTGATATCCTTAGGTTAGTTAGGTTTAAGTAGTTCTAAGTCTAGGGGACTGATGATCTCAGATGTGAAGTCCCATAGTGTTTAGAGCCATTTGAACCTCCTTCTTCTTCTTCTTCTTCTTTTTTTTTTCTAATATATATATATATATATATATATATATATATATATATATATATATATATATATATATATATATATATATATATATATATATATATATATATATATATATATATATAGTTTAATAGAGGGGAAACATTCCACGTAGGAAAAATATATCTAAAAAACAAAGATGATGTGACTTACCAAATGAAAGTGCTGGCAGGTCGCCAGACACACAAACGAACACAAACATACACACAAAATTCAAGCTTTCGCAACAAACTGTTGCCTCATCAGGAAAGAGGGAAGGAGAGGGAAAGACGAAAGGATGTGGGTTTTAAGGGAGAAGGTAAGGAGTCATTCCAATCCCGGGAGCGGAAAGACTTACCTTACGGGGAAAAAAGGACGGGTATACACTCGCACACACACAAATATCCATCCACTCACCGACCCTCCGTGGGTTCCATGTTTTCTGTCGAAATTGGGTCGGACCCTTGCGGGCTTCTGGTGGCGTTTGTACATTGGTCCGTACAGACGTTGCTAGCACGTGGATTCCTCTCCAAACTGCATTGGAAGCGGTTGCTGTTAGGGTCCACTTAGGCTCTGCAGTCACAGTTTGCAATCTTTATCTCCCTCCTGACAGGACTCTTACACCTGCTGCCTTAACCACCCTTCTTCAGCAACTTCCTCCTCCCTTCCTCCTCCTTGGGGATTTTAATGCTCATCATCCTTTGTGGGGCAGTGCCTTTCCATCTAGACGAGGTCTTCTTATAGACCAAGTTATTGCAAGCCACAACCTGTGCCTTCTTAATGATGGCTCCCCTATTCATTTCAGTGCCGGTCATGCTACCTTTTCTGCCATTGATCTTTCTCTTTCTTCTCCCTCTCTCCTCCCTTCATTACACTGCTCGCCACACGACGACCTTTGTGATAGTGACCATTTCCCGTTGATTATCCCGCTCCCTGATGGACAGGTTACCTCGTTGGTCTTTCCACCGCGCCGATTGGCCTCTATACACTGCACAGGTCGAGTTTTCTCCCTCTTTGTCGGGTTGTATTGATGATGTCCTACGTTCGTGTCTGACGCGATTGTTCGCGCTGCTAACCTTGCTGTCCCGCGCTCATCTGGACCATTTCGTCGCCGGCAAGTCCCGTGGTGGAGTACGGCCATTGCCATTGCCATCCGTGATCGCTGTCGAGCTTTGCAACACTTTAAGAGGCACCCATCCGCAGCCAGCCTTGCTACCTTTAAACGCCTTCGCGCTAAAGCCCGTTATTTAATCAAACAGAGGAAGCGGATATGTTGGGAACGATTCATTTCTTCCCTTGGTTCCACTGTCCCTCTGTCACGGGTATGGGCTACACTTCGCTCTCTCCAAGGTTGCCATCGGCAGTCCACTCTCCCAGGCCTTCACCTCCCAGATGGCATTTGTACGGACCCATTAGTTCTCGCAGAACATCTTGCGACCCATTTTGCAGTGGCATCAGCGTCAGCCTCCTATCCAGCTGCCTTCCTTCATCAAAAACAGCAGGCTGAAGCTCTCACCTTATGTTTCACCACTTGTGAGTCAGAATCTTACAACGAACCTTTTACTGAATGGGAATTTCTTTCTGCTCTATCTTCTTCTCATGATACGGCCCCTGGCCCAGATTCCATTCATAACCAACTGCTTCAACATCTCAGTGCTCCACAACGGCAACATCTTCTTCGGGTGTTTAACCGTATCTGGCTCCAGGGTGACTTCCCTTCTCAGTGGAGGGATAGCATTGTGGTTCCTGTCCTTAAGCCTGGTAAGGACCCCGTATCTGTTGACAGCTATCGGCCAATTAGTTTGACCAATGTTGTTTGTAAGTTACTTGAACGGATGGTAGCCCGTTGGCTCACTTGGGTCCTCGAATCTCGGGATCTATTGTCCCCTTACCAGTGTGGCTTTCGAGAGGGACGATCTCCAATCGATCATTTACTTCGCTTGGAATCCGCAGTTCGGCAGGCTTTTTCCCAGCGCCGCCATTTGGTTGCTGTGTTTTTTTACCTTCGCAAGGCCTATGACACGGCCTGGCGCCATCACATCTTACTAACCCTTCATCAGTGGGGTCTTCGGGGCCCACTCCCAATTTTTATCCGCCAGTTCCTGATCCATCGGTCATTCAGAGTTCGAGTTGGTACTGCTTTAGTTCTCCACGGACCCAGGAGACGGGCATCCCACAGGGTTCTGTCTTGAGTGTCCTTCTTTTCCTCATTGCTATCGATGGACTCGTGGCCTCTGTCGGTCCCTTGGTCACTCCTGCCCTGTATGTGGATGATTTCTGCATTTGGGTTAGTTCCTCCTCAATGGCATCTGCAGAACGGCAGCTCCAGGTGGCTATACGGCGTGCCTCTGCATGGACCCTCTCACACGGGTTTCAATTCTCTCCTTTAAAATCGCGGGTGGTCCACTTCTGTCGCCGTACTACGATCCACCCTGATCCAGAGCTCTATCTTGCTGCGCAACGATTGCCTGTGGTTCCACAGTTTCGTTTCCTGGGTCTTCTTTTCGACAAAAAGCTCACTTGGCTGCCCCATATCAGACTCCTGAAGGTAGGATGTTTCCGTAAACTCAATGTCCTTCGCTTCCTTGCCCACTCCTCTTGGGGTGCGGACCGTTCCCTCCTCCTCCGTCTTTATCGTGCCCTAGTTCTGTCTCGTTTGGACTATGGTTGTCAAGTTTATGGTTCAGCTGCTCCTTCCACACTGCACGTGCTGGATCCAGTCCACCATCGTGGTATCCGTTTGGCCACCGGTGCCTTCCCTACTAGCCCTGCTGATAGTCTCCTGGTTGAAGCTGGGATCCCCCCCCCCCCCCCCCTTTCTGTTCGGCGGTCCCAGCTTCTGGTGTCTTATTCCCTCACTATCCGTTCTTCTCCCACTCATCCTTCCTATTCTATCCTGTTCCCAGACCATGGACGTCGCCCACCCGACTCCCGCCCTCGGGCGGGTTTACCGGCTGGGCTGCGCCTTGCGTCTCTTTACCGTGATTTTCATCCTCCTTCTTTGTCCTGTCTTCCTCGCTCCCTCCCCTCCACCCCTCCTTGGTTAGTTCCTCGGCCTTGAATTCGGATGGATCTCCGCCGCGGTCCGAAAGATTCCATCCCCCCGGTGGTGTTCCGTTCCTTTTTCTGCCAAATTTTATGGGAGTTTCGGGATGCTGTTGTTTTTTACACTGATGGCTCTAAATCTGCTGATCATGTTGGGCATGCCTTCACGTCCTCTGTTGGAATGGAAAATCATCTGCTGCCACCTACATGTGGGGTGTTTACTGCGGAATTGATAGCAAATTCCCGGGCCCTTACCTTTATTAAACAATCCCCACACAACCGCGTTTTGTTATGTACGGACTCGATGAGTGGCCTTCTTGCTATTGACCGGTGTTTTTCGCGCCATCCTTTGGTCTCTGCCATCCATGACCATCTCGCTGATATTCACCGTGCTGCTTGTTCCATTGACTTCCTATGCGTCCCTGGCCATGTGGGTATCCCGGGTAATGAGCTCGCTGATCGTTTGGCTGGGGGAGCAGTTACTTACCCCCCGTTTTCTGTAACCCCTCCTGCAGCGGATTTACGGCTTCACATCAAATCCCACTTCGCACAGTCATGGGCCAATTCTTGGGAGGCTACTCCACTGTCTAATAAACTTCGTGCAATTAAGGTGACACCAGGCCCATGGCGTTCTTCCTTTCGCCTCTCCCGAAAGGACTCGACCACACTGTGTCATCTCCGCATTGGCCATACCAGGCTGACCCATGGTTTTCTTTTGCGTGATGAGCCACCCCCGCTATGTGGTTGTGGAGCCTTCCAGTCAGTGGCCCACATTTTGGTTGAATGCCCCCTTCTTTTGGCTCTGCGTGCTAAGTACAGACTCCCCCACACTTTACCTTTGATGTTGGCTGACGATTCCCGGATGGTCTCTCTGGTTCTCGGTTTCCTCCGGGAGAGTGGTTTTTATTCTCAGTTTTAAGGTTTTTAATCTCTCTCTGGTGTTGGGGCAGGGCGGTGAGTGTTTGGGTGTCTCCTACTGTAGGGAGTGTTCAGAGATTCCCGATTCACCTCCCTGACCGGAATCCTCTTTTCTTCCCCTTTTACTCTGTTTTTACCCCCCCCCCCTTTTTTTTTAAAGGCTTGGTTAGTCTTTCTATTCCCATACGTACTTTCTGCATTATAGCAGTCACAGGTGGTCTTGCCTATGCTGCTTCAGCATAGTGTTGGGTTCGTTCTCTTGCCAACTTCCCTCATTTGTTTTTTACCAATGACAACGTGACTGCCCTTTTACGTTTTTCCCTTTTTCCGTTTTATTGTTCTGACTTTTCTGAGATGTCCCGTTAGCAGAATGGAGTATATTTGAAACGAGGGACTGATGACCTTGCTGTTTGGTCCCTTCAACCTGAAACAACCAACCAACCAACTGAGAATTGATTGATACGTTGATTGATAGAGTTGCTGGATGTCCTCCTGAGGGATATCTTGCCAAATTCTGTCCAGTTGGCATGTTAGATCATAAAAACCCCGAGCTAGGTGGAGTGCCCTGACCATAATGCTCCAAACGTTCTCAATTGGGGAGAAATCTGGTGACCTTGCTGGCTAAGATAGGGTTTGGCAAGCATGAAGACAAGCAGTAGAAACTCATGTTGTGTGCACTTGGGCATTGTCTTGCTGAAATGGAGGCCCAGGATAACGTGCCATAAAGGGCAACAAAACAGGACATAGAACACTATTTACATATCGCTGTGCCCAAAGGGTGCCGCAGATAATGGCCAAAGGGGTCCTGCTATGTAAAGAAGTGGCACCTCAGACCATCACTCCTGGTTGTCAGGCCATACGGTGTGCGACAGTCAGGTACGTGTCCTACCCCTGTCTGGAGTGTGTCCAGACACGTCTTTGCCGGTCATAAGGTCTCTGCCCGAAGCAGGACTTGACACTTCTACTCCATTCAACGAGATTCTAGGCCACAGATGTGTCCGGAGATGCCCGGACAGCAGTTGGATACCAACCTGACTGTCGACCACCATATGGTTTGACAACCAGGAGTTACAATGTGGGGTGTCATTTCTTGTCATAGCAGGACCCCTCTGTCATCTGCTGCAACTTTTGAGCACGGTGATACATTGACAATATTCTACAACTTGTTTTGTTGCCCTTCATGGCAAGCCACCCCAGGCTTACATTTCATCAAGATAATGCCCACCCACACTAGAGTTTGTACTGCTTGTCTTCATGTTTGCTATACTGGCCAGCTAGGTCGCTGAATGTCTTCCAGACGCTCAGAGCATTATGGTCGGGGCCCTCCAACTAGCTCAGGATTTTGACACTCTGATGTGCCAATTCGACAGAATTTGACAGGATATCCCTTAGGACATCCAACAACTCTATGAATGTATCAATCGATACTAAGACGAGCAACTGCTTGCATAAGGTCCAGAGGTGGACAAACACTTTCTGACTTCGTCATTATGTGAAGCTCTTTCTCTTAAATAAATCATATATTTTTTTCTGAAATTGTAATCGTCTGTTTATCTGTATACATACATCACATCTACCAGTTTAGGTCCCATTGAGATAATTCCTTCAAGGTGTGCCATTATTCTTTATTGTCTTAGTGTACCATATTTCAAGGTTATGCTAACAAGAGGATAGACCTCGGAGCCATTTTTATCTAACAATACAAATGTTGCATCAGCTTCAAAATTTTGAGCAATTTGCAGCAGTAGAGTGCAGGCAGTGCTATTTTTAGCTTGTATGGAATGGAGGAGCTCCCTCTTTGTATTCCTAAACACTGTTACTGTCAGACATTTTCCAGAAAACTGCTACTAGGTGTCTATCGAAGTGTGATAACAACTCTTTCACTAAATTCACTTTCGTATTCAGAAAGGGTGCTGACAACAGTGCCATTAAGCACCCTAAAATCAGTGGCATCACTGTAATTGTATTGACTCTGTATCACCATTGATTTTTACAAAGAGTAATGTATCTGTATGGATTGCTGTGCCGAACACTCTTTTCAAATTAATCCCCAAGCATCTGCTAAACAAATGTTTTAATAAGTGTAATTTAATAGAAATATTGACAGTACACTTGGCACACAAAAAATAAAACCATCAGAATAAGTGATTTTTGTTCATTTTCATTCTCTCGTACAGGCCAGACGTCGCCGAAATCAGAAGAAGGATGATCCTGATCTGCAGAAGTTGAAATGTCAACTGTGTCCGTACAACAGCATCGACGAAGCAGACTTTGAGTCTCACAAACGTACCTTTCAACACAAGTTCAACTATTGTCAGTTCCAGTTCCAGAAACATAGGTAAATGAAAATAATTTATTGCTTTTTATTTTATGCACCTGTTTAGTTTTAGAAGGTGCTTCAGAGAGTGTCATGATGTATGTATCTGCTATGAAAAGTGTGTTTAAATTTACTGACAGATAAACTGTCCACTTGGCTGTGACTCAGCTGTTTGAGTCTTCCCTTTGGCAAGCTATTGAGGAAAGGCTTATCTTTTGCTTCCATCCTGAGACTGCCGTTACCTCTCAGCTACTTAGTGCTGGAGTTGACACTTCGTCTGTCGCTAACTGGGAGAGGGCAATCAATCAAGGTTTAATGAGCTTCATCAGACTAATCAGGGACCACTCAAATCTAAAGTTTGTGTGTGTGTGTGTGTGTGTGTGTGAGTGTGTGTGTGTGTGTGTGTGTGTGAGAGAGAGAGAGAGAGAGAGAGAGAGAGAGAGAGAGAGACTGTTAACAGGTTTGGCATTAGGGTAATTCTGTACCAATTTTAAATATGTTTCGTGCTTGACTATGTTCAATTTTGTTGAAATTTGCTCAGAAGGTAGCTAAGGGACCTGTATGAACTTCTTCAAAGTTTCATCTCCATCTGTAACTTGTTGTAGTTAGTAAAGCTGTTTTCACAAAGATCAATTTTTCGGAACTGGGAATGTGTGAAAAAATCAAAGCTATTGTTCCAAGTATTGCCAACTATTGTTCTTGTCCTGATGGTTGGGACCATGAAACTTGCCATCAGGATGCAAATTTTAGTGCATAATACAGCAATAATATAAATGAATAGTAGAAAATAATGTCCAAGGCATAATATCTCTTCTGGCTTGCTGATAGATCTTGATGTTTTTACCCATATTAACAAGGAGTAAGTAGTGAATAAAAGACAGAGGGATCATGTTTGTTCATCAGTGCATTTTCTGCTTGCTTCTCAGGAAATTACTGAATTACATACTTCCCTACATGTCTGTTCTATATGTTATTAGCCTCTAAAGTTACCAAAATTAGCAAATGTGCCATATTTTGCCTATATTTGGCACATCTTGAAATTGTCACCACTTATTATATTAGGCCTATCAGGAATACCTATTTTCATTTTGGCATCATTTCAGTAAATTTAAAGAAAATTTGCTTCTTGTGTTTACTACTATTTATTTTTAATCTTCACTTTCTTGCTGTTGTTGCTGCTCTTTCGGAAACTGAAAAGTCTTCTGTAGTCCTTTTAGTTTTCTATTGCAGAGCCACAAAATCACTCAAGAATGGCCCAGAATCCTGAATCTAGTTGTGAACAAATAAATTTAATACAGTAAAAGTAAAAAAGTCACCTTCTTTTAATAATTGGTAGCATTTTGTAGGTATGGTTATTGAATTAGTTCTCTTTCACCTCCATATCACGAATTCTCTGTTGGTATAACTGTAAACAAGTTTCGCTACTGCAATGCAGCACAGTAACCTGTCTTGGAATCTAGAACCAGCAGTTTATCATAATTCACTGCAACACTGTAAGAGTACAATACTTCAAACACATTTTTTAAAAGAAGCCATAAATGGACAATATTTAAATGTGTTGTTGAAACCCCAAAATTTAAGTAGATTTTCTTCTTGTTAACTGAAATGACACCAAACTGAAAGTGAGCGTCTTTTCCGCAGTGGTGTAGACAAATATCTAATCAGTCATGTCAAATATACGCAAAATTTAGTACATTTGATATTTTTGATAACTTTAGAGGATGTTATTAACTTTATGAGCTGTGGACTTTCTACAAATGTATGTACTAATTTTCTGACAGCCAGACAGCCGGTGCACAGTTCCATGACCATGTTCGCTGCCCCTTTATTAAGTATCTACTCCTTGTCAAAATATGGGGAAAATATGTCAAAATAAAATTTTTCAGCTAGTTCGATGAGACATGGTGCTGTGAGTATTAATTTGTGATCTTCATATATGTTATTTCTATATTCAGGGCAAAAGTGTTGGGATGGTAATCTATTAGGTTAGGAATAATGACTTGCCAAGTATCAGGAATTTTTCACTTGTTTCCATTTCCACAGAAAGTGGCCCATGCACAAAAGGCTTTATCATCTACACAAAGTTACATATGGAGGTGAAACATGGCAATAGTCCATGCAGGTCGATGAGTTACATTATTTGCAAATTTCAGCAAAACTAAAACACCTAGGTTACTTGACATGATATGTCTTATTAGTGTCACAAGAAGTGGATACTCTCACAGAAATATATGAAAATGTGTGTGTGTTATTTGTTCAAAAGGCAGTTATTTAAGAACTGCCATGTACAAGTTGCAGCTTTATAATAATTGGAAACCCTGTATTAAAGATAAAACAATTTTCTTGGTTATAAATTGGTGGAGGTGGAAAGCTGACATGCACTCCTGGAAATTGAAATAAGAACACCGTGAATTCATTGTCCCAGTAAGGGGAAACTTTATTGACACATTCCTGGGGTCAGATACATCACATGATCACACTGACAGAACCACAGGCACATAGACACAGGCAACAGAGCATGCACAATGTCGGCACTAGTACAGTGTATATCCACCTTTCGCAGCAATGCAGGCTGCTATTCTCCCATGGAGACGATCGTAGAGATGCTGGATGTAGTCCTGTGGAACGGCTTGCCATGCCATTTCCACCTGGCGCCTCAGTTGGACCAGCGTTAGTGCTGGACGTGCAGACCGCGTGAGACGACGATTAATCCAGTCCCAAACATGCTCAATGGGGAACAGATCCGGAGATCCTGCTGGCCAGGGTAGTTGACTTACACCTTCTAGAGCACGTTGGGTGGCACGGGATACATGCGGACGTGCATTGTCCTGTTGGAACAGCAACTTCCCTTGCCGGTCTAGGAATGGTAGAACGATGGGTTTGGTGACGGTTTGGATGTACCGTGCACTATTCAGTGTCCCCTCGACGATCACCAGTGGTGTACGGCCAGTGTAGGAGATCGCTCCCCACACCATGATGCCGGGTGTTGGCCGTGTGTGCCTCGGTCGTATGCAGTCCTGATTGTGGCGCTCACCTGCACGGCGCCAAGCACGCATACAACCATCATTGGCATCAAGGCAGAAGCGACTCGCATCGCTGAAGACGCCACGTCTCCATTCGTCCCTCCATTCACGCCTGTCGCGACACCACTGTAGGCGGGCTGCACGATGTTGGGGCGTGAGCGGAAGACGGCCTAACGGTGTGCGGGACCGTAGCCCAGCTTCATGGAGACGGTTGCGAATGGTCCTCGCCGATACCCCAGGAGCAACAGTGTCCCTAATTTGCTGGGAAGTGGCGGTGCGGTCCCCTACGGCACTGCGTAGGATCCTACGGTCTTGGCGTGCATCCGTGTGTCGCTGCCGTCCGGTCCCAGGTCGACGGGCACGTGCACCTTCCGCCGACCACTTGCGACAACATCGATGTACTGTGGATACCTCACGCCCCACGTGTTGAGCAATTCGGCGGTACGTCCACCCGGCCTCCCGCATGCCCACTATACGCCCTCGCTCAAAGTCCGTCAACTGCACATACGGTTCACGTCCACGCTGTCGCGGCATGCTACCAGTGTTAAAGACTGCGGTGGAGCTCCGTATGCCACGGCAAACTGGTTGACACTGACGGCGGCGGTGCACAAATGCTGCGCAGCTAGCGCCATTCGACGGCCAACACCGCGGTTCCTGGTGTGTCCGCTGTGTCGTGCGTGTGATCATTGCTTGTACAGCCCTCTCGCAGTGTCCGGAGCAAGTATGGTGGGTCTGACACACAGATGTCAATGTGTTCTTTTTTCCATTTCCAGGAGTGTAGTTATGATCCATTGTTTAGAGGATGACCAAAGCCATCCAGTTTCCATCACAAAATAATTCACTGGATTACACGTGTCTCAGTCAGTGCTGTGATATCCTTATTTTGCAAAGTTAAGAACTTCATTTTGAATTTGTAAAACTGTCACACTTCTCTAAATAGGTCATTAACTGCATCACGAAGCTGATGTCTCAAAGATCAGTAGTCTTCTACAAAATCTGTTGTCAGCTGCAGAATTTCACACAGTTATGGCACACAAGGTATGCGTAGTAAATGCCATCAAAGGAAAGTAAGTTTACTTTCCACCTCGTACTGGCCAGAAAAGTGTGTGTGCAGAAAATTGGCTTTCACCCTGTGTGCTTGGTTTCTTAGCTTTTCCTATGTCAATAATGAATACTATTTGATGCACTGTGAAGGATTACAGTAGGAAGAAAGTGTTTTCTTTCCCCCTGTGCTCCCAACCTGTGCCACTTGAAGTTAATATCACTTGTTGAAAGGAATTTCTATTAGGTGCGTACCAATGTTTGATGATATTGAAGTGGTTTGTCACTTCTTATTGAGACCACTGTGTCACGTTGCTTTCACTTGAGATTTGTGTAAAAAGAAACAGTGTCCAACTATGAACTTAATTTCAATAAATAAAATAGTGTTAACTTACGAATATGGCTATTTTTAAATTGGCCCTAACTAAAAAGCCAAATTTCTCATAATCTCTCAAACCAAAAGAGAGGAATTGGCTAGAAATAAATTTTGCTTTATTTTCTACATGTTACAGGAATAGGCTGGTAAAAGATCGTCATGGTGCTCAAATTGATTGTAAGATATCATCCATAAAATACAAGAGTGATGAAACTGGTACGGCAAGAAGTAATCCATCTCTAAAATATGACCAGAGTGATGGCACATTAAAAACATTGGTATGAACTCTTAAATAGTCAATTTACATTTTACTGATGTCTAATTTTTATGATCATTTAAGATATAAAGTGTAGTATATGATACAATAGAATAGTCTTATAACTTAATTGACTTTTAAATAGTTAGGACACTCTAGAGCTGCACAGTTTTACTGGCCATTTGATTGAGAAATATCTGAATTATCTTTTCTTTATTTTGGTGTGATACCCCAGAAATAAATTCCATGGAGTTTGTTTTCCTGCTTGTCCCATGAATGATGTGTGTGTGACAATTTATCGTCATCATCATCTTCTTCTTCTTCTTCTTCTTCTTCTTTATTGTTATTAGTAGCACAGCAGTAGCATACACTGGAGGATAAAGATCACCTCCAGGCTTTCCCAAGGACCCTGCTGTTCTGCATGTTTTTTGTTGTGCTTTACACATCTACCATTAGGATACCATCTTGGTCTTGTCTTATCATTTACATTTCAACAGAGGGCTTCCATGGGCCATGTACCATCCATTCACATACATGCCCCAGCCCAGTTTGATGTAGTTTTTGTTACATTTATCATTGTGTGCTCCACTTCAGTCAGATCACCTGTGTACTCTATTGCTTCTAAGTGTTCCCAACTTGCATGTCTGCATTGCTCATAGAGTAACTTGTAGTTTTTCTGTCTCATTGTTATGTACAGAGATTAGATTGCAACTAGCCAACACTTACTGAACTTTTTTCAGGCACACTGGAAGCATGGTTATAAATATCATGTTCAGTTTACCAAAAGCACTTGAGGCAATGTTTTACTCCACTGTTAGTTTGTTTTGCTGTCTATTGAGCCATTGTCTTCATTTGCTCTAAATTTAAAATAGTCAATTGGTTCTAAAGCTTTACTTTCAACTCTGTTTTCTTTCCATGTGTTGACTTTTTGCCTCCAGCTTTAACCACTTGTCTTCCATTCCTTTATCTGCCTCATCTGCCATTACTTCCAGAAGTTATTACTTTCGTTATTAAGTACCTATATTTTTGATTCATTTCTTAAACTAAACAAATATTCAAAAGATCTTAGAGTGCTGCTGTAATTTTATTCTTGTTTTTAGTTACTGTCATCTGCTGTGTAACTACCATGTAACAACCCAAGTAATTTGTTTTTCTTCATTCTCTTATTTTTATTTGTTCTTGTTACAAAATTGTGTTGTACCTTTTCACTTTTCTGAACAGTTTCATTTAGTTCAGCATATTCTGTCACAATCTTGTTACTGTTTACTTGACACTCACCTGCGACCGGTTTGAGACCCAAATGACACAAGTGGCCACTCCGAGCATTGTGCTGGGGGTGGAAGTGCGGAAACAACTGATTTTTCATGCTCACTACAGTTAGGTTTATTTTTAAAGGACTTACTGAGAGCACAAGAAATGGCAACTAATGTTTGGGGGAGGCAAGGAAAAAGGGGGCAGGCACCAGGTGATATGTTGCATGTACGGAAAAATTTTTTGAACCAGCCCTGCTCTCACCTTTCTCCATAATGGCTGTATTGTTGTCCTTAAGTCTTTTACTTGCAACATAATTTCCTGCTCGCATAAGTCTCTATAACCTTCATTATGTAAGGTACTGCATGTTTCTTAATTTGAACTGGTGCATCTACCTGCTTGTAAATAAATTCTCATGTTTGTATTTCTGACTTGTTGCCTGACACATTCTGATTGTAACTAGCATTTGTTTGATTTCTGCTGTGCGTTTATGAAGAGTCTATGACCTCTTTCAGTTCCATCATATGGTGTACATTTTTCTTTATTGTTTTATAAAAATTACCTCTTTTACTCTTACTTCCATTTACTCATTACCAGGCCCATTTTCTGTTTGTTTTCTTATGAGAGGCTTTTAAGAATAAACATGCTCTTATAGTAAATTCTGCTGACATAAAGCCTCTGTCATCTCTTCTCATACCCATAGTTATGTACTGACTTCACTGTGGAATGATATGAAAAATTGTGGAATGTTATGAAGTAAGTCTCAGATACATCTGTAAAGCCACCTGTAGCTACATTTTGGCTTTTTATGTAGTTATCCTTATGCACATTTGTCAATGTGATATATGAACCTAGATTTCTAGTACTAAAATAAAAAGAATATATTTATGTATTACGTCTGCTTAAAGGTTATTCTTAGAGTAAGAAGAAGTGTAAGACCACAGGATTTTAAGTTGTTTCTTAAAATTATTTCTTATTGCTGTTTAGGTCTTTGTATCTCAGGGTAAGTAGTCTGTGACTTATGATGATCCATACTTCCCATTGTGATGCAAACTAAGACTAGATCCCCACAGGAGGCTCACAGTTCTTTCGTGGGTACATGTGTGGAGCGCACTGCGCTCTGAGCAATTGTAGTCCCTCTTCTCTCCAGCTACATTCCCTTCCCCTAGCTGCTCTTCCTCTTGACTCACCCCCCCCCCCCTTTCACCTTAGTTTTTTTCCCTTTACAATAACCCAGCTATTCTCTTGGTTTTGTTATTACTTTATGGTCTTGTCTCATATTTCCACTCTTTTTTCAGCTTTTTCTGCATCCCCTTGGGGTTTGACCTCCATTTTTAAGCTGTTTTTGCAGTGTGAGTCATTTGGGGAAGGAATCCCTTCCTAGCATCTCCAACATGGGTTATTGTAACATAGGGGTCACACTTCTGGTATCTCAGTTGTCAGTGCCTTGTTTATGCCTAGGAGAGGTTGCTCATCTTTTTGCGACATGAGAACTCCTGGCAATGACCGCTGTGCCAGGTGGCTCTGCTGCGGGTGGGTGACACCCACAGGGTGAGCTCCTGATCAGAGTGGATGGTATTAAGGCGAATGCTGTACACATGAAGCTTGCTAAGCTCTGCACTTCCGGCTGCTCTTTTGTGAGCATCTCTTCTCTGCTCCTACTTCTGCTTGCTTGGCCTTTCCCTACCTAGCCACTCTCTGGGAGGAGGGCCAGGCCTGTCAGTGTCTGGCAGAACCTGTTCCCCATTGCTTGATTTGTTACTTTTGACACTACCAAACTGCTCTTTCATTGTAGAACTCATTGAAGATAAGTTTGGTAAAGTTGATTCCCTATTGATCAAAATCTCCTTTGCCAGTCAGTCGGCTTCCCTTTGTGCTTGCGAGCATTATTCCGAGCCAAAATATGATCAAGGGAGTTATTTTCCACAGAGACCTCCTTTGTCAGTATGATCAGGAACTCAGGACTAATTCGGCACGGCGCGGCACTGATTTCGTCCAGCAAGTCCAGAGATGTCGTAAGGAGAGTCCTGTTGATACCAGCAATTTAATATTGCCCCTTGAAGCAAATACCCTTCCGGAAAAAGTCAAAGTTATGGTTTACCGTTGCAGCATGAAGCCTATATCCCATCTCCCATGCAGTGTTTCCTGTGTCTTCATTTTGGTAAATCTTTGCGATGTGGGGAGTCCTTGCACGTCACTGCCCAAATGCTTGAACTGTTCCAACCCACATTCTCTTCTCTCACCAAATGGCCTGATCTATAAAAGGGAATCTGCGTGGTCATCGGTCCCTCCAACTTCAGTAAGTCCCTCATAAGTTGTAGAGATATAATTGAAATTGGACATGTGAGTATACCCAACAGCAGAACTTGCAATACCTGAAGGCAAAGGCTGAGCGGTTGCTGAAATATTGTGCAAAAATGTTAACAACAACTCAACTGTACAAGCAGCTCACCATTAATGTTGTCAGTCTGTTCCAACAAGTCACCAAAAAAAAAAAGACAACCTTGTGTTTAAAGGCTGTACTATCACCTACAGGAACAATAATACAGAATGTGTTTCTTCTGCCTTCATTCTAGAATAAAGTACTAGACTTAATGAGTCCATCAGAAGCACAGTCAGCCCAGAAGTGAAGTACAATGTTCTTCAGCTGAGAAAAGCTGTTAAAAAATTAGCTTCATTACACTTGTCCCTGTAGGTTATGTTTATTGCTATGCCTCAAGGCCAAGGATCTGGTGCCAGTATTGGTCAACAATACCTGGAATTCTGTACCTGTTACTTTCCCTGTCCACCTTGAAGCAGTAGCACTTCAAGTTTACTCACCATTAAGAATAACTGTATGTTTTCTGCATCTCCCATTTCATGGACATGTAGATAATGAGGCCCCTGAGGACCTTACCCAGTAACTCTCTCATGCTTTTCTCATCCTCGTAGATTTCGCTGCTGTAGCAGAGGGGCTCTACAGACACCTGTCCCAGGGCTTGAGGAGTTGAAAAGTTTCCCTTATCGAAAGATGTCTGTTACCTCTGTATCAGGGGTGTCCCACTCACAGACTGCATGTGGCCCAAAGCAAGTATCAGTGTGGTCCAAAATGTGAGCATGTATTACACAATTGGAAAAGAAATTCCATAAAATTTTGTTTTTATAAAGGTATGATAAACTGAATATTTTCAGCTTAAAACTCCTGCCACAATGCTATTGGTCAATCGTGATTTTTCATAGGTTATTGTTATGGTTAAGTACGAGGGCAGTTCAATAAGTAATGCAACACATTTTTTTCTCGGCCAATTTTGATTGAAAAAACCGGAAATTTCTTGTGGAATATTTTCAAACATTCCCGCTTCGTCTCGTATAGTTTCATTGACTTCCGACAGGTGGCAGCGCTGTACGGAGCTATTAAAATGGCGTCTGTAACGGATGTACGTTGCAAACAACGGGCAGTGATCGAGTTTCTTTTGGCGGAAAACCAGGGCATCTCAGATATTCATAGGCGCTTGCAGAATGTCTACGGTGATCTGGCAGTGGACAAAAGCACGGTGAGTCGTTGGGCAAAGCGTGTGTCATCATCGCCGCAAGGTCAAGCAAGACTGCCTGATCTCCCGCGTGCGGGCCGGCCGTGCACAGCTGTGACTCCTGCAATGGCGGAGTGTGCGAACACACTTATTCGAGATGACCGATGGATCACCATCAAACAACTCAGTGCTCAACTTGACATCTCTGTTGGTAGTGCTGTCACAATTATCCCCAGTTGGGATATTCAAAGGTTTGTTCCCGCTGGGTCCCTCGTTGTCTAACCGAACACCATAAAGAGCAAAGGAGAACCATATGTGCGGAATTGCTTGCTCGTCATGTGACTGAGGGTGACAATTTCTTGTCAAAGATTGTTACAGGCGATGAAACATGGGTTCATCACTTCGAACCTGAAACAAAACGGCAATCAATGGAGTGGCGCCACACCCACTCCCCTACCAAGAAAAAGTTTGAAGCCATACCCTCAGCCGGTAAAGTCATGGTTACAGTCTTCTGGGACACTGAAGGGGTTGTTCTGTTCGATGTCCTTCCCCATGGTCAAACGATCAACTCTGAAGTGTATTGTGCTACTCTTCAGAAATTTAAGAAACGACTTCAGCGTGTTCGTAGGCACAAAAATCAGAACGAACTTCTCCTTCTTCATGACAACGCAAGACCTCACACAAGTCTTCGCACCCGAGAGGAGCTCACAAAACTTCAGTGGACTGTTCTTCCTCATGCACCCTACAGCTCCGATCTCACACCGTCGGATTTCCATATGTTTGGCCCAATGAAGGACGCAATCCGTGGGACGCACTACGCGGATGATGAAGAAGTTATTGATGCAGTACGACGTTGGCTCCGACATCGACCAGTGGAATGGTACCATGCAGGCATACAGGCCCTCATTTCAAGGTGGCGTAAGGCCGTAGCATTGAATGGAGATTACGTTGAAAAATAGTGTTGTGTAGCTAAAAGATTGGGGAATAACCTGGTGTATTTCAATGCTGAATAAAACAACTCCTGTTTCAGAAAAAAAATGTGTTGCATTACTTATTGAGCTGCCCTCGTATATTATGTGTGGCCCAAAAATACTTGCCTCCTTTCATTGTGGCCCAGGTAAGCTAAAAGGTTGGACACACTTTCTCTATTTAGAGAAGACGGTATTTCAGCACTGCCTACAGATCATCTGCAGCTGCTGACCTGTCACTTTGTTCTCCCATGCTATCTGATATTGTCCTTCGGAAAACTACACAGAATTTGCTGTCTGGTGACCATTTTATCTTTTGTATCCATCAGTTAGATACAGTTGCACCTGCTACCATACCACATAATGGATGTTAAACAAAATCATCTCTCTACTTTACAGGAACCTGACAATATTCCTACATAAATCCAGCACCCAGGACATGGTAGGACACATAGGTACTGCCATTAGCAGGACTGTTGATGTACCTGATCTGAAATCATTTGTTAAACCTGGCAGCTGACTTGTCCAACAGTGGAACAATGAAAGCCATTTACTCACTGGGACAGGCAGGTGGCACTACAAAACTTGCCGTGGAATCCATATCATGACAACCTTGCAGTCTTTAGCATTGCTCAGACAACAGCTCAGCATGTTATCAGAGAGAAAAAGATATTAATAGCACGAATTTTTACACTCTGTTAGCCATTTCACATCATCAGTGAAGGTATGGGAGTCAATGACAAGGGCTGCTGGGAAAAATAATGTGTGCACTGCAGTGGTTGAACAGAACCATCTGTAACATTTTTTATATCCTCTCATGACCAGACTAATTTACACTGTGGATCTAACAATTTTGCTGGTGCTGAACACAACGAATTACATTGGCTGACTCAGAGAATATGGAATGACAAACACTAATTGACAACATGCTGTAGGACATAACTTGCTGTTACAGTAGGCGGCAGTTTACAGGGTTGCATGGCATTGTGTTGGTTCTGACCCACCTGTCAGTACTGCATCTGTGCAGGCCAGCTGCCTGGCAGCCACCTGTCAAACTTACCTGACCTAACCTCCAGTGCCGTTACCTGTACGTTGCGCTCCATAATGTGCATTGTGCCTAATTAATCTTTCAACACAACTGCATTTGGGAAATTTGAATAAAGCTACTAATACAGAGTAACTAATTCTAGTAGAAATGAACTGTCTTGAGGAGGCCCAGTGTTGTCAGATTAATTGGGTGTGCTTTTGTTATTACATTGAAACAAATTCAGTGATGGCACCTATTGGAATAAGCAGAGCTTGCTCCAACACAGGCGTTCCATTACCAGTGTTACTAAGGCCACACATGAAACTCAAGTTGTTTAAAAGTTCGTTTGATATATACAACACAGCTAATTTAAGTTGGGGAGATGCCAGTAATGATCTTTGTCATGGGGGACTTCACACCTCACCAGGATAGTTAACAAATCTGTAAATAAATAATTTGATATTTTCCAAGTCAACGAATCCCACAAAGTGCTAATTGTGACCAAAGGGACATCAGCAACAGTACCACAACACTTGAGTAGTTAACAGCTTGCCAGTATGTTGCATTCAACCTGCTGTCAAACATGAGAGTGATAAGACACACACTCTGTTCAACTGCTGAGCCTTGTCTCTCTAACAATGAAGTGTCACTCCACTGCTCATGATTCTTTGTGACAATGACATCAGGCACCACAATTTACCAAATATTCACTCTGCTTGTAATTACACCATTCTCTATGATTCACGTACATGGAGACAAACTCTAAACATTGTTTTAATAAGCTCTGTGGTTTGCCACAATCAGATATGCGGTGGACTATTTTTCCTTTCGGGTGGGTCCATTGATGGACTTGTCCAGAGGGACCATAGTGTTGTTTCCTTCCTCTGTATCCCTGCCACTGCTCCTACCTTTTCCAGGGCCTGCTGGCTTCACCCACCATGCTGACTGGCGATGTTGCGGGCTACCTCCTGCACCTGCCCCTGAATACACAATCCAGCCTCCCTGCACTATAGCCAACTCTGAGTCAGTTCTGAGAGGCTCCGTTAATTAATATCCCCCCAATACACTCTGATAATTATGCTGTTGTACCATTCCTATTGCAATTAAGACCTGCATAAGTTAACACATTTTCCAATTAGTTGTTTCTTAATTATCATTCTTAAGTGTTTAAATTGTTGATTATCAGCCTGAGTCAGTCCAGTGTTATGACAGCACACAGCCACGTCTAAAATTAAAATTATGCCCTGTGCATTACACCAGAAACAGTAGCTTGGACGATGATGAAATACTTCAAACAAATTACATCTAATGTCGGTTGAGATCTACATTGTAACACGTATGGGAATTAACAGAGAGGATATGGCTGAACTTCGGCTGCAGTAACACTGAGGAGTAAAAGTCCCCCTTTCGTATGGAGGAATTAGAGCATGTAGTGTCTGTAGCACATAAGACAAGAAGTTAAGAAATTTGAATACTGAGTGAAAGAACTGTCTTCTCACTCTTTTTATCAGAATCTGGTGTGAGAGAGAAAGTACCTCGATTCTTGGAGGGAAGTAACAACATTCGCCCTCCTGGAACTCGGGAATCAGTGCTCCACCCAAATAGTTAGCACAGTGTAGTACATGAGAGTTGTTTAGGGAAGACATGGGAATGAATGATAAGCACTTGGTACTGGATCAAGAAACTGTGAAACACATGTTGTTGTTCTAGTAGCTTCTGTGGGTACCACCCTACATGCTACCATTTAATAATCTTGCGGGAGTGATAAAAGATAGATTTATTGCTTAGGCAGCACCTGTTGGAATACTTTCGTATATTGAAAAGGCATGTGACACTACACTGAGATGCAGCATCATCTGACAGCTGTATGAAAGGGGAATCTGGGGTAGCCTCCCCATTATAGTGTAATGCTTCCTTTCAGGATTATATTTTACGTTCCGAGTTGGTAGTGCAAATTCAGTCCTACATACCCAGAACAACAGTGTCCCACAGCGGGGTATGCTGAGTGTTACTCTTTTTGCAACAGCCATCAGTTAGGAGTTCTGTCTTACACACACCTCGTGCAGAATTTTTCAATCTTTTGTTTGTCTTTCTGTCTCAAGACAACTGCTAGACAAACACAGTTAAAATTAAAGACAACTAAAATTACAGGTGAAAACCACAGACCTAAATTTTTCCACAGATAAATTAAGGAGTGTCAGTTTTAATCATGTATGCAATGTATTTAATAAACTCAGACTGCAACTGGGGATGCCTTTCTTAGTTTTAAGGACTTATGAAGTTCCTGTGTGTCAGCTTCGATGTGAATCACCTTGTTGCCATGTCTGAAAGATTTCACAGAAACAGCTTTGAAGGCTCTAAACATCTTCGAGCACGTTAGTGCCAAATATTGGGAGACTGATAGACACCAACCCCCTCCCTATTATTTTACTGGCCTTGTTCAGTCATGAATGGACTGTAACTCTGTTGTTTATGGTTCTGCACTGACCATTCTATTTAAAGACCTTGGACTCTGCTCACAATGTGGGCATTAGATTGGTGACAATAACCTTAAAGTTGTTCCTCTGAACCATCCAGTGGGACTTTCAGGTGTGGACACAGTGCTTGGCTCTGGGGAGCTCACAATTTTGCACTGTCTCCTCCCACCAAGGTATAATTTGCTTTCATCTTCACATTTAAATGACACAGTTTCCTAGGATTTTAATAATAGGATAACAAACACTGCCCAGCAAAAAACACTGAAGCACACAGAAAACTTGGTTTGAGTTCTGAGTGTATATTTAGTTCAGTATATTATTTGTCAACTTCTCTTCTAAAGTTCTGAAATGGTCTCTGTCTTGTTTATGAGACGTTCAACATTTTATTACATTTGGCGTACGTTGTCAGTGTGGAGGCATCCTTGATAATCTCTCAAAAATGATCTGCTGAAATTTTACAAAACATTTTTGTAATTGTGTTGTTGGATATTCATTGGTGATTCTTAACATCAGAGTAGGTGAAGTTCCCATTCAGCATTCCGTGTGGTGTTGGAAGCTCAAAGATGTACTGTTGTTACATAACACCACCTTCTGGCAAACTCCAATCACTGCACGTCACCCTATGTACCTCAGACCTAATAATAATACAACATGTCTGTTTGTGTCTGTATATGTGTGGATGGATATGTGTGTGCGTGCGAGTGTATACCTGTCCTTTTTTCCCCCTAAGGTAAGTCTTTCCGCTCCCGGGATTGGAATGACTCCTTACCCTCTCCCTTAAAACCCACATCCTTTCGTCTTTCCCTCTCCTTCCCTCTTTCCTGATGAGGCAACAGTTTGTTGCGAAAGCTTGAATTTTGTGTGTATATTTGTGTTTGTTTGTGTGTCTATCGACCTGCCAGCGCTTTTGTTTGGTAAGTCTCATCATCTTTCTTTTTAGATATATATATATACTCCTGGAAATGGAAAAAAGAACACATTGACACCGGTGTGTCAGACCCAACATACTTGCTCCGGACACTGCGAGAGGGCTGTACAAGCAATGATCACACGCACGGCACAGCGGACACACCAGGAACCGCGGTGTTGGCCGTCGAATGGCACTAGCTGCGCAGCATTTGTGCACCGCCGCCGTCAGTGTCAGCCATTTTGCCGTGGCATACGGAGCTCCATCGCAGTCTTTAACACTGGTAGCATGCCGCGACAGCGTGGACGTGAACCGTATGTGCAGTTGACGGACTTTGAGCGAGGGCGTATAGTGGGCATGCGGTAGGCCGGGTGGACGTATCGCCGAATTGCTCAACACGTGGGGCATGAGGTCTCCACAGTACATCGATGTTGTCGCCAGTGGTCGGCGGAAGGTGCACGTGCCCGTCGACCTGGGACCGGACCGCAGCGACGCACGGATGCACGCCAAGACCGTAGGATCCTACGCAGTGCCGTAGGGGACCGCACCGCCACTTCCCAGCAAATTAGGGACACTGTTGCTCCTGGGGTATCGGCGAGGACCATTCGCAACCATCTCCATGAAGCTGGGCTACGGTCCCGCACACCGTTAGGCCGTCTTCCGCTCACGCCCCAACATCGTGCAGCCCGCCTCCAGTGGTGTCGCGACAGGCGTGAATGGAGGGACGAATGGAAACGTGGTGTCTTCAGCGATGAGAGTCGCTTCTGCCTTGATGCCAATGATGGTTGTATGCGTGTTTGGCGCCGTGCAGGTGAGCGCCACAATCAGGACTGCATACGACCGAGGCACACAGGGCCAACACCCGGCATCATGGTGTGGGGAGCGATCTCCTACACTGGCCGTACACCACTGGTGATCGTCGAGGGGACACTGAATAGTGCACGGTACATCCAAACCGTCATCGAACCCATCGTTCTACCATTCCTAGACCGGCAAGGGAACTTGCTGTTCCAACAGGACAATGCACGTCCGCATGTATCCCGTGCCACCCAACGTGCTCTAGAAGGTGTAAGTCAACCACCCTGGCCAGCAAGATCTCCGGATCTGTCCCCCATTGAGCATGTTTGGGACTGGATGAAGCGTCGTCTCACGCGGTCTGCACGTCCAGCACGAACGCTGGTCCAACTGAGGCGCCAGGTGGAAATGGCATGGCAAGCCGTTCCACAGGACTACATCCAGCATCTCTACGATCGTCTCCATGGGAGAACAGCAGCCTGCATTGCTGCGAAAGGTGGATATACACTGTACTAGTGCCGACATTGTGCATGCTCTGTTGCCTGTGTCTATGTGCCTGTGGTTCTGTCAGTGTGATCATGTGATGTATCTGACCCCAGGAATGTGTCAATAAAGTTCCCCCTTCCTGGGACAATGAATTCACGGTGTTCTTATTTCAATTTCCAGGAGTGTATGTATATATATATATATATATATATATATATATATATATATATATATATATATATATATATATAATACTGTCCACCAAACCTACACAATATACTCGTCCCCATCCTTACACAACACCTTACTCCCAATCCCTTACCTCAAGGCTCACACCTTTGTAATAGATCTAGATGCAAGACTTGTCCCATACATCCTCCCACCACCACGTACTCCAGTCAGGTCACTAACATCACCTATCCCATCAAAGGCAGGGCTACCTGTGAAACCAGTCATCTGATCTACAAGTTAAGCTGCAGCCACTGTGCTCCATTCTATGTAGGCATGACAACCATCAATCTCTCTGTCTCCGTATGAATCGCCACCGACAAACTGTGGCCAATAAACAAGTGGACCACCCTGTTGCTGCACATGCTGCCGAACTTGATATCCTTCATTTGCGTGACTGCTTCACAGCCTGCACCATATGGATCTTTCCCACCAACACCAGCTTTTCTGAATTGTGCAGGTGGGAACTTTCCCTG
Organism: Schistocerca nitens; assembly: GCF_023898315.1. NCBI lineage: Eukaryota > Metazoa > Arthropoda > Insecta > Orthoptera > Acrididae > Schistocerca > Schistocerca nitens. The sequence goes on along the minus strand of NC_064620.1, from coordinate 227,096,338 downwards.
CAATACATTCTACATTCCCATAACACTCCAGGCCTCAACCTTCGTTAGTCATTGTCCTCGCCCATCCAGCCCCTTCCCTGCTCCCATTCCAGCACTACACAGCCGTCATTCCAGCACCACACCCAGTCTTTTTATTTATTTCTCTCTCTTTCTCTCCTTTTCCGCTACTGCCTCCCCCCCCCCACCTCCCCACCTCTCCCCTGCCCTCCAACTAACCTGCAGCACTTCACTGTCTGCCATCCCCACCATATTATCCCTCCCCCTCCCTACCCCAGCCTTCTCCTTGCCCCACGCAGTCACCACTCGCATAATACACTGGTGCTGTTGCTCACTTTGTGGTTTCAGTTGCCCAAGACTGCAGTCGTGTGTGCGAGTTGCATTTGTGTGTGTGTGTGTGTGTGTGTGTGTATTGTTGATGAAGGGCATTGGCCGAAAGATTTAAGTGTGAAAGTCTTTTTGTTGTGCCTATCTGTGACTCAGCACCTCCGCTATATGGTGAGTAGCAACTTTCCTTCTCATAATATTGTTACATTCCATCCTGGAGAACCGCACTGCTGCTACAGTCATAGGTTCGAATCCTGCCTCGGGGATAGATGTGTGTGATGTCCTTAGGTTAGTTAGGTTTAGGTAGTTCTAAGTCTATGTGACTGATGACCTCAGATGTTAAGTCCCATAGTGCTTATAGCCATTTGAACCATCCTGGATTTTCCATTGTTTGTCTTTTACCATAATCAGTTTTCATTTGGCTTCAATTCAACAATAAAAGTGGACTCTACAACTAATAAGGCTCATAAGTCAATTGCATGTTTAGCTTAATCCTAAATTCTTCAGTTAAGTCAAGATGAGCAATTACCTGGCCTACTAACACTGTTAAGCTAACCTCTGCTGAAAAGGAGTTACACAAACCCACCTGTAGCATTTAGTAAACTCAAAACAGTAAAAATTCTCTTGTACAAAACACCCACCTGTTATTACTGCCAGCTATTAGAAAACCATATAAACCCTCACCAGATTTAATTACATTCCATACAATCTTCAGTTCGTAATTTGTCCTTGGGTAGACAAACATTAATTTTGATACGTCGCAATCTAAATTTGTTAGGGAATAGACATCATTAGTAAATTACATGATGTCTCTTTCTGGAAGACTCTTAAAGCACATTGTTTCCTCCAGCATTTCAACGACTATTAGCATTACCATTTTTTGGTGTACTCTCATATCTGAGCAAATTCCAGCCAGAAAACTAATCTCTCTCTGTAGCAGGGAAAATTGTTTCTCTGAGCTGGGGCGAAGGGATGCAAAAACCACAGTAATTTCCAATAAATTCTTACTTTACTATAGCAAAGAAAGGAAGGGTTCTTCCTTGCACAGAGAACGTAGAGTACTAAGACCACATTAACTATTTTGTTAGGCTCCCCACTCTTTCACACTGCATTAATATGCAGCACATTGGTCCTCTTACCTTAAAGGCTAAAAGGAAATTGGTTCCAGGCTAACTTTTCATTGATGAAAAAAGATGTTTGTAAAGTTCAGTGAATTGTCTGAGAAAAGTAAAGGAAACAAGAGTTACAAACAAAACATTTACTTGTCTTCAAAGTAATCACAGTTAGTTACAACACACTCTGTAAAGCTGTTGTTAACCGTCCACAAGTGCTCCTTGTGGAATTGCATGAAGCACCACGGTCATGCATTGTGGGTGCATTTGCTGATGGCCTCCCTAGCCTGAAGCAGTGGATCAACTTGGTGGTCCACAACCACAAAATCCCCAAGTGCCTCTGATACTGATAAATATAAAACATTAGACGTGTATGTCATAGTCTTTCACTTTGTGGTGTATACTAAATGTTCTCACTACTTGCTTCACAATACTAAACAGAATCTGAAAGTAATATTTCCTCCTCTGTAGTGTATACACTTTGTTGGGCCAAGATATAAATAATCTGTTTCCTTACTTCACGTACAACGTACTCAACACTGATGTAAGTATTAATATTTGTATCATGTAATCCTTAAAATTATATATTGAGGTTCCATCCTCTGCTTGCACAATAGTAACACAAGAGATCAGCAATAACATGAAATTGTCAATTTTCAGTTGCAATCTCTTAGTAATAAAGGAATGTGACAATTTGCCAGTAGTTACTGTTGACTGTCGCCTGTCATCTGATAAACAAAGTAAGAGCCTACGGAATGTCAGACTAGCTGTGTGGCTGGATTGAAGAGTTTTTAGCAAACAGAACACAGCATGTTGTTATCAATGGAGAGAAGTCTACAGAGCTTAACGTAACCTCTGGCGTGCCACAGGGGAGTGTTATGGGACCATTGCTTTTCACAATATATATGAATGACCTAGTAGATAGTGTCGGAAGTTCCATGCGGCTTTTCGCGGATGATGCTGTAGTATACAGAGAAGTTGCAGCATTAGAAAATTGTAGCGAAATGCAGGAAGATCTGCAGCGGATAGGCACTTGGTGCAGGGAGTGGCAACTGACCCTTAACATAGACAAATGTAATGTATTGTGAATACATAGAAAGAAGGATACTTTATTGTATGATTATATGATAGCGGAACAAACACTGGTAGCAGTTACCTCTGTAACATATCTGGGAGTATGCATGCGGAACGATTTGAAGTGGAATGATCATATAAAATTAATTGTTGGTAAGGCGGCTACCAGGTTGAGATTCATTGGGGGAGTCCTTAGAAAATGTAGTCCATCAACAAAGGAGGTGGCTTACAAAACACTCGTTTGACCTATACTTGAGTATTGCTCATCAGTGTGGGTTCCGTACCAGATCAGGTTGACGGAGGAGATAGAGAAGATCCAAAGAAGAGCCGCGCGTTTCGTCACAGGGTTATTTGGTAACCGTGATAGCGTTACGGAGATGTTTAGCAAACTCAAGTGGCAGACTCTGCAAGAGAGGCGCTCTGCATCGCGGTGTAGCTTGCTCGCCAGGTTTCGAGAGGGTGCGTTTCTGGATGAGGTATTGTATATATTGCTTCCCCATACTTATACCTCCAAGGAGATCACAAATGTAAAATCAGAGAGATTCGGGTGCGCATGGAGGCTTTCAGACAGTCGTTCTTCCCGCGAACCATACGCGACTGGAACAGGAAAGGGAGGTAATGACAGTGGCACGGAAAGTGCCCTCCACCACACACCGTTGGGTGGTTTGCGGAGTATAAATGTAGATGTAGATGTAGACAGTATGTTATTAGTAGTAACAGATTAGTACACAGTATTAATTGAAGATAGTAAATTTTCAGTTGTAGCAAACTATGGTAAAATCTCATTACTAGTAAGGGCTGGGAATCTCTCAGTACTAACCAATAACTGTAAATTATTGGTAATAACTGAAAATAGTAAATTCTTAGTAACCATAAACTATATATCAATAATAACTGGAGCTGGTACAGTCTCAGTAATAATTGAAGGTTCCAAGTCCTTGATAAGTTCTCGGAAGGAACAGAAGCTAACAATTTCTCAGTAGTAACTGAACCTATTAACTTCTGTATAAATAGAAGTGGTTTATCACCTATAAAAATCTGTATAATAATCAGTTTTTTCACTACCAGAGAATACCACAATAGTTTGCAGCTCCTCCAGTTACGGTTCCATTTCATTTGTATGCACTGTAATTCACTCTACACTCTTAATTATAACTTGTTCTGAATTATCTGCTGTCTCCAATACTTCTAACGTTAGTTCTTCAATCACTATAATCTCTTGAACTGAACTAATCATAACAAAAGATTAATATTCCCATAATCTGTTCCTTCCACTACAATTAATCAGTCATTTCAATCTAGTACCATTTTATCATCTGTTAGTTACTCCTTTTCTTTCCCGTAATAATTAGTTATTGAGATTAGAATTGTTGTTAAACTTTATTATCGTAGATTTGCTATTTTGTGGCTCATCAGTATATGCTTCTGGAAATTGAGCTGTATTCTAGAAGCAGTGGATTTTTTTCACTTTATTGTTAATGCCATTGTGAAAAACCTTTCATTGAATGTTCCTTACTTTTTGTGTTGTTTTTCCATTTGTATCCCGTCCTGTTGTCTCCTGATAAAGTTTTGCCCTTTCTGAATTGTAATGTCTATTCATGGTTTGCTTCATTCCACCTTTTATTACTTAACCTTTAGCATTTCGCTATTTGTCGGATAATTTTCCTACCATGTCAGTTTGTTCAGGATACATTAAGAATGTTGATATGTTTGTCCAATCTTTACCAAGTTGTTTATGCTTTACTACCCTCCAATGTAACATTCTAGCAAATGGTCTTCTCTAATAGGATCATCTAAATATATTTCTTTATTTAAATGCCATTTAACAGTACCCATTCAAACTACTGTTTACGGTTTTGACCTAAACAATTTCGAATGTTATTTTTCTTTAATCTTCACTGCAGTACATGTATTAGAAAGCTGTCCCAGATTCATTAAAAGTCATAAAATCTTCTGATTGTGACATACCCATTGTGCTGCATCCCCATCTAGGTCACTTACTACAAAACGTATTTGCTTTTGGTCACATCAGGCCTGTGCCTTAAGAAACAATACTGGATGTACCTCTCCCTGTGAAGTAAAAATTAGGAATTTATGGTTTAACCCTTTACCACATACAGCAGAGAAGGTTTCCCAGTCATTGTATTATAGATAGATCCCTTATCATTTAGCTACAAAATAACAGGTCAGCAACTGGAAGCAGTTAATTCCATAAATTATCTGGGAGTACGCATAAGGAGTGATTTAAAATGGAATGACCATATAAAGTTGATCGTCGGTAAAGCAGATGCCAAATTGAGATTCATTGGAAGAATCCTAAGGAAATGTAATCCGAAAACAAAGGAAGTAGGTTACAGTAAGCTTGTTCGCCCACTGCTTGAATACTGCTCAGCAGTGTGGGATCCGTACCAGATAGGGTTGATAGAAGAGAGAGAGAAGATCCAACGGAGAACAGCGCGCTTCCATACAGGATCATTTAGTAATCGCGAAAGCGTTACGGAGATGATAGATAAACTCCACTGGAAGACTCTGCAGGAGAGACGCTCAGTAGCTCGGTACGGCCTTTTGTTATTAAAGTTTCGAAACATACCTTCACCGAAGAGTCAAGCAGTATATTGCCCCCTCCTACGTATATCTCGCGAAGAGTCCATGAGGATAAAATCAGAGAGATTAGAGCCCACACAGAAGCATACAGACAATCCTTCTTTCCACGAACAATACGGACTGGAATAGAAGGGAGAACCGATAGAGGTACTCAGGGTACCCTCCGCCACACACCGTCAGGTGGCTTGCGGAGTATGGATGTAGATAACTTATGTTTGGCTAACAGATCCTCATATTTATTTCACAACTTAAGTCTTGCTCATTCAAAGTGTAGACAATTATTTATTGGTAAATACTGTATAGTATTCTGTATATCTCGAGCAGTGTTTGATGTGAATCCTGCATCTGCCAAGTGTAGACAGTAACTTATACTCAACTAGAGCTTCATTTTGACAACTTCTAGTTCCCATAAACATAGTTCTGTTTTATTTCTGATGATTATGATGATGTTCCCATACTCCTTGACAGACCGTAGGGGAATGATGCGGGAGACCAACACAGCTGTACTAGGCAAGGTCCTAGTGGAGGTGGTTTGCCATTGCCTTCCACTGACTGTAATGGGGATGGATGATGATGATGATGATGATGATGATGATGATGATGATGATGATGATGATGATGATGATGATGATGATGATGATGATGATGATGACGACGACGACGACACAACACCACCCAGTCATTTTGAGGCAGGTGAAAATCCCTGACCCCTCCGAGGCAGGTGAAAATCCCTGACCCCTTCGGTAATCAAACCCGGGACCCCATGATCGGGAAGCGAGAATGCTACCATGAGACCACGAGCTGCGGACTTATTTCTAATAGCAGAAAGTGCTTCAACATTTATTACTGATTCTTTCTAAATTATTGTTTGTTGCTAATAATTTTTCTGCATTTCTACTCTATTCACTAAATTACCCTTTCTGGATTTAACTGTACACAAATGTTCTATTTCCACCAGTACCAGCATGTCTTCTTCTAATTCTAGACACACTTCTAATTCATCTATATGTTTAAATCCTAACTGTATTCTCTTTCCTATTATGTCCATCTTCCCATTTAACTGAGAAATGAGAAAGTAAGCCTAGCATTTTTTTTATTAATCTGGGAAAGTTTTTCATTCATTTCTGCCAATAGGATTGAAATCTCTTGCGTAATTCCTTTTCAAGCCAAGTTTTCCTCTATGAGAGACATTCTGTCAATCTCTTAACAAATTTTAATGTAAGAAGTCACAGAAATTGGTATTATAAACTAATTAATCATAAATTAGTTTCCATTTCTTTGTATCTTTCAATAGTGAACTAAAATCCTATGTGTGATGCCTTCAATGACTACTGTAGCAAAATGTTATCAAATGACATTTCACAAAATCGAAAGAAATTCTGGTTGTATGTAAAGGCTGTTTAGTGGCACCATAGTTAGTGTCAAAGCAAAGCAAAAGCTGAAATACTTAACTCCATTTTCAAATGTTCCTTTCCAGAGGAAAGTGTTCCTAAATAACAGAACGCAGCATGTCATTCTCAATGGAGAGAAGTCTTCCGAAGTAAGAGTGATTTCAGGTGTGCCGCAGGGGAGTGTCATGGGACCGTTGCTATTCACAATATACATAAATGACCTTGTGGATGACATCGGAAGTTCACTGAGGCTTTTTGCAGATGATGCTGTGGTGTATCGAGAGGTTGTAACAATGGAAAATTGTATTGAAATGCAGGAGGATCTGCAGTGAATAGACGCATGGTGCAGGGAGTGGCAATTGAGTCTCAATGTAGACAAGTGTAATGTGCTGCGAATACATAGAAAGATAGTTCCCTTATCATTTAACTACAAAATAGCAGGTCAGCAACTGGAAGCAGTTAATTCCATAAATTATCTGGGAGTACGCATTAGGAGTGATTTAAAATGGAATGATCATGTAAAGTTGATCGTCAGTAAAGCGGATGCCAGACTGAGATTCATTGGAAGAATCCTAAGGAAATGCAATCCGAAAACAAAGGAAGTAGGTTACAGTACAACTGTTCCCCCACTGCTTGAATACTGCTCAACAGTGTGGGATCCGTACCAGATAGGATTGATAGAAGAGATAGAGAAGATCCAACGGAGAGCAGCGCGCTTCGTTACAGGATCATTTAATAATCGCGAAAGCGTTACGGAGATGATAGATAAACTCCAGTGGAAGACTCTGCAGGAGAGATGCTCAGTAGCTCGGTACGGCCTTTTGTTAAAGTTTCGAGAACATACCTTCACCTTATTCTATGTTCCTTGCCTTCACCGAAGAGTCAAGCAGTATATTGCTCCCTCCTACGTATATCTCGCGAAGAGACCATGAGGATAAAATCAGAGAGATTAGAGCCCACACAGAAGCATACCGACAATCCTTCTTTCCACGAACAATATGAGACTGGAATAGAAGGGAGAACCGATAGAGGTACTCAGGGTACCCTCCACCACACACCGTCAGGTGGCTTGCGGAGTATGGATGTAGATGTAGATGTAAAGTGGAACCCAGGAGAATTGCCCTAATGTAATCCTCATACCACTGGAAAGATGAATGAAATAAGTATTAGTGTCAATGGAGTTGAGAAACAGCTGAAATTTATAAAATTGAACAAAGCTCCAGGCCCCGATGGGATCACTGTCAGATTCTATACTGAATTTGCAGCTGAGTTGCCCCTCTTATCAATATGATCTATCATAGATCCCTCAAACAAAAAACCATGCCCAGTTCTTCGAAAAAGGTATAGGTCACACCTATCTACAAGAAGGGTAGTAGAATTAATCCATGAAGCTACCGTCCAATATCCTGGACATAGATTTGTTGATATTCTGAGCTCAGATATAATGAGGTATCTTGAACAGAATGATCTTCTCAGTGCCAACCAGCATGGTTTTTGAAAACATTGGTAATGTGAACCCCATCTTACATTTTTCTCATGTGACATACAGCTTTGGATCAAGGCAACCAGGTAGATGCAATGTTTCTTGATTTTCAAAAAGCAGTTGACTGGGGTATCAAGTGAAATTTGTGACTGGATTGAGGAATTTTTAGTAGGGAGGACACAACGTGTTATCTTGGATGGAGGGGCATCAGATGTAGAAGCAACTTCAGGAGTGTCTAGTGAAGTGTGTTGGGGCCCTTGCTGTTCATGTTGTGTGTTAGTGACCTTGCAGACAATATTAATAGTAAAATCAGGCTTTTTTCAGATGATGCTTAACTATAATGAAGTACTATCTGCGAGAAGTTGTGTAATTATTCAGCAGATCTTGACTATATTTCAACTTTGTGCAGAGATTGACAACTTGTTCTAAATGTTCAGAACTGTAAAAATTTCCACTTAACAAAATGAATAAACGTAGTATCCTATGAGTATAATATCAATGATTCACTGCTGGAATCGGCAGTCAGCAAACTCGTACAAATACCTGGGTGTTGAATAGTGGCAGAATGAGTGGGGTGGGGTAACCACTTAACATTATCACCTAATAAAGTCAGTTTCAACTGAGAAATCACTTCACAGCACATTGTATCATAAAGGAACAGAAGTCATTGAGTTTTAATACAGCGGGATGTCGTATGCAAAGCACTGATCGCTTCTGCTGTGTGCTGTTGTTACACACTGCTGGCTGCATGTCGTCTACTCATGTCATGTCGTCTAAAAGTTGCTGACAGTAAAATTCAGGCTTCCAGCTGTTGTTGATGCAGTGAATCCCATCTACTGTGACAATGCCCTTGCCTTTTTGAAGTAATCCTCTTGTAGATTCAGATTTATGAACTTGTAATTTGTGCAGATTTTTCTGGATTTGCTTTTTCACATGCAATGTTTGATAATATTCTTCTTGAGAAAAATTTATAATTGCTTCAATATATTTAGATTTTTCTTTATAATTGCCATTTGATGCTAAAAGTCATGTGTTAGTGTCTAATGGTATATTTGTATTGTTGATTCTAGTTGACAATGACATGTTATTAATGTTGTCGAGATAAAATTCGCTTATTATTTTCAGCTTAGGTGTATAGCATTATTAACTTCTTTTATCACTTCAGATTATAGTTTGTTCTTCTATGGTGTAAATATTACACAAGGTGTAACTAAATTCCCTTTACAGACTTTGAGGACAGATTCCTTATGCCAAAACAAGAGGAAAAAATCCAGTCGACAGTGGCTCTAAAATGTGTACCTTAAGACCTATCGGCACTTGCTCATCTTTGCTACATAAAACTCGAAGTGTGGGATTGTTGTAGGTGTCACAGCGCTCGTGTGGGGTCTGGCGTTGTCATACTGAAGGAGAGGTGATGAATCCATCAAATCTGTGCTTTCAATTTTCTGAGGGTCTTTTCCCTATCCATGCATGTTTATACAAATTCACAAATGTCTTCTAGTCATTCCTGCTTAGCCATTTTGCATTTCCCTCATCTGAGATGTGGAAGTGGCTCAGCCTTCATCTGTTGAGCCTTCAGGATTTAGTTGTCTGCAAGTTGTGGCTCATATCGGCTTGAGCGATGTCTGCCACTTGAGTTCAGAGGCCATCCTCAGTTCGTAGAGGTGGTTGGTGGAGGCAGTGAAGACTGCTGGCTTACAGTGTGCAGTATTGTTCCCAAAATTGATTGTGATCCTGTGTTTGAACTGTACAAGTACATTCCTAATCAAGGATTTTTATTACCATTTTTCATGAAATTGCTTTCTTTTCAGGTGAGTACAGATGTGTCTCACATTGCGTTCGATTTTATTGTCAAAAATACTTGGAAAGAAGTGATATGTGTCAGAGAAGCATATTTATTGCATCCTTATGAAATCTTCAACACAAAAGATGAAAAGGGTCTCGTCGAAGGCCAGGTTGTTCTCCGTATTCATCCAGGTAAGATGCTGATGTACATATTTTAAATTTATGTAGCACATTGTGTTTGATGGGCTACATAAGATAAACTATTACTTAGCTATGTTTTGGATGATAGTTGATATATAGCCATTTGGTGTCTGCACTAGCTGTTACCCACTGCTTCGCTCATATATCAGTAGTTTTGTTATGATGAGCTATAGCGGATATGTAAGCTAGTAGTTTTACAAGACGTCTGTGTATATAGTGATGTAGAAACATTTCTATAAAAAAATATATGCATTGTGGGTATGTGGGTACATAGTGAATGTGTTTCTATTATTTTGCTTTATGTTGAATCTGAAAGCATGCATTACATTTTCTAATTATATTTAAAAAATACCTTCATTCATTACATTCCTGCAGAATTTGTCTTTAGGGCTGCTCTGGCTCATCAAGTACTGTGAGAGATGTTGCCACCAAAGCAACACATACCTAAAGTTTCTTCCCTCCATTTTAATGCATTATAGTGCCTAAATTCTTTTATCCTTCCCCCTATGATGACTGTTTTATGGCAAACATAGTTAATAGGTCATAATAAAAAGCAGCCTCACCAAAGGTCTCCCACATTCCATATGTAAAGATATAACTCTGTTTGTAATGCAGCCTTTAAATGATGCCATCATTGTGAGCCTTCAGACGTCTACAGAGCTGTAAGAGGTGTGTGTCACTCAGCATCTAAAATGCAACGGGCTTGTGAGTGCTGTTGTATCTCTGTAGCTCTGACATTCTGCATCAAAGTTCCAGCAGAAATGTGATTGCTCTGAGGTTTTCTGGAGTCAAGTAACTTTCACAGCTTGAGCTCTGTTAGAATTACATGCTAAGTCAGACTTATGTTTTCAAGGCTTATTGTAATAGTTTTAAATATTGTTTTTGGTTTTACCATCCAGTTTTATTGTATCTTCATCAAAAGTCTCCAGCAATGCCAGGTGGTGTAGCAACTCAATATCATAAACCGTTTGCATTGCCACTGATCTATAAACTACATGAGCCACTGACAAGTGCACCAGCATTATATGCATCCCACGCATGTATACCAATATTTAAAAGTTTTAATAATACCCAAAAAGATACAGCTTTGTAAAGTAGCCTGTGCTCTTCCTCAGAATTCAAGTTATCTGTACACCAGATTTCATCATGATTGGTTCAGCGGCATAGTCGTGAAAACGTAACAGACAGAGTTGCTTTCACAATTAGTGGTAGCATACTGGTATTAGTACAGAAGTATGGATTAAGACACACCGAGAATTGAATAAGTATTGTATTGATTACATTGCATCGTATTATATAGAACATATCAACCAACAAAAGCATTTTCACAAATATGATGAAGTTCAAAAGTGGAATATCGAAGAATAAATATTTTTCCTTGATTTGCATAATGTTCTTAAAATCAGTAAATATGTTGTCCTACACACTTTGTAAGGTAGCCTTTGTCCTTCCTCAGGGTTCAAGGTGTCTCGCACCTAATTTCACGGATATCTGTTCAGCGGTTTGGTTGTGAAAGTGTAACAGAGCTACTTTCACATTTATAATACTAATATGGAGGTGATAACGCATCAGTTATTATGAGATCACAACTCTACAATATTGATCACTTCCTTCAGAGGGCACAGTGACAGCTTTGGAGCACAGCAGGTGGCTTATAACTGGTACCATGTGTTCGTGGCTGTGTGCGTGTATGTTCACGCCACTGCCACTTGAAACACAGTGGAATACATTGCCCGGTTTGTCTGTGAATCAAGACTAGCCAACATATTTAGAAGGCAGCATATTCACCAATAATGTAGGTGCTCAACATAAGGGTAGCGACTTAGAGTTCTATAGCTGTTAGAAGGTGGCTTAAACACACACACACCACAGTCAAGTCACAGGGAAGTCTATCTATAACAGAATAACTTTGGCAACACAAGAGAGACAAAAACAATCATTTATTAAAAATAGTTTACATAAAAAAATACTTAGTGTTTGCTTGCAGAGAAGGTGTTGCACTGATCTTAAATGTTAGATTAGGTTCAGAACAGACACAGTATATGATGACTGACTGATCTAGCTGAAGTTCAGTTTGTACTGCAGTTAAAGTTCTGTCTCTCAATGTATATACACTTTGACCATCACTTTGACTAATTGTCGACACTCGACGTTAACTGTCAGGCAACTGGAACTGGTCAGTGACTGCTGTCTCCAGATGAGAACTTTCTGAACAGACAATTGTAGGCAATTGGAACAACTGGAACTGGCAGAACATCTACCTGCAGCAACTTAAATATTGTGGTTGGTGTAGTAATGTGCATCTGCTGTCTGTTCGGCAGATGTATCAGATAGTTCCAGGTTTCAGTGCTCTCTGCAGTGACAGATATAAATTATTGGCAGATCAGTGTATTGTTTGAATTTCTTGTTATGGAAGCATAAGATAGTTGCTAGTATGTGCGTCATTTAGGTAGTGACTGGCCATACTACGTGTAATGAAACGTTGAGCCTGACTGTAATCTGGTGTCCTCTGAAGGCTGTAACTTTGCACCACATCTGGCGGATACAGCATACCACAAGGAATGACGCATCTCTCGTAGTGGTGTAACGTGGTATGAGAACAGTGCTAGTTGAAAGCTCCTAAGTGGCAGGGAACAGACACGAATGTCATGCACTGTGTACAACAGTCAGTTTCAGAGCCAGCAGGAATTTCTGCTGTCACTGAACCCAGGCCACCTTGACCAGTTTCCGAATGAATGTTGCGAAGGGAACTGCAAGTGGTGAATCTTTGGAGTCAGGTACCTTGTGAACAACCACTGCTGACAGCAACAAGTGGAATATCAGTGGACCGAATGACACACACTCGGAAGTAGCTGACTGCTGGCATGTACTGTGTACATCATGTCATGATTTTGCCTCTGTTTGATCAATGAGAGCTGTCGAGCTTACAGATAGTCCGTTGAGACGAGTTCGTCTTGACCAATTCGGAATGTGTGAAGAGTATAGTTCAGACCAAAGGTGGTTCTGTGTTGTGGAGATTTTTTGTGTCGTAACTTGGACTCACTCATTCAGGTTACTGTGAACATCAACCAAGATGTTTATTTCAACATTTGTGATGATAGTGTTGCTCATTTTTCTCCATCTTAATGGTGGCTAGGCTGTACACAAACAAATTTTTCAAAATGACTAGAGCCTTGTTCACAAGGCTGCATGCAAATGTTCCTGGTTTAACAAATGCTCATGCATTGACGGGTCCAATAAATAATCCGATATTAATTCCATAGAAAATGCCTTGAACTATTTGGAACAGCGGGTGAAACATACCAGCCGGCATCCCAGAGATTTGGTAGCTCCATAGGAGATAAGCATTAATGAGTGTTTCCAGCTGGTTGGGGCTTGTCTGAAGGAACTTGTGGACTCCTTTTCTTGCCTATTTGAAGGCAAGAGTTGTTGATAGACCAGTATTAGCTGGGGATCACTAATGTTTTGGCTGGTGTGCATACAAGATACCAGGTGCAAAGTAAAGGTGGTGGTGTTTTTGCATGTATTTTTCCATGCAAGAAATCATCATCACAGATGACGTCCAGTTTGTTGTGAATATAACATTCAAGTAGTCAGAATGGAGAAATATTACTGCAGGCAACTTGGGAAGCAGTGCACAAGAGTTTGGAAAGTGAGAGACTACAGTAATATTATGCTCTTGTTTTTCAGTGATAAAATGCATGCAGTGCATGCAAGCAGGGAATTGTTGATATGAATTTTATCCTGTTCCTCTCTCATTTTGGGACCTAACTTTCCTGTCCCTTTCTGTTGTGGTTGTCTGCTGTAGTTTCATTATTTTAAATTTATATATCTGTGTGTCTATCGACCTGCCAGCACTTTCGTTTGGTAAGTCACATCATCTTTGTTTTTAGAAATATATCTATATTTAATTACAGCAAAATTTTTGAAATTATTTTTGTATAGAATTTATTGAAATTATTCTTGTAAACCTGTAAATATCAATACAGGTGCTACTCTCATTATGAGGAGGAAAGGTTACATACAAAGCAGTGTGCAGTAAACAGAATAAAATAATGTGGATTGGAATGTGTTTTGCAGGTTGCTTAAAATGCTTTCTTTGTGTAGTAATAGAGCGTACAATTTTGAACTACATGAAAGTAGATTTGCATTTTCTGCTTTTTCTCCACAGATAGCTCTTACATTGTCAGTGTTATTTTTGAAAATAAGGGTGTTGGATCGTACGGAGTACCTGTGCAGTTTGAAATAGAATCCAGTAAAGGGGCTGTAAAAGATGTGAAGGAGCATTCTCAGGCGCTCAAGAAATTTAATGTAGTCCGTGTTCTGGTAAGTGTGTGTTATTTTTCTTTTACCATTATTGTAATGTTAATAGGATGAATTTAGACAATTTAAAGAAAAAGAAAAATAACTGAACTATAGTTATCACTGTTATAAAATCCACATTTTTAGATTAAAGTTTTTGGGACAGTGTGTTGTTCAATTAGAGCTTTTTAGGGTGAGATATGTAACATGTTCATTTAAAACACTGAGAGGGAAACACTATTCAGACTGAACTGTGTTTACAAATTAATGCTGTTGCTGTCCTATGACCCTCGAGATTGTAGACTTCTCAGCAAGTGTCACTAGTACCATTTGTTGTGACTTTTGTATCTTGGTAGCAGCCGAGATTCTTAGTCATGGACTTTGATTGTGATTCAGTTTGTGTTTGTTTTGTCACCATAAGACCACCAACTTTGTACTTATTGCATGTTTTCTTCAAAGTGATTTATAATGTCTTCTTCTAATAATTGTGTGATGTGAAGATCGGTCTTTGTGTGCATCTTTAACTCCCCTTAAAAGCAAGAATCTTTTTCTGCTTTTGTGGTATGTTGAATTTGTGCTACGAACTTGAAAGATTCTGCACATTTGTTTTAGAATGTTATGTCATTATTATGTATTCAGTTCTTCCTGTCCTACAATACTCCTCAGACTTTTTGTGTGAATCAAGTCCCTGTATCAGTAGTTGCTTGAATAGATTCCTGTAGTCAGTTTCTGCGACTCATTTTTCCACTGATTTTGTAGTCTTTACAGGACAGAAGCAGACAGACTGAGTAAACACATCAGTAGTACTTAAGTTATGGTTGTATCCTTTGAGTTAATAGAAGTGGTCCAGTGTGACCCCTGTGACAAACATTTAGTAACTAATCTTTCTTCTTTCCTGACTTCTTAATAATTAAACAGTTTAAAAAAAAATGGAAATCACTTGTTTCATCTTATCAAATGTGGAATACAACAATATTGTTTTACTTTCTCTGTGGTTCACTTAATAGTGCACAAGTTTGACAATTTCATATCGCATAGTGCATGGAATTACTGAAGAGTCTGTTCTGTGATCGGACTCAAAAATAAGTGTGTCTCCCTCATCTCAAAGTTGTCAGAAAGTTGTTCCATGATGTTTTTGATCATTACCAAATCCTTGTCCTCTTGAACTTTTCTAATTCTTGTTATTAAGTCATTTGCAAAACTTAAAATGTATTCAGACAACTTAAAGCATCTAAAAATGTCAAGTTACGACAAAATCAGTGTTATACAATTTCAGAATTCTGTTCTAAGATTTAAGCTCGTCTTGCTGTCCTCTCAGACCAGTCCTTATTCTTCATCTACATGACTACTCTGCAATTCACATTTAAGTGCTTGGCAGAGGGTTCATCGAACCACAATCATACTATCTCTCTACCATTCCACTCCCGAACAGCGCGCGGGAAAAACGAACACCTAAACCTTTCTGTTCGAGCTCTGATTTCTCTTATTTTATTTTGATGTGGGTTGGGCTCAACAAAATATTTTCGCATTCGGAAGAGAAAGTTGGTGACTGAAATTTCGTAAATAGATCTCGCCGCGATGAAAAAGTCTTTTCTTTAATGACTTCCATCCGAACTTGCATATCATATCTGCCACACTCTCTCCCCTATTATGTGATATACAAAACGAGCTGCCCTTTTTTGCACCCTTTCAATGTCCTCCGTCAATCCCACCTGGTAAGGATCCCACACCGTGCAGCAATATTCTAACAGTGTGTAGTGTAAACTGTCTCTTTAGTGGACTTGTAGCATCTTCTAAGTGTCCTGCCAATGAAACGCAACCTTTGGCTCGCCTTCCCCACAATATTATCTACGTGGTCTTTCCAACTGAAGTTGTTCGTAATTTTAACACCCAGGTACTTAGTTGAATTGACAGCCTTGAGAATTGTACTATTTATCGAGTAATCGAATTCCAATGGATTTCTTTTGGAACTCGTGTGGATCACCTCACACTTTTCATTATTTAGCGTCAACTGCCACATGCCACACCATACAGCAATCTTTTCTAAATCGCTTTGCAACTGATACTGGTCTTCGGATGACCTTACTAGACGGTAAATTTCCTCATCGTCTGCGAACAACCTACGAGAACTGCTCAGATTGTCACCCAGGTCATTTATATAGATCAGGAACAGCAGAGGTCCCAGGACGCTTCCCTGGGGAACACCTGATATCACTTCAGTTTTACTCGATGATTTGCCGTCTATTACTACGAACTGCGACCTTCCTGACAAGAAATCACGAATCCAGTCGCACAACGGAGACGATACCCCAATGTTCAAAGTCTTTTGGAATGCAGCACAACCCATTACAATTTTAAAATTTATTGTTAGTAAATGCTCTTAGGACTTAAAATGTTAACAGTAGTTAAGATTTCGAGCTCATAACTGCTATATTAGTCGTCTTGAGATGTTTCGAGCAACTAAAATGATATAATCAGTTTTGCAGTACCCTTCAATATTATAATTATGATGTTTCCTGTGTACAAATTCATTTGCAACTGTGGATGATAAAGATCCCTCGCAACTTGCGGCTCACAGTAGATCATAATGTGTACTGCTGTACTAACTTGACAATAGAGAATGACAGTTTCCACCTATTATCTTCAACTGTTCTGGCATTGGCATTGTCACCCACACCCTCTGCTCCGTGGCTTCCAAGCCACGTCATGAAAGCATAAGCAGGCCTCCACAGCAGAAAGAGATGCTTGCTCGCCATTGTACTTTGTCAATGTTCTCAGCTGACACTTATTAGACCAAATCTGCACACATGGCAAACCAGAGCATGCACAGTGAGATGTTCCACACATAACAACTGCCTAAAAAACATCTCCAGTTTCCATGAACTTCTTTTGTTGGCATTAGTGGTTAGAAGTGGTAGATAATATTCCACAGAATCAACATGTTACACCACAGTAAGAAAATCAGCACTGTATAAATGCGGTATTTCAATAAACTGGACAACAAATAGTGTGACTAAGAATCTCAAAACATGGGGTAAGTGCCAAAGTATTCACTGTAGCGTCCCAGAGATCACTTTCGTGTGAAAGCAGTCACCCTCACATCATACTAGGAACTGAGAATTGGTTGGAAGCCCAAGGGAAAGAATAGGGCAATTTTTAATGACAGGTATGTATCTCAGAAAGAAAGTTTAGACACTTCTGGAGGAGGAGCAGTTAACTGTGACAAGCAAAGCATTTATTTATGACTGTCAACTAATATGAAGGAGAGTAAATGGGGCCGTTGCATTCCGATTAATGATCAGATGACAGGCAAGTTACTTTTGATCTTGGGATCTTTGGTTAGTGTTTGTTTATTTATTTATTTATTTTTTTTTATTTTTGACATTTTGCAACCACGAGTGGCTTGTATTGTCAAGGTTGACCCTGCTGGCGGCAGATTGGAATCGAGCCTGCAACCACAGTGTATATGCACTGGTTGCAGCAAAGTCTGCAGGACTTTCCCTGTTCGTTACCACTGTTGTTCTCCCCTTGTTACTTGCTGCCATTTGCTACAGCAGAGGAATCCAGGATCTGTTCATTTTGAGAGTTTCTTCTTTTTTGTTAAAACTATTAACATTTTATGAATTTCAATGGCTTCCATGACCCAAAAGGTGTTACAGCTCTTCCTCGTAGCATGAACCTGCAAGGGGCAAAATTTATTATGCAGATGATCTAACACAGCATATGCTCTGCCATGGTCATTTCCACCACCAGCTCCCCCAGGGGGTCCACAACTCTTTTGTGGATATGTGCGTAGCGAGCACGGGACCCCGAGCTAATGTGGCCCTCCTTCCTTTCTGGGCTGTATACCTTCCTTTTCCGCATCCTTCCCTATCCCCCATCTTGCCCCCCCCCCCCCTCCCCTCACCTCTGGCTCTTTCCTTCCCCTTCTCCCCCTCTGGGAGTATGGTTTGTGCCTACGTCCGAAGACGGACGCTCGTAAATGTAACGCATTCTTCGCCTTCTCTGCTTGTATGTCTTTATCCTTCCGTCGTCCTTCTCTTTTCCTTACCTCTTATCTTTACCCTTTTCTCCGCTGCGGCGTTTGAGACCTCTGCTCTTTCCTTTCCCTTTCTTTGTTTTTCCCTTTCCCTTTCTTTGTTTTTCCCTTTCCCTTTCTTTGTTTCTCCCTTTCCCTTTCTTTGTTTCTCCCTTTCCCTTTCTTTGTTTTTCCCTTTCCCTTTCTTTGTTTTTCCCTTTCCCTTTCTTTGTTTTTCCCTTTCCCTTTCTTTGTTTTTCCCTTTCTTTGTTTTTCCCTTTCTTTGTTTTTCCCTTTCTTTGTTTTTCCCTTTCTTTGTTTTTCCCTTTCTTTGTTTTTCCCTTTCTCTTTCTTCCTCCCTGTTCGTGTCTGAAGGCCGACCCATGCATTTTCGTGCGTAGCCGGTGACAGGGTAACGCGTAATTCCCCGCCCCGGGTAGACAGGTAGGACACGTACGTACCCCCTGGTAACGGCCAAGCCCAGGGAGGAGTGATTACCCGAGCTGATACTTTCCTAAAGTGCCGATTGGTCCCTCCGTCTGTTTGTCAGGAGGTGTGACCTGAGGTGTGAACAATCACCTAAGGCGGGAGTGCCCTCAGAGAGGGCCACCACAAGGGAGGAGCGCGCCATCGGAGACGCCGGTAATCATGGGGGATTCTTCTGCAATGGTTTCCTCATCTTCCACTGTCTGCTCACAAGCGTAAGTTCACTGAGTCTCAGCCCCAGACAGTTCTTCCATCACTGCCACAGTTCCTTGTTGCTTCTCGGTCTGACGAAGGTCACGACTTCTCCACGGTCAACCCTTTCATTATTCAGAAAGGTGTCGACGCAATTGCAGGTCATGTAAAGTCTTGTTCCAGATTACGGAATGGCACCTTGTTGTTAGAAACAGTCAGTGCCCTCCAGGCACAAAAATTGCTGCGTACTTCACTGCTCCACACCACACATTCCCTGTACGAGTTGAAGCGCACCGCACTTTAAATTCCTCGCGTGGAGTCGTTTATACACGCTCCCTCGATGGATTGTCTGATGAAGAAATTCAGCACTACCTGTCTGACCTGGGCGTAACGGCTGTTCATAGGGTTATGAAAAGGGTTGACAGGAACATCATTCCAACCCGCACTGTCTTCTTGACATTTGACAAAGTTCAACTCCCATCAAAAATCAAAGCAGGCTATGAGATAATTTCCGTTCGCCCTTACGTCCCAAACCCTACGCGTTGCTATCGGTGTCAGCGGTTCAATCACACCAGCCAGTCCTGTTCCAATCCGGCCAAATGTGTTACGTGTGGCAAGGATGCCCATGAGGGTGCTTGTCCACCTCCATCCCCTCGCTGCATCAACTGTATGGGTGACCACACTGCTTCCTCTCGAGATTGCCCCATTTTTAAAGACGAAAAGCTCATTCAGGAAATCTGAGTGAAGGAAAAGGTGTCGACCTTTGCTGCTCGAAAATTATTCGCCAGTCGACAGCCCACTGTGCCTCAGACAGGAAAATACAGCACTGTCCTCGCTTCTCCTCGGCCAACAAAGAAGGCGGCCACGCAGACTTGCGACCTCACCTTTAGTGCCACGGTCATCAGATCGGCCAGCGCAAAGTTCGCCCGTTCAACCTCACCACTTTCGCCTGCCTGCTCTATGGCTCACCCTTCATCGGGTTCTGCTAAATCTCGAGCTCAAAAGTCAGACACCAAGACTTCGAAAAAGGAGCATACTCGTGAAGATTTTTTACGTACCCCAACTTCCCAACCATCGGTTCCTCCTTCATCTAAACATCATGTTTCCAAGAAGGCTAATAAGAAATCCAGTTCATCTCTTTCTCCGCCAAGGCGTGTCTCATCTACAGCACCACCTGGCAGAAATCGCCCTCGGCCGTCTTCTGTGTCACCGAGGCGCACTGCACGCGGCTGATCAACCGGCCAATCGCTGGAGGCAGGAGCTGCTCCTGAACAACCTGTGGATCAGGATCTTCTGCCTTCGGCTGAATGCCATTCCATGCTGTCGGTCGCAAGCTCTGAGCAGTCGTTGAGTTGACGGCAACCCTGGTCACATTCCTCAATTTTCTGTTCACCCTATGTCCATTATCCACTGGAATATCCGCGGCATTCGAGCCAATCGGGATGAATTGTCGATCCTCTTACGATCCTACTCGCCAGTCATCTTCTGTCTTCAGGAAACAAAGCTGCGTCCCCATGACCGCTTTGTTCTTCCTCATTTTCAGTCCGTCCGATATGATCTCCCCTCTGTTGAAGGCACTCCAGCACATGGAGGACTCATGATTCTCCATGAAACTCTCCATTATCACCCAATCCATTTAAACACTTCCTTCCAAGCTGTCGCCGTCCGTCTTTCCCTTTCTGGATACACGTTCTCTCTTTGTACTGTATACATTCCATCGTCCACACCAATGGCACGAGCTGATCTCCTTCATCTTCTTGGTCAGCTTCCACCCCCCCTATTTTCTGGTTGGGGACTTCAATGCCCACCACCCGCTTTGGGGATCTCCACATCCTTGTCCACGTGGCTCACTATTGCTAGACGTCTTCCACTAAGCGGATCTAGTTTGCCTCAACACTGGGGTCCCCACATTCTTGTCTGCCTCCACAACAAATTTATCTCATTTAGACCTTGCGGTCGGTACTCTTCCGCTAGCTTGGCGCTTCGAATGGTTCGCCCTTGATGATACACACTCGAGTGACCACTTTCCCTGTGTCCTTGGACTGCAGCCTCAACTGCCTGCGCCTGCGACACTGGAAGTTTGCCCAAGCCGATTGGACACTTTTTTCGTCTCTAGCGACATTCGATGACCGTCGCTTTCCCAGCGTCGACGATGAGGTCACACATATTACCAACGTTATTCTTACAGCTGCAGAACGTTCAATACCACGCACCTCCGAATTGCCCCGGCGCCCTCCAGTTCCTTGGTGGAACGAGGCATGCTGTGACGCAATATGTGAGCGGCGACGTGCTCTTCGTGTTTTCCGTCACCCATCCTACTTTGGCCAACTGTATCCGCTATAAGCAGTTCCGTGCGCGATAGCATCGCGTCATCCGCGATAGCAAGAAGGCAAGCTGGAAATTCTTTACTAGCTCATTTAACAACTTCACTCCCTCCTCGGAAGTTTGGAGTCGGCTTCGACAGTTCTCAGGAGCACCTAGTTCTCCCCGGTCTCTGGGCTTACTGTCGCGCATGATACATTAGTGGACCCCGTCGCAATTTCTAACTCATTGGGTCAACACTTTGCTGGGATTTCGAGCTCTTCAAATTATCCGCCAGCGTTTCTCCCGAAGAAACATGCAGCGGAAGTGCAACCTCTTGCCTTCTTCTCTCAAAATCGCGAAAGCTATAATACCGTTTTCTCCATGTGGGAACTCCAACATGCACTCTCTTCTTCTCACTCCTCCTCCTCAGGACCTGATGGTATCCACGTCCAAATGTTGCGGCATTTATCAACCCATAGTCTGCGTTACCTACTTTCGCCTTTATAATCGAATTTGGACCGACAGTACTTTTCCCAGACGATGGCGGGAAGCTATCGTCGTTTCTGTTCCGAAACCTGGAAAGGACAAACATCTCCCCTCTAGCTATCGCCCCATTTCTCTCACGAGTAGTGCATGTAAGGTTTTGGAGCGTATGGTGAATTGCTGTTTAGCTTGGTGGCTGGAGTCCCGCAGTCTTTTAACACCTGCCCAATGCGGATTCCGAAAGCATCGTTCTGCAGTTGACCATCTTGTTGCTCTCTCCACTTATATCATGAACAATTTTCTCCGGAAATGCCAAACGGTAGCAATATTTTTTGATCTGGAGAGAGCATACGATACCTGTCGGAGGACAGGCATCCTCTGCACATTGTTCTCTTGGGGCTTTCGAGGTCGGCTGCCCCTTTTTCTTCGCGAATTTATGGCAGAGCGCACATTTAGAGTGCAGGTGAACACTACTCTCTCCCGTACTGTCTCCCAAGAAAACGGGGTACCCCAGGGCTCCGTGCTGAGTGTTGTACTGTTTGCCGTTGCCATAAATCCAATTATGGATTGTCTCCTTCCTGATGTCTCGGGCTCCCTCTTTGTGGACGATTTTGCGATCTACTACAGCTCTCAACGGACCAGCCTTCTTGAACGATGTCTTCAAGGATGTCTCGATTGCCTCCACTCTTGGAGCATCGAAACCGGCTTCAGTTTTTCTCCCAGTAAGACTGTTTGTGTTAATTTTTGGCGACGTAAGGAGTTTCTTCCACCCTGCTTACATCTAGGACCTGTCAACCTTCCATTTTCGGACGTCGCTAAATTCTTGCATCTTATGTTTGACAGAAAACTGTGCTGGTCCTCCCACGTTTCCTATCTTTCGGCTCGCTGTCTGCAATCCCTCAACACCCTCCGTGTCCTGAATGGTACCTCCTGGGGAGCGGACCGAGTGCTCCTTCTCCGCCTCTATCGCGCCTTAGTGCGCTCGAAATTGCACTATGGAAGCATAGTCTACTCCTCTGCTCGGCCGTCTATTCTTCGGCGTCTCGACTCTATCCACCACCGTGGATTACGTTTAGTGTCTGGAGCTTTTTACACCAGCCCTGTGGAAAGCCTTTATGCTGAGACTGCTGAACCTCTGCTGTCCAATCGGCGAGCAGTCCTTCTGAGTCGTTATGCTAGCCATCTGTCTTCCATGCCTGCTAATCCAGCCCATGACCTTTTTTTCGACGCCTCCTTTGATGTAGGGTAGGGTATGCAGGCCGCCCCTCCTCCCTACTACCACCGGGAGTCCGCTTCCGTCAACTGCTCCATTCTCTTTCCTTCCGCTTTCCTAAAAGCTTATTGAGAACTTGGGGTACAGCACCGCCTTGGCTCCATCCCCGGATTTGCCTGCTCCGTGACCTTTGTCGATTTCTCAAGGATGGTACCCCTTCACTTGTTTATCGTCGGGCATTTGCTGCTCTATGTGCACAAATGACGGACGCCACATTTATTTACACCGACGACTCAAAAACATCGTTAGGTGTAGGGAGTGCCTATATTGTTGGCGACACCCCAATTCAATTTCGGCTTCCCGACCAGTGTTCGGTTTATACTGCGGAGCTTTACGCTGTTCTCCAGGCTGTTCACTACATCCGCCGCCATCAGCGGATACAGTATGTTATCTGTTCAGATTCTCTCAGCTCTCTCCTCAGTCTCAAAGCTCTTTACCCTGTCCACCCTCTGGTCCACCGGATTCAGGACTGTCTGCGCTTGCTCCTCCTGGGGGGCATCTCGGTGGCGTTCCTCTGGCTCCCGGGACACGTTAGCATCTGTGGAAATGAGGCGGCCGATATAGCGGCCAAGGCTGCAGTCTCTCTTCTGCGGCCAGCTATTCAATCGATTCCCTTCGCCGATCTACGGAGCGTTTTATGTCGTCGTGTTGTTCTTTTATGGCACGCACATTGGTCGACACTTCCCCATAATAAAAAAATGTACACCTAACAAACAGCATAGTCGCTAGCTTGCGCGCGCGCGTGTGTGTGTGTGTGTGCGTGTGTGTGTGTGTGTGTGTGTGTGCGTGTGTGTGTGTGTGCGTGCGTGTGTGTCGTCTTTTATTTCCTCAAGAATGCTTTGGCTGAAAGCTAAGTGTGTAACAACCTTCTTTTCTTGTGCCTGTCTGCAACTCAGTGTGTCATCTTTATGGTGAGTAGCAATCTGTACTTTTCATAATATTGTTAAATTAAAATAATTTTGACACCTCATTCTACTCTATAAATGACTTTGACTAGATTGTACATCTTTAGTTGGGTTACATTTATCAGTTTTTGTTGTAGATCATTATGCAAAGGATAGTTGCCACTCACCATGTAGCAGAGATGCTGAGTCGTAGACACACACATGACCACAGCCCATTCTTCCTTCCCTGTCTGCATTTTCGGGACCCTGCCCCTCCCTCCATCCCTATCTGCCACTCCTTCTGTACTGTCCCCTCCTTCCCCTCTCCGTTTGCTTGCAATTTTGTTCCACTTGCTTCTGAACTTTCTTTCTTTTTGGCATTTAGGTCTCCACTTGAGGTTTGATCTCCACTTCCCTGGACTATAGCTCCCCTCCACCCTGCTATGTCACCAGCCCTTGTAGCCATTCAATGTGGTGGGGCTGTTATATACCCATCTGACTGAGCCCCCCTGATAACACGGGGATCGTACTACTGATACCTGAGCTGTTCCCTCCCGTGTATGCCAAGGAGTGGTTGCTTGTCTTCCTGGAGCATCTGAACTCCCGGCAACGGCCACCATGCCAGGCGGCCCTTGATGTGACTGGGTGGCACCCATGCCTCATCAGAATGGGTAATATAAGGGGGCGGATGCTTGGTGCATGAAGCTCATCAAGCTACAAAAATCGGGCCATTCTCAAATGGCAGTCACTTCGATAGGTGAAAGATCATTGAATTCTGCTTTGTATGACCTGGCATCCTTCCGTTCCCTGGATACACCGTGAAAGGAGGGCCAGACTTGCCATCTTGGAATGAAACACTTTCCTCACAACCTCGTCTGTACTAGGGTGGACGGGGACAAATTCACCACCTCAAAACCATTGTTCTCTGTGGAGAATATCAGGGACAAGTTTGGTGAAGTGGTGTCTCTCAGTAAGATGGGCTCGGACTCCTTGTTGATCAAAGCTGCTTCTGCCACCCAGTCTGCAACTCTTTATGCCTGTGATCATCTTGGAATGTCCCAGAGTCCATTACCCCTCACCAATCCCTGAATATGGCCCAGGGAGTAATTTTTCATGGGGACTTCATCGTGCAAACTGAGAAACTCTCAGCTAATCTGTAGCGACGCTGTGAGCTATTTGTTTGATGCATGCAGAAGGGTTGCAAAGACAACCACACTGATATCGGCGCCTTCATTCTGGCTTTTTGAGGTGGATACCCTCCCAGAGAAGGTCAAGGTTATGTGCTACATATTGACGTGAAGCGACATGTCCCACCATGTGAAGTGCTTTCGGTGCCTGCATTTTGGGCATATGTCTTTCTGCTGCATGGCTGACCCTCTGTGTGGTGACTGTGTTTCGATCCATGTGTGTGTCAATTTTCGTGACTACTATTTTTCTCGCCTGCCAGATTGGCCAGCTTACAGGAGAGAAAAGAAGGTCCAAGTGTGAAAGTCCCGGGATAACCTATCTTACTATGAGGCTCGCCAAAAATCTACATCTACATCTACATTTATACTCCGCAAGCCACCCAACGGTGTGTGGCGCAGGGCACTTTCCGTGCCACTGTCATTACCTCCCTTTTCTGTTCCAGTCGCGTATGGTTCGCGGGAAGAGCGACTGTCTGAAAGCCTCCATGCGCGCTCGAATCTCTCTAATTTTACATTTGTGATCTCCTCGGGAGGTATAAGTATGGGGAAGCAATATATTCGATACCTGATCCAGACACGCACCCTCTCGAAACCTGGCGAGCAAGCTCCACCGCGATGCAGAGCGCCTCTCTTGCAGACTCTGCCACTTGAGTTTGCTAAACATCTCCGTAACGCTATCACGGTTACCAAATAACCCTGTGACGAAACGCGCCGCTCTTCTTTGGATCTTCTCTATCTCCTCCGTCAACCCGATCTGGTACGGATCCCACACTGTTGAGCAATACTCAAGTATAGGCCGAATGAGTGTTTTGTAAGCCACCTCCTTTGTTGATGGACTACAATTTCTAGGGACTCTCCCAATGAATCTCAACCTGGTACCCGCCTTACCAACAATTAATTTTATATGATCATTCCACTTCAAATCGTTCCGCATGCATACTCCCAGATATGTTACAGAGGTAACTGCTACCAGTGTTTGTTCCGCTATCATATAATCATACAATAAAGTATCCTTCTTTCTATGTATTCACAATACATTACATTTGTCTATGTTAAGGGTCAGTTGCCACTCCCTGCACCAAGTGCCTATCCGCTGCAGATCTTCCTGCATTTCGCTACAATTTTCTAATGCTGCAACTTCTCTGTATACTACAGCATCATCCGCGAAAAGCCGCATGGAACTTCCGACACTATCTACTAGGTCATTCATATATATTGTGAAAAGCAGTGGTCCCATAACACTGACCTGTGGCATACCAGAGGTTACTTTAACGTCTGTAGACGTCTCTCCATTGATAACAACATGCTGTGTTCTTTGCTAAAAACTCTTCAATCCAGCCACACAGCTGGTCTGATATTCCGTAGGCTCTTACTTTGTTTATCAGGCGACAGTGCGGAACTGTATCGAACGCCTTCCGGAAGTCAAGGAAAATAGCATCTACCTGGGAGCCTGTATCTAATATTTTCTGGGTCTCATGAACAAATAAAGCGAGTTGGGTCTCTCATGATCGCTGTTTCCGGAATCCATGTTGATTTCTACAGAGTAGATTCTGGGTTTCCAAAAACGACATGATACTCGAGCAAAAAACATGTTCTAAAATTCTACAACAGATCGACGTCAGAGATATAGGTCTATAGTTTTGCGCATCTGCTCGACGACCCTTCTTGAAGACTGGGACTACCATTGCTCTTTTTCCAATCATTTGGAACCTTCCTTTTCTCTAGAGACTTGCGGTACACGGCTGTCAGAAGGGGGGCAAGTTCTTTCGCGTACTCTGTGTAGAAACGAATTGGTATCCCATCAGGTCCAGTGGACTTTCCTCTGTTGAGTGATTCCAGTTGCTTTTCTATTCCTTGGACACTTATTTTGATGTCAGCCATTTTTTCATTTGTGCAAGGTTTTAGAGAAGGAATATGAGTCACTCCATCCAATGTCACTTTCTTCACCTTTGCATCTGTTTCATCCTTTCCCCCACCAACCTCTTCCTAGCCCCAGCCCCGTCATTCTCAGCCCCCTACCCTCCCCCCACTACCACACTCCCCCCACTACCACACTCCCCCCACTACCACACTCCCCCCACTACCACACTCCCCCCACTACCACACTCCCCCACTACCACACTCCCCCCACTACCACACTCCCCCCACTACCACACTCCCCCCACTACCACACTCCCCCCACTACCACACTCCCCCCACTACCACCCCTCCCACTACCACCCCCCCCCCCACTACCACCCCCCCCCCCCCCACTACCACACCCCCCCGCACTACCACGCTCCCCCCGCACTACCACGCTCCCCCCGCACTACCACGCTCCCCCCGCACTACCACGCTCCCCCCGCACTACCACGCTCCCCCCGCACTACCACGCTCCCCCCACACTACCACCACGCTCCCCCCACACTACCACCACGCTCCCCCCACACTACCACCACGCTCCCCCCACACTACCACCACGCTCCCCCCACACTACCACCACGCTCCCCCCACACTACCACCACGCTCCCCCCACACTACCACCACGCTCCCCCCACACTACCACCACGCTCCCCCCACACTACCACCACGCTCCCCCCACACTACCACCACGCTCCCCCCACACTACCACCACGCTCCCCCCACACTACCACCACGCTCCCCCCACACTACCACCACGCTCCCCCCACACTACCACCACGCTCCCCCCACACTACCACCACGCTCCCCCCACACTACCACCACGCTCCCCCCACACTACCACCACGCTCCCCCCACACTACCACCACGCTCCCCCCACACTACCACCACGCTCCCCCCACACTACCACCACGCTCCCCCCACACTACCACCACGCTCCCCCCACACTACCACCACGCTCCCCCCACACTACCACCACACTCCCCCCACACTACCACCACACTTCCCCCACACTACCACCACACTACCACCAAACTCCCCCCACACTACCACCAAACTCCCCCCACACTACCACCAAACTCCCCCCACACTACCACCAAACTCCCCCCACACTACCACCAAACTCCCCCCACACTACCACCACGCTCCCCCCACACTACCACCTGCCCCCCACACGCTACCACCCACACCCCCACACCACCACTCTACCCCATCCCCCCCACCAACTGTACCCCGCACCCCTCAACTCTACTCCCCCAAACCCTACCACCCAACTCTTAACCCCCCCCAACTCTACCCCCAGTTCCCCCTCTCTTCTTCCCCCCTCTCTTCTTGCCCCCTCTCTCTTCTTCCCCTCTCTCTTCTTCCCCCCTCTCTTCTTCCCCCCCCTCTCTCTTCTTTCCCCCCTCTCTCTCTTCTTTCCCCCCTCTCTCTTCTTTCCTCCCTCCCTCTCTTCTTTCCTCCCCCCCTCTCTCTCTCTGTCTTCTTTCCCCCCTCTCTCTTCTTTCCTCCCTCTCTCTGTCTTCTTTCCCCCTCTCTCTCTTCTTTCCCCCCTCTCTCTTCTTTCCCACCCCCTCTCTCTTCTTCCCCCCTCTCTCTTCTTTCCCCCCTCTCTCTTCTTTCCCCCCTCTCTCTTCTTTCCCCCCTCTCTTCTTTCCCCCTCTCTCTTCTTTCCCCCTCTCTCTTCTTTCCCCCTCTCTCTTCTTTCCCCCCTCTCTTCTTTCCCCCCTCTCTCTTCTTTCCCCCCTCTCTTCTTTCCCCCCTCTCTCTTCTTTCCCCCCTCTCTCTTCTTTCCTCCTCTCTCTTCTTTCCTCCTCTCTCTTCTTTCCCCCCTCTCTCTTCTTTCCCCCTCTCTCTTCTTTCCCCCCTCTCTCTTCTTTCCCCCTCTCTTCTTCCCCCCTCTTTCTCTTCTTCACCCCTTCTCTTCTTCCCCCCTCTCCCTCTCTTCTTTTTCCCCCTCTCTCCCTCTCTCCCCCCTCTCACTTTCCCTCTACCCCTGTCAAAACATAGCATTGTGAAGAGGTAAAAGTGAAACTGGAATTTCGTAAAATTTTGTTAAAGTTTTGAAGAGTGCTCTGTTTCCTACTTCATTTTTCTGCTGCAATAGAAATGTAATAATTTGTAAAGAAAGCCTGTTGTGTGACCGACTTGTGCCGATATCTATGGTCTGAATGAGTCTGAAGCTTTGTTGTAGTTCTCTGGTTATGTTATTTCATTTATGTACCAAATACTTCTACATATTTAAAATTTAATTTTGTTGCAGGTGATTAATGTTCAGGATGAAGACAACGTGCCTCCAGATGTTGTACCTCACGAACCAAGCCCATTCCGGCGATTGGAGTGGGATGATGTGGAGACCACAGTGGAGGGGACTTGGCCTAATGGGTATGCCAGGCCCTTGCCATTTGTTTTGTGATGACTGAAGTCTGGGAAACTAAACCACTCTGCTTTTGAATAGTCATCAGTTCTATTCACTTTAATTCTCATTGTCTTCACTTTAATTCTCATTCTCTTCATCTGCTACTTACCATAAAGAGTTTTACTTTATACAGTTTGATAAACATGCATATGTGCATCTTAAAACTCCACATTAGTTATATGTTGTAGAAGACAAATTGGTAGCTTTGATAGAAGAAGAGTGAAGGCAACAAACATCAAATACGTAAAAAGACAAGACACAGTAGAAATTCCTGGATAATATAAGAGATATTGGATTTAACTGACAAAAGGAGAAAATATAAAATTGCATTTAATAAAGCAGGCAGACTGAAATACAGATGTTGAAAAAATGAGATTGACAAAGTACAAAAATGGTTAAATGGGACTAACTAGAGAACAACTGCTAGGCTGCTGCAATATGCATGACTATGGGAAAGATGCAACCTGCAGGAAGAAAGAGATTTTTAGAGAAAACAGAAGTAACTGTATGACTACAAAGAGCTCTATGACAAGATAGCCCTAAGCAAATAAGAGCAAGTTGAAAGGTGGAAAGAATTTTTAGGACAATGAAACTTAAGGCAATATTATAGAAGGAGAAAAGGAATTAGGTGAAGATGAGATAGAGTATTCTATACTGTGAGAAGAGTTTGACAGAGCAACAGTAGGCCTGTGTAGAAATAAGGTCACAGGATAGACGGCATTACTTCAGTTTTATTTTGGAGCCCTTGAGAGAGCCAGACAAGACAAAACTGTTTCACCTGGTGTGCAACATACAGCAGACAGGTGAAATACCATCAAACTTTAAGAATAATGTGATTACAATTAAAAAGAAGGCAGGTGCTGACAGTTGTGAATACTGTTGACTCATCAGTTAAGTTATGGTTGCAAAATATTTACATAAATTATTTTATTAGTGTTTCTTATTGGATTTCTCAAACAGGATAGTCTTCCAAGGTTACTTTTTAAAAATCACTCTTCTGACTGGTTTTATACATCCCCTTCATCTCATAGTAGTGCCTACACTCAGCATCCTCAACATCTCTTGTCTGTCCAAAATTTTATTCCTCTATTGCTCCCTGTAATACAGTGGAAGTTATTCCGTAATATATTAACAAATGTCTTATCATCCTCATCCTTCTTGTTTTCAGTGTTTTTCAAATGTTCCCTCCTTCACCAATTCTGTGGTGAACATCCTCATCTAATTTTCAACATACTTCTATAGCACCATGTCATACGCTTACATTGTCTTGTTTTCCCCACAGTCCATGATTCACTACCTTACAATGCTGTGCTCAAGACATAAATTCTCAGGAATTCATTGCACAAGTTAAGGCCAGTGTTTGATACTAGTAAAATTCTCTTGGCCAGGAATGTTCTTTTTATGTATGATAGTCCTCTTTCCATGCTCCCCCTTACAGAGGCCTTTAGTGTACTCATTCCATCTATTTGTTCCCTCCACTTAAACAATGGAATTCCCATGGCACTCTTAATGTTACCGCCCTTGCTTGTTATTTTACAAAAAGGTTGTTGAGAGTGTCTTATATGCAGTCATTCAGATGATCTTTTGTTTCATATTTCATTGCGTTTTTCCCATAGCCATGTCATCTTGGCTTCCCTGCACTTCCTCTGTATTTAATTCCAAAGTGACTTATATTGCTGTATCCCTGTCTTTCCCTGAATGCTGTTTTCTTTAACCCCAGGGAGCTTTCGTGAGTTTGTGTGCTGCACCTACAGGGCCTGGGCCATTGCTCCCATTCTTGCTTCCCAGGCTGCGTTTCCTTCCCCATGCTCCTCCCACCTCCATCCTCGCTCCTTTCCGTCTTTCAGTATTCTTACTTATGTCGACCTAGTTATCCACCTGATATCCTGTATTCCTTGCAGTTTAGTTTCCCTTGCCTTTTCTCTTTCATCCATCCTTTTTGGCATTTTTCTTTCTTTGGTGTGAGCCATTTGGGGAGAACTCGCTCCCTTGCGTCTACAGCTTGGATTGCTCTCATCCCTTTCTTCCCCTCTTCCTTCCCTGCCGTAGTCTCCATCTGTCCCACTAGTAACCAATATGTGTAGCCAGTCAGTGTGGTGGGGCTATTACGTACCCATCTGGCTGTGCCCCATGACTACACAGGGATCACACATCTGATATCTGATCTGTCTCCCCATATATGACTAGGAGTGGTTGCTTGTCATTCCGGGCCATCAGAACCCTCACAAAGATGGCCATGCTAGACTGCGCTTGCTGTGGCTGGGTGGTGCCCATCTCGAGAGCCCTGATCGGAGTGGGTAGTATCAGGACAGATGCTTTGCATATGAAGCCTATTGACCTCCACAGATCTGGCCATTCTTTTACAACCATCTCTTCAATTGGTAACAGATCATTGA
Source organism: Schistocerca nitens (assembly GCF_023898315.1). Taxonomy (NCBI): domain Eukaryota; kingdom Metazoa; phylum Arthropoda; class Insecta; order Orthoptera; family Acrididae; genus Schistocerca; species Schistocerca nitens. Next base: position 227,064,521 of record NC_064620.1, on the reverse strand, counting down.
ATGCCACTTATTATAACCCTGTGACCTTCCCTTCCCTGACTACACCCAGGGAGGAGAGATAGGCTAGCTGGATTGGGGTGGAACACTTTCCCTGCTACCTGGCCTGTACTAGGCTGGATGGGGACACATTCACTGCCATAAAGCTGTTACTTTTTGTGGAAAATATTGAAGACAAGTGTGCTGAAGTGGAGTCTCTCAGTAACGTGTTTGGGTTCCCTGTTGATCAGAACTGCTTCTGCAGTCCAATCCGCAGCACTTCGTGCTTGTGATCACCTTGGCAACATCACATTGTCTGTTACACTTCACCAGTCTTTGAATATGGTCCAAGGAGCCATTTTTCATTGGGACCTTATCCTTCAAACTGATGATGAAATCTGGACCAGTCTGGAACAACAGGGCATTCATTTTGTTCAGTGTGTGCAGAAAGGTCGTAAGGACAACCACAACAATACTGGCCCCTTTATTATGTTCGAGGGAGGTATACTCCCGGTGAAGGTCAAAGTTATGTGTTATCAGTGTGATGAGAAGCTATACATTCCATTACCCATGGAGTGTTCTCAGTGCTTGCGTTTTGGGCGTATGTGTTCCCGGTGTACCACAGACCTTCTGTGTGGTAACTGTGGACCCCCATTCCATGAGGGGAGCTCCGGTGTTTTGCCATCTGTGTTTGTAAATTGTCGCGACCATCACTCTACACGCACACTGGAAATAAAGGTACATTGTGTAAGTCCCTTGATCAGTTATCTTAACTGAGGCTTGTCAGAAAAATTACAGACTTCGCTCTGTGTTGGTAACTTCTACTTTCACTTCTGTTGCATCCTTTCCCCTCATCCCTCTTCTTTACCCCAGTCCCGTCCCCGTATCCTCTCCCCCTTCCCTGCATTTGCACACCGTCCCCTCTGGATGTCGCTCCCCTCCCCTGCTGAAGAAATGCTTCTCTCCTTTGGTATCTGCTGGTGATGGGGCTCCCTCCCAGGACCCCTTTGCCTGATGTGTCTCAGGCAGATGACCTCCTACCACAACTTGGCCACAGGACACACAGTCTGTGTGCCCAAGGACTCTCACTCTCTTTCAGTTCTGGATCTTGCAGAAGCCTGCTCTCCCTCTGTGTCCTAACTCTGCTCAACCAATGAAAGAGAAGAAGAAGAAACATAAGTCTCAGGACAGATCTCCCCTGGTGTACCATGAGGTGCCATCTGCCCCCTCGCAACACGAGTATTATGTATTTATGGATGTCACCCAGTCCTTATTGCTGACGGATGGTGACCTGGTGGTGTGATTGGCTCCATCCTGCTCATCTCTCATTTGGATACGCACCACTTGCTTATTCAATGGAACTGTAATGGATACTACCGTCACCTCCCAGAGTTGTAATCCATTATTACCTTTCACTCAGCAGCTTGTGTCTTTCTCCAGGAATCTCATTTTACTGATGCTCACTTAACAACCCTTCTTGAGTTCTGTGCTTTGTCGGAACTGGGTCGGCCCTTTGAGGACTTCCAGTGGCATCTTAATGTTGGCCTCCTGACAGGCCACCTACATCTGCTGCTGTAAGTGCCCTCCTTCAGCAATTCCCCCCTCGCTTCCTCCTCCCTGGGGATTTTAATGCCCATTGCTCTTTATTCGGCAGTGCTTTTTCATCTAGTCGAAGGCTCCTCATTGACCACTTCTTGCAGACCACGACCTGTGCCTTCTTAATTTTAGTGCCTCATTTTCCACTTTCTCTGCCATTAATCTTTAACTCTCCTCCCCTCACCCCTCTCAGGGGCTCAGCATTCGTTTGCTCAGTATAGGCTTGGCAACCCTGGGGTTCCTGAGCTAGGTATTTGTAAGCACTGCAAGCCCTCTGTCACCGTAAGCTCTGAGCGTGCTTCAGCGACCACCAAGCAGCACAGCTGTGGAATATTGTGTGTTTCTGAGAAGGGGGGTCTTTGCTTGATCGCCTGGACTGCGAGGAAGGTACACACACACAGAGAGAGATATAAAAAACCTCAACCTCAAGGTGTGCTACGTGCTGATGAGATGAATGGCTGTTGAGGTAAAACAGTCTCTAGCAGGCAACCTCTGGGCACCTGCCGCCCTCCAGTTGTATCATGCTTGCTCAGGCATGCTGGGCTCTGCCTGGGTCCACAGTTGTTTCCCTAGCGTCTTGTAGGATACCTATAGGACAGTCACATCAAACTACTACTCCTGGTGGGACAGGTTGGTCAGTCCTCCCAAAAAGACGTCTCAGAATCGTAGTAACAGGGCCTTAGTGTGACATAACACTTTGTCATCAAGCAAACAGGAGGAACCTTTGAGAAGATCTGCCCTTTCTATATTCACAAGGCATTGGAAGGTATTGCTGGGTCTTTGAAAGGTGTCAAATGACTTCATAATGAACACTTATAGTTGAAACTGCTAATTCCAACCAAATATCTAAGCTTCTGGGATGTAAGGCCTTAGGTGACTACTCATTTGAGGCTGAGTTATGTAACACCCTTAACTTTAGTAAGGGCGTGGTTACTTGACTTGCTCCGATTTGACGGAAGTGGACCTTGTGGAGTTACATGAAGAATGGAAAAATATGGGCATCATGGAAGTGCAGAACTGCAGGAGGAGAGTCAATGGCAAATTGGAAAAATTGGCAACATTTATTCTAACGTTTAATAGTCCAGAATTACCTGAACATATCCTTGCAGGTTATATCTGTTTTAATGTTCGCCCATATGTTCCTAACCCAGTGCGGTGCTACAAATGTCAAATATTTGGCCATACCATTATGGGATGTAATGACTACGTGTGGCAATTGTGAAGACTTGGCTCACGAGTCGGACAATTCTTGTACACTTTCTCCAAAATGTGTAAACTGTTCCGGGGATTACCTAGTGTGGAGAAGACAGTGTGAGATTGACAATGAGGAAAGGAAAATTAAAGAGTTACAAGTAGAGACACACATACCCTATGGTGAAGCTAAAGAAGCTTTCAAAGCTATGCAAGCACCAGTTTTTGCTACTTCTTTTGCATCAGCCCTTAAGACACCAATTGCTAAGTGTCATGCCTTGACACACTCAGGACACAGATTCAAATATGAGCACATGCACTTCTCGATGTACCTGTGAGGGAAATGCTCCACTTGAGACTGAAGTCGTTCGGAAGCTGTCAGCAATAGGCTCACCAACTAAGCCACATACCACTACCAAACATCAGAAGCCAACTCGGCAATCCCTGCAACCCAGGTAACCACCTCCTCTCAGCAAAGAAAAAGTTCTTCGAAAAGTAGTTCTAAGTCCAAGAAAGCAGTAGTTAAACCTTCGGATTATCGAGCTCTCTCCCTTTCTGATGGGGACTAAGCTCTTTAGGATACGGACTTCCAGTCGGAGGAACTGGATAATGTTTCCCCTGACCTCCCCAGTAAATCATTGCCTCCGAGGGAGAAAGAAAAGAACAACAATCACTAACCTATGGCTTCCACAGGGACTTCTGTGTTGCAGTGGAATTTGAATGGATATTGCTCACATTTGGCAGAATTGTAGCTATTGGTCCGGGAGAAACGTTTCTGCATCTGCTTACAAGAAACGCATCTTCAAGTCACCGAGGCACCTGCATTACAGGGCTACCACGCATATAGGAAGGATGATACTACTGGAGACAGGGCTAAAGGTGGAGGGGCTGTTTCCCTTCATGACAGATGCCACTTCTCGCCTGTCCCTCTTTCTACAACCATGCAAGCAATTTCTGTGAAAGTTCTCGCACCCTTTAATACCACAGTGTGTTCCATGTACCTACCCCCTAATGTTGCTCTGGATGCAGACACATTGGCAGAACTCTTGAGGGGGGACTTAATTGCACACAGTGTGCCGTGGGGCTCGGCTACCTCTTGCTCCAGCGGTCGGATGATCGACTCCTGCATTCTGAAAATATCTGCCTTCTGAACGCAGGTCAGATGGCTCACTTTTCCACAGCTACAGGGTCTTTTTCAGCTGTTGACATATGTTTTTGTTCTGCAGCTATTGCAGATTCATTTCAGTGGGAAGCAGCTCCCAGATTTACATTCTAGTGACCGTTTCCCAGTGTGGATCCATCTACAGAGTGGGATGGTGACCAGCAGGAGACCACTCAATTGGATGACACAGAGGGAAAATTGGTTACAGTACAGTGCAGTTGACAGGCTATTTTTGAACAAAAGAATTGCGTACAGGAGGCGGTGACCCATATCACTTGTGAGATCCAATGGTCTGCCACAGAGTCCATCCCCAAGTGTAGTAACCACCTCAGATGACAGCCTGTACCTTGGTGGAATGATGACTGTCGATTGGCAATCAGAGCCAGACAAACAGCTCTTTGGAACTTCAAACACAGTTGGACTACAGACAACCTTCATGCCTTCAGATCTGCGAGAGCATATGCGAGGCGAGTGATAAAGGAATGGAAGAGGGCTTCCTGGAGGGAATTCAGCACTTCCATTGATTGGTCCACTGCAGAAGTTTGGGAATCAAGAAGACGGTTTTCAGGCAAGGGAAGTACATGTCCCCTTACGTCTTGTCAAGTAATGGTGTCTTGGTGCACTCGCCAGAAGACATGGCTCAGGTTTTAGCTGAACACTTCTTTACTCTCACTACGTCATCCAGACAAGCTGTCACTTTTCAAGTGTTCTGTAGCACTGCAGAGATGAGGAAGCTCAATTTCATTCTTGCTTAATGAGGAAGTCTACAATACAACCTTCTGTTCATCTGAGAACTGGAATCAGCTTTGTCTGCAACCAGAGACAGTGCTCCAGGACCTAATAAGATTCATTATGCCATGGTTCATCATCTGTGCCCTGAAGCAAAAGGACAGCGCCTCTCTTGTTTGTGAGATCTGTTTGATAGACAGTACCCCATGACTTGGAAGGAGGCAATATTAATTTCATGTTAACATAATTTTCTGTCGGTTCTTGGTAGAACAACATTATAATAAATTAAAAGCATCAGTTTGCTTTTGTTCTACAATATTACTTTTATTGTGTTAACCGGTTTTCGACCTACAAGGCCATCTTCAGACATTTAATTGTAGAAAAAAAGAAAATTAGTGCTTGTCATTTATTGATATTAATTCCAATTCTGAAAACCAGGCAAGAACTGTAGCGCCCCTAATGGTTACTGGAGTAGCATGGTCAAGTGCCGCCTCGTCTGGCTGCTCGAATCGCGAGGTCACCTGAGCTGCTCCCAGTGCAGTTTCAGGTGCTACTGTTCCATCCTTAATTCTACTGGAGATTGTGATACAGGAGTCCTTCTTATGTCAAAACTATTTGGTTTGTGTGTTTTTTACCTCAAAAAGCATATGAGACTACTTTTAGGGACGACATCCTTTGCCAACTTCATGAATGGGGACTACGTGGACGCCTGCCACTTCTGATCCAAGCCTTTCTCGAGGACTGGCATTTTCGTTATTGCATTGGTGAGATCACGTCTTACTGCTATGTTCAGGAGAATGCCCCCCCCCCCCCCCCCCCCAGGGCAGTGTTATCAGTGTCACATTGTTTTCCATTGCTATCAGTGGAATTTCCTGTGCAGTCAGAAGCCTTGCCAAATGCTCTTTGTTTGTAGATGACTTTGCAATCTTCTACTCTTCCTGTGATCTTACAACTATGACGAGGCAGCTACAACTGACCATTAGGAGGCTGGAGACCTGACCCGGACAACTGGTTTTCGGTTCTCACTCGAGAAGACTATATGTGTCAATTTTAACCTGCTCAGCGAAGTTGTAACCAACCAGTGCTCACTATGGGGGACAATATTTTACGTTTTCAAGGACTGTGCACTTTTTGGGTTTATTATTTGACTTGAAATTAACTTGGCTCTCACACCTGAAAGACCTACAAAGAAAGGGCTTCCAGTCATTGAATACTTTGAAATGCCTTAGTGGAAAAACATGGGGTACTGACAGGTCCACCTTCTGCAGTTTTATAAGGCATTTATTCAATTACACTTAGATTATGGCAGGGTGGTCTACGAATTGGCCCGTCATTCCTACCTCAGGATGTTGGATGCTGTCCACCATGACGCTATTCGGATGTCGACTGGAGCCTTTCAGATCAGCCCAGTTTTGAGTCTGTGTGCAGAGGCTGGTGATATATCCTTTTGGCTTGACAGGTGCTGAAAATTTCAGCATCACCTCAGTCATTGACATTTAGTTCAGTGATCCAACCCACCTTTGAATGCCCCCCCCCCCCCCCCCCCAGGCGGCTCACGGTCCTTCCATCAATTCGTGCATGGCGAGCACGGGGCCCCGAGCTATTGCAGCCTTCCTTCCTTTCCTGGGCTGCATTTCCTTTCCCTTCCCCTCCTTTCCTGTCCTTGCTCCTTCCCCTCCACCCTCTCCTCTCCTGGTGTCCTTGTTTATGTTGGCCTCGCTATCCTTCTGGTTATGTTGGCTTTGCGATTTGGTTTTGTTGAGTAATTACCTCATCCTTTCTTTCATCCTCTGGTACTCCTATGGGGTTTGACCTCCATTACTAAATTTCTATTCCGTAGTGTGAGCCATTTGGGGAAGAGCACCTTACTTAGTGTGTCTGGTATGTGTCCTCATAGTTCCTTCCATCTTTTTCTTCATGTCGTCTAATGCTAGGATACATAGCCAGCACAGTAGCCAGCCCGTGTGGTGGAGTTGCTATGTACCCTTTTGGTTGAGCTCCCTGAAAACACAGGGATCACACTTCTGATACCTGAGCTGGGACCTCCTCATGTAAGCCGAGAAGTGTTTGCTTGTCATCCTGGAGCATTGGAAGTCCCAGCAATGGCCCCCGTGCCAGATGGCCCTTGCTGTGGCTGGGTGGTGCCTGTGCGGAGAGCCCCTGATCAGAGTGGGTGGTATCAGGGCGGACACTATGCAAATGAAACACACATGGGTCCAGAACTCTGGTCGTTCTTCTACGGCTGTCTCTTTGAATGGAACTGATTATTTTAGTGCTGCTTCTTCTCCCCCTGCGGCCTTCCCTTCCATGGCTACCACCTGGGAGGAGGGTCAGGCTTGTCGGTTAACGGCGAAATCTTTCCCCACTATCTGGTTTGCACCAGGACTGATGGGGATACCTTCACCAATACGAAACCTTTATTTTTTTGTGGAGCACATTGAGGACAAGTTTGGCGAAGTGAACTCTCTGAGCAAGATGCAGTCGGGTTCGTTGTTGATCAAAACTGCTTCAGCTGCCTAGTCTGCGGCCCTTCGTGCCTGTGACCATCTTGGCACAATTCCTATATCCATTCCCCCCCCCCCCCCCCACCAGTCTTTAAATATGGTTCAATGTGTAATTTTTCACAGCTTCAAATTGATGAGGAACTTGGGGACAATCTAGGACAGTGGGGTGTTTACTTTGTTTGGCGTTTTCAGAAGGGCCTGAAGGACAATCACATTGATACTGGTGCCTTTATCCGGGCCTTTGAAGGGGATACCCTCCCTGAGAAGGTCAAGATTATGGTTTATCGATGCGACGTGAAGCCGTACATCTTCACCTCTTCCTCCCCCTTCCTTAGCCCAGTCCCGAACCCCCTCTCCTCCCCCCACTCCCTTACGGTTTCCACACCATCCCCTCTGGGCACCGCTCCCCCTCTCCAGCCATAGAAGTGTCCCACTTCTTCAGCGTCTACCGGTCAAGGGCACCCCTCCTGGGACCCTCCTTCGCAGTACCTTCCAGGCTGAAGGTCTATTGCCACACAACGACCACAAGAACCACGGTCTGTGGGCACCCAGGTCACCCGCTATCTTTCTGTTCCAGATATTGCTGCAGTTGGCTCCCTTTTGCGGCACAGCCCTCCTCAATCTCAAACAGAAAAGAAGAAGAAACATAAGTCCTGGGACAAGGAACCTCTGGTGTCACCAGAGGTCCCATCCCCACTTTCGCAACCTGACTTTGACATGCTGTTCATGGATGTCACCTCCTCCTTGTCGGTGATGGATGCTGACTCGGCGGCATGACTGGCTTTAGCCTGTTCACCCCCCTTTTGAATAATCGTTCTGTGGTTACCCAATGGAATTGTAATGGATATTACGGTCACCTTCTGGAGTTAAAATCCCTTATTTTGTTTTACTCTGCAGCTTGTGTGGTTCTACAGGAATCTCATTTTACTGATTATCACTCGCCAGCCCTGCATGGGTTCCGTGCTTTCTGTTGAAATTGGTTCGGCCTCCTGCGGACCTCTGGTGACGTTTGTATGTTGGTTCATACGGACGTTGCTAGCACGTGGATTCCTCCCAGAACTACATTGGAAGCGGTTGCTGTTAGGATCCACCTGGTCTCTGGGGCCACAGTTTGCAATCTTTATCTCCCTCCTGACAGGACTCTTACTGCCCTTCAGCGGCTTCCTCATCCTTTCCTACTTCTCGGGAATTTTATTGCTCATATACTCTTGTGGGGCAGTGCATTTCCATCTAGTCGGAGTCTTCTCATAGACCAGTTTCTTGCAGACCACGACTTGTGCCTTCTTAATGATGATGGCTCTCCTACGAACTTCAGTGCCGGTCATGGTACCTTTTCTGCCATTGATCATTCTCTTTCGTCTCCCTCCCTCCTCCCTCTATTACACTGGTCGCCACACGACGACCTTTGTGATAGTGACCACTTCTTGTTTATTCTCTCGCTCCCTTCCTGCTCCCCAATGGACAGATTACCTGTTTGGTCTTTCCAATGCGCTGATTGGCCTCTGTATACTGCACAGGTCGTTTTTTCCCCCTCTTTGTCAGGTTGTACTGATGACGTCCTACGTGACGTGTCTGATGCGATTGTTCGTGCTGCTAGCCTTGCTATCCCATGCTCATCTGGACCATTTCACCCCCGGCAAGTCCCGTGGTGGAGTACGGCCACTGCCATCCGTGATCACCGTCGAGCTTTGCAACACCTTAAGAGGTACCCATCTGCTGCCAATCTTATTACCTTTAAATGCCTCTGCGCCAAAGCCCGTTACTTAACCAAATGGAGCAAATGGTGTGTTGGGAATGCTTTGTTTCTTCCCTATGTGGTAGGTATGGGCTACACTTCACTCTCTCAAAGGTTGCCATCTGCAGTCTACCCTCCTGGGCCTTGCCCTCCCGGATAGCCTTTGCATGGACCCGTTTATTCTCGCGGAAGATTAGCAACAGGATCAGCATCAACCTCCTATCCGACTGCTTTCCTTCACCAGAAACAGTGGGCTGAGGCTTCTGCCTTATGTTTTACCCCTTGTCTGTCAGAATCTTACAACGAACCTTTTGCTGAATGGGAACTTCTTTCTGCACTTCTCATGATACGGCCCCTGGGCCAGACTCCATTCATAACCAACTGCTTCAACATCTCAGTGCTCCACAACAACATCATTTTCTCCGGGTGCTTAACTGTATTTGGCTCCAGAGTGACTTCCCATCTCAGTCGAAGGATAGCATCGTTGTTCCTGTCCTTAAGCCTGGTAAGAACCCCCTGTTTGTCGAAATCTATTGGCCAATTAGCCCGACAAATGTTTGCAAGTTACTTGAGTGGATGGTAGCCCGTCGGCTCAATTGGGTCCTCGAATCTTGGGATCTATTGTCCCCTTACCAGTGTGGCTTCCGAGAAGGACAGTCACCGATCGATCATGTACTTCGCTTGGAATCTGCAGTTCGGCAGGCTTTTTCCCAGTGCCGCCATTTGGTTGCAGTATTTTTTTGACCTTCGCAAGGCCTATGACATGGCTTGGTGCTATCATATCTTACTTACACATCATGAGTGGGGTCTACGGGGCCCACTCCCGATTTTTATCCGCCAGTTCCTGTTCCATTGGATGTTCAGGGTTCGAGTTGGTACTGTTTTTAGTTCTCCACGGACCCAGGAGAATGGCATCCCACAGGGTTCTGTATTGAGTGTTCTTTTCCTCATTTCTATAGACTGCTTGTGGCCTCCATCAGTCCTTTGGTCACCCCTGCCCTGTATGTGGATGTTTTCTGCATTTGGGTTAGTTCCTCTTCGATGGCCTCTGCAGAGCGGCAGCTCCAGGATGCTATAAGGCGTGCCTCTGCATGGACCCTCTCACACGGGTTTCAGTTGTCTCCTTTAAAATAACGGGTGGTCCACTTCTGTTGCCGTACTATGGTCCAACCCGATCCAGAGCTCTACCTCGATGCACAACGATTACCTCTGGTCCCACAGTTTAGTTTCCTGAGTCTTCTTTTCAACAACAAGCTTGCTTGGCTGCCTCATTTCAGACTTCTGAAGATAGGATGTCAATGTCCTCCGCTTCCTTGCCCACACCTCTTGGGGAGCAGATCACTGCACTCTTCTCCACCTTTACCGGGCTTTAGTGCTTTCTCACTTGACTATGGTTGTCAGGTTTATGACTCAGCTGCTCCTTCCACACTGTGCCTCCTGGATCCAGTCCACCATCGTGGTATGTTTGGCCACTGGTGCCTTTCCTACTAGTCCTGTTGATAGTCTCCTGGTTGAAGCTGGGATCCCCCTCCCCTTTCTGTTCAGCAGTCCCAGCTTCTGGTTCCTTATGTAATCGCTGTCCATTCCTCTCCCCCTCATCCTTCCTATTTTATCCTGTTCCCAGACCAAGGACATTGCCACCTGATTTCCACCCTCGGGCGGGATACCGGTTGGGCTCCGCCTTGCGTCTCTTCGCCATGATTTTCAGCTTCCATCTTTGTCCTGTCTCCCACGTTCTAAACCCCCCCACCCACCCCACCCCACCCCACCCCACTCCCGGTTAGTTCCTCGGCCCCGGATTCGAATGGATCTCCACTGAGGTCTGAAAGATTTCGTTCCCCCGATGGCAGTTCTGTTTTTTTTTTCCGCCGAATTTTATGGGAGTTTCGGGATGCTGTTGTTTTTTACACCAGTGGCTCTAAATCTGCTGATCATGTGGGATACGTCCTCTGTTGGCATGGAAAATCATCTCCTGCCAGCTGCATGTGGGATGTTTACTGCAAAATTGATTGCCATTTCCCAGGCCCTTACCTTTATTAAACACTCACAACTCAACTGCGTTTTGTTATGTACATACTTAATGAGTGGCCTTTAGGCTATTGACCGGTGTTTTTCACGTCATCCCTCAGTCTCGGCCATCCATGACCGTCTCGCTGATCTTCACCGTGCCGTCCCTAGCCATGTGGGTATCCCTGATAATGAGCTTGCTGATCATTTGGCTGGGGGAGCGGTCACTTACCCCCCTTTTCTGTAACCCCTCCTGCAGCGGATTTACAGCTTCATATCAAATCCCATTTCGCACAATCATGGGCCAACTCTTGAGAGGCTACCTCCCTGTGTAATAAACTTCGTGCGCTTAAGGTGACACCTGTCCCGTGGCGTTCTTCCTTCCACCTCTCCCGAAAGGACTCTACCACCCTGTGTCGCCTCCGCATTGGCAATACCAGGTTGACCCATTGTTTCCTTTTGTGTAATGAGCCAACCCTACTTTATGGTTGTGGAGCCCTTTCAATAGCCCGCATTTTGGTGGAATGCCCACTTCTTTTGGCTCTGCGTACTAAGTACAGACTTCCCCGCACTTTACCTTTAATATTGGCAGACGATTCTGGTATGGTTGAACTGGTTCTCAGTTTCCTCCATGAAAGTGGTTTTTATTTTCAGTTCTAAGGTTTTTCATCTCCCTCTGTAGTAGGGGCATGATGGAGAGGTTTGGGGTGTCTCCCACTGTAAGCTGTGTTTGGAGACTCCTGACTCCCCTCCCTGGCTGAGATCCTCTTTTCTCTCTCTTTTACTCTGTTTTTATCGCTTTTTAGATTTGGTTAGTCTCCTTTTACAATACCCACTTTTACATTCTAGCAGTTGAACGCTTTTAAATAGCAGATGGTCTTGCCTGTACTGCATCAGAGTTGGGATATTTCCTGCCTCTAGCATAGCCTTGGGGTTGCCCACTTGCTGTCTTCCCTCCTTTTGTTTTCACCATTGACAACACGACTGCACTTTTATGTTTTCTTTTAGCCTTTTACCTTTTATCGTTATGACATCTTCCGGGATGTAAATCCATCCGAATGGACCACCTTTGAAACTAGGGACTGATGACCTTGCTGTTTGGTCCCTTCAACCCCAGTCAACCAACCATCCACCTTTGAATGGCTATTCAGGAATCTGTCCCATGTGACCAAGCCATGTGGTATACATGCTACAGACTGTCTCAAGGATCTGGATCTCTCAGGCATCAAAATATACAGCCAGGGATGGAACGCATTGCCACCTTAGCGTCTTCAGAGGCCCAAAGTGATTTTAAGCTTGACACAGTACAAGAAAACGTGTACTCCAGATTTTGTTTTTACAATTTTGTTTTCATCCATTTTAAATATGTACTACAGTTATATTGTTGATATAGGTGGATCCCAGCAGGAGAATGCTCTCAGTTCTGCTGTTTTCCCTGATAGTGTTATTAAAGTGTGTCTCCCAGAATAATTTACAAATTATGATGCGGAATTATGTGGCATTCTGATGACACTGGGAGGGTTCACAGACATCATCGTACAAGGTTTCTTGCCTGTTCCGACTCTCTTAGTGCACTGCAAGTACTTCACCAAATGTATCCAGTAGACCTGCTGATTCAGTTCATCCATGGCTTCTTACAGTGGCTCCAACATAGTGGCAAGGAGGTGATCGTTTGTTGGGTACCTGGCCACATTGGGATACAGGCAAAGACATAGCTGACAAAGCCACCAAGGAAGCATGTTGGAATCATGCTGTCCATCAATGTCCTCCCATCCCACTGCACGCCATCATCTCATTTTCTGACACGCGCATGATGTGTCAATGGGAGACTGAATGATTGCAGGTGGCAGACAGCAAACTGTGGTCGCTCAAATTGAAATCGACTACAGTTGCTTGGTGGATGTCATGTCAGCCTTGCTGCTGGAAAGAGGTTCTGCTTACCAGACTATGCATTGGTCATAGCCCTTTAAGACATGGCTTCCTCCTCCTGTAGGAGGATCCACCACTCTGTGAAGTTCGTGGCATGCCGCTTTCAGTCCAGCATACTGTGGCTGTGTGTGTTGTATATACTGATGTTAGAACAGCCCTCAGTCTCGCCGGAGATCTGCCTACCATCCTCGAGGATACCGATTCTAGTGTTACAATGGTGGTGAAATTTTGTGAACTGTCAGGCCCCATCCCTAAATTGGTGGGAAAGGGCAGCAGACTTTAATACATTATAAACTGCTCTTCATCTGAGGACAGCCTTCGTCCCCATCCATGAGATTTCCATGCTGACTTTTTGTCAGGGCGCTGATGACCATGATGTCGAGTGCCATCCTCAATCCAAATAATAATAATAATAAACCCCGTGGAAGCCCGGGAAAAGAATAGGCCTCCGGTATGTTCTGCCAGTCGTAAAAGGCGACGAAAAGAACAAACCACTAATAGGGCTAACCCCCCTTTTAGTATGATTAGTTGGTTCAGGACAGAACTAAAGAAGCCTCGGACAAGCGCCGTCATGGTCGGGGACGACACTTGAACCCTATGCCCGCCCACAATGGTAACGACACTGCTAGCCAACTCGAAAATGATTTAAATCCAAATAGAGGTGTTTTGCGGGATATGCTTCCTGCAACCACCCTAGAAGGAAAACAAAGACAGAGGATGAGATGGTCAGATGAAGTTAACCGACACCTCATGTTCTGTTATTACCAAGCAACAAACCTAGGAACCAACACAACTGGATACAGATCACAAGTATACACAACATTTATTACCAGATACCCAGAATTAAAATTTTTAACAGAACGACGACTAGCTGATCAGATCCATGTAATAATCAAAAATAACAGGATACCCCAGTCAGAATTAGAAAACATCAAACAAGTACAACAAATACTGGAACAAAATAATGTGCAATCAGAAGAAGAAGAAAATACAGTACTGGACTCAAACATCCCAGAGCAAACAAACAAACAACAACACGCATCAATTAAACAATCAGAGGAAAACGAAATCTTAAGACAGCCACCAGAACAAGCACAAAAAAAAAAAAAAACATGAAGTGACACACATGTTAGATATAGAAGAAAAATTTCAGCTGACATATACAGAATACAAAGACAAATACAGACATTAGACCGTTCTCGCATAGACCGCCAAATAACCCACAAGTCGATACAACAATAAAAACTATCAACACAATCATACACAACAAAATAAATGAAAACAACTATGGAAGAGTTAAAACTACTGGTTTATATAGGAGCACTCGCTACACTAAATATACACACTAGGCAGAGATCGTAACCAACCAACACACAGAAGAAACCCACAAAACCAGCATGGCAACACAGGCTACAGATCAGAATAGAAAAACTGAGAAAAGACATTGGACAGCAAACACAATTTATAAGAAATGAAATGTCAGGAAAAAAAACGAAAAAGGTTAGGTAAAATCTCACAACAAGAAGCGATAGAGCAATTAGATGAAAAGAAGCAGAAATTACAAGCATTGGCCAAACGACTTAGATACAAAAAAAGTGAAAATAGAAGGAAACAAAACCAAACATTCAACACAAACCAAAAGAAATTTTACCAGACAATAAATAACACACACATAGAGAGACAGTATTGTGATTCCTGTCTGCCAAGGATCCATCACTCCTTGATAGTTACTGACCATTCAGCGTGATTAATGTCCCCTGCAAGTTACTAGAATGAATGGTAGCTCAACAGCTCAGTTGGGTCCTAGAATCTCACGACCTTTTATCTCCTTAGCAGTGCGGCTTTCGGGAGGAATGATCTCCAATCAATCATCTGCTGCGATTGAAAGTTGCAGTTTGGCGTGCCTTTTCTCAGTGCCACCATCTTGTCACAGTTTCTTTTGATCTTCGTGAGCCCTGTGACACAGCTTGGTGCCATCACATCCTCCCCATGCTCTGTGAGCGGAGTCTTCAGGCCTGCCTCCCAAGTTTGCTTTGCTACTTCCTGTCCTTGTACAGTGGTACATCCTGATCCGGGATGTACCATTGACACTTGGTGCCTGATCGTGGTCCCTCAGTTCCATTTCTTGGGTCTTCTTTTTGACAACAAGGTTGCTTGGTTGCCCCATATCAATCATCTGAAGGTTGGCTGTTAGCATAAACTCAATGTTCTTCGCTCCCTTGCCCGCAACTCTTGGGGCATCGATTGTTTGACCCTTCTCTGCGCTTACTAGCCATAAGTTCTGTCTTCTCTGGACTATGGTTTTCGAGTTTATGGATCAGTTGCCCCTTCCTAACTGCTCCTCTTGGAACTGGTTCACCATTGTGTTATCCGTTTAGTCACAGGCCTTCTGATTGATACTGGGATCCCTCGCCTTTCGATTTGGTAGTCCTAGCTCCTCGCTTCCTGTGCCGTCACTGTCCACTCCTCCCCATATTCTATTCTTTTTGCAGTTTTGGGCCATCGCCCATCCACTACCAGTTGTGCTCTGCCTCGCTTTTCTTCATAGTGACTTCTATCTCCCCTCTCGTTGCCCTCTTCACCGTATTATCTCCAGACAGCACCCCACCCACCTCCCCCCTCTCATGGACTGGTTTCAGGATTCCGTTGCTTATCACACCGATGGCTCTAAATCCACCGATCATGGGGGAGTGGGGAAAATGCCTTCACATCTTTTGTTGGTGTAGAAGACTATCTCTTGCCTAGCACATGTGGTGTATTTAGTGTGAAATTGATGGCCATCTATCAGGCCCTTTGTTTCATTAAACAATTCTTAATCACCAGTGTTTTGTTATGTATGGACTGAATGAGTGGCCTTCAGGCTATCGCTCAGTTTTGCCCGCCACCCCTTGGTATCTGCCATCCACAACCTTCTTACTGATCTTGGTGATGCTGCTTGTACGGTTGATTTCCTTTGGGTTACTAGTCATGTAGGTATCCCACGTAATGACATTGTGCTCATCTGACAGAGGGGGCAGTCACCTATTCCCCATTTCTGTGACTTCTCCAGGGGTGGTTATGTGGCTCTACATCAAATCTCTCTTTGCTGAGCCATGTGTCAACTCTTGGGAGGCTACTCCCCTGTCTAATAAACTTTGTGCCTTCAAGGAGACTCCCACCACATGGTGTTCTTCCTTTTGCCTCTGCCAATGGGAATCTACCGTCCTCTGCTGTCTTCATATTGGCCATACTAGGTTGACCCCTTTGTTTTTTACTCCATGATGAACCTCTACTCCCCTCCCCACCCCCCTCCTCCCCCCTCGTGTGGGGCTCCCCTCACAATGACCAATATTTTGCTGGACTGTCCCTGCCTTTGGCCTTTTGCACCAAATATGCCTTCCCACCTTCCTTGTCTTGGGTGTTAGTGGATGGCCCTCGCATGGTTACACCTGTCCTCAGTTTTCTTTGCGAAAGTGGTTTGTACTCTCAGGTATAAGCCTTTGAATTTTCCTCTGGAATTTGAGTCCCTCATTAGCGTAGGTGTTGGTTATGTAGGCCTTGATGTTGTCTCCACACCGGCCAGTTCCCCTGCCTTTTCCCTACCAGTTTGTCTGGTGTGTTGTGCTGTTTCATTGCTCCTTTTCTTGTGCCTTCTTCCCCTGGTTTGGTCCCTGTTGTATTGTGATAAGGGTATGGTATGGTGTGGGTAACAGGACAGTTCGGTGGCGTTTCTGGGGCACCACTGCTCTCCCGTTTCCACCCAGACCCTCCTGTTCATTCCTCTTTCTTCTGCGCTGACATCCCTTTCCCCTCTTTGTTTGCATGTTACCCCTTCCCCTTGGCTGGACTGCACAGTTTGTTTTGTTCTACCCTTGATTTTTGGCATCCTAGAGCATGGGACCAATGACCTTGCTATTTGGTCCCCTCCCCCAAATAAATAAATCAAAAAACGAATGTTTGTCTTTCCCAGAACACTTTTGTGTTTTCTTCTTTCGTCGATTAGTCGAAGTATGTCTTCAGTTGCCCAAGGTTTCTTTGCAGTTAACTTCCTTGTACCTATGCTTGTCTGTTCAACTTCTGAGTCATTCCATGTCAAACAACACACTTTCAATAAAAATTTTACCTCACCTGCTTAGATTTTGCTGAAAGTTGGTATACTTATAGTGGGTGCTGAAACTAAGAAAAATACCAAATTTCATTTTTTACCTCAAACCATTCCTGAAATATGGTCACATAAACTTTTCAAAAATTGACCAAAAATGTGTGAATGGACTTTTTTTAAATTGCCCTAGGAGCTGCCCTAATTGAGCTAGAGAACTGGGAAAGGTGTCATTTTGCAGCATTTTTCATGCTCTTTCCAGTGATGGACAAAAACACAGCTTCTAATTAATAACCTTTTTCAAAATGGTAGTTAATATTTTGATTTAATTTTAATTTTTTTACATAAAGTACACAATTAAAAATTTTCAAAATATTTCCATAACTACTTCATACTGCTGTAAATCACATGGCAAAATATAAATGTGGGATGATGATGGGTTCATTGTTAAAAAAAATTATTCCGGACTCTTGTTTTTCAGTAACGGCCCTAGTTTGACCAAACTGACCTTTAAGGTAGTACGTCATTAGAGGACCGTATACATAGGGCTTGATGTCTACAATAATTCAGAGACTGGAGCCATTGTTGAGATGATGTAGTCTGCATTGTTACCTTCTAAGGCTTTGTGTGCCTACAGAATTATTGTGCACTGTGGTTTTAGTGCAAATCAATTGTTACCTCTGTGTTGACCAGTCTGTATCTATTATATTTAATAGTTCATTTTCAAGTAAATCTATACATTGAAGCACAGTTTATAAGTGGTTTTTGTATAAATATGGAACCAAGTAAAAAGTGCAGTGCTGTAAGAGTGCAGTGTTGTAATCCATTGAAGAAGTCAAATCATTTTATTAGAGACAGAAAAAAACTGAGAAATGGCACAACTATAGATGCCCAAATTATTTCCTCGAATACCAAGTGGTGCCAAGATTTGTGATAAATGTAGGAAAGATGTAACCAAAATGAAAAATACACCAGAGCCCATCAGTGATGAAAGTGTTGTAGAAGAATCTTCTGGATCAGAGATAATCATACGAGTTCAACACCCTGACTTCACTCCAACTTCAGTAGCTGTTGAAACATTTAACACAACACTTCAAGAAGTAGGTGAGTCCCCAATTGACAAGAGAAAACTATCATCTAGGCATCACGCCAAATCAGAAGTGAAGAAAATCTCATCAATGACACGTAAACTTTTTGTTGCTCCTGAAACTTCTTCGTCAGATACTGATACTGATGAATCCGTTCTTGAAAATCTTAAAAGAAACTTTAAAAATTCTATAAGTAGAGCAAAAAAACTAATGATTCTTACAAGTTTACCTGAAAAGTGTAGTGTCAGGAAAATAATGAGGGAATTTAATGCTCCTAATTACATTGTTCGGCAGTCCAAAAAAATTTTGAAAGAGAAAGGATTCATGGAAGGTCCAAACCCAAAACCGGGGAAGTGTTTACCAACAGAAACTGTCAAAACTGTACATTCATTTTATGAAAATGATGAAGTTAGCAGGGCAATGCCAGGTATTAAAGATTGTGTGACAATTACAGAAACAAGTGGAAATAAAACAAAAATATCAAAAAGACTTATTTTGTTTAACCTTAAAGAAGCTTACAAGCATTTTAAAGACAAATTTCCTAACATAAAAATAGGTTTCTCTAAATTTGCTGAGTTGAGACCAAAACATTGTGTATTAGCTGGCCGGAGTGGCACACACACTGTCTGCGTGTGCACAACTCACCAAAACATAAAATTAATGATAGAAAATGCCAAACTAAATACAGTAACAAACAGCAGCTTAAACAATTATAAGCAGTGCATTGCAAAAATGCTTTGCAACCCATCATCAGTTGATTGCAACATGGGAAACTGTGAATACTGCCCAGGAGAAACTGTCATACGTAAAATTTTAAGACTCTTTTTCATGAAAACTTAATTGAACAAGTTCAGTTCCGACAGTGGATGTCAGTTGACCGATGTAATCTGGAAATTGTTCAGAAAACTTCTGAAGAATTAATAGATTCATTTTGTAGTAAGATGTCGACTTTGATTCGGCATGACTTTATTGCCAAGCAACAATGAACATTCCTTAACTCAACAAGAGAAAACCTTATGGAATCTGAATTTGTTGTCATATGTGATTTTTCAGAAAATTATAGTTTAGTTCTACAGGATGAAGCTCAGAGTTTCCACTGGACAAGACAACAGATTACCATTCATCCTTTTGTTATATATTACAAACAGGAAGACAAAATTGAGCATATGAGCTTTGTCATTGTTTCTGATTGCCTGGAGCACAATACAACTGCGGTTTACACCTTTCAAAAGAAGCTAATTCCATATTTAACAAATAAATTTCAAAAGATTCCAAAAAAGATATACTACTATTCTGACAGTTCAGCTGCTCAGTATAAAAATAAGAAAAACTTCCTGAACCCTTGCCTTCATGAGGAAGAATTCAACGTAAAAGCTGAGTGGCACTTTTCAGCCACAGCACAATTGGAAAGGGCCTTGTGATGGAGTAGGGTGTTCAGTAAAGAGACTGGCAGCTCATGCAAGTTTGCAAAGGCCATACCAAAATCAGATCCAAACCGCATGAGATCTATTTGAGTGGGCAGTAGATAATATCACAAATGTTGATTTTGCATATTCCACTCAAGAAGACTACGCTTCTTCAGAAATATTCTTAAAAAGCCGACTTGAAGAGGCATTGACAATCAAAGGAACACAGCGATTTCATGCTTTCATTCCCAACACTACATCAAAATTAATAGTCAAATACTTCTCAGGTGATATGCAGAATTGGGAGAGGGAAGTAACTACATCACCAGACAAACTGAAGTTACAAGATGTATCAGGCTATGTCACCACTGTATATGGCAGAAACTGGTGGCTTGGGTACATTTTAGAAAAAAACGAAGAACTTGATGAAGTGAAAATAACTTTTTTTCATCCATGTGGACCAGCTAAGTCATTCTCTTATCCTGCACATGCAGATGTCCTGTGGGTGTCAGTTGTGGATGTTCTCACAAAAGTGAATCCATTTACTCCGACAGGGAGAACATACATTCTTAATGAAAGTGATGTAAACCAAATCCAGTCAGCTTTATTAAAATGTAATATATGAAGTTCGAAGACAATTTATTGGGAAACTGCTTACAACTCAAAAATTAATTTTTGTCTCAGGTTAGTGTTAATGTATATTTTATAGAAAGTTGTTTCAAAATTATTATTAGTACCTGTTGTGTTAAATTTAGCTATGTACAGATACCTGTTACTCAAAAACAAGCATTACGTATTTAATTTGTTTAATAGTTCTATTTCAAACATTGTGGATCAGAACTAGTATGTAAATACTTGTACGTATTCATACTTTATTTCAGTTTGTAGTTAAATGCTCAATTTCTTGTTTTTGTTACATCAGTTGATATACTGTTAGTGAAGTTGTGTGCAATTAAAATAAGCAATCAACTTAATTATAAAATATGCTGATTAGTTTTGGTTTAATAAGGTGATGTTTTGATATTTCTAATACTTTTTTTACTTACCTTTCAGTATATTTTAAAGAAATTCCTGTTTGTTAAAGGCCAATTTGGTCAAACTATAGTCTGGGAGACGAGTCTTTGGTATTGACAGCTCGGTAGCGTCTTTCCGTTGCCTAGCGACTGCAGGCAGGCAGCCAATGACGGCCTGACTTTGAGCGGGTAGCAAGGGCCACGTTGCCGCTCTGAAACCCGGTCGCGCGCGCTTATGAAGCTTACCAGTGTCTCGCGTGCAGGCGGTGTGGTCGTTCGTCGTTTGTCTGAAGTTGAATTCGCAGTTTATTTCGTTTTTGTTGTTTTTAGTGTTTCTTTGTTTATGTTTCGTTGTAAACAATGTCTAGTGTGGCGGGTAGTACCAGCCCAACACAAGAAGTGAAACGGAGGAAGAAAAGTGTGCTACACACCCAGGCCCGTGAATTCGTGTGCTCTGTGAGGGATTACTTTGAGAAAGAAAAGGACAAAGGTGGGCCCTTAATTCCTGTTGTTCAGGTTGTGAAGAGAACTGCAGCAGCATTGAAAATAAGTAAGAACACTGTTGTAAAGATAGGGAAAGAACAGTATAATGTAGATTGTGACGAGAGTGGCACAACAAAGCTGCACACACCAGGAAAGAAGCGACCGAGAAATAAGCAGGTGACAGCTTTGGACGATTTTCAGAAAGACACTATTCGTCGTCATATATACAGCTATTATAAGAGAAGGGAACATCCCACTCTATCTAAATTACAGGTGTCGCTTCAGAAAGACTATCTTTTTAAAGGGAGCAAATTTTCATTGCGTACAGTGTTGACAGACATAGGCTTCAGCTATTCACTGTTTAACGGACGCAAAATATTAATGGAAAGGACAGATGTAGTTGCATGGTGGTGCAGATTTCTGCGCAGGATCATGGGTGTGGAATTCGAAAGTATAGTGTGGTTAGATGAAACTGGGGTCAATGCCAGCCATTCTTTACGTAGAGGCTGGAATGATGGAACGCCCGAGGGGACAATGGCAGTGCCTGTTGGCAAAGGAGGGCGTATTATTGGCTTACATGCAGGAACATCGAAAGGTTTTGTGCCAAACTGCTTGAAAATGTTTCGGTCAAAAAAGACGGGAGATTACCATGAAGAAAACAGTGTAGTATGTCAAGAATGGTTCGAGACATCGCTTATGACGAATCTGACAAGTCCATCAGTGATTGTTATGGACAATGAGCCTTATCATTCCGTTGTTCACGATAAGGCACCAACCTTGGCAACAAAAAAAGACGATATCATACAGTGGTTGAAACGGCGAAAAGTAGATTTCAGAGAAGATTTAAGGAAGGCGGAACTGCTTGAAATTGTGGCACAAAAGAAACCCCAATTGCCAACATATGTAATTGACGAGATTGCTAAAAGGCACGGGCGTGAAATCGTTCGGCTTCCTCCATACCACTGTCACTTCAATGCAATTGAAGGAGTGTGGGCGCAGATAAAAAATTACATTGCTGCAAACAATAAAAAATTCACGATCTCTGAAGTGGAAACTCTTCTTCCAGCAGCTATCAATAAAGTGAAAAGCGAGACGTGGGCTAAAATTGTAAACAGCACTGCAAGTGCCATCAGAGAGGTGGCCAAAACCGAAGGGGTTGTGGAAGAATGCATCGAAAATTTAATTATACATCTGGGAGAGAGCAGTGATAGTTCGAGTAGTGCTGAGGAAGACAATGTCAAATCAGATTCTGACAGTGATGTGAGTGGTGTTTTTCCATTACAGTAACTACAACGTATTCAGGAATGTAAGGAGGGAGTTTGCTATCGATCTACAACCAGATCATCATATTGTGAGTACTTTCTTCCGATTATAACTCTTAATACACTGACCAATTATTCTGTAGCGTGTAGTAGAACAAATTAATAATGCTAATAACTTAACAATGGAAACCAAAACTGCTAATGTTCAACAACTTGCGAAAATAGTTTTCATTTCAGTTGTGAAGTTTAACAAATAACTTTATTATTTTTCAGCATCTTAGATACTTGTACTAAATAGCTCTTATCAGTTTTCGAGTTAATATATTTCAAGCATCAACTTTAAATAAATTCACGTGTACCAATACGACTTGTATTTTGTCTCGCTTTTATTTCTGATGCTAGAGAATGCGTGTAGCAGACAGGGCGCCGCGTGCTGTGAGCCACGTTCGGCAACAGCGCCGTCTGCCCGCCGGAACTGTCAGTACCAATCACTCGTCTCACGGACTATAGGGCCGTTAGTGAAAAACTAGAGTCCGGAATAATTTTTTTTAACAGTGAACCCATCATCATCCCAGATCTATATTTTGCCATGTGATTTACAATAGTATGAAGTAGTTATGGAAATATTTTGAAAATTTTCAATTATGTACTTTTTGTAAAAAAAAAGTAAAATTAAATGAAAATATTAATTAGTATTTTGAAAAAGGTTATTAATTAGAAGCTATGTTTTGTTGTATATCCCTGGAAAGAGCATGCAAAATGCTACCTTTCCCAGTTCTCTAGCTCAATTAGGGCAGCTCCTAGGACAATTTAAAAAAAGTCCGTTCACACATTTTTGGCTGGTTTTTGAAAAGTTTACATAGCCATATTTCAGGAATGGTTTGAGATAAAAAATTGAAATTTGGTAATTTTTCTTAGTCTCAGTGTCCACTATAAGTATACCAACTTTCAGCAAAATCTAAGCGGGTGAGGTAAAATAGGTGTGTTGATTTGGCATGGAATGACTCTTCTGTGACTGCCCTTTGTAGAGATGCCCATGCCCATGCCCATTCCTCTTCAACTGAACTGCTTACTATAGTATTCATTATTAAAGTGTCTACAGGCTTAGAGAACTTCAAATGCACCTTATTATTTTTTAGTACATTAGTCTCTACTTCTTTAGGCATTAATTTTCCTGACACTTCTCTTAGGTTTCAGTTTACTTCTGATCATTACTAAATTGTTACCAGAGTGTCTTACAAACCAATATCTTATTTCAGAATCTGTCTCTGACCATAGTGTAAAGCAGCTGGAATCTTCCTGTGTCCCTGGCCCTTTCCTAGGTATACGTCCTCCATTTGTGATTTTTGAACATATATTCACTATTAGTAGCCGGAATTAGTATTTCTTCCATCATGCCTTCTGCAGACCCCATGTTCTCCTACATCTTCTTTTTCTTCCCCTGCTACTGGATTCCAGTAATCCATAATTATTAGATTTTCATCTCCCGTTACATACTGAATTATCTGTTCAATGCCCACATACGCTTCCTCTACCTCTTCATCTTCTGCTTGTGGCATCGGCATGTATGCATCAACTATTGTTGTTGGTATTGTTTTAGTGCCGATTCTACAAAGAACAACCCTACTGCTCAACTTTTCACATCGAATTTCTCTTTACCCTACCTTCCTATTTTTAAAGAATCCTACTCCGATTGCAGCATTTTATGCTGATGTTGTTATTACCCTGTATTCTTGTGACTAGAAATCCTTATCTCCTTCCATTTAACTGTGTTTTCCCCACTATATTTAGACTAAACCTTAGTATTTCCGTTTTCAGATTTTCTAGCCTCCCTACCATTTTCCCCACACACTCATAGAATGTACAAACCCAAAGCAAGGGTGTTGTTGTTGTTGTTGTTGTTGTTGTTGTTGTGGTCTTCAGTCCTGAGACTGGTTTGATGCAGCTCTCCATGCTACTCTATCCTGTGCAAGTTTCTTCATCTCCCAGTACCTACTGCAACCTACATCCTTCTGAATCTGCTTAGTGTATTGATCTCTTGGTCTCCCTCTACGATTTTTACCCTCCACGCTGCCCTCCAATACTAAAATGGTGATCCCTTGATGCCTCAGAACATGTCCTACCAACCGATCCCTTCTTCTAGTCAAGTTGTGCCCCAAGCTCCTCTTCTCCCCAATTCTATTCAATACCTCCTCATTAGTTATGTGATCTACCCATCTAATCTTCAGCATTCTTCTGTAGCACCACATTTCGAAAGCATCTATTCTCTTCTTGTCCAAACTGTTTATCGTCCACGTTTCACTTCCATACATGGCTACACTCCATCCAAATACTTTCAGAAACGACTTCCTGACACTTAAATCAATACTGGATGTTAACAAATTTCTCTTCTTCAGAAACACTTTCCTTGTCATTGCCAGTCTACATTTTATATGCTCTCTACTTCGACCATCATCAGTTATTTTGCCCTCCAAACAGCAAAACTCCTTTACTGCTTTAAGTGTCTCATTTCCTAATCTAATTCCCTCAGCATCACCCGACTTATTTCAACTACATTCCATTATCTTCGTTTTGCTTTTGTTGATGTTCATCTTATACCCTCCTTTCAAGACACTGTCCATTCCGTTCAACTGCTCTTCCAAGTCCTTTGCTGTCTCTGACAGAATTACAATGTCATCGGCGAACCTCAAAGTTTTCATTTCTTCTCCATGGATTTTAATACCTACTCCGAATTTTTCTTTTGTTTTCTTTACTGCTTGTTCAATATACAGATAGAATAACATCGGGGAGAGGCTACAACCCTGTCTCACTCCCTTCCCAACCACTGCTTCCCTTTCATGTCCCTCGACTCTTATAACTGCCATCTGGTTTCTGTACAAATTGTAAATAGCCTTTCGCTACCTGTATTTTACCCCTGCCACCTTTAGAATTTGAAAGAGAGTATTCCAGTCAACATTGTCAAAAGCTTTCTCTAAGTCTACAAATGCTAGAAACGTAGGTTTGCCTTTCCTTAATCTTTCTTCTAAGATAAGTCGTAGGGTCAGTATTGCCTCACGTGTTCAAACATTTCTACGGAATCCAAACTGATCTTCCCCAAGGTCGGCTTCTACCAGTTTTTCATTCGTCTGTAAAGAATTCACATTAGTATTTTGCAGATGTGACTTATTAAACTGATAGTTCGGTAATTTTCACATCTGTCAACACCTGCTTTCTTTGGGATTGGAATTATTATATTCTTCTTGAAGTCTGAGTGTATTTCGCCTGTCTCGTACATCTTGCTCACCAGATGGTAGAGTTTTGTCAGGACTGGCTCTCCCAAGGCCGTCAGTAGTTCTAATGGAATGTTGTCTACTCCCGGGGCCTTGTTTCGACTCGGATCTTTCAATGCTCTGTCAAACTCTTCACGCGGTATCATATCTCCCATTTCATCTACATCCTCTTCCATTTCCATAATATTGTCCTCAAGAACATCGCCCCTGTATAGACCCTCTATATACTCCTTCCACCTTTTTGCTTTCCCTTCTTTGCTTAGAACTGGGTTTCCATCTGAGCTCTTGATATTCATGCAAGTGGTTCTCTTTTCTCCAAAGGTCTCTTTAATTTTCCTGTAAGCAGTATCTATCTTACCCCTCATGAGATAAGCCTCTACATCCTTACATTTGTCCTCTAGCCATCCCTGCTTAGCCATTTTGCACTTCCTGTCGATCTCATTTTTTAGACGTTTGTATTGCTTTTTGCCTGCTTCACTTGCTGCATTTTTGTATTTTCTCCTTTCATCAATTAAATTCAATATTTCTTCTGTTACCCAAGGGTTGTTACTAACCCTCATCTTTTTACCTACTTGATCCTCTGCTGCCTTCAGTATTTCATTCCTCAAAGCTACCCATTCTTCTTCTACTGTATTTCTTTCCCCCATTCCTGTCAATTGTTCCCTTATGCTCTCCCTGAAACTCTCTACAGCCTCTGGTTCTTTCAGTTTATCCAGATCCCATCTCCTTAAATTCCCACCTTTTTGCAGTTTCTTCAGTTTTAATCTACAGTTCATAACCAGTAGATTGTGGTCATAGTCCACATCTGCCCCTGGAAATGTCTTAAAATTTAAAATCTCATTCGTAAATCACTGTCTTACCATTATGTAATCTATCTGAAACCTTTTAGTATCTCCAGGGTTCTTCCATGTATACAGCCTTCTTTCATGATTCTTGAACCAAGTGTTAGCTATGATCAAGTTATGCTCTGTGCATAACTCTACCAGGCGGCTTCCTCTTTCATTTCTTAGCTCCAATCCATATTCACCTACTACGTTTTCTTCTCTTCCTTTTCCTACTATCGAATTCCAGTCACCCATGACTATTAAATTTTCATCTCCCTTCACTACCTGAATAATTTCTTTTATCTCATCATACATTCCATCAATTTCTTCATCATCTGCAGAGCTAGTTGGCATATAAACTTGTACTACTGTAGTAGGCGTGGGCTTCCTGTCTATCTTGGCCACAATAATGCGTTCAGGAAGTCTGTAGTCTAAATATTGTAGAGGAGACCAAGATATGAATAAAGTAAGCAGGTTCAAATTGTTATAACATGCAAGACTTAAAGTAGAGATGAAGAGAGAGACTAGTTGGCATCAAACTAGTTTTTGGACTGAAGATCACGACAAAAAAGAACATGAATATCTCACTTGAGTAATTGAATCTTTACATTTCTTATAACAGTTGTGATCTCTGTATACAGTTCATGCTAATTGTAGTTCACTGCACTATGTGGCAGTAAATAAGCAGAATGCATACATCAGCAGTATTGCTTCAAAATAATACTGAAGTCACAATGTTGTTAACATTTGGACACATACTGAAATTTATCTATTTATCTTATTTCTCTCATACATAATTTCTTTATGAACCTAGGCTTTTATTGAGATGTATAATAATTTAAATAGTGATTGCCCCCTGTAAAGAATTTGAGGCATGGGAGGTTTGATGCATATATCTTGTCATCTACCATTACCATACCTGTCACAAACTAAGCAGCAAATAAACAGTAATTTAGCGAAAGATTTGAGCAGTAGGTAGCCTTACATACACAAGGTTTCTTGTCCAGCATATGGAACATGGAAGTGTAAGTACCATAACTGTAGTATTAATTTGGAATCAAATGATAGCATCAGTTAATACTTTTTTGATTGCCACAACAGGTTTTGACCCCAAAGGCCATTTGCCATGGTTTATAATTGATGTCATGAGAGTACACAGACATGGTGCTGTCATTTGATTCCAGACTATACAGTGTCCAGCTTCTTTTGTCATTTTGTTATGTCAGAGTTAGCCTGTCTAACAACCAATAGTACATAGCACTCTGATGACAGTTCATTGACAATCCTGTGTACATATTTAGTTTTTAACATATGCATATATCTGATGACATGTTGTTGTTGTTGTTGTTGTTGTTGTTATGGTGGTCTCCAGTCTGAAGACTGGTTTGTTGCAGATCTCTGTGCAACTTTATCCTGTGCAGAGCTCATCATCTCTGAATAACTACTGCAACTTACATCCTCCTGAATCTACATCTACATGATTACTCTGCAATTCACATTTAAGTGCTTGGCAGAGGGTTCATCGAACCACAATCATACTATCTCTCTACCATTCCACTCCCGAACAGCGCGCGGGAATAACGAACACCTAAACCTTTCTGTTCGAGCTCTGATTTCTCTTATTTTGTTTTGATGATCATTCCTACCTATGTAAGTTGGGCTCAACAAAATATTTTCGCATTCGGAAGAGAAAGTTGGTGACTGAAATTTCGTAAATAGATCTCGCCGCGATGAAAAACGTCTTTGCTTTAATGACTTCCATCCCAACTCGCGTATCATATCTGCCACACTCTCTCCCCTATTACGTGATAATACAAAACAAGCTGCCTTTTTTTTTTGCACCCTTTTGAAGTCCTCCATCAATCCCACCTGGTAAGGATCCCACAGCGCGCAGCAATATTCTAATCAGCTTACTTTATTCCTCTCTTGGTGTCCCTCTACAATTTTAAACCCCATACTTACTTCCAGTAATTAGTGATCCCTTGATATCTCAGAATGTGTCCCATCAACTAATCCCTTCTTTTAGTCAAGTTGTGCCACAAATTTCTTTTCTCCCCAATTCTATTCAGTTCCTCCTCAGTAGTAACATGATATACCCATCTTATCTTCAGCACCAAATTTCAAAAACTTCTATTTTCTTCTTGTCCAAACTATTTATTGTCCACATTTCACTTCCGTACAAGGCTACACTCTAGGCAAATACTTTCAGAAAAGACTTCCTAGCACTTAAATTTACATTTGGTGTTAACAAATTTCTCTTCTTCAGAAACACTTTTCTTCCCATTACTTGTCTAAATTTTATATCCTCTATGTCGACCATTGTTGGTCATTTTGCTGCCCAGATATCAGAACCTATCTGCAATTTTCAGTGTCTTGTTTTCTAAACTACAAAATTCCCACAGCATCACATGATTTAATTAGACTACATTTCATTATCTTTGACTTGCTTCTGTTGTTCCATCTTATACTCTCCTTTCTAGACACTTTCCATTACAATGTTATTGGCAAACCTCAAAATTTTCATTTCTTCACCCAGGACTTTAAATTCCTACTCCAAATTTTGCTTAGGTTTCCTTTACTGTTTTCTCAAATGTACATATTGAACAATATTGGGAATGGCCTACAACCCTATCTCACTCCCTTCTTGTCCACTGCTTCCCTTCATACCCTTGGACTCCTAACTGCTGTCTGGTTTCTGAACATATTGTAAATATCCTTTCACTCACTGTATTTTACCCCTGCCACTTGTAGAATTTGAAAGAGAGTATTCCAGTCAACATTGTCAAAAGCTTTTAATACTGAGCCTACAAATGCTGTAAACATAGGTTTATCTTTCCTTAACATATCTTCTATGAGAAGTCATGGGGTCAGTATTGCCTCGTGTGTTCCTATATTTCCTCAAAACCCAAACTGATCTTCTCAAAGGTTGGTTTCAACCAGTCTTTCCATTCTTCTGCATAGGATTCGTGTTCGTATTTTGCATCCGTGAGTTATTAAACTGATAGTTTGGTAATTTTCAAACCTGTCAGCACCTGCTTTCTTTAGAATTAGAATTACTATATTCTTCTTGAAGTCTGCAGGTAATTCACCTTTCTCATACATCTTGCTCACCAGATGGAAGAGTTTTGTCATGGCTAGCTCTCCCAAGGCTATCAGTAGCTCTAACAATGTTATCTACTCCTGGGGCCATATTTCGAATTAACTCTGTCAGTGCTTTGTCAAATTTCTCATGCAATATCGTATCTTTCTTCTTATCTTCATCTATGTTTTCTTCCAATTATATAATGTTGCCCTCAAGTACATCTCTCTTGTATAGACCCCCTATACACTCCTTCCACCTTTCTGCTTTCCCTTCCCTGCTTAGGACTGGTTTTCAATCTGAGCTCTTCATATTCATACAAGTGGTTTTCTTTTCTCCAAAGGTCTCTCTAATTTTCCTGTAGGCTGTATCTATCTTACCCCTAGTGGTATATGCCTCTACATCCTTACATTTGTCCTCTAGCCATCCCAGCTTAGCCATTCTACACTTCCTGTCTATCTCATTTTTGAGAAGTTTGTATTGCTTTTTGCCTTTTTGATTTGCAGCATTTTTATATTTTCTTCTTTCATCAATTAAATGCGTCTCCTATATTATCCAAGGATTTCTACTGTGCCTTGTATTTTTACCTATTTCAACACTCAACTGCCTTCACTATTTGATCTCTCAAAGCTGCACATTTGTCTTCTACTATATTACTTTCCCCAGTTATAGTTATCTGTTGCCTACTGTTCCCCCTGAAACTCTCAACAACCCCTGATTCTTTCGTCCTATGTAGGTCCCATCTCCTTAATTTCCTTCCTTCTTGCAATTTCTTTAGTTTTAATCTGCAGTTCGTAACCAATAAATTGTGGCCAGTCCACGTCTGCCCCTGGAAATGTCTTAATATTTAAAATCTAGTTCCGATATCAGTCTTACCATTATATAATGAATCTGAAACCTTCCAGTTAATATAGCATTGACTTAACCCACATTCGTGATAGTTCTCCTACAGGATTGAACATGATGGATGTAGAAGGGGCAGTGAAATGAAAATGAGACAGATTTAAAAAGTAGGTAAACTGTTCATTATTCCAGAAGTAATTGCCATAACTGTCAATTCATTTATCCCCCTGTGAGACAAGATCGTCAGTGTGTTCGTGGAAAAATGTTTGTGGTTGCCTGCAGAACCAAGATTGCACTCAGGAGTGCACTTCTTTGTCCAAAGCAAATTGATGACAATGAGTATCTTTCTTCAGGGCTCCAAAAATATGAAAAACGCCTGTGGAAAGATCGGCACAGAATGGAGGAAGTGTAATAAGTGCTTCCCAGTGAAACTTCTGCAGCATAGTTGAAACAACCTTGGCAATGTGTGGCCGACCATTATCCTACACCAGAATGATGTCATTCATCAACATTCCTGTGCATTTGCACTTGATGGCACACTTCAGTTTTTGCAAAGTGTCCACATACTACAGTGCATTAATTGTGGGACCATGTTGCAGAAAGACAATGAGCAGTGGCCCCCATGTAGTCAGAGAGAAAGGTCATCATGATTTTCCCAGAGCTGGCATCAATTGTTTGGGGGGGGGGGGGGGGAGGGGTGAATCCATGCACTTCCATTGTTGACTCTGACACTCAATCTCCAGCTCAAATTGGTGATGCCACATTTCATCTCCTGCAAAACTACGGGACGCAAAACAATATTCATTGTGATAGCATTCCAGGTGCTGCAGTGATGTTGACATTCTGTTCAACTTGTGCTCCTCCATCAGGATCCCTCAATTGCATACAAATTTTTTGGAACTTCAGATGCTGTACCATGACGGTGTGAGCAGTACCATGAGTGACGCCCAACACGAGCCAAATGTCTTCCACCATCCATCATTACTGATGGTATTATCCACCACAAAAATGACAGAAGGAAATAATGACACTGTGAGCCTGTCTAGATCAATTGCTGTCTTTCAGTGACATCCGACTTTCAGGAAATCATTTATTCCATGCAAACACATGGGGATGTGACATACTGTGTTGGCCATACACAGCAGATGTTTGGACATGAATTTCGCCTTCTGGCACTCCTTCCACAGTCAAAAACAACACTTCACCTCAATGTTCCTTTCTATGTCCTCCAAAGTGAAGCCAGATGCATACATGACTCACTGACCTCACATAGCTCATCTGACAAACAAATGGCACTGTGATAAACGTTTGCACTGTTGCTTCCCAATTTCCAATAGGGGTCACTTCTTTGCATACACCTGCCTGTGTTAACATCATTTGTACCATGCTCAATATACAGTTTCTCGTTTTCATCTGACTGCCTCGTGTATTATTCTGTGTTTTTTGATACTGATTACATTTTTATAAAATTGCTGCTTGTATTTAGTTACCAATCCTGTGTTACTTGTAATCATACTGATTATGCATTTGATTTTTATTACAGGGGACCAATCAAGCGTATGACAGAATATACGCTCCCATATGATCACTACCTAATGTTTTATTTTTGGCCAGGTCCTTGGGAGAACATGACAAGTGAACAGTGTGACACACTCTACAGATTTACGTGAGTTTCCTACCTATTGCATTTAAACCTCATTACCTTCACCATGTGTACTGTATTACATAATTTTTAGTTTTATTGGGGGCACTTCTGCTATTACTAGCTTTTCCCCCTATGCTGTTCCTTTGCAGATAGACGTGGGTAGAATGATTTTCTGGTAGCCTCTGTACAAGTTCTATCTTTTAGTTTTCTCATCATGGTCATTTTGTGAGGCTAATGTGGGAGAAAGTAATACATTGCCTGACTGCTCAGAATGTATGCTCTCAAAATTTTACCAGTAAACTTCTCCATGATTCACAACATCTCTCTTGTAGCGACTTCCACTGGAGTGTGTCGAACATCTCTGTAATGATCTTTTGCAGTTGATCCTTTGAAAATTGCACTACTACAGTGTTCAGAAGAATTAGGGGCACACATGTATCAATGTCCAGTATGTTAAATCTATTTCGATATAGGCAGCCTGTGGTCTTATTGCGTGTACTGAGATTTTCATTTTCAGTGTAGACAACTATAAAAATCATTCACCATGTATTGTCCGTGTTGTGTATTACAGTGTCAGGTGACCCCTCAACGGAAGTGAGTATCATGTTCCAGTATTTTCTAGCAAGGTACACAGATGACAGTTGTCATTTGTGGATGTTGTATTTAACCAAGCACGTACATTGTGACATCTTAATGCAGTGGAAATTGCAAGTATGGTCCATTTGATCCAGAAAGAATGGAGTTTAGACTGTGTTGCTGCAAATGACAATGCCTCTCCTGCTACAGGTAGACAGGTCAATATACAAGGTGAGTTGGACAATATGGCTGACACATTACAACCCCACGTGAAGACTGACATCTGACCATCTCTGCCTTGCGGTATCTTACAAACACTGCCCAAGCACTCCAAGACAATCTTGGAAGAGCCACTGGACACACTGTGTCTGATCGGACTGTAATGTACATATTATGGGAAGTTGACAAGACCGCAGCTTGCAGCTCACCTTCATGTCTGACATTCCAGTGTCACCTGGTAACTTTGTCACTGATGAAACTTGTTACTAAGATGAGTCCAGATATCCTCTGGTACAAGGTGGTGGCTGTATTTATATGTGGATACCCATGTTGAGTGGTACTTGTCAAAAGTTGTCCAGAAAACTGACAGATTTCCAAAGTTCTTCACCATGGAGAGGCTTCAGTGTTGATAGCCATACAGATATTGTCCTTGTCCACTGTCACCTTACCGCCAAGCAGTCATGTGTATGTGGGACATGTTTGACAGACTTGTTTGTGGTCGCCCTCTTCCATCACACGCTCTCCAAAAACTTTGATGAGCTGTCATTGAAGAATGGGAATGGATACCACAGGGTGACATCCATAGACTTCCACAGAGTGTGACACTTAGGTGTCAAGCAATGATAAATGCTCATAGAAGAAAGGGCATACACATTATTAAAGCTCTGAGTCCAATGGAAAACACTCACAATGATGGGATGGATGATAGCTTCCACTTTATTTTAGACACTGTTGAACATTTCAGTTCATTTTATGTGAGTGATCAAGATTTAAAGTGTTTCGTTGTGTACTTAATTTTTGAAAGATAAAGTTATAATTTGGTAACATACCCAACTGTCAGTTATTGTTCACTGAAGTGTGGAAGATGCCCAAAGTCATGTTCCCCTAATTCTTCTGAGCAGTGTATTTGCTATTAACTCTTGATTGGTTGTATCATTTTTCATAACAGGAGCGGTCGCTTGGCGTACTTTACACATCTCTAAAGAATAGCTGTCTTTCTGTTACTAAGGTAAACGTGTGAGGAAAATCAGTTTAATTTTAGTTAATTAAATAATGATAAAATAATAAAATATAAAAATAAAATAAACCTGCATTATATGGGCTATGTCACTGTTTTAATTAAATGACGATAAAATGAACTTTGATTGTATCTCTCTTTTGCCAGGTACAACTGTTAGCCTATAGTAATGATCAACTCAAAACACTGAATAGCGTGGTTACGTCAGAGACCTGCCAACTGTTTGAGTACTAATTATCTCGTAGAGAAAGGTCTCGTTGTGGGATTGTGCTTCTAGGTCGGAAACTAGGTCTCTCTCTCTCTCTCTCTCTCTCTCTCTCTCTCTCTCTCTCTCTCTCTCTCTCCACATATCGTAATATTTTTCTCACTTGAACATAGGCCAATGCAATTTATCGCTATGTTAGTGGAAGCAGTAGTGAAGGAATAGGTACAATCTCACAATTGTGAAACAACAGTAGGATGAGACAAGACAGTGTTATTTGTGAATGTTTGTGAATGGTGTACATTATACATAAGTGCAGCTGCTTGAGAGTTATTCCAAACTGGTAAGGATGTCATATTGATCAACAGTACTCAGATGAAACAGGCTTTTGTAAGTATGTTGTTTCTTGGATTAATTATATTTTCTTAAGAATGGCCCAATTTGCCTTTCCTACTACAGGATGTAGAAAGTGAAACTGGCCTGAAAAATTTTTACGATAAAATTAATGCGCGATTAATCATTGTTAATGAACAGAACAGTTTTTGGTTTCTACAGGGCCTGTTCTGTGCCATTTTGTGAATAAGTTTTGCATTGCAGATTTGCTGAAGGTTTTGTCAAAACATTTCCAGTCTTAAACTTTTGGGGTGAATAGTCCTGCACATGATTTCCCTGAATTGTGCTTAACATAACACTTGACAATGAAAACTGGTCACTGTAAACAGTGATACACACTCAGTCAAGTCCTTTACATTTCTCAATTTTTTTTTTTTCCGATTAGAACAGTGTGTCAAGTGCTGTCTGCAATGAAATATTGAGTGCAGCACAAATATGGTCCAATTTTGTTTACTAAGGAACAACACAGAACTGTATGAAATGCCTTGCCGAAGTCAAGGAACACGCCATCGACTGAGCACCTTTTTGCCTATGGCATTCTGAAACTCCTGGATGAACAGTGTGAGCTGATTTTAGAAAGATATGTTTTTGCAGCCCGTGTTGCTTTTATGGTGTTTTTTTTTTCATTCTCCAAAAGGTCATGATACATGAGCATAAAACAGTGATGTAAGCCTATAATTATGAGTTTTTGTCCTATGACCCTTCTTAAAAATGGGAGGGACCTGCACTTTCTTCCATTCACCATTTACCATTTGCTGCCCAAGTGACCTATGATAAATTACTGCCAGAACAAGTTCTTTTAATTTCTTCTTGGAGAACCTCACAGATATCACATTTGGCCCAGGTGCCTTTTGCATTCTTCTTGTAGATCCTCACAGGTACCACATTCGGTCCAGGTGCCTTTCCACTGCTGAACAATTTTAGTTGATTTTCTATTCTGCAACCACTTACCTAGTATTTTGGTGTTTGTGTGTTGACTGAAATTCATTCGATGTTCAGTCTTCCGTGGTGAAACAGTTTTGATAGACCAAATTCAGTATTTTGGCTTTCTCTGTGGTTTCAGTTTCAGTGCTGGTATGGTCTCAGTGAGACTCAATAGAGATTTCCATCCACTTGACTATACATAATTCCAAAACCACATAAGGAGTTTTAATCATATCAGTTGGCTAAATCCTACTTTTAAATTAACTGAATGCTTCTCACATTGCTGTCCTTCGACTCAGTTTTGTTTTAATCAGCTTTCGTTTGTCAGCTAGTCTTTGCTAAAATCTAGGATTGAGCTCCCTGTGCTTTTCTAACAACTTTTAACATGGCTGTTGGACCACAGTGAGTCTTTTTCATAACTCACAATCTTGTTTGGAACATTATGCTTTAAGGAATATTGTATAATGCTCTTTAAATTTATATATTTGTGCTACAAATCTTCATCCCTAGAGCTAAATATTTGATGTCGAGTTCCATTTCTGTCCATTCACTCCTGTTAAGCAAAAATATTTTTCTACTTTCGTTAAATTTCTTGTAACAACCTTAGTCATAGATTCTTCACTCTGACCTCATCCATTGAACCTTCTTGTCAGGTCAGTTTTGAATCCTTCTCCTCCATGGTGCATAAGTCATCTAGAGATCCATTTGAACTTTTCCATCAGACCAAAGAAAATGATATGCCCCTCTGCATTTTGCCATTTGTTTCTCTCACTTCTTGGCAGACTTCCTGGCTCAACAGTTACCTATACTGTGATCGCTCACATTGAATGTACCCTACACATTCTGGGGCCCATTAATGACACTTACTACCATCCAGATGTTGTGTTATTACTACAGAATTACCGTATTTACTTGAATCTAAGCCGCTCTCGAATCTAAGCCGCACCTGAAAAATGAGACTCGAAATAAAGGAAAAAAAAATTCCCGAATTTAATCCGCACCTGAAATTTGAGACTCGAAATTCAAGCGGAGAGAAATGTTTTAGGCCGCACCTCCAAATCGAAACAAAGTTGGTCCATTGTAATATGAGACACAATTTAGGTCGAATGAATGACGATACAGCTACAGTAGTTTGGTTCGAGTCGTAAGCTTAGCAGTAAAGCTTTACCAGGTAGCCATTGCTATGCGTCAGGCGCTCCGTCCGTATTTATATGGGTACCCTTCCTTTTTCGCGTGCTTCGTCTGGTTTGAATCGATTGCTTATTTTGCTTTGATCTGATAAGTGCAGTTTTCTTTGTTATAGGTGTTTGTCACTCTAAGCTGAAAATGCATTACTGTACTGTGTCATGCATTGTTTGTCGCATTCTGATAGTGCGTGTTTACAGCCTGTCGTCACTCGCGGCACGGCTTACTTTTGTGCACGCTACCGCCGCTTACAATTAAAATAAGGGGAGGAATCGTCTCATTAGCGAAACAATGGCAAGAGACTGCTATTTGTTGTTACTTACACTGCTGCTTTCTTTGATAATGATCAACAAGAACCAAATAATAGACTGTGTATGATAGAACATGTTCTGAACGAGAGTTAGGCGAAAATTTTTCTCCGTTTGATAATCTTTGCGGCCGCTTCTTTAGTACATCAAATTCTGCACAGAAATTAGTCATCTTAGATTTAAAAATCTAGTCAGTTGCCGTGCTTCATTTCTGACTGTATCTCTATTAGGCATAAGAATAATACAAATATAAACAT
Organism: Schistocerca nitens; assembly: GCF_023898315.1. Taxonomy (NCBI): domain Eukaryota; kingdom Metazoa; phylum Arthropoda; class Insecta; order Orthoptera; family Acrididae; genus Schistocerca; species Schistocerca nitens. Next base: position 227,027,620 of record NC_064620.1, on the reverse strand, counting down.
GACACGATACGTATATTCTTCCGCGTCAGCTGTTTCACTCTAGTTTCGTAATTTATTACGCAGACAGGATTTAAATGAGATAGCAGCAAACACGAAACAATACATGGCAGAATGTTTATATTCGTATTATTCTTATGGTGAAGAGAATACTGCATGTGATTCACAATTCATAAAAGTTACTGTTAGCAACCATCTCTTCTCACAGGTAGGCTCACAGGTAGGAAAAAATTCGGAACGTAGAGTTGGTCATATTGACAAACATCCCAAACAGTCTTGCCAGTCGGATTTTCGTAGTACATTGAAATTCTGCTACATTCGAAGATGAACAATATGGAATTTGTATTTACTTCGTTGGATAATGTATGAAAATGCAGTGGTCGAAACTCGGGGCGGAGAAAAGAAGCTCGTCTTCCACCTTTTTTAAAAAAAAAAAAATTATTTACTTACTCAGAGGCTTTGGCGCCAGTATTTATCTTCGTGCCTACAAAGCATGACTGTGTAGTGCTACATATATTTGACGGCAGAAGTTAGTTGTGGTGGCACCTACCAACATTTTTCAGAACTTCTGCTTACTTTGCACTCGATTCTAAGCCGCAGGTGGTTTTTTGGATTACAAAAATTGGAAAAAAAGTGCGGCTTAGATTCGAGTAAATACGGTAGTGGCCAGTATCAGAGTCCTTTATACTTTCACTTGCATTTGCAAAAATTTCCTAATCTGATGGCTCTTAAGTAGCCTGCCGGACCTGAGGTAGTGCTACCCTTGGAAAGTGTCAGTTTTGACCATACACAGTCTTCTTCCTCCCCTCCACAATATTGCTGCCTTGATTGTATTCCTCTGGACACAGCACTCTAGGAAACGATGCAGCAGGCCTGGTAGCAAAAGAAGTTATGAAGGTGGAAAGCCTTCAGAAGGGAGTACTTTGACCACCTTGCAGTCAACGCTGCTTCAGCTTTTGGAAGGTTGGAACAAAGTATAGTTCATTGTGGCCTCTACAGACAAGTTATGTGGTTCACAACCACAGTGTAATCTTCCCTTTACCTCTCTTGATCAGAATCTACTATCCTTTGCCAACAACACTCAAGCTGTAGGTGGTTTACTCACAGTCCTATCCTTGAGCAATAGATTCTCCTCAGTTGTTGTGGCATCTCTGTCAGTGTCCCATATCCTGTTTGTGCCCCAACTTTGCTGCTTTGTCGCGAACGCTGAAGCTTGACAACTGTCTCTACAGTTAGGCACTGGCATCCAAGAAACAGATCCCTGATTTTAAGTTTTGTTCCAGAGAGTATTTTGTGTATGCTCATTTAAAGTGTGTCATCCAGGTCTCATCTCTCTCTTCCTATACTGTGATGTGAACATTCAACTAGTATTCTGTAGTGACTGGGGGGGACTGTGGGAAGAATCTCTGTCTGCTTTAGGCCAGCTCACCTCTCTGATTTGTTTCTTTTCTGTCCTCTACATTTTCCCTGGCTCTGCCTCAGATGCATCTTCAAAGATCAAATTGGTAGTCTGTCTTTCTCTTCTCATAAGAACCTTTAGGCTACAGTTATTAAATGAATGACCTTGATGTTGAGCCTCTTTCAACCCCACCCGTGCCAAAAAATTCATTCACTCATTCAAATCATGATTAGAGCTAGTCACCTGCATTTCTCCTGGCACATAATACTTTGATCCCAGAGGTTAGCCACTTATATTTTTGGTTCACTGTAATTATTCCTGCCAGCCAGTGTGGTCGAGCGGTTCTAGGCACTTCAGTCTGGAACCGTCCTGCGGTCGCAGGTTCGAATCCTGCCTCTGGCATGGATGTGTGTGATATCCTTAGGTTGGTTAGGTTTAAGTAGTTCTAAGTTCTAGGGCACTGATGACCTCAGATGTTAAGTCCCATAGTGCTCAGAGCCATTTGAACCATTTTTAATTATTCCTGAGTTTTTGTAAAGACTATTTTTATGGTAGAATTAATTTTTTCTATTACTATGTTTCCTTGGCAAATGGCTTCCCATTGCTCACTGAGCATAAATCTCTCAGAACAGTGTGATCAAGTAGTCATTACTGTGAAAGTGTACTTTCCCATCTTAACTAAACCCGGCAGGAGATGCTTTGCTGCTATCACTTAACCATCATGCGGTGAGAAACCATTTATTATGGTGGTCACACATATTTCATTAACCCTTTGACTGCTGGAGGCACACGATCCGCTTGGCACGCTGAGGCGCTGTGGCCTGCACTGTCATCCCTATACCTGCGCTAATGTGCCCTGACCTTCGAGCTGCCGCCTGGGGCGGAGTGCCCTTCGCTGCCCCACCCGCCCCGTGCTGAATATTTCTACAGTGACTGAGACTCCACACGAAATATTGTGTCCTCTCACGGCTGATACAGAATACTCGTAAATGCTCTCACTATGTAGTTCCCCTGCAGGTGAATTGCTACAGAATCAAACTGTCTGGTAAAAACTATTTTCTGTCACCAAGAATCATATCTTGCTTGTAGTTTTCTTGCACTATTTTTGTAGATTATGACGAAAGCGGCGTGATTCGTTAGCCTTACATCAATAGTTTATTGTTCTTTCTTGGATACCCGTTTATAATGTCTGCATTTATCTATGCGTTCCTCACTGTACTAACTCGAGAACGAATAAAATAAGCCATAGATTATAGATTACAGCACATTATTTTTGTTGTTCAGAACATCGTATTACATCGTTTATAGGAGAAAGCGACAGACAGATTATCTTTCATATCGCACTACAACATCGGAATTTACTGTGAGCAACGGTAAGAACAATTTTACTTCAGGTCGTTAAATTCGTGTTCTGGTGTGATAAGAAATTTCACATTGTCTACTGTTTGTATTACTGAATTGCCCGAATATTTGTTGCGCTTTGTAATTACCTGATTATACGTAATTTTGTTTCTTTGATGAAATTTGTACAGTACTTGTGATTGTTGCACATAAGTATTCAACAGATTTTCCAACATTTGAAAGCTGTGAAATCCCTGTCTTTTTTGTTAGAGCATTAAATTCACTTATAGAGAAAATTCAAAGTCATCAACTGTAAATTTAAGCCTTACTTTTACACTTTGTGAATATGTTTCCCATCCTTCTTTTTGATCTGGGCTTTGGACCAGCACTGGCGAAGTTAAAAATTTTTATTTTGTTTTTCCCTTTTTATAATTTTTTTTTTTCAAAAATTTTTATAATAGCATTATTGTATTCATTCTATGCTGCAATTAGCAATTCTCTTTTGTGTGGTATTTTTCAAACCAGGGTACGACACACAATGGTACCTTGCAAGTTTTACATTCGCACCTGCTTTCTCGACGCCCTTTTTGCTTCCAGCAAACAATGCATCTACGCGTTAGTGCACTTTTCTTGGATTGCTCACTTGTTATAATGTCTGGAAAATGCCTTCCCACAAATCTTAGAGGATTATCATCAGAACATCTTCCTCTGCCAGCTTTTCTGCGCTCTTAACGCATACGTTTCCGTAAGTTCCCTTACCAGTGACAGATGAAACTCTGCTATCGTCATTTTACGAACTGTTAGTGATCTGTGTAGGACATGAGCATTTAAAACACACAGATCTAGAACATGAAAAAAGAACTTTTTATTCCACTTCATTGTTTTTCGTATACATCCGGCAGAGCTAAGCAGCATATCAGAACAGTCAACTGCTCCTATATTCAAGTTATAATCTACAATGCTTTGTGGTTTCTTAATTTTTTCTCCTGTATTCCTGTCAATCTTTCCTGTGTCAACCATTTCTGTGGTGTTACATGTGGTTAACATCCACACTTCCCTTTTGTCACACCACTTTATAGCAAGCATTGTATCAGTACACATAAATTGAATATCTCCACGTTCCAGTTTCTTCTGAAGTTTCGGCATGTTCCGTCTGTTCTTACGGATAGTACCACATGCGTTCGTACCATGACTGTGAAGCCAGGCAAACAAGTCTGGGATCGAGTACCAGTTATCGACGTAGAGGGTATGTCCACGTTCTAAATAGGGCTTCATAAGTGTAGCCACTATGTCACCACTTTTCCCCAAATTGTGGAACTCAGTTTCTGTTGATGTCCCTGTATAAACAATGAAACCCAAGACATAGCCAGTATTACAATCACATAACACAAATGTTTTTATACCGAATCTACTCCATTTCGATGGAATGAATTGTCTGAAAGATAGGTGTCCTTTGAATAATAACAAACTTTCATCAATGCAGAGTTTCTGATGTGGATTAAATGCACAACAGAAAGCTGTACGAACTTTATTGACAATGTTCCTAATTTTGAATAATCTGTCTCCCCTAGTATTGGCAGAGTTGTCACTGAAATGTAACATTTTCATAGCTAACAAAAAGCGGTCTCTTGACATGAGTTCACTAAAAATTGGCGTATTTAGAAGAACATCTCTGGTCAAGTATTCGCTAATTTTCAGTTTTTTCACGTGAGGCATCAGACGACAAACAGCTATGAAACAACACATTTCTTCATATCCAGCAGAAATATCACTTTGCCACGAAGAAGAAAAATGATCCTAATCCTACTCCTAATGATCCAACTCCCCAGGACACTATCCAAATTGAACCCTGCCTGGAACAGTTCCGTCCTCCGTCGCAGCGGGACTCACCTCCTCTTCCTCAAAATCACACTCTCCAAACCTTCCAGGAATTTCTGACTTCCAGCCTTGTATCTCAATCCTTCTTAAAAAACCTTAATCCTACTCCCAACATCACCACTGCTGAAGCCCAGGCTATCTGTGATCTGAAGACTGACCAATCCATCGTCATTCTTCCGGCGGACAAGGGTTCCACGACCGTGGTACTTAATCGTCAGGAGTATGTGGCTGAGGGACTGCGTCAGCTTTCAGACAACACCACATACAAAGTTTGCCAAGGTAATCCCATTCCCGATGTCCAGGCGGAGCTTCAAGGAATCCTCAGAACCTTAGCCCCCCTGCAAAACCTTTCCCCTGACTCCATCAACCTCCTGACCCCACCGACACCCCGCACCCCTACCTTCTACCTTCTTCCTAAAATTCACAAACCCAATCATCCCGGCCGCCCCATTGTAGCTGGTTACCAAGCACCCACAGAACGTATCTCTGCCTACGTAGATCAACACCTTCAACCCATTACATGCCGTCTCCCATCCTTCATCAATGACACCAACCACTTTCTCGAATGCCTGGAATCCTTACCCAATCTGTTACCCCCGGAAACCATCCTTGTAACCATTGATGCCACTTCCTTATACACAAATATTCCGCACGTCCAGGGCCTCGCTGCGATGGAGCATTTCCTTTCACGCCGATCACCTGCCACCCTACCTAAAACCTCTTTCCTCATTACCTTAGCCAGCTTCATCCTGACCCACAACTTCATCACTTTTGAAGACCAGACATACCAACAATTAAAGGGAACAGCCATGGGTACCAGGATGGCCCCCTCGTACGCCAACCTATTCATGGGTCGCCGAGAGGAAGTCTTCTTGGTTACCCAGGCCTGCCAACCCAAAGTTTGGTACAGATTTATTGATGACATCTTCATGATCTGGACTCACAGTGAAGAAGAACTCCAGAATTTCCTCTCCATCCTCAACTCCTTTGGTTCCATCAGATTCACCTGGTCCTACTCCAAATCCCACGCCACTTTCCTTGACGTTGACCTCCATGTGTCCAATGGCCAGCTTCACACGTCCGTCCACATCAAACCCACCAACAAGCAACAGTACCTCCATTATGACAGCTGCCACCCATTCCACATCAAACGGTCCCTTCCCTACAGCCTAGGTCTTCGTGGCAAACGAATCCCTGAAGCATTACACCAACAACCTGACAACAGCTTTCGCATCCCGCAACTACCCTCCCGACCTGGTACGGAAGCAAATAACCAGAGCCACTTCCTCATTCTCTCAAACCCAGAACCTCCCACAGAAGAACCACAAAAGTGCCCCACTTGTGACAGGATACTTTCCGGGACTGGACCAGACTCTGAATGTGGCTCTCCAGCAGGGATATGACTTCCTCAAATCCTGCCCTGAAATGAGATCCATCCTTCATTAAATCCTCCCCACTCCACCAAGAGTGTCTTTCCGCCGTCCACCTAACCTTGGTAACCTCTTAGTTCATCCCTATGAAATCCCCAAACCACCTTCCCTACCCTCTGGCTCCTATCCTTGTAACCGCCCCTGGTGTAAAACCCGTCCCATGCACCCTCCCACCACCACCTACTCCAGTCCTGTAACCCGGAAGGTGTACATGATCAAAGGCAGAGCCATGTGTGAAAGCACCCACGTGATTTACCAACTGACCAGCCTACACTGTGATGCATTCTATGTGGGAATGACCAGCAACAAACTGTCCATTCGCATGAATGGACACAGGCAGACAGTGTTTGTTGGTAATGAGGATCACCCTGTGGCTAAACATGCCTTGGTGCACGGCCAGCACATCTTGGCACAGTGTTACACCGTCCGGGTTATCTGGATACTTCCCACCAACACCAACCTAACCGAACTCTGGAGATGGGAACTTGCTCTTCAATATATCCTCTCTTCCCGTTACCCACAAGGCCTCAATCTCCGCTAATTTCAAGTTGCCGCCACTCATACCTCACTTGTCATTCAACAACATCTTTGCCTCTGCACTTCCACCTCGACTGACATCTCTGCCCAAACTCTTTGTCTTTAAATATGTCTGCTTGTGTCTGTATATGTGTGGATGGATGTGTGTGTGTGTGTGTGTGTGTGTGTGTGTGTGTGTGGGTGCGCGCGTGCGCGAGTGTATATCCGTCCCTTTTTCCCCCTAAGGTAAGTTTTTCCGCTCCCGGGATTGGAATGACTCCTTACCCTCTCCCTTAAAACCCACATCCTTTCGTCTTTCCCTCTCCTTCCCTCTTTCCTGATGAGGCAACAGTTTGTTGCGAAAGCTTGAATTTTGTGTGTGTGTTTGTGTTTGTTTGTGTGTGTATCGACCTGCCAGCGCTTTCGTTCGGTAAGTCACATCATCTTTGTTTTTGTATATACACTCGCGCGCACACACACACACATATCCATCCACACATATACAGACACAAGCAGACACATTTAAAGACAAAGAGTTCTTTGTCTTTAAGTATGTATGCTTGTGTCTGTATATGTGTGTGTGTGTGCGTGTGCGCGTGTGCGTGTGCGTGTGCGCGTGCGCGTGTGCGCGTGCGCGCGCGCGTGCGCGTGCGCGCGAGTGTATACCCGTCCTTTTTTCCCCCTAAGTCTTTCCACTCCCGGGATTGGAATGACTCCTTACCCTCCCCATTAAAACCCACATCCTTTCGTCCTTCCCTCTCCTTCCCTCTTTCCTGATGAGGCAACAGTTTGTTGCGAAAGCTGGAATTTTGTGTGTATGTTTGTGTTTGTTTGTGTGTCTATAGACGTGCCAGCACTTTTGTTTGGTAAGTCACATCATCTTTGTTTTTATGAATATAATAGAAGGAAACATTCCACGTGGGATAAATATATCTAAAAACAAAGATGATGTGACTTACCAAACGAAAGCGCTGGCACGTCGATAGACACACAAACAAACACAAACACAAACATACACACAAAATTCAAGCTTTCGCAACAAACTGTTGCCTCATCAGGAAAGAGGGAAGGAGAGGGAAAGACGAAAGGATGTGGGTTTTAAGGGAGAGGGTAAGGAGTCATTCCAATTGGTCCTTATAAATATGTCTGCTTGTGCCTAATATGTGTGGATGGATATGTGTGTGTGTGTGTGTGTGCTTGATTTACAACACTTTAACCTGTCCATGCTTGCTTTAAAAATTTGACAGCTCTCTAAGATTATCATTAAATTGAATTGTCATACGTAGAAAGGAACCAGAGATAGGCTCTACTTATTATCTTTCACTTGTATACTGATTTCTGTGTGTGACAAACTTAACAGTTTTACAGTTTGTCGATCCATCAGTAGATCCAAGGTTAGATATAAAATTTGTGATGGTCATCTTTTGTCTTTTTATATCTGTAATTGTCACTTTACGAACTTAGTACTCATTAGATAACTTGGTTCCACTTTCACTTTTCTCTAACCTTGTATTACTGTTACAAGGTAATTGGATAGATATAAAATCTACTCACCAAGTGGGGGTAAAAACACACATATAAAGGTACTTAAAATTTGCAAACTTTGCAGAAGGGTTGAAGGTGAGAATAGGGGTGAAAGAAAAGGACTGGAAAGTTGGTTTAAGAAAGGGGGTAGAGTTCAGAAAAGTTGCCCAGAGCCATGGGTCAGGGAAGACTTACCAGATGGAATGAGAAAGAAAGACTGATTGCTGGAGACTGCATTGGATGAGATTTGAAAACCTGAGAGCTTAGAGGTTGGGATAGGGTAATTAATACATAAGGCAGAGACTACTGCCAAATCATCATGCTCGAGTTAATAAGAGCAGAAAGCTAAGTATGTTGTATGGTATATAGGTGGGAGGGGAGGGGGCGCAAAGGACAGGGAAAAATTGACAGCTCAGGAAATAAAAGAAATAAAAAAAACTAAAAGGGGCTGAAGAAAGTAATAGTTACTGTGAAGAAATGGAGAGCCTGAAGAAATTAACATAAATTAAGGTAGGGTGGAAAGCAAGAACCAAGTATTTGTTGTAATGTCAGTTCCCATCTGCGGAGCTCCTAGTAACTGGTGTCTGGGGAAAGAATCCAGACGGCACACGCAGTGAAACAGGCACAGAGGTCATGACTGTCATGTGATAGAGCCTGGTCTGCAACAGGATATTGTTTATCAGTATACACCCTGTGCCTATGCCCCTTCATTCTAACAGATGATGATGATGATGTCCTCCTCGCCGTGTCCGGCGACAGCGACTCCGTCAGTCTTCTCTGTCCTTGTTGTGGTAGGCTCGGATGTGGCTCGCGAATACGAATTTCACTTTGAATATCCTGTTGCATGAAGCACAGTGAAGCTGACCAGCAGAGTTGTAAGTATACGTGTAGACAGGCTTGAGCTGAGATTTTCGGAGCTCTCTTTTTAGCATCCAGGTTCATTAGACGCTTTTGCTCGAATTGTTCGATGCCCTTATGTACAGTTGATCGCCACTCCGATCGGCGCAATGCTAGCTCCTCCCAACGGTTCCTTGGAATGCCACAGGCTGCAAGGTGGCGTTTAATGGTGTCTTTATATCGCAGGTGTTGACCACCTTTCCTCCTCTTCCCGCACGAGAGCTGCGAGTAGAACACCGCTTTAGGTAGCCTATTGTCATCCATGCGTACTATGTGACCATTCCATCTCAGTTGAGGTTTCATTATTAAAGCTTCAGTACCAGCCAGTTTCACGCGGCGCAAAATCTCCGTGTTTGGGACACGGTCTTCCCATTTGATGCGCAGAATTGATCTCAGACATCGAAGATGAAATTTATCTAGCTTCTTAATGTCAGCTTTGTAACAGCACCAGGTTTCCGAGGCATAGAGTAAGGTGGATAATACTACTGCTTTGTAGACTGCAGTTTTTGTTTGTAGTTTGAGATCATGTGATTTCCATACTCGGTCATTAAGCTTACCGAAGGCTGAGGCTGCGCTGGCTATACGCGCTGCGATTTCCATTGTCAGGCTGTTGTCACTTCTAATTTGGCTTCCCAGGTATTTGAAATTTGACACATTTTGCAAGGGTTTGTTATCTCAATACTGGAGTCATCTGCATTAAGACCTCTAAGTGGATGTTTGAGAACTTGCGTCTTAGTGATGCTAATGGCTAAGCCAAATCTTCTGCAGGAGGCATTTAGCAGATTTATGTAAGTCTGAAGAGTTTCGCAAGAATTAGCCATCATGCATACATCATCCGCGTAGAGAATCTCTAAGATTATGCGACTTTTTGTTCTGAGGCGAGAGATGTTGAAGACACTTTTGTCTGTCCTTGTGTCGAGACTAATTTGATTACTGCAGGCCTTGGCCGCGTGTCTCATAACAACTGCGAAGTAAAGTGAGAAGAGTGTGGGAGCCAGAACACAGCCTTGTTTTACACCACATGTCACGGGAAACTGTTCTGAGAGCTTGTCCTCATGGCGGATTTTTGCCATCATGTTTTCATGAAACTGCCGAATCAAACTGACAATTTTGTCAGGGCACCCAGTTTTCTTTAGTACGATCCAGAGAGCTTCCCGTGGGACACGATCAAAAGCTTTTTCCAGGTCTACAAAGCACGTGAACAAAGGCTGATGTTGCTCTAAGCTTTTCTCTTGCATTTGTTTGACAACAAATATGGCATCCACTGTGCCTCTGTTTGGGCGAAAGCCACACTAGGTCTCTGGTAGCAGTTTTTCTGCAAAGTGTGTTAACCGGGTGTTAATTATGTGGGCAAGGACTTTTCCCGCTGCTGAGAGAAGAGAAATGCCCCTGTGGGAGCTGCAGTTTCTTGATGTTTGGCCCACCATATTTATATAGCTCTGATGGCAAGTTATCTAATCCTGCTGTTTTGTCATTTTTCAGCTTAGCCAGTGCTGAAATGAATTCATCGTAGGAAGGGGCATCCGCAAGTTGTTCCTCAACTGGCAGGTCTTCAAGTGCTTCTATGTATGGAATATCGGTTGTCTGATGGTCAGGATTAAGAACGTCATTAAAATGTTCCGCCCACCGAGACAGGATGTCACTCTGTTGCGTCAGCCGACAACTTTTATCTTTGTTATAGACTGGTGCTATCTTCCCAACTCTTGGACCTAAGATAGTTTTCAAGGACCCAAAGAGTCTGCCCGTTTGGTGTGTGTTGGCATATAACTGTATTTCATTTGCTTTATTTGCCCACTAACTGTCTTTGAGAGCTCGTAGCTTCACTTTCAGATTGTAATGCGCTGCTCTACACTTGTTATCATCAGGGGTGCGAAGAGAGGTTCTGAAATCATTAATTAGCTTTCTGATCTCTGGATCTGAGTCGTCAAACCAGTCCTGGTGCTTCTTCTGAGGCTTTCCCAAGACTTCTGAAGCACAGCCACGCAGTCTGCTAGTGTATGCACTCCATTGTTCATCTAAAGGGGCAGATTCAGATATCAAAAGGCCATCGACACCAAATTTTTCATCCAGTTTTGCTCTCATAGTCTGATCATTGGCCAAGATTTTGCAGGACAATTTTGTTGGTATTTTGTGTGAAGCTCGGCGTGGTGCCTTCAAAGTTATCTTTAATTTGGACCTCACGAGTCGATGGTCTGTCCATCCCTGAGCGCCTCTCATTGCACGTGTGACCAGTACGTCACCAAGATCTTTTTTCCGTACTATCACATAATCCAGAAGCTGCCAGTGTTTAGATCGCGGATGCATCCATGTCATTTTATATTTTTCAGGCAGACGAAAATATGTATTTGTCAGACAGAGTTCAAACTCGGCACATAGAGTTGGAAGATCCAAACCATTCGAGCTGCATTTTCCAATCCCATGGCGACCGAGGACTCCATTCCAAGCACTGAAATCATTCCCAACACGAGCATTAAAATCACCAAGTAACAGAAGTTTATCTGCAGAAGGAATATCCCTAAGGACATGTCGGAGGTCTTGGTAGAACTTGTTCTTCTCTTCATCCAGAGATGGCAATGTAGGTGCGTATACATTGATCAAATGAAGATATTTCTTGGATGCCAGGTGAAGTCTGTGTGTTATTATTCTGTCACTGATACCTTTTGGGAGTTCTGTTAGTGAACATGCCAATTTATTGCGTATGGCAAAGCCTACCCCACTTTCCACCCTTTCAGTGGATGATTTTCCACTCCAGTAGTAGGTATAACCTCCGAGCGGTTCACATAACTGTCCAGAGTCACTAAGATGTGTTTCACTTATGGCGGTAATGTCGATGTTATATCTAGCCAATTCCCTTGCGATAAGTCCTGTCTTTCTCTCTGGGCACTGATTATGGTCGTTATCCTGTAAAGTACGGACGTTCCAAACTCCAATCATTAGATATTTAAGGTAACTGTTTATTTTAATATTTTTTTTACCGCATATGTTAGTGAACAAGTGACCGCAGTTTGCCACTTGTGCTGGGTTGAGACGGGCTATGTTTAGGCCACCTTTTCTAGGCCCCTCCCTGGATTAGGGATAGCAGAGCGATCCTAAATAGGGCTGCTTTGTCGTCTGACGAGCTGCCGAACCAGTCCTCCCGTCTCTCACGAGTACCAGAACGACCATCACCGTCTGACCGCCTAACGTGCAGAGCACCAACTGAGGTTCAGGTACACCAAACCCTTGCCTCACCATCAGTACTCCATCGCCGCAGGACTTTCAAAGCTCATAGTCCATTGAAACTTTGCCGGAGTCATCTGCGCGTGAAGGTATTTAAAGCGGACAAGCAGTTGCGCAGATACAGATCCACTCTCTCGTCCTCTGCCTCTGGTTGGCAGTGGATCGTAGGGCCGATACGACTGGCAAGAGGCAGGGGATGCAGTGAATGGCCATATGCCACTGGAAGTATCCTGACCATACGCCCTTAAGGCACATCACAGGTGCCTTGCTTCGTCGGTACAGAAGCCATGAGTGTTTACCTATCGATATTACCTGCCTCCTACACCGATGAAGAGACTGACAGAAGGGAAGAAGGAAAGGGAAGGGACTGGAAGGGAAAGGGAGGAAAGGACGGTAGGTCATTGTGAGGCACACTTCGTCTGGCTCCTCTGCTGAGACCTGACCGGCTAGGTTGAACCTGCCAGTAGCTACGCTACCACCGGTATAGCTCTCAGCATCACAGGAACACGCAAACTCTCCCACCCGCACGGACAGTGCTACGATAAGGTGGTGCCTCCAGGGAGATAACGTGGTAGTAGTCGTGCCGATCTAAAAGCCCAAACGGTGTTCACCTAACAGCTGGTATATGGTGTGCCATTTCATAGGTGACACTCTCTTTGATAGTATATGTTGTGCCAGCTACAGAGGTGGCATGGATGGTGTCAAGAGGGTGTACAGAGCAAATCTTACAGTGGGGACAATCACAGGAATAGAAGCCATAGGGCAGGGAAAAGAGTGCAACCCCCCCCCCCCCCCCAAGTCCTCTGTCCGACCACAAGCACTGGAGCAATTGAAGTACATTCTCCACCAGGGTTAAGATTACCTCTCGTCCTGCACTGAAATGAGAATTGTCCTGCCCACTATCCTTCCCACCCCTCCTACCTTGGTATTCCGCCGTCCACCGAACCTACACAATATACTCGTCCATCCTTACACGACACGCTCCCAATCCCTTACCTCATAGCTCATACCCCTGTTATAGACCTAGATGCAAGACCTGAACCATACATCCTCCTACCGCCACATACTCCAGTCCAGTCATTAACATCACCTATCCCATCAAATGCAGGGCCACCTGTGAAACCAGTCATGTGGTCTGCAAGTTAAGCTGCAACCACTGTACTGCATTTTACATAGGCATGAGAACCAACAAGCTGTCTGTCCGCATGCATGGCCACCGGCAAACTGTGGCCAAGACACAAGTGGACCACCCTGTTGCTGAACATGCTGCCAAACATGATATCCTACGTTTCAACGGCTGCTTCATAGACTGTGCATATGGATCCTTCCCACCAACACAAGCTTTCCTGAATTGTGCAGGTGGGAACTTTCCCTGCAGTACATCGTATGTTCCCATAACCCTCCTGGACTCAATCTTTGTTAGTCACTGTCCTCACCCATCCAGGCTCTTCCACATTCCAATTCCAGTACTACACAGCCGTCATTCCACCATCACACCCAGTCTTTTTGTATATCTCCTTTTCCGGTACTGCCCCCCCCCCCCCCCACCACCACCACCCTCCTGCCCCCTCTGTCTAACCTGCTGCACTGTCCATCACCCCCACCACACTATCCCTCCTCCTCTCCACCCCAGCCTCCTCCTTACCCTCACCCAGTTGCCACTCCCATCAATTACTGTTGCTGCTGCTCACAGTGTGGTTTCAGTTGCCTGAGACTGTGTGTGTGTGTGTGTGTGTGTGTGTGTGTGTCTATTGTTGACAAAGGTCTTAATGGCCGAAAGCTTTAATTGTAAGTCTTTTTGTTGTGCTTATCTGCGATTCAGTATCTCTGCTGTATGGTGAATAGAAACTTTCCATTTCAAAAACACTATACGGGAGTTAGTTGGGAAGTAATAATGCACCCACCTCATTCACCTGATCTTGCACCCTCAGATGTTCACCTTTACTGCTCTCTGTTGAACACTCTTCAAGGAACTTCCTTTACAGATGAAAATGCAATTCTAACATAGCTCGGTAAGTCCTTCACCTCAAAATCATGTGGTTTCTACAGTCACGGAATCGAAAAGTTACCTCTGTGTTGGCAGACTCTCGTAAATAGTGAAGGAGAATACGTTATATTATTGATGATTAAAGTCTCTGTTATGTATATCTGTTGTGTTCATTAAACTTACGGAGAAACGTTGAGAACTTCTGCACCAACCCACTGTGTCCAACGAAGGCTAAGGTGATAATGGTGGTGTGTTGCTGTAAAAAGTCTGCATCTGAAAGAATCTGTTTACCTCAAATGCCAAGTGTGTATCAGAGAGGACATTTGACATGGAAAGGATGGCAGCTGTCAGAATGTAAGTACTCCTGTTAGTAGATTTAATGTGAACAGAAGTGTGTAACTGACTGTCAATGAGAATTAGATCAATGTCAAGGAAAGTGGCATAGGATTCAGAATAAGACTATGTGAAATTTAATTGGGCAAATGTATTTAGGTATTTTAAGAATTTTAGTTTATCAACCTCACCACAAGTCCATATAGCAAAGGTGTCATGAATGCAAGTAAGCCGCCTCTAAGTGATCCATGAAAAGGTTTGGATAGGAATTAGCCATCCTGGTTTCCATGTCTGTGCCCCATATCTGTGTGTCTACCCCTCAAAGGTAAAGTAGTTCTTTGTAAGTAGGAAGTTAAGCAACACGAGTTGAAAGGATGTCACAGGATTGGAATCAGGTGGATGCTGAGTAAGGAAATGTTGAGCAGCAGACAGACGATGTACATGGGGATGTTGGTACAAAGGGAGGTGGCATCAGTGATGACTAACAATGTGTGTGTTGGGAGTAGCATGGACACAGATTTCAGATCTAGAAAATGGATGATGTCTTTAATATAGGAGGAAAGTCTTTGTACTATGGGTTGCAAGTGTTGATCAGCCAAGCCAGATATACTGTTCAGTGGATGGTTTGAAGCTTAGGATGAAGGGGCATAGGCACAGGGTGCATACTGGCAACACACAATATCTTGTTGCAGACCATGGTCTACAACATGACTGTGGTGATTTTGGTGCCTGTTTCACCACATGTGCCATCTGGATTCATCCCCCAGTTTCTCAGAACTACACAGGTGGAAACTGTCCTCGGTTCTCACCACCCACCTAGCCTTAATTTATGTTAATTTCTGCACAGTAACTTTTCCTTTCTTCATGCACTTTTAGTTTTCTGTATCTTCCATTTTCCGACCTGTCGGTTTCCCCCGCTGCCTCTCACCTCTATCACATACAAAGCACTTAGCTTCCTGTTCTTATCTAATCATGCACAATGATTTGGCAGTCATCTGTCTTGTATATTACCCCATCTTCTCCATTTATGCTCTCAGGTTTTCAAATCTTGGCAAGTGCTGTGTAATAAGTCTTCCCTGACCCAGGGTTCTCAATGACTTTTCTGAGCTCCCCCCCCCCCCCCCCCATTTCCTAAATCTCACCATCCTTCTCCTTCACCTCTCTTCCTTCCCTTCCCTTCCAACCCTTCTACCAGGAGGAGGGCTCCTGAAGCTTGCAATTTTAAATGCTTTTGTATGTGTGTTCTTCTTCTATTGCTGCTGCTGCTGCTGCTTGGTAAGTAGATTCTTTATCCACCCAGTTACATTATATTTTCAAAAACTGATTTTCTTTTATTAATCTTCAATTTTACCGGTCATGGAAAAGACAACTTGTTTATGTACAAGCATTGTATTCCACAAGTTTACTTTTTATGGCAAAGTTGACACAATTGATCATAACAAAGCACTAGTGGTGACTGTTTTAGGCAATTTGGCACGGGTGCAGCAGGGAATGGTGGTGGGGGTGAGGGGAGCAAGACTGTAATGGGGGGAGGGTGGCGTGTGCAAGTGAATAACAGGTCGGTTAAGCTCTCATTCAGTTGACCGACATTCAGGTAATTGATGATTTACTGTACCATGCATGAGGAAGTAGGTTTCCCCCCAGCAACTTCATTTTACTTCTTGACATAAACTATACTACTACACAATATACTTTATCAGTGCATTATACATTATTAGTAGGTAGCCCTGCACCAGAGGAGACATGAGCTTTTATTCTCTTGTAAAGATAAATTACGTAGATTATAATTACAGTTATTTCAATAAATGTGTGTGTTAGTGTGTTGTTTTTAGCCATTATTCCAGGAAACATGAAAAATTGTTAGATCAGTTGGACCTCCAGTTGTCTAAAATTGTAAAGTCAGGTTGCAACCTTAATTTTACTTCTTGGCACAGTAAACTTGAATAGTCTGGTTTATTGTTCTTTTTTCATTTCAGAAATTTAACTAGAGCTTATCTCATCATTGTTTAAGTTCACATTTTTCCAATGTAGCCTAAATTTAAATTGTTTTATTAATAAAAAACTTTGCAGAAATTGTGTGAAGACCAAATTTTTGTAGATGGGTTTTATTGTTCATCAGTAATTTAGTTGATTTATTCCTACTGAAATATTATTTTCGTCATGATTGTAAAGTGTGCGACTTGCCATAGAACTGTTAGTTTAGAGGTTTTTTGTGTGATGGGTGTAGTAGTTCTTTCCATGGGGGTGACTAGGTCAGTGGAAATTGGAGAAGGGAGTTGGGGTCTTCAGTGATTTTGTAGTATATGTAGTAGATAGAATCATCATGGAACATGAGGGGAAATTAATGCCCTTACAGCTGAATTAGACAAAGTTGGTAAAGATTTGGACAAATTAAGGAGGGAGAAAGGTAAAAAAAAAGATGGGAAGCAGCACCAGAAAGAAGAGGTGTAGAATGTCTGACAGCTTTGTGGTGAATGTGAAAAATAAGGTTGACCTGTTGCTTGTGTTAGAAACTGACAAGCCACATGCAGATGTAGATGTAAACAGGGCACAGCAAACTTTTTAGCAGTAAATGGAAAAGTAATAATGTAGAGAAGTCGGTAAAGGAAAGGAAATTTCATTGCTAGGTAGTTATCGTGCTGCATGCATTCACTAACTTTTGCAGGATAACTAGGATCAGAATATGTGGTCACCATTTTTTTAAACCTAGTGCTGCTGTAGAGCTGGTCCCACATGTGTGATATATTGCATCAGCATCGAGACATACCAATGTTGAGTTTGTTTCTGTTCTGAGATGCCACGAATGACTTCATTTGAACTCTGTCAGAAGAGTAAATTTGGAGTTGGAATGGCTGCTTGTATTGGGTGCAGGGTCATATGTTGGCACGATTCCTGTTGATTCTGTCAGTAGATGACATTATACTCTGCGCGACCTTCACCTCAACAGGCAAGGGAAGGGGAAACTGTCTGGGCTAGTACTAGAAATTTTAAGGGGAAGTGGTGGGAGCCATTCTTGTGAGTGGTAAAATACCATTCATTACTGGTGTCAGAATACGTTTTTTTAGTATAAGGAGGACAGAAAGATAAAGTTTAAATAGAGCTTAGGATTGAAACAAACGTTCAGTTTGAGAAAGAATCCAAACTATATAACTCTGGCATATTGTGCTCTTGGTTAAAAATTTTCAGCAATCAGTAGAAATTTTATTTCCATCCAATTTCAAATCTGTCGCTGTGAAATGAGTGCTATTTTTATTGCACCAATATATTCAAAGACTAAGGAGTAAAAACAGTGAGCTACTTCTATGCATTGATGAATTAGTCGTCAAACCCAGTTGACATAATCCAGCTCCTGGAACGTCATATGATCAGTCGCATGGGTGTGTTAAGTACTGCAGGATTTAGGGTAGCATCTTGCTTTTGTATAGCAGGAGTAGAGAAAACTGGACTTTCAATGTTCTTCAAGATTAGTCATTATTTAAGAACATAAACTTTTCATCAGTGTTGCCCAGAGCAGTATATTGAAGCACTTGAGACATAAGTAGAACTTTAGGAATCATTTATTATAATACTAATTCATCTTAATTGATACTGTAAACTTTCTAATTAGGGTAGCTAATTGCTCACAAACATCCATTGATAATATGTCCACAGAAAGGTATATGAATATAATTTAATTACAAAACCAATAGTCAGTGGCCTGTAAGAGCATAACATGCAGCTGTTTTGTTAAATGTTAACACTGGATAAGATATAAAATCTATTAAATCGGAATTCAAGAGGGTAGTCAGTAAACCAAAAATTGATTATTTTAGGACTTTCTTGAAGACATGAAATGGTGTGATGTATACAGTGCTAATGGCATGAATAAAAAAATAAAACACCACAACACTTTTATTATAAAAGTACTTACCTTACATGAATACTGTTTTCATCCAAAAGTAACCCAGATTAGACCAGTGTGTACAAAGAAGCCATGGATTACTCAAGGAATAAAGACATCTTGTAAAACAAAATGGAAATAGTACCTCTCGTGCAGAAACAACTCAGATGTTGATGCTGTAGCTCATTACAAGACACACTTGCAAAATATTAAAGATAGTAATACAGACATCAAGGCAAATTCATTGTGATGAAAAGATAATCAAATCAGTTACAAAATAGACACAATATTGGATATAGTGAAGGAGGAGACTAGTAAAACGAGACACGAATAGAAGCAGATAACATTAACAGCAAACTATACATTGGTAACAGATTTGTGCAGTGTTACAGAACTTTTTAAGAAGCATGTTACTGGATAATGGGGTTGTCAGGTTCAGTAGACACTGTCATGAAATATCTAAGTATAACCAGTCAATACACACTACTTCATTAATATCACTATGACCCTCATTACACCATTACAAGTAATGTCCACCATATAATATTTAAAACTAGACTTTTCTAGTGGCTTTGATAAAATATCAACAAAGTTAGTGTGTGTTTCTGAGATTAGCAATGTATTAAGTTGCTTTGTAACTAGTCATTTATCAGTGGAACTTTCCTGGAATGGTGGAAGTATGCCACAGTGTTAATGTTTTATTTAAGAAAGGTGATAAAAACATACGGCCAGATTTCTATCCAATTTCACTTTTGCCAGCGTTCTTTAAAATTAGTGAAAGATAATGTGCAATCAGCTTCTTAACCATCTGATAATAAATAATATATTGTCAGTGTTACAATTTGGATTTCTACAATGAGAATGTATTCAATTCATTAGACAATAAATTACAGACTACTAGTATATTTTATGATCTGCCATAGGTGCTTGACTGTCTGAATCACAATATCCTTGTAAGTAAACTAGAATATTACATTGTAATAGGAGATGATGCAAAATTGTCTGAATCCAGATTCTCTGCCAGTAAGCAAAGGGTGTTAATAGGAAAGACACACACATTAAGCTATCAAGCATCATCCAACTGGGAATTAATTGCATATGGTGTCCCAAAAGGTTCCATTTTAGGGCCCTTACTTTTCCTTGTGTAGGTCAATGACCTTCCTTCAGAACATTACCTGATATAAACATTAGAAAGATTGGTTAATGAAATTTTTATGGACATTATTAGTTGTTTCTAGCCAGTTCTTTGTCACTGAACTTTGAAAAACACACTATATGCAACTTAGAAATTGTAAGTGGCTTTCTGCCAATACATGTTTAAAATTTGATCACAAGCAGATAGAACTTGATAGCGTTACATTTTGGGTTTACAGCTTGATAATAAATTCATCTGGGAGGAGCATACCAATGAACTGCTGAAACACCTAAACAAATCTTTACTTGCAGTGAGGATGTTGTCAAACGTAGGTGATATAAAAATAAAACTTTCATTCCATAATGTCATACGGGATACTTTTTTTAGGCACATGTGTCATACCAAACTAAAGTCTTCAGAGTCAGAAAAATGTGTAATAAGAATCATTTTTGATGTTAACTCATGAACATCCTGCAGAAGCCTATTTAGGGATCTAGGGATGTTAACAGCTACTGCCCAATATATTTATTCATTAATGAAATTTGTCATTAAAAATGTGTCACTTTTTTAAACCAACAGCTCAGTTCATAGAATCAGTACTAGAAATAATAATCTTCACAAAGATTTAAAGTCACTTAGCTTGGCGCAAAAAGGTGTCCATTATTCAGAAACACATTTTTCAATAACATGCCAGAACTGATAAAATGTTTAATTACCAATAAAGTTCAGTTTAAGAGGAGCCTAAGGAACTTGTTGGTGGCAAACTACTCCTATTCCATTGATTAATTTCTTAGTAGGATCAGCTGATATGTGAACGTTACTTATAATATCAAATAATGCAAGTATTATGTAATATCTGACTTCTCATAACCCTTTACATGAAAATATGTAAAAGATTTTATTTTTATTATTCCACAAGTGTCAGATTCATGTGGAATCTATGGCAGATACATTAGCATACTTGTTTCTCTTTGTAAATATTTATTGAGTGTTCTTGTGTTTTGGACATGTTCTACATCCTGGAGGACCACCTCATTGTGGATGTATTGGAATGAAAAGTGCTACTTGTTCACTTTGTGTCAGATAGAAGTCTCTGTTTTGATAAGTTGAAAGACTGTATGACTTCTGGTTGCTACCGAACATAGCTTCCAATAATGATTGCTAGTATGTAGATACTGTTTCCTGGTTAGCTTCACTATCCTGAGTTGTTACTTGTGAAGTGATTTGTGAGTTGTATGTATTTTGTAAAAGAGTGGTGAGTCTGAGGCTGCTTCAAGGATGACACCATCAACTCCTTCCACTCCCATTCATGGAGAGAGAACAGTGAGACAGAGCCAAGCTTGCAGAACAATGCTACATGTTTTAAAATGATATGACATTGAGAAATAGCAGATCAAACTGCTGCCTACACAGGAAAAGTGTAGCCAACCTACCTGGAGTTTATTAATACTCATCTTGTAGAACTTGTGCAGTAACTGCTACATACACTCCTGGAAATTGAAATAAGAACACCGTGAATTCATTGTCCCAGGAAGGGGAAACTTTATTGACACATTCCTGGGGTCAGATACATCACATGATCACACTGACAGAACCACAGGCACATAGACACAGGCAACAGAGCATGCACAATGTCGGCACTAGTACAGTGTATATCCACCTTTCGCAGCAATGCAGGCTGCTATTCTCCCATGGAGACGGTCGTAGAGATGCTGGATGTAGTCCTGTGGAACGGCTTGCCATGCCATTTCCACCTGGCGCCTCAGTTGGACCAGCGTTCGTGCCGGACGTGCAGACCGCGTGAGACGACGCTTCATCCAGTCCCAAATATGCTCAATGGGGGACAGATCCGGAGATCTTGCTGGCCAGGGTAGTTGACTTACACCTTCTAGAGCACGTTGGGTGGCACGGGATACATGCGGACGTGCATTGTCCTGTTGGAACAGCAAGTTCCCTTGCCGGTCTAGGAATGGTAGAACGATGGGTTCGATGACGGTTTGGATGTACCGTGCACTATTCAGTGTCCCCTCGACGATCACCAGTGGTGTACGGCCAGTGTAGGAGATCGCTCCCCACACCATGATGCCGGGTGTTGGCCCTGTGTGCCTCGGTCGTATGCAGTCCTGATTGTGGCGCTCACCTGCATGGCGCCAAACACGCATATGACCATCATTGGCACCAAGGCAGAAGCGACTCTCATCGCTGAAGACGACACGGTCTCCATTCGTCCCTCCATTCACACCTGTCGCGACACCACTGGAGGCGGGCTGCACGATGTTGGGGCGTGAGCGGAAGACGGCCTAACGGTGTGCGGGACCGTAGCCCAGCTTCATGGAGACGGTTGCGAATGGTCCTCGCTGATACCCCAGGAGCAACAGTGTCCCTAATTTGCTGGGAAGTGGCGGTGCGGTCCCCTACGGCACTGCGTAGGATCCTACGGTCTTGGCGTGCATCCGTGCGTCGCTGCGGTCCGGTCCCAGGTCGACGGGCACGTGCACCTTCCGCCGACCACTGGCGACAACATCGATGTACTGTGGAGACCTCACGCCCCACGTGTTGAGCAATTCGGCGGTACGTCCACCCGGCCTCCCGCATGCCCACTATACGCCCTCGCTCAAAGTCCGTCAACTGCACATACGGTTCACGTCCACGCTGTCGCGGCATGCTACCAGTGTTAAAGACTGCGATGGAGCTCCGTATGCCACGGCAAACTGGCCGACACTGACGGCGGCGGTGCACAAATGCTGCGCAGCTAGCGCCATTCGACGGCCAACACCGCGGTTCCTGGTGTGTCCGCTGTGCCGTGCGTGTGATCATTGCTTGTACAGCCCTCTCGCAGTGTCCAGAGCAAGTATGGTGGGTCTGACACACTGGTGTCAATGTGTTCTTTTTTCCATTTCCAGGAGTGTATTTTGTGAGGAGGAGTAGCTTCATTGAACCCACCATCAGATTTAAAACATTTCGTATTATAATACATAAAACACTAAACACACCATCTGCTAACTAGGGTTGGCTGTGCTGAAACAACTGTTCTTGCCAACTAAGGCCATTCTTCTTATGTCGAAACAGTGACTCCTATCGGTCGCCAGGCCTTGGATTTTTAGAAAGTGAACAAACTACACATCTAATCTGGTTAGTTTCAATTATTTGTTTGTGAAGTGTCCCGTGGTGTGGACACTCCAGCAAGAACACATGAATATCCAAAACAATACACATTTTATTCGTAAGTTTCAGTTCTGAATGTTTGAGGCTCAAATTAGTAAGTAAAATTTTATTACTGCACTGACAACAACCAAGTTGAAAATGGAGTTCACAAAGTTCCTCTTCTTGAAATTTGTAAAGGAAACAAAATAGTCTCTTCCAATTATTTCAGTTAGTTAATTCTTGGATCACTATTTTGAATATGAAACACTGTGGTGTGGGCATTCTGTCAGTAAACACAGCCAATTAAAAACTTGAGCCTTTTTAACAAAATATTGCCTTCCTCAGCATAAAAGGAGAAAACTGAATTACACTGGCAAAAACTAAAGTCCACACACAAAGTGCCCTTGTAAAAGTAGTTTGCTATGACAGCCAGAGACAAGTCTATTGATCAGTTCACCTAAATAAAACACTGTTGGGATACAACACTTCCAGCAGAACGGAGTGCTGGCAGACTGGGCTGAAGAGCGGGTGGTGCAGCGTGTGGTGGTGATTGGCTGCGTGTTCACCAGGCACCAGAGAAGCTGCTTGCAGAGCCATCAACGCAGCCCTAAATACACTGGTGATGGATGCATACAGGATTACTATTGGTGGCATCACGTGTTTGTGGAAGCATAATGTAGTGTAGCATTCTCCGCCACTGAAGGCGGTGGTGCGTGTGCATCCTCCCTGGTGACTCCGCACCAAAGGGGCCATGCGGCACCAGCCGTTGAACTTTGCCGAAGCTTGCCTGCAGCTGCTGGTTTGCTGCAGGCATCACATGGTAGGCCACCTGCCATGCTATTTCAGTGGTGTAGCATTGGAGCGTAGTTGTGCGCAGCATTTTGTCTTTTGTTAATGAGTGTTATGACTCATTCTACACACCTAAAACAGTTGTCCTACTTCATGGGATCTATGAAACTGGACGGATGGATGAATGAACGGAAGGTAAACTTGTATATGCCGACACTTTTACAGTTGCATATACAAGAAAATTAAAATTCTAATTTAGCTATTATTTACACAGAAGCTTTTTATCACTAAGTAGTAAAAACAGTTGTTTCAAAATATCAATGTCATTGTTGCCAATCGGCCTGTCTGGCATTACTGCAGGCATTTCTGCAAGGTATAGTAACTGCTTGTGCCTGTTTGTGTAGTACTAAAGTAATTTCACATCCTTGACAGCTCTCCTTGAAGATGAGATTAACAGAACGTAGGCTGTGAATGAATGGATACATGAATGTCAACATAAAAAAATCTCTAATTATGTCCTCTGTTTGCCAGGTCGAGTACTTTTTACTTTGATTTTGTATTTGGCCGTGCAGCTGATGCTTTGTCATGTAGGTGAATTATTTAAACTAAAGTGCATTTTGCTTGCTTATAGTTTTTAAAATTATGTTGCCCCATATCTTTAGTTAAGATTGTTGTTTAAAGGAAGAGTATTAGAGCGAACATAATGGGCTGGATCCATGCTAGCCCTTAAACATACTAGCTGCCAGCTACTGTGTCACTTGTGTACATGTCATCACCATATACAGGCATGTCGACTCCACGTTATTTGACAACACGGTCCCAGAAACCATTTGTGCAAGCCCTGATGGAGGTTTCATCAGATTTGACCCAGTGACTGTTTCCTAGGGAGTGCTCACATAAAGCAGATTCTTCATCTCTTGTGCTGCTTCCTGCATCGTGCTACTGTATACACTGTTTGCCAGTCATTTTATTGTTTTTGTTTTGATATACCGCGTAACAACATAATCTTCATAAATAAGGATGATGCGAAGTTTTTGGTTATTTTGTTGATGACTTCAAGAAAACAAAATTATTGTGTACCATTTGGCATTAACTGTTCATCAGCGGTTGGATGTGTTTTGCAAAAGAACCAGCTTTGTTGTTTTTGACTTTGAGTACATTCTATCTCAAGTCCTGCTACAGTGCTGTATATAGATTTTGCAATTTTTAGGTTCACTTCTTTGAGCTTCAGTCGCATTGTATGGAATCAGTCAGGAACTTGCATCTTGTTCACATATAAATGTTAATTCAAATTTGAATGTACTGTGATGTCTCTGTCTCATGGCAAGTCGTGTTTTCGATCGCATTGTGCACAGCATCGTCTTTTTTTGGGATGACAACCAATTTTGATTGATGTTCAGAAAGTTCGTCACTAGAAGAAGCACAACTGTAAAGAAATCCTACAAACTGGTTGATGCAAGCCATTGTTGAAACCTTAGGCCTTTGTGAATATTGTCATACCACACTGAATGCAAACCTTCATGTGGAATTCCTGTTTTTTTCACAACATTGTTCCTTCAAATGCTCATGCTAATCAACTTCTCTGCCAATTTCTCAGCTATTGTTTTAACAACAGCAATGACAAATTTTAAAGCAATTGTAAGATCCTATCTCATTAGTGGCGTCTAGTTATTATCTGTGAAAACTTAAAATGTAATGACAGTATCATCACATGACATGGGATCTGGTATCCTACACGAGCTTACCAAGGAAATTGGCACTCGCTGATACAGCAGAATCTTAAAAATTCCATGATGACTCTATAGGTTGTTAAATTTTCTGATGCAAGTATAGTGGTTGTGATACTACTGGGAAATTGGCAATTCATTGCACCTGGGCACCTGCACAGAGCTGCGTTCTGTTCGCAAAACAACTCATACTTATATTTTTATCTGCGAACTGTTTTTATGATCTACAATGTGGTACAAAAATTACTATTGATAAATCCATACCACAGACAGAGAGACGTCACACAGTCTATTATTGTGTACTGTCTGTAACAGAGTTGTGCATTTCATCTGTAAACATACCATTGGAGCTCTTGAAATAATTTTGTATTTTCTCATTTTATCTAGCTTAATCTTCTTCCTTAACTAAGGTCTGAACAGCATTAGATTTCATGGGCTATCACATTTAGACTTTCAGAAATCCATATCTCCCTTTTAAATTTGAAAAGCCTCATTATCATCTTCGACAAGAGCTTTATTTTTCATCACAGCAATAATTACGAGGGTTGCCCAGAAAGTAATGCACCACTTTTTTTTTTCCTCAGTCGAAAACAATCCTATAAGTGCAAAACATTATGTATGTATTATTTGGAGTCTCCTTAGTAAGTGCACCAAGTTTCCGTCACTTCCGACAGACAGCGTAGCAGCAGGACCATTTCAAAATGGCTCTATAGGTGATGCACAGTACAAGCAATAGGTGATGCACATTACAAGAAACGTGCCGTCATTGAATTTCTCTCTGTGGAGAAAGAAACTGTGGGGAATATTCAGATTCTTGTGCAAAGTCTATGGAGCATCTGCTGTGGTCAGAAGTACAGTTAGACACGGGACACGGAGGGTGAGGTCCTTTGATGGCGGTTCAGCAGAGCTCCACAATTTGCAGTGGTCGGGGAGACCATCCACGGCTGTCACACCTGACACGTTGGAGCAAGGTGATGTTATGACCAAGGACATGCATTACGATTCGGTAGTTGGCGTTGTATGTGTCAATCGGCAAACAATGTGTGGGTGCAACTATCCCCACTCTCAGATATTCAAGGATTGGCACATTACCAACACGCCCTTGTTTTGCGCTGGAGGAAGGCCACAGAACAGTATGGAGGCTACGTGGAAAAATAGGGTGTGTAGATAAAACACCATTCTTTCCTGTGTGTAATTCTCATGATGTTTAGTAAAGAATTTTTGAAGGAAAAAAATGCAGTGAATTACTTCTGCGCGACCCTCGCAGTTGCTATCAATGTTTTGTGGGTATACACAAGCCTGGGAAATTGATCACAGTTCAAAGTATTCAATCAAATTAAATTTTTGTATTGTGTTATGATGTAGTACTTCATTTATGGGAATGTTATTTCATTGTTAAAATAAGAGTTGATGATGTAATATAACAAAGATTTTTTCTGCCTGTAGGACTTCAATATATGATGGATATGCGAATCTACGAAAGAACTATGTACATTTCATGCACGATCTCGTATATTTAGAAGAGTATGATGGAATGGTGGGTATTCAAGTCTATAACATGTGTGGTGTGTGCCTGGAACACGTTACACACAGTGGCTCATCACAGTTCAAGCTTGAGGTATGTGCAGTGAAATATCTTATTTGGGGATTCCACAGAACTGTTGAATAATACATTTACACAGGGTATGGAAAAAAATATGGAAACGCCAAAAACATAACACATTACCATTCCTAATGCAGCGTGGGAAACCTGGTTGCATTTAGACCAGGTTACAGTTGTCTCAGAATGGATCAAAACAGGTACTGCATGCTTTTGAATGGAATCTTATACCATTATTCCTGCAAAATAGTAAAATTGTGGAAAGTTCAGGAAATGATGATGGAGGTGGATTGTGATCATGCACCCTTCTCTGCAATGTAGGCCACAAAGGCTCAATAATATTGAGATGTGGTGACTTTGGCAGACAAAGCAGATGCTACAATTAATTCTCATTTTCACAAACCAGCCCTGGATGAAGCAAGCTCTGTGAACAGGGACCACGTTATCATGGAACTCAGTATCACCACTAGGGAGCAAACTTTGTGCCTTGGGATGGACCTGATCAGTGAAAATGGTCACATAAACGTTGGCAGTAATGCAACCTTGCAGTGTATCCATGGGACACAGAGTATATTATGATATGACTGCCCAGATCATCACGTAACCCATGCCATGTTTCACTCTTAGGATGTAAACCTGGCCTGTTGCTGGAAACCATCTGAAACAAGATTCATCTAACCAAATGACATTCTTCCATTGCTTCAAAGTGCAGGTTTTTATGTTTCCAGTACCACATTTTCGTATTATGGGCATCGGTGACAAGTGGTTTTGGAATTCCAGCTTGTCTTGCAATTCCCAACTTATGGAGGTCCCTTCATGTTGTTTTGGTGCTGACAGGGTTTCAGAGTTCAATATTAAGTTTTTCTTTGACACCTGGAGCCGTTTTCCTCTTACTTTTTCATCAAAATTCTCTTCAGTGAGCATCTGTCGCAATCACTTGATACAGACTTTCTTCTGCATTGTGACTTAGCGGATGATGTTTTTCTGCTCTCCTTGCATGTGGTATAAATCTTCAATATAGTGTCTCTTGAAATACCAAACACTTCATCTACCTTGGTTGCAGAAACATCCATCATATGAGCACCAACAAACTGCCCATGTTCAAACTCGCTTAGCTAAGACATAATGCTCTCACAGCTATATAGAACTTTGTTCTGACCACAGCTGATACTAGTAACATATTGAAGACATTGCACAGATGGCATTTGTGGTTAAATGTAATAGCACAACCTGTAGACTTAGTTAGCATTCACGTTTATGTTCAAGCATTCATTTCTTGCAGTGTTTCCATGTTTTTGTCCTACCCCTGTATGTGCATACTGCTGGTACACTAATACTTGTTGTTGACACTTAGAAAAGGAAGAGTAGATTTAACTTCTATTGGAAAAAAATAGGTAAAAGTATGTGAATCACTTTCAAAACAACTACAAGTTGATTTTCAGAGTTTCCAAATAAAATCTGTTGGTAACTTGGGTATGATCATGTGCAACTTCGTGAAGTCATCAGTAGGGATACAGTAACCTTTCATTGGCATATTTTTGTGATTCATACTGCCTGACAATGTGCAAACAAGTGGGTCAGTATTATCCATGAAAGACAAGAATTGTCTGCCCACTCTCTAATGAAACTCCAGAGGAGAACATTTTAAAAACAGAATTTTGTACTAAAAGTGTAATGTGATGTAATGAGGGAAAACTAAGCAATGAGTTTTGTAGGAAAGAAATGTACTACTGATTATCACTGTAGTAGTGTGGTGTCTAAGGACATTAACTCAAAAATCTAAACAATTTCTGAAGATTGTGAATATTAATTATTTTCATATAACATATTTCTTCTGATTGAGTAATAAGAAATAGGGCTGGTATGCTTGAGCTTCACTTTTCTCTTAGTTCCTCTCAGCAGTCATCTTTAACACCAAGTTTAAAGTATGAGATTTGAAGTCACAACAAGATTCCCTATTTTCCAGTAATGTCTGTCACTGGTTGTGCACAGCTGATTTCTTTTCAGTGAGCAGCATGGTACATAATTATTAATATTATAATGTGGTAAACCTATCGCCTATAATACAAACAGTATATCATATTTATAGCACAGTCGTGGTGATAAAGAAACTAATATGATATCAAGAAAATGTTTAACCCATAGTGGGAAACTACTTCATCATTATTTTAGTAATGTTGTTTTCCAAGGAATTTTCTGTTTTGTTTATGGACTGAGCTACAGTGCACACCTGTCTCTAGAGAGCAACGAATCTTCTGTTATCTGCATAAAGAAAGAGACTGTAGTCTACCCATTTTTACATGCACAGTTAGCCTTGTTAGCATTGCCTCCATAGAAAGTGGCAGAAAAATTGGTTTGCATTTCCGAATGGAAGGTAACCTGATGTAGAAGAATTGATGTTGGGAACAATCTGCTGTACCATTAATGTAATCCACACCAAAAATTGCATTTCACACACTTTAATTGCACTTGGACGCTTAATGAACTGCTGTTTATGGGCAGTTCAAGTTTCATCTGTTTTAATTACAGTACAGATAAAAAAGTAGACACATAGTGCACTTGGTAGACATCCTGCAATATTGTTAGAGTACTTATTCACTGAAGTCCACTTGTGGCAAGCATATATAATTAACATAGTCACTGAATAAAGCTCTTAAAGCACTACCCCTCAAATCTGAAAATAATTAATAGTTCAGTCAGTCATTAAAACACTCACTAAATTGAAATTTACATAACATTCAGTACATTTCCCAACTTATAATCTGTAAGAAATCGTCTGCAGTACCTTATTCCATATTTTGTCTGCAGTACCTTATTCCATATTTTGTCTGCAGTACCTTATTCCATATTTTGTCTGCAGTACCTTATTCCATATTTTGTCTGCAGTACCTTATTCCATATTTTGTCTGCAGTACCTTATTCCATATTTTGTCTGCAGTACCTTATTCCATATTTTGTCTGCAGTACCGTATTCCATATTTTGTCTGCAGTACCTTATTCCATATTTTGTCTGCAGTACCTTATTCCATATTTTGTCTGCAGTACCTTATTCCATATTTTGTCTGCAGTACCTTATTCCATATTTTTGGACATAAATCTTGCTCTACAGATGCAACTAAAATGGTTTCCAAAAAGCCTCTTTAATAAGTTTACAATAATTAAAACTGATGTTATCAATTGTTGCTTGCCTGTTTTTCACAAATTTCATTTCTGAGTATCTGAATAGTGGATGGAGATTCATTTAAACGTGAACTTCCAGATACAGCAATAATTTCTGTTGAATTATACTGGCTAGTTTGTGCAAATATGTGTTTCTATTTCAGCAATGATGTTTTACCAAAAATTGTTAATTACTTCAAAATCAACTGAGTATGTGTTGCTAACATACTTTCATTGCTGGTTGTATGATACTTCTCTTATTTACAGAGCTTTTTATCTACTTTATCAGAAAATCAGTAATCAGGCATATTTTTACACATGAACAATATATTGAAATCTGAACTTACTAATGTTTGTAATCAGCACCTTTTCAGCCAAACTAACCATACTTATGATTTCAGAAAACTTGAAAGAAAGTAATCTAATATGTTTAAGTTGAATTGACTCTGAGTCAATATGGAAGGTTTTTAGGTACTGTACACATCCCATACAAATGACTATATCAAAGATATCACAATAATAATAATAATAATAATAAGGAAAACAAAGACAGAGGATGAGATGGTCAGATGAAGTTAATCGACACCTCATGTTCTGTTATTACCAAGCAACAAACCTAGGAACCAACACAACTGGATACAGATCACAAGTATACACAACATTTATTACCAGATACCCAGAATTAAAATTTTTAACAGAACAACGTCTAGCTGATCAGATTCGTGTAATAATAAAAAATAACAGGATACCCCAGTCAGAATTAGAAAACATCAAACAACAAGTACAACAAACACTGGAACAAAATAATGTACAGTCACAAGAAGAAGAAAATACAGTAATAGACTCAAACATCCCAGAGCAAACAAACAAAGAACAACACGCATCAATTAAACAATCAGAGGAAAATGAAATTTTAAGACAGCCACCAGCACAAGCACAAATAGAATACGAAGTGACACACATGTTAGATATAGAAGAAAAATTTCAGTTGACATATATAGAATACAAAGACACAAATACAGACATTAGACCATTCTTGCATAGACCACCAAATAGCCCACAAGTCGAAACAACAATAAAAACTATCAACACAATCATACACAACAAAATAAATGAATACACAACTATGGAAGAGTTACAACTACTGGTTTATGTAGGAGCACTCACTACACTAAATATACACACTAGGCAGATATCAGAACCAACCAACACACAGAAGAAACCCACAAAACCAGCATGGCAACACAGGCTACAGATCAGAATAGAAAAACTGAGAAAAGACATCGGACAGTTAACACAATTTATAAGAAATGAAATATCAGACAAAAAACGAAAAAGGTTAGGTAAAATCTCACAACAAGAAGCAATAGAGCAATTAGATGAAAAGAAGCAAAAATTACAAGCTTTGGCGAAACGACTTAGAAGATACAAAAAAAGTGAAAATAGAAGGAAACAAAACCAAACATTCAACACAAACCAAAAGAAATTTTACCAAACAATAGATAACACACACATAAAAATAGACAATCCACCAAACATAAGAGACATGGAACACTTCTGGAGCAGCATATGGTCAAACCCGGTACAACATAACAGGCATGCACGGTGGATACAAGCAGAAACAGATACATACAAGATGATACCACAAATGCCTGAAGTGATAATTTTGCAACATGAAGTCACCCGAGCAATTAATTCTACGCACAATTGGAAAGCCCCTGGAAATGATAAAATAGCAAATTTCTGGCTAAAGAAGTTCACCTCAACACATTCACATCTAACTAAATTATTTAACAGTTACATTGCAGACCCATACATATTCCCTGATACACTTACACATGGAATAACTTATCTGAAACCTAAAGATCAAGCAGACACAGCAAACCCAGCTAAATATCGCCCCATAACATGCCTACCAACAATATACAAAATATTAACTTCAGTCATTAAACAGAAATTAATGACACATACAACACAGAACAAAATTATAAATGAAGAACAAAAAGGCTGCTGCAAAGGAGCACGAGGATGTAAAGAGCAACTGATAATAGATGCAGAGGTGACATATCAAGCTAAAACTAAACAAAGGTCTCTACACTACGCATACATTGATTACCAAAAAGCTTTTGATAGTGTACCCCACTCATGGTTACTACAAATATTGGAAATATACAAAGTAGATCCTAAATTGATACAGTTCCTAAACATAGTAATGAAAAACTGGAAAACCACACTTAATATCCAAACAAATTCAGATAATATCACATCACAGCCAATACAGATTAAGCGTGGAATATACCAAGGAGACTCATTAAGTCCTTTCTGGTTCTGCCTTGCTCTGAACCCACTATCCAACATGCTAAACAATACAAATTATGGATACAATATTACTGGAACATACCCACACAAAATCACACATTTGCTATACATGGATGATCTAAAACTACTGGCAGCAACAAATCAACAACTCAACCAATTACTAAAGATAACAGAAGTATTCAGCAATTATATAAGTATGGCGTTTGGAACAGACAAATGTAAGAAAAATAGCATAGTCAAGGGAAAACACACTAAACAAGAAGATTACATATTGGTTAACCACAGCGACTGCATAGAAGCGATGGAAAAAACAGATGTCTATAAATATCTAGGATACAGACAAAAAATAGGAATAGATAATACAAAGATTAAAGAAGAACTAAAAGAAAAATATAGACAAAGACTAACAAAAATACTGAAAACAGAATTGACAGCAAGAAACAAGACAAAAGCTATAAATACTTATGCCATACCAATATTGACCTACTCATTTGGAGTAGTGAAATGGAATAACACAGACCTAGAAGCACTCAATACACTTACACGATCACAATGCCACAAATATAGAATACATCACATACATTCAGCAACAGAAAGATTCACATTAAGCAGAAAGGAAGGAGGAAGGGGATTTATCGACATAAAAAACCTACACTATGGACAGGTAGACAATTTAAGAAAATTCTTTCTAGAACGAGCAGAAACTAGCAAAATACACAAGGCAATCACTCATATAAATACATCGGCTACACCACTGCAACTTCATAACCACTTCTACAACCCTTTAGATCACATAACATCAACAAATACGAAGAAAGTAAATTGGAAAAAGAAAACACTACATGGCAAGCACCCGTATCATCTAACACAGCCACACATCGATCAAGACGCATCCAACACATGGCTAAGAAAAGGCAATATATACAGTGAGACAGAAGGATTCATGATTGCAATACAGGATCAAACAATAAACACCAGACATCACAGCAAGCATATTATTAAAGATCCCAATACCACAACAGATAAATGCAGACTTTGCAAACAACAAATAGAAACAGTAGATCACATCACAAGCGGATGTACAATACTAGCAAATACAGAATACCCCAGAAGACATGACAATGTAGCAAAAATAATACATCAACAGCTTGCCTTACAACATAAACTTTTAAAACAACACGTTCCCACATACAAGTATGCACCACAAAATGTACTGGAGAATGATGAATACAAATTATACTGGAACAGAACCATTATAACAGATAAAACAACGCCACATAACAAGCCTGACATCATACTCACCAATAAAAAGAAGAAATTAACACAATTAATCGAAATATCCATACCCAATACAACAAATATACAAAAGAAAACAGGAGAAAAAATTGAAAAATACATCCAACTGGCTGAGGAAGTCAAAGACATGTGGCATCAGGATAAAGTTGACATCATACCAATTATACTATCAACTACAGGAGTCATATGGCATCAGGATAAAGTTGACATCATACCAATTATACTATCAACTACAGGAGTCATACCACACAATATCCACCAATACATCAATGCAATACAGCTACATCCAAACATATATATACAATTACAGAAATCCGTAATTATTGATACATGTTCAATTACCCGAAAGTTCCTAAATGCAATATAACATGTACCGTACAGCAAAAAGGAAGTGACGCTTGATAAAGGTCCGCGTCACTCCATTCTTAACCAGACTTCTAAAAAGTCTGAGAAAGTAAAGAAATAATAATAATAATATTTTAGAGGGAGAAAAACGAGCTGGAAAATAATCCACCTGCTTTGTCACAAGACGTGATTGTACGAAGACAGTACAGGCAAGCATGGTCCTCATTGAAAGCATGACACATTACTGTGCATTCTGTGAAACTGACTGGTGATGAATGGTTAGAACATGCCACTCTGGGTAAACAGTGCCCTCATTCACTGTTATGAAACTCTACTTCCCTGCTGTTCTGTAAGGCCCCTCCCTTGAAACTGGCCGTTGTCCTAATTAAATAATGTCATTATTTGCATAGTGTAAGTAGTTCATGAAACCAGACTCTTTGTAATTAATAGACTGTCATATTTCTTTGTGTCTCATGTGCATAGTCGAGAACTTAATGCTTCATCATGGATGATACTTAACTATGGAACCCGTAACAATTATTGTTCATCAACTGTGAATGTGGTGGTTGAAAATATTGGAAGCTGTCAAGAGAATGTGTTTCCTGTTGACTTTAGTGTTCAGTTCATGTAA
Source organism: Schistocerca nitens (assembly GCF_023898315.1). Taxonomy (NCBI): domain Eukaryota; kingdom Metazoa; phylum Arthropoda; class Insecta; order Orthoptera; family Acrididae; genus Schistocerca; species Schistocerca nitens. Next base: position 226,993,074 of record NC_064620.1, on the reverse strand, counting down.
ATGACCCACTCTCTTCTAGGTATGTACACACAATTAGAATGCATGTTTCATGAAGTGTATTTAACATTAGTCACTTCGCATTTTTTACTACTTCTAATCACATTGCTTGCAGAAACTGTGTCATGGTTGAATAAGAGTGGGGAGTTGGAGTTAGTTATAAGTGCAATAATGGAACATGTCATGCTGCCTGTGCCTTTCTGTTCCAATTTGTCCACATTTTTTACCATTGCCATGCTTCTGGTAAAAACAGATAAAAGGGTATGGTGTAAGAGGATGTTACCTCATCATGTCACAATGTCTCAAGTATTGTTTGAGATCCAATTGTGTATTGGTTGGTGTGACTAGTTACTCCTGTGCTTGTAGTGAGTTAGTTTTTCTACCTCAACCTCTACATCTACATCTACATTCGTGAACCATTGTGCCCCACTGTACCAGTTAGTAGGGCTTTCCCCATTCCATTCACTTATGGAACATGGGAAAAATGATTGTTTAAATTCCTCTGTACATACTGTAATTAATCTAATCTCATATTCCGTTTGGGAGTGATATACGGGGGTTTGTGTATATTCCTACAATCATCATTTAAAACCAGTTCACAAAACTCTGGTCAGTAGACTTTCTGGGGACAGTTTCCATCTATCTTCAAGAGTCTGCTAGTTCAGTTCTCAGTGACTCTCCCAAGGGTCAAACAAGCCCATGACCATGCTAGTCCTATTTGGTATGGGTCCCACACACTTGCCCAATACTCCACAATGGGTAGTGCAAGTGATTTGTTAGCAATCCCCATTGTTAATAGATTGCATTCCTCTAATATTGTACCAATAAACCAGTCTGCTACCTGCTTTATCCACGACCGAGCACATGTGATCGTTCCACTTCATGCATCTACTAAGTGTTATACATAAGTATTTGTACGAGTATACAGGTTCAAACTGTGACTCACTGATATTATATTCATAGGATATTATGTTTCTTCATTTTGTGAAGTGCACAGTTTTATGTTTTTAAACATTTAAAGCAAGCTGCCAATCATTGCACTGCTTTGAAATCTTACCAAGTTCTGATTGAATATTTGTACACCTTCGTTCAGACTTTACTTAGTTGTAGAAACTGCATCATCCACGAAAAGTCTGAAGTTACTATTAATGTTCCCCACTAGGTCATTAACATACAACACACTTCGAAGTGGGGTGCACCCAAAATTACTTGTCCCTCTGCAAATGACTCTCCACCTGAGATCACATACTGCATCCATCTCACCAAGAAATGCTCAGTTTCGTCACATATTGTATCAGACACTCCGTGTAATTGTACTTTTGATAATAAGCATAGGAGTGGTACTGAGTCAAATGCTTTTTAGAAATTGATGAATACAGCATCTACCTTGTGTCCCACTGCTCCATCAGTTTGATCAATCACTTCAGTTCCGTATAGTTTCCCTTACCTGAAATGCTGAAGATCATTTTGAATCCATTTCTTAGAAAGTGACACAAAAGAAAACAGATGCCTTTGTAAATGAATTCCAGCACTCCATTGCCAACAAAACCATTGTTTACACAAATCAGTACAGCAGAGCATCCACATAAAGTCCCCACTTTTACAGAGAGAGACCATGTGATGATGTGGATATTTGTTTATGTACAAAGTTCACCTGTCATCTGTCAAATTTCTGTGAGAAACCTGACACCGCAAAGGAGAACAGTGATGGGGCATGGCATCGTGAAGTTCACCTTGCAGTCACAGACATAGTTCACATTCTCCACATTCTCTCAACTACACACAGTGCACAAGACAAATTGTGTGACAAACTGCTCGGTAAATTTAATTGAAATAATTGATTGGAGAACTTGGATTAATTCTCTGCACTCCTGCATGTGTGAAATGTATTGCTTTGACCCAAGAGGCAGGCTTGAATTTCTCCACTCCATAGTCCATAATTCAAAGCCCAGTACCTTTCTGACTACTCTTGTAAAGAGGCAGAGGCCCGAACACTGGACTGCAATATGTACAACTGACTGACTTGTCACAGCTTCTGCTGATAATCTCCACAACAACAAAACATGTGTACAGTTGAATGTCGATAGACCAAAAGACTCTCAAAAACAGAACAAGCAGGTTTCCATGGAAATAAATAGAATTTTGCTTCAGTTAAACGTCACTAAGTTAGCATCATTCAGAAAGCACTGCATCCAGCTAGTTAACAGTTCCGCACTCTAGTATAAAATTCCTCTCCTTATCAAACACTCACATGCTGACCAAACAGCGACCATCGCCTAGAGCAGGCCTGTTAAAGAGACGACTAGGTGAGCACGAACACTCACTCGCTGCCTCAGTAGTGAGCACTGACCATAAAATGTGGTGATCAGACAGGGAAGAACATTGTTGGCAGTGAAGGATCAGTAACACTCGACTTCAGTTAAACAAAACACCATCTCTGCTTTATGGTGTCCACAACTTGCCACGTCAACATGACTAACACTGCCAACGAGTTCACAAGTTTTGAAACCACTCTGCAAAATTACAAAGCATTTACCCCTTTCATCCGATTACCCTTGGCACAGAATTCAGGCATATCTGTTGGCTTTTTCCTGCTCCTGCTAATAGCATTTTCTGTAATGTGGTGATCACTGCTAGGACTTTGAGACAGGTGGTGAAAAACAGCTGTCACACACTCTGTTAAGGCAGATGTGCAAGCTCCAGCCACCCATTTAAGAGGATTAGTGTAAGCTGAACCCATTGTCTCCAGGTTGGGGGAAATCTCTTTCCTCCAGATACTGGAAACCGACTGTGACGTACACAATAGAGAACGGTTCACAGGTCTGGCAGAAAATCATGTGTTAAAGTTGTTTTACATTGATTAGGAAAACTTTCTGCAAATCCACAGATGACAGTGAGGCACAGATGACAGTGAGGCACAGATGACAGTGAGGCACAGATGACAGTGAGGCACAGATGACAGTGAGGCACAGATGACAGTGAGGCACAGATGACAGTGAGGCACAGATGACAGTGAGGCACAGATGACAGTGAGGCACAGATGACAGTGAGGCACAGATGACAGTGAGGCACAGATGACAGTGAGGCACAGATGACAGTGAGGCACAGATGACAGTGAGGCACAGATGACAGTGAGGCACAGATGACAGTGATGTCCTGAAGAGAATAAATATTCTAGTGTAGGCCTTTTTATGCAGTTCCATTTTTTTCAGTCTTTTTTTCTAAATATATTTGATAACACGAGATACAGTCATATCTCCAGCTTTTGTGTAGATGCATGTCACAACTGCATATGTAAGTCTTGCAAGAAATATCCATTGCGTTATTGAGGGATTGCAGGGCGGCACAGGATTTTAATACATTATTAAAAACACTCCCATAGCAAGACTAATTGCCACTTTTTGGTGATATAATGATTTTTATAGCATTTGTAGACTCAGAGAAAGCTTTTGACATCCCCCTGCGGGTCCGGGGGTAAGAATTGGCCCGCGGTATTCCTGCCTGTCGTACGAGGCGACTAAAAGGAGTCTCAAACTTTTCGGCATTAATGTGATGGTCCCCTAAGGGGTTTGACCACTAGATTTCAAACTTTTCTGTTAGTGCGTACCATTTGGGGAAGGACGCCTTACGTGGTGTATTATATATCCCTCTTGCCCTAAGATCGGGCACAATCGATATTCTCATGGAGTTGGCCTTGCACCGTGCTTCCAGCCACATCAGCTGCAGTGTGTTCCGGACAGCATACATGCCCTCCATTATGAACTTCCATCTTTGCCCTCCTGACACATATGGATATTCGACACCCGAGAACCAGCACGGTAGCCAGTCCGTTGTGGTGGGGTCGTCATGTACCCTCTTGGTGGTAGCCCCCTGACTACACAGGGATCGCATTGCTGATGCCTGAGCTGCTACCTCCCCACGTATGCCCAGGAGTAGATGCCTATCCCTCTGGGGCATCGGGACTCCCGGCAAAGGCCATCCTGCCAGGTGGTCTTTGCTGCGGCTGGGTGGCGCCCATGGGGAGAGCCCCTGGTCGGAGTGGGTGGCATCCGGGCGGATGACCCGCAATGAAGTGTGGTACATCATCTCTCGCTGGTGGGCCTCCACCAGCAGTCTCTAAGCGATCGAGGTCTAACCTCAACGGCAAGCAATACAATCAAAGATCATTTCCCTCCCTAGCCACTCCATGGGAGGAACGCATGGCTAAAGACAGCAGTGGAGATTATTCACCCCAGTACCTTGTCTGTACGCGGGTTGATGGTGAATCTTTTATGCCAACCAAGCCTCAGTTTTTTGTGGAGCATTTAGAGGACAAGTTCGGGGAGGTGGAGGGCTTGTCCAAAATGCGCTCTGGCTCAGTTCTCATCAAAACAGCTTCCTCTGCCCAGTCACGGAGGTTGCTCGCTTGTGACAAGTTGGGGGATGTTTCAGTTAGCATCACGCCCCATAAGAGTCTCAACATGGTCTAGGGTATTATATTCCACAGGGATCTTCTTCTGCAATCCGACGACGAACTACGCGCCAACGTAGAACGACGAGGTGTTCACTTCGTCCGACGCGTCCATTGGGGTCCGAGGGATAATCAGGTAGCCACCGGTGCCTTCATCTTGGCCTTTGATGGTGATGTCTTACCCGAAAAGGTTAAGGTGATGGTTTACCGTTGTGATGTCAAGCCATATATCCCTCCTCCGATGCGGTGTTTTAAATGCTGGAAGTTCGGGCACGTCATCTCGCTGTACTTCCAGCATCATGTGTCGGGATTGTGGACACCCTTCGCATCCCGATACTCCATGTACCCCGCCTCCTATCTGTGTTAACTGCGGAGAACAGCATTCCCCCTGCTCGCCGGACTGTAGGATATTCCAGAAAGAAAGGAAGATAATGGAATATAAGACCCTGGACCGCCTGACATACCCCGAGGCTAGGCGGAAATATGAGCGGCTCCATCCTGTGGCAATGACGTCAACTTACGCCGCTGCTGCCACGACGGTTCTCCCATCGTCCCGAATCAGCTCTAAGATTGGTCAGAATCCACCAGCCCCCTTGCTTGTGGGGGGCCCTTCGCAACCTGTTGCTCCTGCTCCATCTACTTCAGGAGCAACACCTCCCCAACACTCGGGGACATCAGTTCCCCTTCCCAGCCGGAGAAGCGTAAGACTTCTTCGGCTCCTCTCGCAAGGAAGGGGTCCCTTGGGGACCTCCCTTCGCAATTTCCGACCAGCGGCACAGCAGACACCCGCAAGTGGCTCAAACAACCACCAGTCCCTGGTCGTAGGGCCTCACGGTCGTCGTCCGTCCGTGAGACTGACCCTGTGAAGCCCTCCAAGCCTGAACCACCGAAGGCACAACGCGAGAAACAGAAACAGAAACAGAAGAAAGTCCCCAAGAATACCAACATTGCGGTGGCACCCGTCCCACCGCTTCCTACAAGCTCTGCGTCTGAGGACGAGGTGGAAATTCTGGCGTCCGCTGAGGACCTCGATCTCGCCGGTCCCTCAGACGCCATGGATAGCGCTAGCACCGGTGCTCAATTGGAGGCAGCAGGTGACCCAGCGGCGTAATCTGCCTTCCAAATCCCATCACGCCTCTCTCAGACATGGCCAATAACATCCTCCAGTGGAACTGGACAACTTATCAGCCTTCATCCTTTTCTCTGCATTGCTCTGCAGGAAACTTGGTTTCCAGCAATGCGAACCCCCGCCCTCCGTGGCTATAGGAGTTATTATAAGAACCGAGCAGCTTATGCAAGGGTGTCTGGTGGCGTCTGCATCTATGTCCTTAACTCTCTTCACAGCGAGTCTGTCTCTCTACAAACGGCTTTAGAGGCTGTCGCTGTTAGGGTGTGGACGCCACAGGCTATTACCGTCTGCAGTCTTTACCTTCCACCGGATGGTGATGTCGCGCAGCATGAGCTGGCTGCGCTGCTGGCCCAATTGCCGCCACCTTTCTTGTTACTGGGAGATTTCAATGCCCACAACCCTCTATGGGGTAGGACTGTCTCCGATGACCGCGGTCGTGCCGTGGAGCATTGGCTCAGCTCGACCTTAGCCTCTTGAACACCGGTGCTCCCACGCATTTCAGTGTGGCCCATGGCTCGTTCTCGGCCATCGATCTCTCTCTTTGCAGCCCCGGACTTGTCCCATCCCTCCACTGGAGAGTGCATCCTGACCTCTGTGGTAGTGACCATTTTCCCATCTATTTGTCACTTCCCCAGTGTCATTCTTCTGGGCGCCTGCCCCGCTGGGCTCTCCACAGGGGTGACTGGCTGGCTTTTACTTCCGCTGCAACCATCGAGTCTCCCCCACCGGGTGACATTGACGAGGTGGTCCGTGTCTTAACCACGTCAATCATTTCGGTGGCAGAAGCTGCCATCCCCCGCTCTTCTGGACTCCCTCGGAGGAAGGCTGTACCCTGGTGGTCGCCCGAGATTGCTTAGGCGATTCGCGACTGTAGGCGGGCCCTCCAGCGTCATAGGCGGCACCCGTCTCTAGAGACCCTCATCGCCTTTAAGAGGCTCCGTGCCTTGGCCTGTCGTTTTATTGCACGGCGTAAGCAGGAGTGCTGGGAGAGGTATGTCTCATCCTTGGGCTCCCGTGTCTCCCCCTCGCTCATGTGGTCCCGGATCCGGCGGATTTATGGATACCAGACCCAGACCCCTATGGGTGTCCCTGGGATCTCCTTGGACGGCGCTGTCTGCACGGATGCTGCCGCCATTGCTGAACGCCTTGCTGCGCACTTTGCAAAGAGCTCTGCGACTGCAACTTATCCCCCTGCCTTTCGCTCTCTAAAGGAGCGAGCCGAGCAGACGCCGTTATCGTTCCACACGCGTCATTCTGAAAAATACAATGCTCCTTTCAGCGAGAGGGAATTCCTCACTGCCCTCGCCGATTGCCCTGATATGGCACCAGGACCAGACTGCATCCACGCACAGATGCTGAAGCATCTCTCCAGGGACTGCCAGAGACACGTCCTCACCATCTTTAACCGCATTTGGAGCGAGGGCGTGTTCCCGTCGCAATGGCGAGAGGGTGTTATTGTCCCCATCTTGAAGCCCGGTGCGGACCCACTGGTGGTGGACAGCTATCGTCCAATTACCCTCACCAACGTTTTGTGCAAATTGCTGGAACGTATGGTGGGGCGGCGTTTGTGTTGGGTCCTTGAGTCGCGCAGTCTCCTCGCTCCATCCCAGGGTGGCTTCAGTCGGGGCCGGTCTGCAGCGGACAATTTGGTGCGGCTGGAATCTGCTATCCGTACGGCCTTTGCCCGACGTCAGCATCTCGTTGCTGTCTTTTTTGATCTGCGGAAGCCGTATGACACCACATGGAGGCATCACATCCTTGCTACGTTGCATGAGTGGGGTCTTCGTGGTCGGCTCCCGGCTTTTCTTCAAACCTTTTTATTGCGCCGCTCTTTCCGGGTGCAAGTCGATGCCACCTCTAGTTCCTCTTATACACAGGAAAATGGGGTCCCGCAGGGCTCGGTGTTGAGCGTCTCCTTATTTCTAGTGGCCATTAATGGTCTGGCTGCAGCCGTGGGGTCGTCGGTGTCTCCTTCTTTGTATGCCGACGACTTCTGCATCTCCTTTAGCTCCACGACTACGGGAGTCGCCGAACGCAGGCTGCAAGTAGCCGTTCGCAAGGCAGCATCATGGGCTCTGACTCATGGTTTTCAGTTCTCTGCAGCCAAGACTCGAGTTATGCACTTCTGCAGGAGTCGGACGGTCAACCCTCATCCTGAACTTTACCTCAACGGCCACCTGCTTGAAGTGGTGGACACTTGCCGCTTCTTAGGACTCGTCTTTGATGCCCGACTCACATGGGTTCCTCATATTACTCAGCTGAAGCAAAAGTGCTGGCGGCACTTCAACACCCTCCGCTGCCTTAGCCACACGTCCTGGGGTGCAGATCGCTGCACGCTGTTGAGATTGTACAGGGCCCTTGTGCAGTCCAGGCTTGATTATGGGAGCCTGGCCTATGAGTCTGCATCACCCTCCGTGTTGACGTTAGACCCCATACACCACTGTGGGGTTCGGCTTGCAACTGGCGCTTTTCGTACCAGCCCCGTGGATAGTCTACTGGTGGAAGCCGGGGTTCCCCCGCTGCGGGTTCGCCGCCATCGACTGCTCGCTGACTATGCTGTCCACGTGCATTGCTCGCTGGGCCATCCCAATCGTCGCCTGCTTTTCCCTGCCATGGTCCTCCATCTGCCCGAAAGGCGACCTAGGTCTGGGCTTTCCATAGCTGTCCGCGTCCAGTCCCTGCTGTCGGAACTGGGGTCATTCCCTCTTCTGCCTCCCTTCCGGGTCCGTGCACCTACGCCTCCCTGGTGTTTGCCCCGGCCGTCCGTCCGTCTGGACTTGGCACAGGGACCCAAGGACTCGGTTCCGCCTGTGGCCCTCCGTCGCCGTTTTCTTGCGCTCCTCGCCTCATTTTCGGGCTGTGAGACTGCTACACTGATGGTTCCCTGGTTGATGGTCGCACTGCCTACGCTTTTGCTCACACTGCCCATGTTGAACAGCGCTTCTTGCCGGCTGGCTGCAGTATTTTTACTGCAGAGCTGGTGGCCATATTGCGCGCTCTTGAGCATATGCGTTCCTGCTCAGGTACGTCCATCGTCATCTGCAGTGACTCCCTGAGCGGCCTCCAGGCCATCGACCACTGCTATACCTCTTCTCCTCTGGTGTCCTCTATTCAGGAGTCTGTTTCCGCCATTACCCGTTCTGGTCGTTCGGTGGCCTTTGTTTGGACGCCAGGTCACGTTGGCATACCGGGGAACGAACGTGTTGACAGGCTGGCCAAAGGGGCGATCGACGCCCCAGCTTTGGAGATCGGCCTCACGGCTCGCGATCAGCAGTTGGTGTTGCGCCGTAAGGTGCTCGGGATGTGGACTGCTGAGTGGTGTGGCATGACATCCCCGAATAAACTGCGGGCTGTTAAGGAGACGACCGATGTGTGGCGCTCCTCCCTGCGGGCTTCTCGCAGGGACTCTGTCATCCCGTGTCGGCTCCGCATCGGCCATACCTACCTGACGCACGGCCATCTTTTGCGTCAGGAGGATCCCCCCCTGTGTTGGTGTGGGTCCCGGCTGACTGTCGCCCACATTTTGTTGGAGTGTCCCCGACTGTGCACCCTCCGGCAGTCTTTTAATCTCCCGGGCAATTTGCCTTTGGTTTTATACGACGATGCCTCCATGGCTGGGACGTTTTAAATTTTATCCGTGGTAGTCCTTTTTATGGTTCTATTTAGGGAGGTCCTGCACCTTTCCCTTTCTGTGTCTTTTGTCCTCGCGTCTCTCAAAATTTGTTGCTGTTTTGGTGTATAGTCGGATGGTTGACTCTTTCCCTTTTTTTGTTCTCGTGGTCAGTCAACCAGTCTCCGGCCATCTTCTTTTCTTCTGTTTCTTTCTGTCTGGTGTTCATCTGTACTCTTCTTGTCTGTAGTGTTTGTTGCTGCATTTGTGTTCTTTTAGTGTCTGGGGGGGGGGGAGTCTCCTCCCCCCTTTGGTTTTTACCTGCTCCGCAAATTTTCGGCTCGCCTGTTTTTGGAATGGGGGACTGATGACCTTCGCTGTTTAGTCCCCCTTAAACATCCCAACAATCACCACCACCACCAGCTTTTGACAATGTTAACTGGAATACTCTTTGAAATTCTGAAGATAGCAGGAATAAAATACAGGGAGAGACAGCTTATTTACAACTTACATAGAGACCAGATTGTAGTTATAAGAATCAGAGGATACGAAAGGGAAGCAGTAGTTGAGAATTGAGTGTGACAGGGTTGTAGCCTATCCCCAATGTTGTTCAATCTGTACAATGAGCGAGCAGTAAAGAAAACTAAAGAAAAATATGGAGTGTGGATTAAAGTTCAAGGAGAAGAAATAGAAACTTTTGAGATTTGCCAATGACATAATTCTGTCAGAGACAGTGAAGATCTTTGAAGAACAGTTGAAGGGAATTGACAGTGTTTTGAAAGAGAGATATAAGATGAACATCAACAAAAGCAAAACGAGGTTAATGGAATGTAGTCATCTGAAATCAGGTTTAGTTGAGGGAATTGGATTAAGGAAGAAGACACTAAATTTAGTTGATGAGTTCTGCTATTTGGGCAGCAAAATAACTGATGATGATGACCAAAGTAGATTGGCAGTGGCAATGGCAGTGGGAAGGAAAGTGTTTCTGAAGAAGAGAAATTTATTAACATGGAATATACACTGAAAAGGCAAAGAAAGTAATGCACCTAATATCTCGTAGGGCCCCTGTGAGCCTACAGAAGTGTTCCAACAAATGTGGCATGGACTCGACTAATGTCTGAAGTGGTGCGGGAGGGAATCGACATCATGAATCCCACAGAGCAGTCCATAAATCCCTAAGAGTACGAGGGGGTGGAGATCTATTCTGAACGGCACATTGCAAGGTCTCGTAGATGTGCTCAATAATGTTCATGTCTGGGGTGTTTGGTGGCTAGCGGAAGTGTTTAAAACTCAGAAGTGTGTACCTGGAGCCACTCTTTAGCAATCCTGGACATGTGGGGTGTTGCATTGTCCTCCTGGAATTGCTCAAGTCTGTCAAAATACACAATGGACATGAATGGATGCAGGTAATCAGACAGGACACTTACATATGTGTCACTGTCAGTCATATGTAGACATAACAGGGGTCCCATATCACTCCAATTACACATTCCCCACACTGTTACAGAGCCTCCACCAGCTTGAACAGTCCACTGCTAACATGCAGGGTCCATGGATTCATGGCGTTGTCTCCATACCTGTACATATCCATCCACTCAATGCATTTTGAAATGAGACTTGTCCGACCAGGCAACACGTTTCCAGTCATCAACATTCCAATGTCGGTGTTGATTTGTACAGTAACACTTATTGATGGCCCAGCATTAGCAATTTGGGGAAGCGTCGCACTTCTGTCATGTTGAACGATTCACTTCAGTCATCATTGGTCCCATTCTTGTAGGATCTTTTTCCAGCCAAACTGATGTAGGAGATTTTATGTTTTACCGGATTCCTGATATTTACAGTACACTCGTGAATTGGTCGTACAGCAAAATCCCCACTTCATCGCTACCTTGGAGATGCTGCATCCCATCGCTCTTGCACTGACTATAATACCATGTCTAAACTCACTTAAATCTTTATAACCTGCCATTGTAGCAGCAGTAACTGATCTAACAACTGGGCCAGACACTTGCTGTCTTATGTAGGCTTTGCTGACTGCAGTGACATATTCTGCATGTTTACAAATCTCTGTATTTGAATACGCATGCCTATGCCAGTTTCTTTGGTGCTTTAAGTTTTAAGCATTTTTGGAAGGTGACTGTCAATAGCTGTTTCATCAGCTGACTTATTTCAAACCCAAATTTCAACCAGTTTCAGTCTTGAACCATCTCCACGGATGCTATCCAAAGATACAAATAATTGTATGTACCATAGTATACAGGAAATGTCAACAGTTCCTTTACAAAGAAGTGAAAAATAACATGAATACTTACAGGGTTAAAATGGTTTAAGCCACCACATTACGTCAGTCATTCCTCAAATAATAGATAAACCATGCCATGAATATCAATATACGGCACAGGACTCATATGAATATTAAATGTACACAGAGCAGTATTGAAGAGATCAGGAGTATAAGTATTACTTTGTACAAAATATTGAGAAGTTGGTCAAAGATCTTCAAAAAATATTTTTATCATATGGTATAAAAATATATCGTTGGCAAGTTACTTGTTAATGTAGAGGACTTGACTATCTTTGTTGAATATCTTTGGTACAGTTTCATATGTAAACGGAAAATGACGTTGCTATCTCCAAGTGTAAGATAACATAGAAGTTACAATGCAAGGTAGAAAACATTTCATTGTATCATCTTCATTGCGTACACCTGATGAAATGTATATAAACAAACGTCAGTTATATCATAAACGTAATGGAAAGCACATCTGTAATATTAAAACAAGCTAAAGTACAATGTTCAAAAATGTGTTGAAATGTTGCTCAGCATTCATATGCATCTAAGTTACAGTAGTGAACAATTAGTGTCACATATTGACTATATTTAAAGGAAACCTTCATATGTAAATAAGGTTTCATTGCAGTGCTTAATTGGAAGCTTAGTATGTCAGAAATGCTACTGTCATAAAGAAGAGGAGGGGAAAAAATAACAACAGCATAACAAACCATGTATCCAAATTTGGCTTTTAGGGATATTGTCAACATGTATAAAATAGTGGTAGTGATGTGTAACATTCTTTAAACATTGTAACACTTTAGCTGAAGGCATTACAGGCTCAGCCATTAAGTATATATTTTGAGAGCCATATATAAAAAAAAGTCTTCACATAATCAAGACAAGTGATTGCTAAATAAAATTCATACGTGCTTGTGTACAGACATTAGATGGAATGTAGACATCGGGCTACAGAAGACTTTCTGATGTATCAATACATGATAGTTATGTACATAATAGCATTTGACAGTAAACATTTTTAAGTAAAAGAGGAATATATGATCCGTTGTTCATTAAAATGAGAATTATATCTTGGGAGCTGGAACATATTTCAGGCAGAGGCAACTTATGGACCAGAAGTCCATGTCAGATATTATAAAAATTAAAAGTAGAATTAATGAGTGTTTAGCATACTTAATGTCAAACAACAGGAAAGAAGTTACTAACATTTTATAAATGTTTATGGTGAACAATGGTAATTCACGGGTTGTGGATAACAAACCATAATATAATTATCTGCATTGCAGTCGCGTAATGAGGAACCCTAATAGGAGATATAAGAAAACTGTGTGTCATTTATATCAAGTGGTTTGACAACACTTCCACATTGCATGTATTACTGTTGTTCATCATAAACATTTATAAAATGTTTGTAAAATCTCTCATATTGTTTTATGTTGAGTATGTTAAACATTCAGGAGTTCTATTTTAACTTTTATTATATTTGATGTGAACTTCTGGTCAATAAGTTGCCTTTGCCTAAAATATGTTCCTACTCCCAAGGTGTAGTTCTCATTTTAATGAACAACAGGTCATATATTTCTCTTTAACTTAAAACTGTTTACTGTCAAATTCTATTAAGTACATAACCATCATGTATCGATAGACAGGGTGCGGAAAAAGATCTGATGGTTTTAAAGTACAAATAACACAGATGTTAAGAGTGATAAAAAATGTTTTATTGGTTTTTACAGAATGCTGTTCATGGAAATTACAGAAAATAACATTGGAACAACAAATTTCATCAGTTTAAAATTTGAAGATGTCCTTCAAATGGTGTCCTGTGAGGTAACGGGCGAGTTGTAGTGCCCTGGAAATATTCTAAGTTCAGAGTTGGCAGCCACTGCTCGGGCTGCCCGGCAGGGCCGAACTCGTTAGCATCCACGTGGTGCCTCACAACAGCCGGAGCACGTGGTCCATCGAGCATGTGGCTGGGAATTCCTTGGTGATGCTGTGCACTGGGAGGGCCAAAGATGGCAGACTTCATGAAACCTTAATGGCAGACATTTCACAGTTCGTATGGAAATTAATAGTAGGCAGATAAATCATGATAGCTCAAAAAGAAACATGTACATTACTATTATATGCAAGACAATTCTGATGGTGTAATTAGATTTTCAATATCTTTATTAGTTTAGTATCTGACGGTAAATTATACAAGTAACACCCAGCAACGAATTTCTAAAATCTAAACACTTCAGATTTTGTCGATCGATGTGGCTTTAGAAAGCTATTAGTGTAAACCTAAATTGGTATCAATTACAGGCATGTAACTTGAATAGTACATGAGTTATTGGAGGTCAAAGTGGCCGATTACTACTGATCGCGTCAGCCCATAAGTACTCCACAGTTACACGAAAAAATAGTAGTAGCATGCTTATAAATATATTTATTCATCTATGTCTTTGTTTATATCTGATATATACTATTCATGAAGAAATTGGTTAAATATTTACTGTGTTTTAGAAAGCACAGAGACATTAGACTACTGGCCTACCTTTTGTTCTATTCCTTTGGTATATGTTTAAAATTTGTTCATGTATCTAATAACGTGTGTTAGAGTGCGTTTATGGTCCAGCTGTAGGGAATAATCATATAATTTCAAGTTATATTTAAATATAAATCCAGTATTTTGTATGTTTCATTACGTTTGTGTGGGTACGTTGGCTTGAAGACATGGCGCGAGCGCTCTAGCCAGTCACAGCGATCATGAATGGGGAGACTGGATCAGAGCGAGTTCCGGACAGTACGGCACATGACACGGAAGTGCTGGATGCAACATACACAGAGTCGTGGGAAAGACTTGGAGAAGTTTGCCGTGGTCGCGGAGTATAGAAATATTTCGGAGTGCCAACCTGTGATCTTGTGTGATTTCCGTGGCTTCTGCAGTGAAGGCGTAGTATGTGTTCAGAAATGAATATCTCGTAAGCTGTGTTGTTGTTCGTAACTAATTACATGAAGTAGGAATCTATTGTTTCCCTGTTATTCAACTTATATTTTATTTAATTGCTGGACCATCAATACCAATAAGTGTTTTGCAGAAATATACCACATTCTCAAAAGTGCTTCTACTATCGTACTCATCATTTAAAGTCGTTGAGATAGTACCTGCAGATTTTATTTAATTGCAATCTTTAATTTATAAATTTATATGTTACGCTTATAATTCGCAATTGCCGAGTGATAGGAACCTTCAACCATTCAATTCATTTGCATATTCATATTGTATACTGTAGACTCAGCAGTATTTGGCTTGTAATGTGGCAACTATGTGTCCCAGCCCCTAGACAATGAAACCAGCCAAAACTTTTAATGTTTCAACTCTGAGTCAAAGGGTACATAGTTGAGGGCCACCACACCATCACCACCTCATTTCATTTTTATTATTTAGAAAGCCCGCAGTCCTTCAGAGTTGAAGCAATCTTCCAGTCTCGCACCAAAACTGTCATACACCTTCCCTATCACTGCAGGAGACAAGTTGGTGATTTGTTGAATTATGGCCACCTTAAGTTTGCCCAATGTGCAGGGCTTGTTTGTGCAGACTTTTGATTTCAAGAAACCCCACAATAAAAAGTCAGAAACACTAAGATCAGGGGAGCATGCTGGTCATGCAGTAACCGTGAAACACAAGATTACTTGGCCACGAAACTTAGTTTTCAAAAGTCCATCACCTCATTGGTTGTATGGGCAGTTGCCCATCGTGCTATAACCACATTCTACTGCGCACAAAGCGTTTTCTCCAAAGTTCAGGGATCAGGAAGTTTTGTTACATCAACAGATAACATTGTGAACTGACCGTAAGCGTTTGACCACCCTCTTCAAAGAAGTATTGCCCAATGACACAAGTTTTTGTTACACCACACCTCACAGTGACGTTAGGAATACACAGACAAGATTCATGCATTTCTTCAGAATTTGTAGGTGACCAACAACGAAAGTTCTGTTTATTTACATAACTGCCCGCCCAGATGAAAATATGCCTTGTTGCTAATGATGAAAATTTTTACATCTGTCATCAAATCAATCATTTTCTCTGAAAATGCTTTTCTCTTTGCATAGTCACTGGGCTTTAACTGTTGAACAAAGCCATTTTGTATGGATGTAAATTTGTCTTGCCGAGCGGTTAGACATATGTATAGCAGCGGCTTGTTTATGGGTCAGCTGCCAAGTACTGGCTTCCACAGCTTCTCTTACTCTATCGATATTCTCTGGCATATGTGCTGACCTCCTACGGCCTGTTGACTTCCGTTTCAGTGCTGAACTGGTAGCTCTGAAGTTACTCACCCACATCATAATATTGTTGCATGTTGGAACTTTTCCTCATGCACCTAAATTAAAACGCCTACAGAATTGTCAGTGCACAGTAGCACAGGAATTGCCACTTGTAAAAAACGACTCGACAACAAATGCACGGTGCTCAACCGACCACTACTCTGTGGCTGCTGAAAATGTCCACGTGTAGGCTCTGAAAAGCGCCTATCCCACCAGCCCCTACCAACTACTTGCTCAACTCTGCGCCGGCAAAAACAGTCAGATCATTTTGCTGCTCCCTGTATTAGAAAAGTTATCTGCAGCTCGATGTCTACATTCCATCTAATGGTTTTAAGTCTGTACATAAGCAAATACGTATTTTGTTTGGCAGTCACTTGTATTGATTATGTCAAGATTTTTTTATATATGGCTCTCAAAATATATACTTAATGGCTGAGCCTGTAATGCCTTCAGCTAAAGTCAATATTCCTTAAAGCCAAATGTGAATACATGCTTGGTTATGCTGGTGTTATTTTTTTCCATCCCCTTCTTTATTATACTAGCATTTCTGATGTAGTAAGCCTCCAATTAAGCACTGTAATGAAACCTTACTTACATATGAAGGTTTCCTTTAAATATAGCTGTTCACTACTGTAAGTTAGATGAATATGAATGTTGAGTGACATTTCAACCCGTTTTTTAAAATTGTATTTTAGCCTGTTCTAATGTTGCAGATGAAATTTCGATTGTGTTTGATATATTTGACGTTTGTTTAAGTACATTTCATCAGGTGTAAGCAATGAAGATGATACAGTGTAATGTTTTCTACCTTGTATTGTAACTCCTGTGTTATCTTACGCCTGGAGATAGCAACATCGTTCTCTGTTTATGTATGAAATTGTACCAAAGATTTTCACCAAAGATAGTCAAGTCCTCCACATTAACAAGTAACTTGCCAACAATATATTTTTATACCATACGATGAAAATATTTTTTAAAGATCTTATACCAACGACTCAATATTTTTTACAAAGTAATATTTATACTCCTGATCTCTTCAATACTGCTCTGTGTACATTTAGTGTTCATATGAGTCTTGTGCCACACATTGTTATTCATGGCATGCATTACACATTATTTAAGTAATGACTGATGAGATGTGGTAACTTAAACCATGTTTACCCTGTAAGTATTCGCTTGTATGTAAAGGAACAGATGGCATTTCCTGAATACTACATACAATTATTCGTATCTTTGGATAGCATCCGTGAAGATGGTCCAAGAATGAGAGTTGACATTTGGGTTGAAAATAAAAGTAGCTGATGGTTCAAATATGCATTTTATTCATAGATTGAAGTTTTAGGAAGTCTTTTCTGAAAGTATTGGAATGGAGTGTAGCCATGCATGGAAGTGAAACATGGACAACACAGACAAGAAGAGAATAGAAATTTTTGGAATGTGGTGCTACAAAAGAATAGTGAAGATTAGATGAGTAGATCATGTAACTAATGAGGAGACACTAAATAGAATTGGGAAGAAGGGATCAGTTGGTAGGACACATTCTGAGACATCAAGGGATCACCAGTTTACTGTAGGAGGCAAGCGTGGGGGGTAAAAATCATAGAGGGGGGATAAAGAGATGCTTGCAGTAAACAAATTCAGAATGACATAAGTTTCAGTAATTATTCGGAGATGGTGGGGCTGCACAGGATAGAGTAGCATTGAGTGCTGTATCAAATCAGCTTTTGGGTTAGAGATGACGACGACGACGATGACTTCACCTTCACGATGGCTTAAACTCCACTGGGGACAGTAAAGTGTCTGAATATTTGTGGATGAGTGCCAGCCCATTCTTTTTGAAGAGCTGAAATGAGATAAGGTAGTGGTATTGGATTCTGGGATCTGGAGCGAAGTCTACAGTCTTAAGTCATCTCAAAGGTGTTCCACAGGGTTCAGGTCGGGACTTTGGGCAGGCCAGTCCATTTCAGGAATATTAAGTGTCCACAAACAGTAACCTCAAAAATACTCCTCGTTGCAAGATTCATTGTCATACTGATACAAAGAATAGTCATCTCTGAACTGTTTCCATGCTGGAAGCAGTACACAGTCCAGTAAATTTGTTCATATCCTTCTGCTTTGTGTTTTCTTAAGTCCAGCTCTGGTAAAACATCAATACTGTATCATCATCATCATCATCATCATCATCATCTCCTCGGTACGGTACTGTGAGCACTAACACATGACGAGAGGTAATGTTCTATAGGCATTCACGAAAACCGAACCCTTGCCCCCTTGCGTCAGATTGCCATGTAGTATAATATGATTCATCATTAGAAAGCATTTGATTCCAGGCATACACTATACAGCGGCATCATTTCTTACACTACGTTGACCTTCACGTAGCATCAGCTACACAAATGTGTGCTTATTGTATCCCATCTTAACTCCCTACGCTCAGTCATTGTGCTAGCTGAACTACTGATAGCATTTGGAATCTAATGAGTGATGCCTTCCATTGACTTCAAACAATGGCAAATCCAGGATCAAATGTAACAATATTATGAAAAGGGAAGTTGCTACTCACCATATAGTGGAGATTCTAAGTTGCAGGTATACACAACAAAAAGACTGTCACAAGTATAGCTTTAGACCAGTGAGGCCTTTGTCAAAAATAGACACAGTCTCGGGACTGCAGTCATCTGTGTGAGAGTTGTGTTTGCATGAGTGTGCATGTGTGTGTGTCATCTTTTTTAGACAAATACCTTACTGGCCAAAAGCTATATTTGTGACCGTCTTTTTATTGTGCCCATCTGCGACTCAGCATCTCTGCTAAATGGTGAGTAGCAACTTTCCTTCAATTGATTTCAGGTGGTTTGTTACAACCACACTCTGCGATGGTTAATAGTCCCTCTCCATCAGTAGATGTGGTCTGCGTGGTCTTGGTTTAGCTGCAGTTACCCCTTCATTTCCACTTCACAATCACATCGCCAAGATATGGGCAGCCTTGTAAAGGTTGGAAGGTCGCTGATAGATTTGTTACTAGGGTGACATCCAATTACTGGTTTGCGTGCCAAGTCTCGGAGATCTCCTAACTGACCCAGTCTGCTGTTACTGCTTCTCTACAATACTCCTTTCATAATTACAAGTCTACTTCTTGTCATATAGTGGCCAGTTCCACATTACATAGGGGTGCATGGATACTTTTGATCAGAAAATATATTTTTCAAACTGACTGACTGGTGGTGTAAAAAATGTCTACAAAAGTAAATCTGATGCATCTATATCTGGCTTCAGCTGCCAGAGATGCTGGTCGTGTATGTGTGTGTGTGGGCAGGGGGGGGGGGGGTGTCTATTTTTGACAAAGGCCTTTTTGGTCAGAAGCTCACTTTCCAAGAGTCTTTTTGTTGTGCCTATCTGTGACTCAACATCTCCATTATATGATGAATAGCAAGTATCCTTTTCATACTACTGTCTGATGGTTTATTAGCAGGTGCAGTGTTCGATACCACTGTGAGGAACTAATTTGTGACAAATGATTTCTTTATGTCATTTTTGACATTGTAATTTTCCCAAATGTTGGGATTTGTCTTTAGCTGTAATGCTGAATGTTGGTTAGCTCAGGTTTTTATTGGTGACAGCAGAAGTATTGCTTTACAGACAACTTTTTTCAAACACTGCAGTCTGTGTTGGAAGTTACTTAATACAGCAAAACCTATTATCGGGAAATAAAAATGACAAATTTCTTCGGATACTTGGGCCCTGTGTTCTTAAAGTAAAATACAACTAACTTGACATAGTAAATCATTCTTTCTACAGGAACATTACAAGTACCTCTTTCTACAAATCTGACATAAGAACAAATGAATCTCAATCTCCTCGTGTCTTCTCATAGTTGATCTCAGTATTGTTAGTGTGATGCATTTATTCCTGATCTGATTGACATTTTCTGTGAGGCACTTTACTCTCTCTCTCTCTCTCTCTCTCTCTCTCTCTCTCTCTCTCTCTCCCCCCCCCCCCTCCCCAAGGTTAAATGTGCCTATGTGGCCATCTGACATCACTTGTTAGGCTTACTGTGTGGAACAGAACAGTCATTAGATTATTAACATTTACAATGAACAGGTCAACAAAATGCATGTATATCTATTTCATTTCTCTCCAGTGTGTAATTGTAACGATGAATTCTAAAAATAATAGAACTTTATATTAAGGAAAATGTAACAATCATCAAATTAACTTGCTTTGGAAAGTCCTTCAGTTGATATTACTGTTGAATATTTTTTCTTCACCTGAGCAGCTCGTAGTCTTGGTAATTTTATTGTTGCTCTGATGAATTCAGTTCACTGGCCAAGATAGATGTGTTCAGAGCTGAAATTTGTGATGCATAGAAGGGAACATGAAGTGTACAAATGGCTGCAAATTGTCTCCAAGTAACTGAACATAACCATTTCCATTCAGTGATTAGGTCAGTTGTACCAGAAAACCAGTTCATTCCATGTAAACACAGCCACACCGCTATGGAGTAACCACCAGCTTGCACAGTGCTCTGTTGACAATTTAGGTCCATGGCTTCATGGGGTCTACATCACATTCAAACCCTGCTATCAGCTTGTACCAACTGAAATTGGGACCCACCGTATTGGACCACAGTTTTCTAGTCACCTATGGTCCAACTGACATTCATGAGCCCAGGACAGTCACAGTCAGTGCTGTCTTGCTGTTAGTAAAGGCACTTGATGAGTTGTCGCCTGCTTTAGCCCATTAATGCCAAATTTCATCACATTGTTCTAGTGAATGCATTTGTCGTACATTCCAAATTGATTTCTGAAGTTATTTCAAGCACTGTTGCTTGTATGTTGGCATTGACAACTCTATGCAAATGCTGCTGCTCTTGGTCATTACGTGAAGACCGTCAGCAACTATGTTGTCTGGGGTGAGAGGTAATGCCTGAAATTTGGTATTCGCGGCACACTCGTGACACTGTGGATCTCGTAATGTTGAATTCCCTAATGGTTTCCAAAATAGAATGTCCCACATTCTTAGCTCCAACTACCATTCTACATTCAAAGTCTGTTAATTCCTTTCATGTGGCTATAATCACATCTGAAATCTTTTCACGTGGATCACCTGAGTTCAAATGACAGCTCTGCCAATGCATTGCCCTTTTATTTCTTGTGTATGTGCCTATCGCTATCCCATCAATTTTGTCACATCAGTGTGTATGGATGTGCAACAACAAGGACTGGCTGGTGGCTAATGAAGAAACACCAGACTTTAGAAGATGGGTTTCCAATTCCATTTGTAAATCAAAAAGTACTTTCTGGATATACATTTCTGCTAGAGAATTCAGTGTTCGTTCATTGCCCTCCCTGTGATGCAAACTGTTTTATGAAGCCAAGCGGCCCACAAAGGCACCAGGACGGTTTGGGAACATCGTCTTCATCAGAAGTCTGAATGAAGGCTTTTGTTTTGTCCAGGTTTGCTTTTGTCATTTCAAAATTGTTCTTATTTGTGAGGAACTTGACAGTTACTTAGTTTCATGGTTTTAACCAGCCACAAAAAAGGGAAATCCATGTTAATACTTCACAAATTACGTGGTTTTTTTCAATAGGCTACTCATCCAAAGTGATAAGGCAAAGGCAAATTTTAATGTGTGAAGAAAATTGAATTTTTGAACAGCGAGATGTAGTAAGACAAAGTACAAAATGGGGAGAAATGCAGACAGATGCATATTTCTTTCCACCTGGCATAAGTTAGTAGGATGGAGAGACTCCCACACCTAGTAAAGTTCCCATGACAAAAAGAGGAAAAAAACTTCATGCTGTCTTTCAAGTAACTGTAACTGGCTGGGATCAAAAGTCAATTAATGCACTAATCTTTATGGAGTTATAGAATTGTGTTTATAGGATAATGTAATAAAAATTCTTGAGTTTATCCAGATAAATATCAGTATCTGCAGAAAGTGAATTGGTGAGTGAACTTGTTGTACATATATTTGACTTGAGTAATCTGCGTTGAAACGATGAGCTGCTGTTGTTGCTGTACAAAAAGTGCAAATCCAGGTATAACAACAACTGACCAGTGTGAGCAAACTGCTCACATTAATTTGTGCCACACATTTTTGAATGTCGAAGTAATTTATTTCCATCTTGAAGTCATCCGGATATCGAGCAAGCAATGGTACGAGTAATCTAAATGGGCAATGTACATGCCTTGAAGAATTGCTACATACTTACAAATCAGGCCGGCACAATGGCTACCTCTAAAGTTAATGCAAAACTTGCTAACAGTGGTCCCACATGGGCCTTATATAAGTTTTCCTGCAACATTGATGATTGTTAAAAACAGAAAATTAATGCAATGCAATGACATTTGACATATACAAAAATGACATAGTATTAATGGTAAAATAAAATGCCATTAGGTAATAAATGTATCTCAATACAGAACAGTCTCTTTCATGATGAAAATAAGTCAGATATTTAAATATAACAGTACATATTGTATTGTAGTGTATTATATGTAAAATACTGAATATAATTTCTTCTTAGCATGTACGTAATTTCAGTAATAATTATTAAAAAAACACACAGTCTGGAAGTTCTTTAAAGTAGTTTGTTTACATACTTGCAAGTAACCTCCCTGTTAGCAACAGTAAATATATTTCAGGCAGACAGGGAAATGCTTTGTAATTTCATAGCAAGACCAATATTTTAATTTAATTCAGTTTTTTAGTTAGAAATAGTATAAGATTTAAAATATGTGTCACAAACAGTTAGCATACTAGTGTTTTAGTGATTTTAAATAAATATCATGGTTTCAAACATTCCTACTGATTATAGTGTCTACTTGAGGCATAATGAATACTTTGTGTTACATCATCATAACAGTTATCAAATTGTAATATTACCTATATTTCCCATCTTTAGCTATGCCTAGAATTACTGTTGTAATGTGGTTATCTTTTCAGTGAATCAAATGTGAGTGAAAAACTGGTAGGAATTAATTTTAAAGAAGCAAGAAATGTTCTAGCTGTTAAGTTTCAACCTGCACATGGTGGCTTGTGCACACAAATCAGAGCCATGTGTGATGTTGCACTGGTTCATGTGGCCCCTTGCATCCTCATTGGCTCTTCGTGCAATGGGTGCAAGCACTTATTACGCACAGGAAGTTGCCAGGTGTAAATGGACAGTTAGCAAGCAGTACTTCTTGTGAATGCTGTCACAATTCTTCTGTAGTTCCACAGAGCATCTGTTACCTTTTCACATGGGCTGTAGAGACTGTTAGAATTGTAACAGTAAGTGTTTGAATTCATTTGATTTCTGCTATCCATGCTAATGGTGGTTGAGCTCTGTGGCTGGTGACTGAATTACTTGAAGAACTACAGGTAACAGCCACTTTCTATGTAGCACTATTTATGCAAGTTACAAACTAAATATGTCCACTCGGCTATTAATTTAACGCAAATTTACAAATCGAGAGAAACTTATAGCTGAAAAAATTGTTTTGCATAGGACAACTGCAGCATTCAGAAAAAATGTAGTCAATTTAAAAACTGTCCAACCAACAGTGGAAACAAATTGTGCCAATTGATGATGTCTGGTGGCCTAAAACTTGTCTCGGCATAAATGAAGCTACATCAAAAGTAGCTGGTTACTTTATTTCCTCAAGTAATGTTACTATTGTCTTCTTAATAGATTCCAAATACTCAAACACTACTCCAGAATAAGTTGCACTAGGATCTTCTATGCAGTTTCCTTGTTTTATGTCATCTTAACTTTCAACAATTCGATTACAGTCTACACATGTATTGTTTAGTTGGTGTGAGTATGTTCATTTCAGCCACGTCATTGCTGAACTCACCTTATCATGGATTGCTTCACTGTTTTTGGAAGGTGTAAAATTCTGTGTGGATGTGCTGAGCCAACGTGTCCTATTGTTTTGGGTTGATTCAGTATGGCATCATGAAGATAGAGACTGTCGTGTACAAAGTGCAAATCGTGACAAAATTGTGTAATGGTGACCATCCTCCAGGATGGGATAAAACTTGCCAGAGCAAGTGGGAACTGCCATTTACGCTAACATTGCTCTTCGGTTCTAATTTGTAAGAATTTCTCACTTACAGTGTTAGATGTTGACCACATTTCCCTCAACCACTGTGTAGATATTCATTGTTTTCATTAAAATTGTAATGTTTTCTGATTGAATCTAGTGTCCTTTTGTCAGACAACATTCAGCATAGAGAGATTTATCAAGCTTCATGAGTAGTAAATGCTTACCACAGCATTTGGCTATAGTACAGATCCCTTGCCTATGTTTGTATTTCTACATTTGCTGGGTATGCTGTAAATTGCTGATTACTATGTGGAATAAAAGTGCCAAATTTATTGAACTCAACTGCCCGCCGCCTCCTTTCTGAAGTGAGGTGGCCCAGTGATCAGCATACTGGACTCAAATATGGGTGGATGACGCTTCAGATTTGTGCCTGGTGAACCGGAGTTAATTTTTCTGGATTTCCCTAAACCACTCCAGGCTAATGCCAAGCCTATGCATTGTCTCCAATGAGCTCAATGCTGACAGATCATTAAACCGTAATCTTTCCTCCTTCTTTCTCAATACCAATGTGCAAACACATCATCTCATGTAAGGCGTAGGGTATTGAAATCAAAGAAAATTTGACTAAGATAAACTAAAGTGAACTTATATCTAACATTGTGCTATTTTTTGGAGGTAGTGTACTTGATGAGACCCTTGTAGTCACTTATTTTTAATAATAAAATTAGAAATATATATTAATACCTTCAGCTGCTGACAGGCGTTGATATATATCAACGGGGACAGGTGAAAATGTGTGCCCCGACCGGGACTCGAACCCAGGATCTCCTGCTTACATGGCAGATGCTCTATCCATCTGAGCCACGGAGGGCACAGAAAATAGTGCGACTGCAGGGACTACCTCACGCACGCCTCCCGTGAGACCCACCTTCCGTGTTTATCAAGTGCACGATGAAGTAGCCGTCGAGTGTGGATCTGCTGTAACTTTCATGAATGGGCATAGAATTGTTAATTTACAGCCAACAGTTGATTTAAAAATTATTCTATGGAACCACGGCCTGACTTTGGCACAAACAAATTGCTCCGCGAATTCTGAAATATCGGCGCGGAGTTTAAGAAACACGGCTGGATATCGGGCGTTATCATCACGTGTGTGATTCAGTAAAATTAACCTCAATTTACGGACATTAGTTTAATAATAACTATCAAAGACTTACTTGTGCAGCATAGTAATTGTCTTGATGCTTAAAGCAAGCGAGAAGTGATTTACTGGTGGGATATGACAAATATTAATCATTGCACAGTCAGCTTGTTGATATGTTGCTTAGCGACTGATAAATGGACAGTGATAGAATTACTGAAACGATCTTTTAAGTATTAATGACTGCTACACACACATCAGAAACTAACTGCTCTAACTGTGAGTGACTTCTGGATTGGATGAGGGTTTTTTTCCCCAGCTAATTGGTATTAATAAACTTCTTTCGAGGTTGAAACATCATCAGTGGTGTCACGCTCATTCAGTTTAGTAGAACGATAGATAGTATGAGGGTGAGTCAAATGAAAACCTTAAATATTTTTTTAAATATTATTTATTGTGCAGAAGTGGTACAAAGCTGTATCACTTTTCAACATAATCTCCCCCACACTCAATGCAAGTCCTCCAGTGCTGCCGGCCGCTGGTGGCCGAGCGGTTCTGGCGCTACAGTCTGGAACCGCGCGACCGCTACGGTCGCAGGTTCGAATCCTGCCTCGGGCATGGATGTGTGTGTTGTCCTTAGGTTAGTTGGGTTTAAGTAGTTCTAAGTTCTAGGGGACTTATGACCTCAGCAGTTGAGTCCCATAGTGCTCAGAGCCATTTGAACCATTTTTTCCTCCAGTGCTTACAAAGTGCATAAATTCCTTTAGAAAAAAATTCTTTTGGTAGTCTGTGCAACCACTCACGTACCGCGTGGCATACCTCTTCATCAGAATGGAACTTCCTCCCATTGCGTCTTTGAGTGGTCCAAACATATTGAAATCACTTGGGGCAAGGTCTGGTGAGTATGGTGTATGAGGAAGACACTCAAAATGCAGGTCTGTGATTGTTGCAACTGTTGTACGGGCAGTGTGGGGCCTTGCATTGTCATGTTGGAAAAGGACACCTGCTGACAGAAATCCACGTCGCTTTGATTTGATTGCAGGCTGCAGATGATTTTGTAGGAGATCTGTGTATGATGCACTGGTGACAGTGGTCCCTCTAGGCATGTAATGCTCCTAAATGACGCCTTTTTCGTCCCAAAAGAGTGTCAGCATAACCTTCTCTGCTGATGGTTATGTTCGAAACTTCTTTGGTTTTGGTGATGAGGTATGGCACCATTCCTTGCTCGCTCTCTTCGTTTCCAGTTGGTGGAAGTGAACCCAGGTTTCATCCCCAGTAAAGATTCTTGCAAGGAAGCCATCACCTTCTTGTTCAAAGTGCTGAAGAAGTTCTTCACAAGCATTGACACATTGTTCTCTCATTTCAGGAGTCAGCTGCTGTGGCACCCATCTTGCAGACACTTTGTGAAACTGGAGCACATCATGCACAATGTGGTGTGCTGACCCATGACTAATCTGTAAACATGCTTCAATGTCATTTAGTGTCACTCAGCAGTTTTCCTTCACTATGGCTTCAACTGCAATGTTCTGTGGAGTCACAACTCGTTGTGCCTGACCTGGACGAG